>NC_090449.1:179516672-180152922 GCF_031143425.1 Pleurodeles waltl
TAAATGTTGTTGTATTAGAAACAATTTGGTATCCTACAGCCTTTTCTTTCACACTCCAGTTGTGTTGCTAAAAGAATAAGCCAGAATTTGTCAGACGATATAGCCTGACATTAGACTTTTGTCTTTGAAGGCATGACAAATGTGAAAAGTTAAACTGAACATGTAAAGGCATGTTTAGTTCTCATTCACCTTCTGAACTCCAGCATGGTTATTTTGGGGGTGCTGCAGCGCCCCCACACCCACATTTCCAGCACCTATACCAAAATCCCTCCTAAATTTCTGTAAACAAAATCCATTTTTGGCAAACATTCCACATTTTTGCACTACTTCAACTGGCCCTCCCACATTTAGTACAAAGAACTATATGTAGGTGTGGGGAGATGTCTGTCAGCGTACAGATATTTATATAGACAGGAGAGTTGAAGGCAGTAGGCTTGTCAACTTTTCTGTAGTAAATGAGTAGTACTACTGTATTACTAATTTAGGGCCAGATGTAGCAAGCAGTTTTGCCCATTCTGTGTCTATGGGAAATGTGTTCATACATATGGCCCTTACTTACTACAAAATGTAGTTTGTGAACCAACCCATGCAAAACATTAATTCACTGAAGATGTTTTCGAGTTTGCTGTGAGCGGAGACGCTCTCCAACAGATGGAGAGAGCAGGTCTTGGCAGCTGTGTTGTAACAACACACCCTGGCTTCTTCTGCGCTATCCAGGACTAGTTCTCCTGTTCAGACAGGGCTCTGTACACCACTCGTCACTCTTTCCCTGGGTCGGCAGCTGGCCTGTTTGGCAGGCGGGGCATTTGAAATGCCACTCGGAAATCCAGGCAATAAGTAACTCTAATGCCACGGCAGGCGGGCTCGCTACAAAATGAATCCCAGCTCAACTTCCCTTTCACTGTGGCTTGGCCGAACTCCAGGGCACATCTGCACTTGAAACACTACAAAGCGGACTTTCATTAGGCAAATTGTTTCTTTTTTCAGGATTTAAAATGATACTCGATTTCTTTTTTGAAATTACAAAGTACAGAGCGAAAGTTCAATCATATTTAGAAGCTTGTATCAACCTTCATTAGATTTCGTCTAGGACGCGAGCAGCAATTTAATCGTTTCCAATTCTGGCAAGAAAAACGGATATATTCCGGGTACGGAAGCATCGTTCTTCGAGAGCAAAGTAATAGGTTTTGGCTGTGGTCTGATGAAAATAAATTTGATTCACGAAACAATAATTCCCTTTATGGGAAAAATTAACTCTGTGTATGCTCCTGGCCTAATACTTCTATATTAAATAAAGGAAAATGCAAAAAGGACACACAGCTGCACTAAAACACTGTGCCTGTCAATGACTGAAAATGATCAAAGGGAACAAATTGTCCCAAAAAGGACCCACAAAATATCTTATAAGAAATACATGCAGGTCTGTCTTATTATTCATTTATATTATGCAATTATGATAAAAAACAAGCAACCGGATGGGTCATTTGCGGTTCTTGAATCCCTATGTGCGTTAGCTTACTTATAGGTACTTAGAAAACGTTAAGATTTATTACTGTGGAGTTTTAGAGGTAAACAGTCGAAGAGTATATTTGCGTGGCGAGAACCAAACACATAAAAAATACCTTATTTCTTGCCAAATAGAACACCATAAATACAAGTATTTTTCTGTTAAGTTAAAAATAAAAGCACCTGAACAATCCCGGCACAGGAAAGAAAGAAAGAAAGAGAGAGAGAAAGAAAGAAAGATAGAAATAATAAAGAAAGGAAAAGAGAAAGGAAGAAGCAGGGGAAACTCCTCAGCTGAGGCGAAGGAGTGTTGCCCGCTGGATTTTTGAAAAAGGAAAAATAAAATTATAATAACATATGCTACACTATTATCATTTTAGTTTTCCTGGGAGTAAGGGGTGGGCTAGACTGGAGGGAGGGGGTTGGAGGAGGGTTATGCCCTACAATGTGCACAAGTCTGTTAGGCAGGTCATGTTGGGCCGGCCAAACAGACATGCGCACTTTGCATGTTCTCTACCCAGATGTATTGCACAGCCAAGTGGAGAACATGCACAGACTCCCACTTCCAGTCTGAGCAGCAAAGCAGGACACTCAGACCAATCACAATGCTTTTGTCAAGCTGGTGACAGCAGTGTTGTGATTGGATGGGAGCCTGTGTGCTCCCTGGACCAGAAAGAGGATGAGGACGGAGGGGAGCCGAATTTGTCTCCCCTTGAAGGTGTTTTTTATTTTTTTTATTTATTTATTTAAACCCCCCCCCCGAGTCCCGTCATGCCCCGTCCCGCCATCCCCGTTCCATGGCAGCTGCCACTGGAAAAAAGGCAGTAATAAAAGAAGGAAAGAGAACAGTAGAAAGAAGAGAGAGCAAGACAAAAAGAAAGAAAATGAAAGAAAGAGGGAAATAAAAGAGAAGGAAAGACAAAAGAAAGGAAAAAGAAAGAATATAACATTGAAAAAAAGTTAAGAAAGAAAGAGAGCAAACGTAAGAGAGAAAAATGAAAGCCAAGACAGAGAGAAAGACAAAAGAATGAAGGAAGGCAAATATGAAAAAAGAGAAAGAACAAAAAAGGAGAAAGAAAAAAGAGAGAAAGAAGAGAAAGAAAGAATGAAAGAAAGAAAGAAAGAAAGAAAGAAAGAAAGAAAGAAAGAAAAAGAAAGAAAGAAAGAGGATAACTTAATACAGAACAGTTTAAAATGGTCACAATTCGGTATGATTTGAAATAGCAGCAGTCAAAAAAGCAAGGCACTGCAAAAGGAATTCATAACAGCATTGGCAAGAGATGGGATCTGGTAAAGAAGGAATGTGTATCATATGTGTTCTGCTATCACATCAGGATCTAAACACAAGGACAACACTAAAGTAATTATAAAGTAAAAACAAAAACACTGGTGCTTGCGGGTGGGTGTGCTCATTGTGAAAGTGCAATGTGGTCACTCAAAGTGAAGTTAACCGGTGGCTTAGGTAGGCTGGTCCACTGCCCATCCTATATGCTGCAGTGGGCAGAAGCAAAATGCGAATGACACAACAACAGACCAATGGATGAAGATACGTGGCTGAAAGTCCCTTTATGTAAGTATATTATAAATATTTGAGTTAAATCAAAAGATCTTGGCTAACGGTAGACCTAAAAATGAGTTAACACAAAACATGTGAAGATGAAGGTTATTGCCACAATATATCTGTGGCATTATTGTTTTATTTGCATTTTGAAATATCAGTGAAAACTGATATGAAAACCAGTCTGACAAGGACCATCTTTAGTGGTTCAAGATTGCTAAGTGCTACTACTCTGCAATATCCTTTAGGCCCATACATCACTGCCTCTGCCTACTATTATGGTTTCTGCTACAATTTTGTTTTTCATAACTGTGTTGAATGGTCGTCCTTTACTCAGAGTGCATAGTCTCTTTTTTTATGTTGGTAGCTCCTAGACTCCATAGCATAGTACTAATGGATGTTATCACACTGTTTCATCCTCTGTTTACATGGCTCAATGAACCTAGCTGGTGAACGCCACTCTATGTGTACAGCTCAAGAAAGCCTGGTGCTGTCATCAGTCAATCAGTGTGACCGTTTTTGTAGTGCTACTTCTGGTCAACCGATTATCGATATTTTAGTCTGGCTTTCAGTCTTTCCCTAGCAACTGCAGAAAAATATTTGGAGCTTCCAACTCCTAGGAAAATAATTCAGATCACTACACCGTTTACACTGTCAAAAAGAATGAAAATGATGTTAAGTTAGCAAACTTCCTCAATCCAACACATTTGACAAGTAAACAAAAGCAGTGACAAATACACAAAGGCAGTGACTGATAGGCAGAGTTCTCCACACAAATCCAGCTTGGAGGCTACAGTGCTGATAGAGACAGCAGCTCTTGCACCATTCCTAGAAGACTTCCTGTTGGCCTTTCAAGATACTAGTACCTCCTTTGTGATGTGAATAGATCATATTGCTGTAGTGGTTGATCTGAACTTTGTACACGAAGACCTAAGAAAGTCTCCTAGTGAAAAATGCAATTACAGAAACCACTGACGAACTGCCACAGTTGTCATGAACTGTGAAAGAACTCCAAGAAGTCATCAAAAGGGTGGAACTACTTCTGAAGGATGCAGTGAGAGGACCCTGATGAAAGAACATTAGCCTGGTGGGACTGACGGGGTGGATTGAGGGCCATTGTGATGAACATTTGGTGGAAGTCTTGATCAAGAACTAGCTAAAGTCCAGAGGCAATTTGTTTTTTTTCTTTGTGAAGAGAGAAACAACAGGACACAGGTATCAGCTCCACCCCCTAACTCATTTCCTGGAACCATAACATTAGGCATATTCAACTGCAGGGTGCCCAGGCAGAGTGGTTGACATGAATAGAGAATCCTGACTTTCTATTTTTCCTGTACCTTAGCCAGGTGGTACAGAGGCAAAGAACCTGATATTCTATTTTTCCTGTACTTTACCCAGATAGTACAGAGGCAGACAAGAGGATAGGATGTGATCAAGAAATGCTTGCATCAAGGTCTGAAATATAAGCTTCTGTTTCCTGCTAAGCTAAAAGAGATCAGTGGTGAACAAAGACATTTCTCCATGTTGCCTGAAAAGGCCTGATTCTGTAGGAAGCCCTGTCATGTCATCTGGTTTCAAAAGATGGTGAAGAGTCAATCGACTATCGAAAGCTATCTAACTCGAGAAAGCAAAAGAACAGTGTAAACACCAGGCTACATCAGCGTGCACAGGGGTGGTATCTTGATGAGGGTTCCATTGTATCCCTCAGACAAGGGAAATGGACAGGGGAAATGTCTAATTCACAAGGAATGCAATTTATAATGTACTTTCGCTGTCTTCATTAGCATTTTGGTTTCCATGTTTTTGGCAGAGCTTTGAGATGTATATCACCTCCCAGGCTTGTATAAGACCCCTGACACAAGAAGCAAGTTCACTGCCTGCATGACCAAACTTGCTAATTGGATGAAAGCCACCTGTCTCAAGCTCAACACTGACAAGGCAGAATTAGTGATCTTTGGTAAGAATAATTACCATGGGACTCCAAATGGTGATCAGCCAGAATGAGACATCCACATCCAGCACCCACACCAGGAACCTCAGAATAATCATCAACAGCAAACTGGACATGACCTCACAAGTCAATTTCATCACAGCAACCTGCTAAGGCACTCTCGAGATGCTGAGGAAGATCTTCAAATGGCTATCAAGCAACACTAGAAAAACTGCCATTCACAACCTAGTCACCAGCAGGATGGACTATTGGAACACCCTCTACTCTGGGATCACCAAGCAACTCACTAGAAGACTACAAACCATTCAGAACTCAGCAGCCAGGCCCATCCTCAACCTTCCACACAGAGATCAATTCACTTCACATGTCAGAAAGCTCCAGTTTCTCCTGATACACAAATACACTAATTTCAAAGTCCTCACACACATTTAAGGCACTACTCTTGGTAGGCCCCACATACCTGAACAGTTGCATCTCCTTCCAGCAATCACCCAGACCCCTCCACTCTACAGGAATCCTGCTCACACACCCCACACATGCACAGAACCAGATTATGAGGACAGCATTCTCTTACATTACTCCAAAAGTGTACAATGGCCTCCCACTCAACATCTGAGCCACCGCATCTCTTCTTGAATTCCACAAGAAGCTGAAGTCCTGGCTTTTTTAATGGACCAACCTACCAAAGGCAGGGTTAGGCAAACACACCTGCTCAGTGCCGGGATACCCTTATAGATGATAGTGCATTGTACAAATACACATAATGTAGCATAATGTCTTACTAATATCTCTGCCCACCCTGGGACATGAGTGCACACCTATAGGCCACCAAACATGTGCAACCCCTAACTAAGGTCTAGGGTGGGGGGAGATTCCAGAGGCCTACTGCCTTTGGATACCTAAAATTGTAAGGAAGTACTGCCCAGAGCAGTTAGACTACATTAGGTACTAGGCTAGGCTTGTATGTTTGTTTGTAGACCATGGAGACTTAAGTGGACAGAGGATTGGCTCTTAACAGTGAAAGGAATAGCACTGTATTTTAGCCGGGACCCAGCGAGATTCACGAGCTCCGGAGTTCAATATTCCCAGTGGAATACAACATACCGGGTCATACTAGGTCATACGGGTCATTTCCTGAGGGTGGAGGCCTGGGTTTTCTTAGTTACAGGTTATACTACAATAGAATCGATCAGGTACGTAGATGCAATGTTTGCCAGGATTTGCGGAATGCGCCACATAGGAGTCTGTGGACCGTTAGGCTCACCTGAATAGATGTCTAGAGGGATACCAATGCTGCCTTGGAATACAGAGGGAAGGTCAAATGAATATGAAAATGGAGAATGATGGGATCTTGCCTCACGAGCCACAAGATCCAGTTTCCTTTTCTACAAGAGGGTGCACTGAACGAATGAGGAAAGGTACATTCTCTACACGGTAGAGGGGACTTTATATGGAGAAATAAAAGATGACAAACATCCATCCAGTTTTACAGCCACAGAGAAAAAAGTTTTACATTTATTTTGCAAACAGAAGGGCACATCCATCACATTATCGGGGACATATTGCCAGTTGGGGGCGGAAACAACAAGAGGGAATACATTTTTCGTCATTATACTTTGAAGGTGAGCATGAGACAGAAATGGTGCAAAGTATGAGAGGAAGAAGAGAAATACAAGAAACCTGTGACAAAAAGAGAAAGTGGGGATGAAGAAGACCATGCAGTGGCGAGATAGAAAAAGGGGAGGGGTGGGCTGGTGGAATAAAGAGACTTGAGGCGGACCAAAACTAGGCCACACTGGTGTTTGACAACCCCTGCATTCGGCAGCACCGACAGCGAGCTCCTAAGAACAACTTTAGGGACCTGCACTTATTTTGCTAGCAAACTAAGCATTATCAATCTCTTCTGCCCGTGACAGACAACGCTGACGTACGAAATGGAATCACACATGGCTGCCAACTGTGCGTGCACGAAAATGAAACCCACTCTCACATTAAAACCAATCACAGGAGAACACGAACTGCCTCGACTTGTTTTTGAAGCTACCATGCTGCTCTCAGCATTCCAGTGCTGTCATCAACAGAAATAATCTCCTGGCTCTTGGAGGCGGGCACAGCCAAGCGCGGCTTGATTGACAGCAGCGTTCTATTAATTGATTACGTATTACTAGCCTTAGAGGGAATGACGCTATGGTACAGATACTTGGAGCAAGGTTTCTGAATTAACGCTGTAAGTAGTTAGGTTGATCAGAATTCGGAAAATGCCAATAACGGGAGAGTCCCAAATGATTTGGAGCACGAAGGACAAGTGCATTTGTACTAAGCACGATCTGCATAGTTCTTTCTAACTGGCACACAATCGATTTCAAAGTTTTCCAGTTTCCAGTCCAGACCTTTTGGGACACGTAGTCAGGGTCTTAAAGTGAGACAAACACCGTGACAATTTCCAGAACGTGTATTAAAACCCTAACTGATGAGATACTCGTGCATGGACCTAGGGAACTTGAGAGTTCTATTAATTAGGTTTACCACTGGGTATTGCAATAGATGGTTGTCAATAATTTGGCAATGCTAAGGCATTGTAACTATTGCAACTATTTTCTTGGCGTAAGCCAAGACCGTTTCATTTGAAAAATATTTATAAAACACTCACATAAACAGATTTACATACGATAGCTTTCAGTCCGCTCTCTTCATCCATTGGTCGGCCGTAGTGTCAGTCTAATGTTTTCCACCAACCACAACATATAATAGTGCCCCACTTCAACCATTTGTTACAGTCATGTTACCCAAGAATAATGTCACCCACACTGAAAATAGTACCTGCTAAATGTGTAATGCAATTCAATGTTGTAATCAGGTGACGAGTGGTTTGTAAGTGTCATCAGAATCAAAAAATTACAAAATGGGAGCATGTTACATTTTACAGGTTATTATTTTTAAATTGTACATATTTATTTGGATAGTTTTTTAAAACAGGTAAACGGAAAGTGAAATACTGGATATACTGTTTGGAAAAAAAGAAAATACTTGATATAGATAAGAATGTACAATTTCAGAAAAAAAAACTTTGAGCCTGTTCCACAAATGGCATTTCTAAAATTACTACAGACAAAAAAGGACTTAAAACTGCAGTGAATGTATTCCAGATCAGCCCTAGAATACCTCCAGCACCCAGTCACTGGTACGGCAACCCCTGCCACCACAGAAAATAAAGGGGGCAATGACTTAAAAACAAAAAATGTGAAAAATATAAAATAAACAAACAAAATGGCATTATATTTTAATAAATGTATTTAGATTTTTTTAATGGATCTTTAATTGTTTTAAAAATACATTAATGTAAATTCATTCTATACCTAACTTTTTGGAGTTTTAATAAATAATAAATAAATAAATATAAACATTTTAGTTCAGGTGAGATTTTTTCTAAATAAAATGTAAAAAGATAAATTTAAAAAAATGTTCCTATAATTTACCATACGGGGATCTCAGCATGGTGGCGGAGGACCTTGTCTATGTGTGAAAAGTTACTACTAGCAACTTTACACTCGTAACTTTGGCTCCCCCTTGTTTCAGGGGGTGAGACATGCAAGTCTACACTTTGCAGTAAATATACACCCGTAAATGGTGAATAGACGAAAATAATACATTTTTTACAAAGTATAAGAGTAAATTTACAAGTGTAGGTTTACTCATTCAAATGCACTTTAATGAATACAGCTTTTTGTTACTAAAAGATAGATTCCGTATGTAGGTGGGGAGATTGTTGAAGCTGTTTTCTTCAAGGTGCATCTAACAATGGGCACCAATTAGAATTTTCATGATTAGATTGTTCAAGAAAAATGGGCAACTGAGAGAGCAAGTGGAATTATGCGAGTCTGTGGCTTCAGCCTATATCGCATAATTATTTTTTGAATAAACATTTTATTTGAGTTATAAGTTGATATCAGGTTATCAGACAAAAACACTGGCAGTGGTACATGCACCCTGTTCCACCCCCCACAACCCTGTGGGTATATGGCACGCCCAAAGTTCATTAAGGAAAGTCTTTCAGCTGTAGGCCTTTCCTCTAATTAACTGAGTGTCCTCCTTTTCCTTTTTGGGCTTCATCATCCCAACTCGAGTCCTTGCTACTTTCCCCTCTCATACTAGTGCTTTTATGATCCCTGTACCTTTCATTTCCTATACACCATCCTTCCCATTCCTTTTAAATTTTTTGGGGAACCCCCTTCCCTCCTGAATCATTTTTTCCCCTACCTTAGACAGATCCATTCCATACACCATGTCTGGTAGTCTTGGATGTATTTTGCTTCCCCACTTCTGGGCGATTTCTCTCTCTCAAAGTATTAAACCTAGATAATCAGTATTTGCTTGTAGGACGGTGTGTCTGAGTTTCTCCATATTCTCAGTATTATTAAGGGTGCCTGCACTTTGATATAAACTCCAGTGGAGCCTTCTAATTTTCGTAACACCCCTCCCAACATACTCAAAGTTTAGGGAATTCCCATAATGTATGGAGGACGGTGCCCTTCTGACCACAATTTCGTAGGAATTTATCTTCTTTGGCCCTTCCTAGTTTGTGCAGAAGGACTCAGGAACAATATACTCTGAGAAGGATTTATACATGAATGAGACAGAAGCTTGCCTTTATTGACACTTGTGATGCTATTATTTGTGTTTGACCAATGACTTTGTGTTTCGCCACTGCGCATATTAGTTGCTCAATGTTCACCAGTAGCACATTATGGGGTTATTACAACTTTGGTGGAGGTGTTAATCCGTCCCAAAAGTGACGGTAAAGTGAGAGATATACCACCAGCCATATTACGAGTCCATTATATCTTATGGAACACGTAATACGGCTGGTGGTATATCCGTCACATTTGGGACGGATTATCACCTCCTCCAAACTTGTAATAACCCCCTATATGTTTTGTTCAGTTTAGCTGCCTATTGGCTTTGACATGGCATTAGCCACTACATTCTGTATTCAGTTTAGCTGCCTATTGGCTTTGACGTGACATTAGACATTACATTTGATATTTAGGATAGCTGCCTATTGGCTTTAACGTGGGGTTAGACATTGCAGTTGAGACATTGCAGATGAGCTGTGTTTTTTCCAAGCTGTGTTTTTCCACATGGTAGACCAAGCAGTGTTTTTCACACCAGACCTTAGCTGATAAGAGCACGTAGATTTTGTGTTTACCTCGCAATCCAGTCTGAGAAAGAGTGAGCTCGGGAGAATTGGCCACTCTCCAAGTTTCTTCGGTTCTCACACTGAGTTTGCTTTTAAGGATGACTCTGGACTACAGAAGGGGTAGATTGAATCTGCTTGACTTCAGACAGGAACGGAGAGGTCAGTTGCCTGTCTCCCGTTTGGGTAGAAAATCTCTTTCTCGCAGTTGACCGGAGTCATCAACTTGCAGACCCCAGAAAGATGAAGCTGAATATTGGCCCTACAGCCTTGCCCCTACGGTGATTAATTTTGACTTTTATGCTTTGCTTTGAAGTTATGCTATAATATAATCACATGTACTTGCTGTGTACATTGCAACTGAGAAGTACTTTGATATATTTTGCTTTCATTGCTGCGACTACTTTTGAACGTGTGCTTCCAATCTACTAATTTCGTCTCTCAAGAACCTTGCGGAAAAGTAATAATAACAATAAATGTCTTCTTTAAACTCAGAAGTGCATTCCAGAGAGGTTCTGTAAGCTTGGTTATGAGATAAGAGCAGGAAAGCAGAACATTTTGGTGTGAGTCAGAAGTCTGGGAGTCAAATTGGAGATTGTGAAGTGCACGATTTAAAAGTGTAATTGTTTTTTGTTGTTTAGAGAATTACAGAAGCACGACAGACCATGTTTGAAAATGCATGTGAGGTTAAACTGCCTTATGGTGCTGTGAGAAACATGTTTTCTTGTTTATCAGTACTGTATGAGTCTTCGGATGAGTGCTGTGATAAAGCATATTTAGAAAGTGTGCCTTTTGAAAGAAATGATGTTCCTTTTGTTCTTGACAGAAGGGTTTGGATACTTTTATCTGCTTACAGAAAAATGCAGGAGAGATGTAGGCAGTTAGAACATGAAAATAAGAATTTACGTGAGCAAATTAGCCAGAACACATGTTTTAGAAGAATCTGGCTTTTCCGATTCCAGTAATGAGGGGGTTAAGACAGCTGTGAGCCAGTCTGAGCCTCAGTGTGAGCAAAACACCCCTCAGTTTTTGGCAGTTGAAGAGCATTCCTTAACAGATAACACTGAGAACAGAGCTCAGAATGTTATTTACAGACCGCTTCTGCCAAGACAAATTAATTGGGACATGGCAGAAGTACTGTCGCAAAATGTGCAGTTACTGGCACAAGTAAAACAAACGATTTTAGAGTTTCTGACTGTTTGCTCTAAGCAAAAGACACTGAGTTTCATGAGCTTGTTTGATTTTTGGAAACAGTATAGCCCTCACCTGAGTGAAATCTTAACACCTTGGTATAAAGTAACTAGGAAAAAAAAACATGAGCAGCTGCGCGCTTGTGATTTGGCAAATGAAATAATTCAGACTTTAGGTTTCTGCGCAGTGCAAGAGGGAAGCACTGATTTACATGTAAATCAGGAACAGGGGAAGTCAAGAGTGCCCTTGGAACTTTGGAGTATGAAACCTGAAATATCAAGCATGCAGTGGGTGATGAATTCACCTAAATCTCACAGTTTAGGACAGGCACAGGAGGCTAGTATCAAACACTGGATCTGGTACATGCAAGACATGGCTAGAGTCACTGCAGCCCTACAGGAACAGGTGTCACAAGCCCCTTTTCAGGATGAGGAGAGGGTGCAGTGAGTACCACAGGTAAAAGAGTCACCAGTGAAATTGAGTGCACCATTTGAATTTGTGTCCCCTGAGGATAAAAAGCATGTTTGTTTGACTAATGATTCATTGACTGAAGAGTTGTTGTCTAGCACAGGAGATGGAACAGTGTTGTACAATGTGTGTCAGACTTTAAAGCAAGAGCTGCTTGAGATGTGTCATTTTTACACTGATTCTTGGTTCACTGTCAATGGTTTAGCCGTTTGGTTTTCCACATGGCTTGTACATAACTGGTTCAATTCCCTTGCAGATGTTAAAGAGAAAAGTACAGCAGTGTCCACCCAAAATTCTGACCTAGTGGGGATGGCTAAGTGGGTGCACCAGAAATGTGAACAGCTGGGAGAAACAGCCACTTACAGGTGGGCAGAGATGAGAGAGATGCACATTCCCCTAGATTTGATAAAAACTGTGCAGCACGCACAAGAGCAATCTGTCCCACAGTCAAAGATTAGTTGGAGAGAGGAAAGATACCAGGACAGATATGGCAAATTGATCAGGTTTTAGGGGGAGTGATTGCTGAAGATTACCAAGGAGAAATCAAAATGATGCTGATAACTGGAAAATAATCTGATTCATTCATGCAGATTGGAGACAGAATTGCCCAACGTGTCAAAAGTGCAGTGAATGGAGGTTTGGTAAAGAAGGAGTCTGCCCCAGCCCTTCTGACAGTGCAAGGAAAGGGAAGCTGAGGTGCAGCAGATAAAAACCTCAGTGCTGAGGTGTGGGTTGAAGCCCCAAGTGATCCTCCAGAACCTTCAGAAATCATAACAAAGGGCTCCAAAAACATCCTGCTGATTATAAAATAAGGAAAGGAAGAGGAAGGGCACATTTCAGATGACAAATGTTATTTGCAAGAAAAGTCATACTTTTTTCTTTTGCAGATCCTACCACGTTTCGCCACTGACCATAAGTGTGCTGTGTGGTCTCCCTCTGGGTGTGTGCGTGTGGGGCGGGGAAGGGACCGAACCCCCAGCCTGAACCTGATTGATTAAAGTACAGACCCCATGGATCCATTTTGCCCAACTGGCGCCTTCAGTTCAAGTTCAACTTGTTTGATTACATTCTTCCACTGGAACTAAGCAACCTTAACAGTTATCTGTCTGTGTTTTTTCGTATGGAAGTCTGACTTTCGCTTACATTCCAGCAAACCTTTCAGGTGGACCATCTACCTTTACAGGAGTAGAACTCATGCTACATCAACTTGTTATTTTAGAGACACTGTTCAATCAGAGTACTGTATATAAGTTTCAGTCTTTTCTGTGTAGATGTATCTGATGTGAAAGGTTATGAGGTTAATATGTTAATCCACTTCCATTGCTTTACAGTGATTGCTTTTATCATTCAAATCTGATTTGCTTATAATGTTTTTTTTGTGTTGATGTTTTTTGTTTTTGTTTGAAATATGAGGTGTGTTAACAAAAATTAATTGGTCATAGGGTGGAATGTGATGCTAATAATTGTGTTTGACCAATGACTTTGTGTTTCACCACTGCGCATATTAGTTGCTCAATGTTCACCAGTAGCACATTATGGGGGTCATTACGACCCTGGCGGTCAGAGACCGCCAGGGGTAATGTGGCGTCCGGACCGCCAACAGGCTGGCAGTACGGAGACCTGTATTACGACCGCAGCGGTAGTGCCGCGGTCGCACCACCGGGGCCGGCGGTTTCCCGCCGTTTTAGCCCCAGCGGTGATAATCCGCCAGGGCAGCGCTGCAAGCAGTGCTGCCCTGGGGATTATGACCCCCCTACCGCCAGCCTGTTTCTGGCGGTTTGCACTGCCAGGAAGAGGCTGGCGGTAAAGGGGGGGGCCCCTGCACTACCCATGCCACTGGCATGGGCAGTGCAGGGGCCCCCTAACAGGGCCCCGGGCAGCTTTTTACTGTCTGCAAAGCAGACAGTGAAAAGCGCGACAGGTGCTACTGCACCCGTCGCACTGCCGCAACACCGCCGGCTCCATTAGGAGCCGGCTCCTATGTTGCGGCCTCATCCCCGCTGGGCCGGCGGGCGTAAACTTGGTTTGCACCCGCCGGCCCAGCGGGGATGTGGTAATGGGGTCCGCGGGAGTGCGGCAGCATTGGCGGCTGCGCGGCGGTTACTGCTTGGCGGGCGGCGGTAGCCGCCCGCCAAGCTTGTAATGACCCCCAATATGTTTTGTTCAGTTTAGCTGCCTATTGGCTTTGACATGGCATTAGCCATTACATTCTGTATTCAGTTTAGCTGACTATTGGCTTTGACATGACATTAGACATTACATTTGATATTTAGGTTAGCTGCCTATTGGCTTTAACGTGGGGTTAGACATGGCAGTTGAGACATTGCAGATGAGCTGTGTTTTTTCCAAGCTGTGTTTTTCCACATGGTACACCAAGCAGTGTTTTCCTCACCAGACCTTAGCTGATAAGAGCACGTAGATTTTGTGTTTACCTCGCAATCCAGTCTGAGAACGAGTGAGCTCGGGAGAATTGGCCACTCTCCAAGTTTCTTTGGTTCTCACACTGAGTTTGCTTTTTAGGATGACTCTGGACTACAGCAGGGGTAGATTGAATCTGCTTGACTTCAGACAGGAACGGAGAGGTCAGATGCCTGTCTCCCGTTTGGGTAGAAAATCTCTTTCTCGCAGTTGACCGGAGTCATCAACTTGCAGACCCCAGAAAGATGAAGCTGAATATAGGCCCTACAGGCTTGCCCCTACGGTGATGAATTTGGACTTTTATGCTTTGCTTTGAAGTTATGCTATAATATAATCACATGCATTTGCTGTGTACATTGCAACTGAGAAGTACTTTGATATATTTTGCTTTCATTGCTGCAACTACTTTTGAACGTGTGCTTCCAATCTACTAATTTCGTCTCTCAGGAACCTTGCGGCGAAGTAATAATAACAATAAATGTCTTCTTTAAACTCAGAAGTGCATTCCAGAGAGGTTCTGTAAGCTCGGTTATGAGATAAGAGCAGGAAAGCAGAACAACACTTCTCTAGAAAATTGTAATGCATCTCTCCAATCATCATCATCTAAATCTCCTGTGTCTCTCTGCCAATAGTCAGGAAGCTGGGCTAGTTCCCTTTTGTATTCATCATCAGTGTGTTGTTTCTGTACCACATAACTGTGGATTTACAGCACTTCAACAGAAAAAGTTGTGTCTACGTTCAATGGATCAAAATCCCAAAATAATACTGTCAGCGAATGTGCTACTCAATGCCACATTTTCTGCCCTTTCTTGTTGCTTAATATAGACACAATTGCCACATAATATGGTCTCCCAGTGCCACAAAAATCTAGTGGTTCTGACAATGCTAAGCATTTGAAGTGTAGTTCGGGCTGTAATGAAGACAAAATCCTCATTGGACAGGGTTCCATGAAACTGCTTTCAATATTTCATGGATCCCTGGAAAATAATGTTGTTTAGACCATTGCATTTTGTACAATATAAGTACCAGAAAATGGATTACATACAGGCCCACTGGAATGATGTGATTGCGGGGGTAGCAATTTTCACATAACTAAAGATTTGCTGCATTTGCCACATAATCCATCATCTGCTGCATAACCTGCCTATTTTAATGAACAGAACATTGTTTCTAGCTCAAATTGTTCAAAAGTTACTAAAAATGCAGCAACATGTGTTGCCATGCAGTGAAAAGCCTTTTGCAAAGCAGGACTTGTCACCTTTTGTTTTCTTATTGCTATATTTGGCTATTAAAATGGTACTAACTGTAGGATGCTGGCCTGGCTTATAGTGGGTACCTTGTGGTACTTACACCCTGTACCAGGTCCAGTTAGTAGAATAGAGGTGTTTCTAGTAGCTTAGGCTGATAGAAGGTAGTTATGGCAAAGCAGCTTAGGCTGAACCAGGAGACATGCAAAGCTCCTACTATACCACTTATATCATATAGCACAATATCATAAGAAAACACAATACTCAGAGTTACTAAAAATAAAGGTAGTTTATTTTAGTGACAATATGCCAAAAGTATCTCAGAGAATACCCTCACTTAGGAGGTAAGTAATATACACAAGTTATATGTACACAAACCCAAAACAGGTAAGTAACAGTAAGAAAAGTAGTGCAAACAATGTAGAATCACAATAGGATGCTATAGGCAAACATAGGTCTAGGGGCAACACAAACCATATACTCCAAAAGTAGAGTGTGAATCACAAATGGACCCCAGACCTATGGGAGATTGTAGAGGGTCGCTGGGACTGTGAGAAAACAGTAAGGGTGTCTGAAATACCCCACCCCAAGACCCTAGAAAGTAGGAGTAAAGTTACCCGACTACCCCAGAAAGACACAATAGTCGTGATAGGGGGATTCTGCAAGGACCACAAGCACCAGCAAAACACTGAAGACGGATTCCTGGACCTGAGGACCTGTAAAGGAAGGGGACCAAGTCCAAGAGTCGGGATAGTGTCCACGGAGGGCAGGAGCCCAGGAAATCCTGGATGACGGTGCAAAAGGGCTTCCTCCGGGTGGAAGAAGCTGAAGATTCTGCAACAACGAATAGGGCTAGGAACTTCTCCTTTGGACGGAAGATGTCCCACGGCGAGCTGGATGTTGCAGAAGTGTTTCCACGCAGAAATACCACAAACAAGCCTTGCTAGCTGAAAGGGTTGCAGTAGAGTTTTATGGGTGATGCTGGGGACCAGGAAGGATCAGGATGTCGACCCTTGGAGGAGGAGACAGAGGGGGCACTCAGCAACTCAGAGAGCCCCCACAGAAGCAGGCAGCACCCGTAGAAGTACCGGAGCAGGCACTTGGAAGTTCTGTGAACTCAGAGTCACAAAAAGAGGGTCCCACGATGTCGGAGTCCAACTAAGTGGGTTGAGCACTGCAGGGCGGAGTGCTGGGAACCCAGGCTAGGCTGTGCACAAAGGAATCCTTGGAGAAGTGCACGGAAGCCGGAGCAGCTGCAAATCACGCAGTACTCAGGTTTGCTGTCTGGCGTGGGGGGGCAAGGACTTACCTCCACCAAATTTGGCCAGAAGGACCACTGGACTGTGGGAGACACTTGGACCCAGTTCCTGTGTTCCAGGGACCGTGCTCGTCAGGATGAGAGGGGACCCAGAGGACCGGTGATGCAGTGTTTTGGTGCCTGCGTTAGCAGGGGGAAGATTCTGTCGACCCATGGGAGATTTCTTCTTGGCTTCCAGTGCAGGGTGAAGGCAGACAGCCCTCAGAGCATGCACCACCAGGAAACAGTCGAGAAAGCCGGCAGGATAAGGCGCTACAATGTTGCTGGTAGTCGTCTTGCTACTTTGTTGCGGTTTTGCAGGCATCCTGGAGCAGTCAGCGGTCGATCCTTGGCAGACGCCGAAGAGAGAAGTGCAGAGGAACTCTGGTGAGCTCTTGCATTCGTTATCTGAGGAATAGCCCAGAGGAGAGACCCTAAATAGCCAGAAAAGGAGGTTTGGCTACCAAGAAAGGAGGTTTAGCTACCAAGAGAGGTAAGCACCTATCAGGAGGAGTCTCTGACATCACCTGCTGGCACTGGCCACTCAGAGCAGTCCATTGTGCCCCAACACCTCTGAATCCAAGATGGCACACTGGAGGAGCTCTGGGCACCTCCCCTGGGAGGTACTGGTCAGGGGAGTGGTCACTCCCCTTTCCTTTGTCCAGTTTTGCGCCAGAGCAGTGCTGGAGGATCCCTGAACTGGTGTAGACTGGTTTATGCAGAGATGGGCACCATCTGTGCCCATCAAAGCATTTCCAGAGGCTGGGGAGGCTACTCCTCCCCAGCCCTTCACACCTATTTCCAAATTGAGAGAGTGTAATACCCTCTCTGAGAGGAAATCCTTTGTTCTGCCTTCCTGGGACTGGGCTGTCCAGACCCCAGGTGGGCAGAAACCTGTCTGAGGGTTTGGCAACAGCAGCAGCTGCAGTGGAAACCCCGGAAAGGCAGTTTGGCAGTACCCGGGTTCTGTGCTAGAGACCCGGGGGATCATGGAATTGTTCCCCCAATACCAGAATGGTATTGGGGTGACAATTCCATGATCTTAGACATGTTACATGGCCATGTTCGGAGTTACCATTGTGACGCTACACATAGGTAGTGACCTATGTGCAGTTGTTTTGCTTTCCTTCTCTTATCTTATGACCGAGCTGACAAAACTTCTCTGGAATGCACTTCTTAGTTTAAAGAAGACATTTGTTATTATTATTACTTCATCACGAGGTTCCTGAAAGACAAGATTAGTAGGTTGGAAGCACACGTTTAAAAGTAGTCACAGCAATGAAAGCAAAATATATCAAAGTACTTCTCAGTTGCAATGTACACAGCAAATACGTGTGATTATACCATAGCATAACTTCAAAGCAAAGCATAAAAGTCAAAATTGTATCACTGTAGGGCCTATCACGCCGCTTCATCTTTCTTATGCCTGCAAGTTGATAACTTTGGTTCAACTGCGAAAAAGAGATTTTCCACCCAAACGGGAGACTGGCAACTTACGTCAGTTCCTGCCTGAAGTCCTGGAAGATCCTCTCTCGCTGCTGCCTAGGGCCATCGTTCCAAAAACGTGCCCCCTCCTCTCAGACTCAGGAAAGGAAAACAAGCCTTTGGAGACTGGCCAGATCTCCTAGACCCCTCCTCTTCCCAAGGCTGAGCAGAAAGGAAAACACCAAATGTACTCTCGCTTATCAGCTAGGGTTTGGTGTGAATTCAGTTTGAAAAAACACAGCTTGGTCTACAAAGTGGAAAAACACAGCTTGGAAAAACACAGCTCATCTGCAATGTCTCTACTGCAATGTCTAACTCCACGTTAAAGCCAATAGGCAGCTAACCTAAATACCAAATGTAATGTCTAATGCCATGTTAAAGCCAATAGGCAGCTAAACTGAATCCAGAATGTAATGACTAATGCCATGGTAAAGCCAATAGGCAGCTAACCTAAATACCAAATGTAATGTCTAATGCCACGTTAAAGCCAGTAGGCAGCTAAACTGAATACAACATGCAATGTGCTACTGTTGAACATTGAGCAACTAATATGCGCAGTGGTGAAACACAAAGTCATTGGTCAAACACAATTAATAGCATAACACTAGTGCACGCGTGTAATGGTGTCCCCCACTCACAAAGTTCGGGGAATTTGCCCTGAACGATGTGGGGGCACCTAGGCTAGTGCCAGGGTGCCCACACACTAAGTAACTTGGCACCTAACCTTCACCAGTGAGGGTTAGACATATAGGTGACTTATAAGTTACTTATGTGCAGTGAAAAATGGCTGTAAAATAACATGGACGTTATTTCAGTAAGGCTGCAGTGGCAGTCCTGTGCAAGAATTGTCTGAGCTCCCTATGGGTGGCAAAAGAAATGCTGCAGCCCATAGGGATCTCCTGGAACCCCAATACCCTGGGTACCTAAGTACCATATACAAGAGAATTATATGGGTGTACCAGTGTGCCAATGAGAATTGGTAAAATTAGTCACTAGCCTGCAGTGACAATTTTAGAAAGCAGAGAGAACATAAACACTGAGGTTCTGGTTAGCAGAGCCTCAGTGATACAGTTAGGCACCACACAGGGAACACATATAGGCCACAAACTTATGAGCACTGGGGTCCTGGCTAGCAGGATCCCAGTGACACATATCAAACACACTGACAACATAGGGTTTTCACTATGAGCACTGGGCCCTGGCTAGCAGGATCCCAGTGAGACAGTAAAAATACCCTGACATATACCCACAAACAGGCCAAAAGTGGGGGTAACAGGACTAGAAAGAGGCTACCTTCCTACACTAACGAGGTGCAACCAATGCCCAGACAGAATTACCAAGTTTAAAAATGATGAAATAATGAAGTAACCTATCACAAAATGTGGCACATTATGCTGCATAATTAGCCTTTTCTTGCTGCATAATTTGCTCAACCCTGCCACATAATTTGACACTCTAATGCAGCATAATTCCAGTGGCTGTGATTATATAGCATCCAAGAAATAAAAAAAGCATTTGAGCAGCACTCAAGATGGCTTTCATTTGAGAAAGCAACATAAAGAAAAAATGAAAGCCAGGGAGTTTCAACCTTAACACAATCCTTTTATATACAGTTTTATGGAGTTGTTGATTAAAGTATTAAATTGGTTCTTGTTGGATTTAACTTTCAGGCACATTGATTGCAGTATTATATTTATCTACCTACTGAGACAAAAAAATCACAGGGCGGCAGACGGAAACAGAGAGTCTGAACTAAATCAAAAGGAAGAGAAACAGGAGGAAGACAAGGACATAGATCAGGCTAACAAAAACATCTCGAAATGGCATTAGTAAACATCTCCAATAAAAAAACTCACAAGAAATTAACAACATCTTTTAGAGAACGACCTCAATATTTGCCCAGAAAGACATTGCAATGCAGTTTAACTAGAGATTGACACATTCAAATGCATACAGAAAAAAAACAGCAAACTAAAATACAAATTTGGACATGCAGGGAAAAATAGACTATCAAGCATAACTAACAAAAAATGAAATAGACTTAATTGGAGCTTTTGTGTCAGGATCATCAAAAGTCACGCCTAAATAAGGAAATTCATAAACACGACTATTAACATGGCCATTAATTGTCGCCAGGCCCAGTTTACTCTGAGTACACACAGTATAATGCATCTTTGCAATATTTACTTCCAAATCTAAGTCAGCCATTAATTCCACAAACGCATTGACTGCACCTCGTAAACCGTTCATTGTGTACGCCATTAAGACCGCATCGCCGTATATAACAAAGTAGGCACAGTTTTCCCATAAATTACTGGGGCTTCCTTACACCTTTCCACTAAACATTAGTGCAAGTCAATGATGTAAAAAAGAAAGAGAATTGGAGCAAGGATACTCCCCTGGTGTACCCCTCTATGAGGATTAAAGAAATAAGTGCATTTATCATTCTTTCCATACCTTATAGAGGCTTCAGTTTCAACAAGGAGCATTCGCAAAAAATCCACAATTGGGTTTGGCATCCCCAACTTACATTAGGAACTCAGGAGCTTAGCTCGATTCAACATGTCAAAAGCGCTGCTAAAATCCGCGAAAGCCAAATAGAGGATGCCCTTTTTAGCGATTGTATATTTGTCAATAATCAATAACAAGTTTAGGCTGCTCCTGAGTCCCCAGTCCTGTACTGTACCGGGCTCATTATAGACTGTTCCTCCATCCAAGTCTCAATGCGCTGCAAAAACAATACGGCCCAAGATCTTCATCTAAGAGTCTAATAGGGAGATATGGTGGTAACATTTAGGGTCACTATGGTTCCCTTTTTTGAACAAAGGCACTATACACGCGGACTTCCACGAAGGCGGAATCCCATGGCTCATGGCAGCATTTAAGATGTTAACACTAATAGGGGCCCAAAAATAAACATTCCCTTCATAGAGCTTCATAGGGATGCCATCCAGGCCAGGCGCTTTATTTACTGGGCTCTCCTGAACAGCAACAATCACCTAATACAGGCAGAACCTGATAGTTAAGCTGGACATGGTTCACCCAGGTCCTCCACAGCTGTCCTAGGGTCCTTAAATGAATAAATTCTGCAGAAATTGTTAACCTTTCTATCAGGCGGGATTTTATACCCCATCCCTTCAGTTGTTTCTGTGGCAAAACTTCTGCTGTTAACGATGCTCCAGAACAGCCCCAAATTCTTGGTAGGACAAGCTAAGACTAAATCCCCCCACATCTGTTCTTGCCCCGCCCCTTTCCTACCTTTTAGTGCAAGCTTATAGCGGTTTTGGTCACCTTTCTCCTGTCTCTAGACAACAAATTTAGTTTGATGCACAGATTCTTCCTTGCACCCTTGCATGAACTGTCAAACTAACCCCCCTGGCACTTATTCGATGAACCACCTGTGGCATTACAAATATCTCTAATAGAAGCATTCATTCTGGTTACTGCATCCATAACCTCTACAGGAGAAGGATTTTCCATTAAAAAAGTGCCTAGTACTAGGTAGAGATTGTTTTTCACCAGGGCCTCAAAAACCCAAGGGATATTGGACTCACACAGACGCACCCTTGAATCCTGATCCTTTATTTCCAGGCACCTTTGTCCCATGGCGACAGGAGGATGCTTAACAGTGGGCAAATAAAGAGACAACAGGAGGGGATTATGATTGCTACATTCCTGCTCCATCAGAACACCACCCTGTTGATCATATTGGCTCATATTCGCTGGCACAAAAACATAATCAATAATAGTGCTGGCCCCCTACCCACAAAAGTAGGCGCCTGTGCACCAGCTCAGCAGTATTTATTAATTTAAGAGAACAATGATTAGAGTCCCAACTCTCTGGTCCCAGGACCTGTCAGTAGTTAAAAAGCAGTTCTTCCTCTCAAATTGATTAGAGAGGGTAGAGTAGGAACCAAGTTTACCATTAAAATCCCCTGCAACTTTGACACAGAATTCGTAAGAGACAGACTCCATTCTGGCTTTAAGAGTCAGCAGGGCTAGAAATAAAACTTGGATTTGGCAACCCAACTCCCACACCGCATTATAAAAATGTACGATCAAAAGATCATATTTGTTAGCAAGAACAACTCATACAATTAAAATACCCTAATGGATGCAACTGATTTGATATGCCTTGTAAATCCTAGAGATGCGAACAAGTATCCCCTACCCTCCCTTCAGTCTTTGGCCATGGACACAGACAGCAGGGACCGCAAATCTCTGAAACCCGTAGCACTCAGCATTCCCCTGGGACCAAGTCTCTTGCAACAGGACGAAATCAAATGAAGAAACATATCCCGCCCATATATCCCCATGAAGCCTGGATTCATACTCTGCCACATTCCAATAAATGAGCTGTAACAAAGACCAATCTTCATCCCTGGAACATGGTTCAAGGGAAAAAGTACTTTACACACCTTTGTGTGGCTTGGTTATCGTTTTTACATCTTAGCGCACCTTCTTTTGCATATTGATTCTTTCAGCCTTGAAAAAGTCTAGATGACGAAACATGTGTCGGCTGTCTTTTTGGATGGACCGTGCCTTAGAAAGAATAAATCTTAACCAATCACAAAACGTGTTCAGGACTTTGTCTTATACTCTATTATTTACATGGACTTTGTGGACTACGGGCTATGTCAGTGTGCCCTGGCATTCTTTAATAATTACTTAGTGAATGCTCACTGGAGAACTGTGAGTATGTTTCTTTTTCTTGCCTGCTGTATAGACGATGATGTTCTTTTCTCTTTTGAGTTGCAGAGTATGATCTTCTCCATTCATTGTCTTTGATAGTGGTTTGGTTCTTGATACCCAACAAGTCTGAGGTTTGTTCAGGTGCTTGACTACAAAGTGATTGCCTTTGGTCAAGAAGTCAAGGCAGATGGAATAGCCCCTTCTCCTTTTGAAGATGGGTTGTGATCTCTTTAACTTTGTATCTGCAAGCCAGGGTGTGAATGAAGATATACCGGTAGAGTGAAATGGTATTACCCCTGAATGTGGTTGGTTTCAAGCCTGTGGGCTTTTGTTTCATGAGAAAAGTGCACCTGTACTAACACACCAGCGATTAGGTTCTTGTATTATTGGTCACCTGGTGCAGGCGATCAAGCTGGATAAGTTAATTCTGTGTTTTTTAGGTCCAGAAGCAGAGCCTGAACATGAGCTACCAACTCTTCATTAGGCACCTCCTTTCTGATATCCCTTATGCGTATATTGTTAAGCCATGCCTGTTTTTCATGGTTGTCAATTTTATCGGCCGTGGCAGTTGACATCACTGCAGTGCTCCAATTTGCAGGACCTCTTCATCTTTTTTGTGGGTCTGTTCCACTAGGCAGATCTCCTTGGTCTATCTGGAGTTCAGCCCTCTGAAGGGGCGATCAAGGTCCACAATCTTAGAGGAGAGGTTTTGTCCCAGAGCTACTGCAAGAAAGTTCTGATGTTGCTCTTGGTTTTTGGGGCCTGGTGTTCTGTCGGTTCATTTGTATGGCCCTTCACAGTGGAGAGCAGGCCCTTAATGTGGAGGGGCGCATCCAATTTATGACTCAGGAGTATATCTTTAATAGAGGTTTTTCTGAGCTTTTTCCTCTGTTTCCAAACATCTAGAGCACTGAGAAAATGGAGTTGGTTAGAGTCTGACCCTTTAGGTGTAGCGAGCATGAGTGCCACAGGAACCCGCTGGTGGGAAACAGGGTGGGCTAAGTAAATTTGGGATGCCAAGTTATTGAGGAACCAAGTATGGGCCACAACTCTCAGGTCTCAAGGTCACAACTCTGAGGTCTAGGGCCCTTGCCGGTACGCAGGGGTTTTTCTCTGTGAGCCGACCTTGATGGGCCCTTTAATTGACAGCCAGTAGTAGTTCAACTTTTAGACCAACAGGCCCATGCTGGGGCGCAGGCCTGGAAGATCACCATCAGCCCAAAGGAGAGCAGCAGCTCACCCAGTTTCTTCTGTTGCTTTGTGCTCCTTAAGTTGATGGTGTATGCTCCTGACATTAATTATCATAAGAGGCCCCCAGGAATTGCACTGCATTGCTGTGTTCCCCCTTTGATTGGTTTTGATGGCATTAAGAGAGGGCCTGTAGACTGTGATGTTTCACCCTGAATGCCTCATTCGGGACCAGAGTTCACCTGCATGTCCCTATGCTGTGCTCCTCTCCTCAACTCTGCTCCTTACATGGGGATCTCATCTGTGGTGTCCTGGTTGCCAAACATCCACTCCTTGCCATCAGCTGGTGCATGCCATTCTTGTCAAGGATCAGCTCATGTAGCATCCGGTTTAACTGGAGACCTATCTCTTAACGCCAGATCCAAGTGCCTCACCACTATGCCTCTACCGTTTTGTTCTGATTCTGTTTACTAACAGAAGGCACACACCTTCAGAGCACTTGTAAACTTGATCTCCATTACAGCATGTAGACCGGCCTCAACTCAGAAGCTTTCTTTGTCGTCCAGCACACCATCTTGGTTTTAGGCTACATGGCGGGGTCTCACATTTTAGAGCTGCATGGACCAAGCTAGGAGGTTTTGTCGCTGTCTGTACACCTGGACACCCTCAGATGTAGGTTTTCTTTTGTGTCTAATTTGGAAATGTATTAGTACATTTAGTGGGTACATCAGGAACTTGAAGCGTGGAGTCCAGCAGAGACTCGTACTCCGGGTCTCCCCCCTGGCCACACCCCATAAAAAGTCTACTCTCATGAAATAACTGTTTTATCATTCTCTGACGTGGGGCTTCTTATAACCATTTGTTTACACTAAGCTGCTTCTGTGCTTCCTGAATATGTAGAAGAAAGTAACCTACACTAGGACCACCAGTTTGTACTGTCAAGATCGTAGGGGGTAAATCATCCTCAAGTTTTTCTTTCATGGTTGCTGGAAGGGCTAGGGTATCCACTTTCCCTTGCCTCACCCTGGACAAGAGTTCTCATAATAAAACACGGATAAAAAGAGTATCTATCGGGCATACAGTAATTGCTTCACCACATAGACTGTACCAACTCCAGGTTGTTATGATCAGTCCAGACCATTACTTTATACTTCACGTCTTCCATATAGTTACACCATTGAAGGAATTTCTCTTTTATGGCCAGCAATTCCCTACAGTGAATAGTGTAGTTTTACTCAGTGACAGACTGTGTTCTAGAGAAGAAGGCAATAAGATGTAATTCTTCCATCACCGGATGCCTCTAGGACCGGGTGGCTGCAATGGCATAAGCAGAAGCATCAGTCTCTGTGAATGGGAGTTCATTATCAGGATCCCACAATACAGGTGCAGATGAGAATAGTCCCTTTAATTGATTAAATATTTTTTCTTGTTCACAACCCCACTTCCCCAGTTGAGACAAAACTATCTTGACATGCCTTTGATCAGGGACGGACAGGAAAACCAAAGGCAGCCCAGGCCAAAAATGTACAAACCAGCCCAACTCCTTTCCTCTCCTCACTCTATCTCTATCTCTTCATGCATTCTCTCTCTCGCTGTCTCTCTCTCTCCTTCTCTCTTCTCTCTCTGTGCCACTTCTACCTGCCTCCTCCTCTCTCGCTCTCTCTTGAAGTCCCCTGTGCTTGTTGCAAATAACTTCGAGGAGCTGAGGAAAATGACATAGGCACCAGCAGTAGCTCTGAGCTCTGAAAATCAGCTTCCAATGGGTAAAGCTCATGGGTAAAATGCCTGATTGGATAAAAGGCCAGTCCTGCCATATCTTTGATGTTTTTCCACTGAGTTAGATAAAATGAAAATGTTATCAAGATAAATCTCTACGTATTGATTGAGGATATTCTTAAAGATATATTTTACTAACCATTGAAATGCAACTGGGGTGTTCCAAATACTCAAAATTACCAAATACTCAAACTGGAAATACTTGGTGTTAAAGGTGCAGTGAACTTTAAAGAGAGGGGTCCGTGGATCCCCCTCTTCCCTGAGCCTTAAAAGGTCCCGGGGATCCCATCCTCCAGGGGCAGCTCAAGTACTCTGTTTCAGGGAGCTCAGCCCCAGGACAGAGACTTATTTCCTGCACTAGCCTGGGTAGGGAAAAATATGTTTGCACCCGCCTGGTGAGAGTATTTTTAAATCTCCTGCCAGGTGGGAGGAAACATAGATTCCCTGCCTGCAGGTGTGCGGGCATTAAAGGCAAGTCTGTTTCTACCCGGTGGGAGATTTAAACATGCTTCTTCTGGGTAGGAGCAGACTTATGTTTCCCTTCCAGCATTCCTACAGGCAAGGAAACAGACATTGCTTTTCGCCAGGAGGAAGCATGCAAAAAAAGTTGTCCCTCCAATGGCTCTCAGATTCTGTGAGAGCCAGCTGGGGCCACATGGGCCCCTCCACAGCCCCCAACTTGAGGTTTGCCCACCTGGAACTCCCACCTGTGGCACTGTGGGATCAATGGGCCCATGAAGGCTTGGGAAGGTGGGCTGCATCCCCAGGGAGATGGGGCCCCAGGGGCCTAATAGGGCTTGGGATTGGAGCCATGGGGCACCCCCTCCCCTTTTTTATCGGTTTTGGTCCCTGAGAATGGGCTCCCTGGATCTGAATAAAGCTCAGGAATGGGGTGGGGGGGGGGGAATCCCTCCTCTCCCTAGAATTTGCCCCCAAGTGATGGGGTTCCTGAGAACTTCTAAGGCTTGGGAGTGGACCACGAGCCCAATCCTGTATTGCTACTGGTTGGCTCCAGGCGATGAGATCACCAGAGCCAATTTGGTCTCTTTTTGTTAGGCCCCCTCCCCAAGCTGTTTTTCGCCCCAGAGGATGGGGTTGTAGGGCATCTTAAGGCTTGGAGAAGGGGGCCATGTATCCCTGTCCCGAATTATTAATATTATTCTTATCCTCAGGAGACGGGGTTCCCAAAAGCCACTTGGGCTTATGGAGGGGGCTGCATGCCCCTGTCCCATGAAATAATTATTTTTGTCCCCAAGGGAAGGCATCCCTGGGGCCTCTTATGGCTCAGGGAGGGGGCCATGCACCCCTTCCATATAGTTAATTTATGGTCCCAGGAGACGGGGTCCCTGGGGACCAGTTGGACTCAGGAAGGTGGGCCAGCACCCCTCCTGTAATCTAAATATATATGGCCATGTGTCATGTGGTCCCCAGGGACTCTTAAGGCTCAGGAAGGGGGGGACATGCCCATCTCTCCTATAACCAGTGGATGGCCCTGGGAATGGGGTCCAGGTGGCCCATTTGGGCTTCGAGTGGGTCAGTGTGCTCCCTCCTCTAACAGAAATGTTTTTGGCCCTCTGGGATGAGGTGGCGGGCTTATAGGGTCTTGAGAACAGGGGGCCATATGACCCCTTTCCCTGGCAGGTAGCTGGCTGCCCACAGCAAGTTGGCTGTTTGATGTGGCCACAGGCCAGGACCTGCCGCAAATCCGACACTGCACAGTTGAAGGCCGTGTATGCCTGGGGTTGGCTGCCCACTGAAGGTTGTCTGTAGGGCCTAACCATGGGCCAGGCCATGGCTCCAATCACATGCAGCACAAGGCAAAAAGCTGTGCCTGAGGTGGGCTAGATTTCTTGAGATGGGTCGGCTGCAGGGCCTGGCCGCATACCAAACAATTAATTGAAGGTTTAAGTGACGTTATAGTATGGTGAGATAAAGAGATCTGATTTTTTTTTTTTACTTAGAATATCACTGAATAAAACAAAGGTTAAAGTGGCATTGTAGTTTGATGAATATGTCAGTACCAACATCAATGATGTCATTTGAGATGCCATCAGTGATGTTGTTAATGATGTCATAGTACATGTAATGAGTGATGTAAAATGTGAGGTCATAAGCAGTGTGTGGTAATGGCGCAAGTTATGGTTAACTGTGCTAACTATAACTGGTGCATTTCTGTGTTTTTTTTAGCTCTAAATGTTATGTTGATACGCACTGACATATTCACCTAACTATAATGCCATTTTACCCTTTGTTCTTTTTAAATAGCAGTGAAAGGTAGTTTCCAAATTTTAAGTGAAGAGAAGTTTGTCTGGAAAACTCAAATCTACTCACCTCAAATGCCTGGCTTTCCAGCATAGATTTTAAGCATAGGATTAGCATTGTGCCATCTACGCCAAGCAAGAAAGTGACAAACCCTTTTTGTATTTTACAGCTAATTCTTAGGCATATGATTAGGAATTGCCATGCATGCCGAACCGAAAAATGACAAAAGCCTCTTACCATTCTAGGCACTGCATTATGGATTTGGATTGGTAACATACCATCCAAGCCCACCAGGAATGAATATAGCAACCCTTGACACATGGCGTTTCTCTCATTAGAGATCATCAGATTGGTATAGCTTTGTACAGACACAAGGGAGCAACCAGTATAAGTCATGAAGACTTGTATGTACATCTATAATAGGACAAATTAAAATAGAAATTCGATAAATGAAAGACCACACAAATGTATTTCCTTTTCGAATGAACAGAGACAATACAACTACTGATAATGGCGAATCAGTGAGATGATGGATTAAAACAAAATAGGCCAGTTCATATTAATTTCACACTGAAAGCACACTATAGGGCTATATGATAATGTAATCAATGAGTTTGAAAGTCGAAGCCCACAAGAGGGCAATATGATAATTTAATTAATAGGATAACATTGAATATTTGGATTAAAGGAATATGTCAAGGTTGACAGTGTGTAAAATAATAACAACTGTTTAAAGGACTGAGGTTAGATGAACTATGAATCCAGCAATACACTGGGAGATGCAGGCTGTGAAAATGTGATTTGGAAATATGTTTCATATATTTAGGCTAAAAATGGAAGAAAGACTGATAAAATCCTTGACCATGACAACACCTGGTCAAACCCAATTAGCTTATTTTATGTCTTTATGTTTCTTTTTTGATCTTGAAACTAAGAAAAAACTAAAATGATTGCCATCATAAATGCCAGTGAATCCTTTTATGGATTTGTACAATATGGCTTGGTGTGGTTCACCAGGAGTGAGCACAGGAAGAAACTTTTGAAGAGCCAAGAACCACAGTAGGAAATGAATTGAAAGATATATAAATATATATATATTCACTGAAAAAAACAAAGGTTACAGGGATGATATAGTTAGAAAATAAAACAGAAAAAATCCTTAGAAATTCACCAAAAAACAAAAGGTTCAAGGGACGTTATAGTTAGGTTCATATTTTACACGCACAAAACCATAGCAATTCAACAGTTATAGTTACATTTATCTCAAGACTCTATAAGTTGTGCTGTATAGTAACTGTAACTCATGCCATCGCGGTCCCTGCTGGCTCCCAACTCCAGAGGGAGCCGGCATTGCTCCTGCATGCAGGGAGCAGCAAAAAATGCTGCTTCCAGCATGCGAGTACAATTTTTTCATCTGTTTTCCTGCCCGCTTGACAGCGACCAGGAAAGCAGATAAAAAGTTTGCTCCCAGTGGGCATGAGCAGTTTTCTTGCTCCTGCCCGATGGGAGCAGACTTACTCTTTTGCTCTCGCTTGGTGGGAGTTGTCAAAGCTCCCACCAAGCGACAATAAAGAACTACGTCCTGAAGGTGGGCATCTCAGGACATAGGGAGCCAGCCCTAGGAGATGGTGGTCGCCAGGGCCAGTAATGGCTCCAGGAGGAGGGCCACGCAGCCCCCCTTCCTTGTTTTTGCAGGGCCTGACTTAGGGAGGTGGTGATCACTGGGGCAGAGAAAGGCCCATGGGTGCGCACAGCCCCAACCCTCTTTTTGTAAGCTGGCCTGGCCCCAGGGAGGTGGTGGTCCCTGGGGCTATAATGGGCCCAGGAGGAGGGTGGGTCCATGCAGTCCCCCTCACCTGTGTTACACAGGCCTTGCCCTGGGGAGATGGACGTAAATACCCTTCAGAGGGGGACACTTAATACTGGCCTGCCCTGGAGAGGTGGTGGTCCCGAGGCCGAAGTTGACCATGGGGAGAAGGGCCACGTGCACTCTCTCTTTCTCCATTACAGTTATATAATTATGCCCCAGGACCTGGCCCACCCGAGGGCCAAGGTTTAAAAAAGCGCAGGAGACGGTGCTTGGTTTTTTTCTTAATTTTTGCCAAGATTTGTGGATTCTCAGTGATTTTCACAGCAAAAATGTTAAAAAATTATTTTTGGCCCTGGCCAGGTCCCTGAGGGACCCCACTACCAGTCCTCAGATGTCAGGGTATTTCTACGTTGCCCCCTTCTTTTTTTTTTTTATTTTTTTTTTTTTGGGTGACTCAGCTGAGTCTGAGTCCGAAAATCGTTGCCAACACTTCTTAGTTGAAGTGTTGGCAGCCAATCAGACCTCAGCATGAGATTTGTTGGCTCTGCGGAGGATCCGCATCCCTAGATATACTATTTTATTTTTTTCATTAATAACTCAAAAACTACTGAACAGGTTTATACCAAGGCCTAAATTTATACTTTTTTAGCACCGCATTTGCGTTGTTTTTTGACGCAAAATTGGCGCAAACTAACAAAATACAATTGTATTTTGTAAATTTGCGCCGATTTTGCGTCAAAAAAATGACGCAAATGCGGTGCTAAAAAAAGTATAAATATGGGCCCAAATCACTAAAAGGGCTCTTTCTGGACCAAGTGCTAGCTGGCTAGGACTTGTGTTCTATGTCCCTGTCTGCACTGATTGATGCAGGGAAACAGAACATATATTGCTCCGTTTAAGAGGAACCTATCATAAATAGCTGCTCCCTCCTGGCAGGAGCAATGCTGGTTCCCACAGGCTGGGGCTAACTATAAGTTGCGGCCCGCCATGCACTGTTTGATTTCACATATTAAATCACTCCTGACATCATTTCTGACATTACTGATGGCACCTCAAATAACAACATTAATAACATCATCCACGCTTCTTTTGTACAAAGTACTCTAAAAGAGAGTATGGCATTAGAGGAAGTACAAAATGCTCAGAATACTATGAATACTATGAAACATCAGTGATGCCATCACACAAAGAAATCCTTTAGCAAGTCTGTGTTATTTGCAGCATTGACCCAATACCATGCACCTCATGGGTAGCCGAGTTCACATTAACAATCAACCACAGATAGTCATATAGGACGCACAGTGTTCAATCTGTACACAACTGTTCAGATGAAACCAAGGCCCATATTTATACTTTTTTAGAGCAGCATTTGCATCATTTTGTGAAGCAAAAGCAGCGCAAACTTACAAAATACAATTATATTTTGTAAGGTTGTGCCGCTTTCGCGTCAAAAAATCACGCAAATGCATTGCTAACAAAGTATAAATATAGGCCCAAATTCCTCCAGATACTCAATGTCCATTACATATCTAATGCCCTACTATGGACAGCCTGAATTGGACCCTTCACAGTCACTTAACCTACAGTGAGAAATTAAGTGGATATGAGTAGAAAAGTGGGTACTGTAAACAGTGGTTACTCTATGAGAGACTTTACTCTATACCATCCAATTTTATGTCAAGACCGGAGGCTCTATTATGCATTATTTTCTCACTTTGTTTTCAACAGCAGCAGTCAAGAACTACATCTCCCAAAAGGGCTAGCAACAGGCTAGCCAATGGGAGAAAACAGAATCAAACGTTAGACCAATGAGGGAACCCCGCCAAACCATAGAGTCTACCCTTGACTGCAAGCAGTCCTCTTTTCTTGCTGCTCGCAGTCAAGATAAGTACTCTTTCATGTTTTTTCCCCTCCATTGTATTTGAAATACCTCTGTTTTATTTGTCTGTGTACATTGTTATTTATTGCCTTTGTACTTCCTTTCTATTGTTTTCTCTGTTTTTCCTTATTTTAGTTCTGTCCCCCCACCCCCATCACCTTGTACTCGCGCTGCATGCGTTTCAACCGCCGCGTGTTCTATCGGGCCGCTTTCTGCCAGTTCCTGTCAGCGCGCTGTTCGTCTCGCGCTTCTGACCTCGGGGACGGCTTTCTCTACTACTCCATTGCTCTTCAGACGCTGATCGCCTTGCCTAAATGGCTTCGCTTATCGCGCTGCTCTCTCTGACTGGCAGCGAAGTACTGGGGGCGCGGTTTTCTCTCTTGACCGGCTTCCTGGTGCTGCCCCGCCCTCGGGGAGTGGTTCTTTTCACCGGAGAGCTTACTGTTGGTGCAGTTAACCCCTGCCTGCCCAGGTCTGCATATCGGCCCCAATTTAATTCGTTTTTTCTGTTTTTTCTTCATTTTTTGGGCTAAATCTTATTTTTTTCCCCATTTCTTATCTATGGATCCTGACAGTTCCCCTACTATGCCTGATATCAATGAGGAGGAGGAGGTTTTTAAGCAGGATTTAAACATGTTTATTCAGACATCAGTAAAACATGCTTTACCAGCATCTATGGACAAAATGTAAAAAATCATTGAAAATACTGTAAAGTCCATGGTGTCCAATTCTCTGGCCCATTCTGCAGGGGAAGGCAGAAAACGCAAACAGGCTGCGACTAAACCTGTCAAAGGCGCGCAATTGGACAATGAGCTTGCCTCACACCAGACTGAGGACTTGATTCCTCCCAGGCCTCCTATGAAGGAAGGGAATATTACTAAAAAGCTTTCGTCTTCTCATTTAAAATGTAAATTTAAATCAAAGCATATTGACGCGCCAAAAAAGATTATTGTCTTAAACGTTTTGGACACCGATGATGAGGATATGGACGATTTGTCGCACTCTGATAATCTTGATGATTTTTTTCCTCCATCCTCACCTCCTCCCAAACGTTCCAAACTCTCTCTTAGTAATCCCTCTCCCAGTATTGTCGATTCAGAGGGTGCCCCGATGTTTGATCCTTCTCTGATTCAACACCCTAACTCCACTGAGAGGCTTCCATTGGATCACGTAGGTGATTACATAGCTTCCCGCCTGCATCTTCTTTTGGACAAGCAAACACGATCAAAACTGAGATCAGAATGCCCTAGACCTTCTTTGGATTCTAACATAACCGCTGCTCCGACTATTGACCAGTTTCTTATAACTTTTTTCACAAAATTTGGCAAAGATCCCCGTAAAGGGGTGGACAAGTTCTGGACGACGTGCCAGGACAAACTCCTGGATGTAGTGGGACCCCTCGCTCGAATCTTCGACTTAGCTGAATCAGCCAGACTGGACGATTCTCCGATCGATCCTTTGGATCTCTCTCTTTGGACTCAAAGAGCCTTCTGCTTCTTGGGAAACGCCAATTCGGCAATCATCCATGAGAGACGGAAGGGTCTCCTGTTAAAGATGGACCCTAAGCTAGCTAACCTAGCCACTTTGGACCCCGGCATCCAGGCTGACGGCAAACTATTCGGCGATCCATTCATTAAAGACCTCAGCCGTTATGTTTCCACTTTTTCCTCTTTGGATAAAGCCCAACAATCGTTAAAAAAGGTCTTTAACCAATGGGTTTTTGCGCGGGCCGGTAGAGGCAGGAGCCGCTTTACCGGCCGGGCATATCGAAACCAAGGCTCAAGAGGCTCCTCCAATTCCTTCAATGCCTACGGTCAGGAGTTTAAACTGCAGTTTTACCCACAAAGATCAAGAGGCTTCCGTAACCGTGGACACCGCTACACCAGATCCAGCAGTACTCAAGGTAAGCCAATTTTCTGGCCTTCCTGTGGGAGGCTGGTTACGTTATTTCCTTCCAAAGTGGAGGTCAATTTCTTCAGACCCTTGTGTTCTAAGCACCGTCCAGGGTTACTACATTGAGCTCCTCTCTCCTCCTTTCCAGTCCCATCTCTTCCACCCCCCCCAAGATTCTCTCTGTCAATATCCTCTCTCATTTCTTCAGAAATTCATTCACTTCTAAACAAAAACGCGATACAACCTTGCGTCCCCGATTCTTTCGGTTTCATTGGTTCCCTTTTCCTCGTCCGCAAAAAGAACAAAAAACTAAGACCGGTAATGGATCGCAAATCGTTCAATCAGTATGTGTCTACCGACATTTCAAGATGGAAACTATCATCCATCTCAGAGATATTCTTCTTCAATACGATTGGCTGGTCAGATTGGATATGCAGGACGCTTATCTTACCATTCCTATTTATCCTGCTCATAGAAAATTCTTACAGTTCCAATGGAAGTCAAAAATGTATAAGTTTTCCTCCCTTCCTTTTGGCCTGTCGTCGGCACCCTGGTGCTTCACGAAACTGTTGAAACCTGTCATAGCCTATCTAAGGTCACTGGGCATCAGACTTATAATTTACCTCAATGACATTCTTATCATGCACCAGAACATATCTTCGCTTCTTTCTCACCTCCATACAACTACTACACTCTTCACAGAGCTCGGTTTTCTTATAAATCACGAGAAATCTATGGTTGTTCCTTCCCAACAAATAGAGTTTCTAGGATTTCAAATAGACTCTGTCTCGGCCACTCTTCTTCTCCCTTCTTCCAAGGTCACCTCAATCAAAAGAGAACTGACTCTTATGCTCCAAAAATATCTAATTTCCCTCAGGTCCCTCGCGAGGGTTGTAGGTCTTCTCTCCTCTTCAATCCAGGCCATCTTTCCGGGGCCGCTCCACTATCGCGTTCTACAACGACTAAAAATCCTTCATCTTCGACGAGGCTTGGCCTTTTCCGACCTGGTGTCTCTAGACGAAGAATCTCAAATGGAAATTCAGTGGTGGATATCCCATTTAGATGCCTGGAACGGCAGATCCATCTTCCCCTCTGTGCCAGATCTTGTGTTAGAATAGGATGCAAGTCGCACGGGCTGGGGTGCCCGTTGTGGTTCGATATCAACTGGCGGTACATGGTCCACAGAGGAGTCAAAACTGCACATAAATTGTTTAGAGCTTCTTGCAGGCTCCTTTGCGATCAAAAGTTTTTAAAAAAACAGAGTTTGATGCTCCATCCTTCTCCGTATTGACAACATATCCGCGGTACGATACATCTACCATCTTGGAGGCACCAGATCCAGACCCCTCGCCCTTCTGGCCAAGAGCCTTTGGGAGTTCTGTCTGTCCCACAAATTTTCTCTTCTAGCCGAATACCTCCCAGGATCCTTGAATTCCACTCCAGATTGGCATTCCCGCCATCTCACGGACTCCAGCGATTGGAAACTGCACCAGTCAGTTTTCCAACAACTCGTAAAGAAAGGGGGCCCTTTTCACATAGATCTTTTCGCGTTGCAGCTCAATTCTCAACTTCCACTCTTCTTCAGCTGGCGTCCCAATCCTCTGGCCTACAGACGCTTTTCTCCAGGATTGGTCCCAGGCGCTCAACTATGCCTTTCCTCCTTTCATCTTAATCAACAGAGTTCTGGTCCAGGTCAGGAGTCAGAAAGCATCTCTAGTCCTGGTAGTTCCCTTTTGGCAATCCCAGGTCTGGTTTCCTCCTCTCCTCGAGCTATCGATAGACTTCCCCATTCTGCTTCCAATGTTTCCGTCTCTTCTCCTAGACCCTTCCCGTTGTCCCCACAACCTAATTCTCGAAAATTCTTTAACCCTTTCAGTTTGGAAGATCTCCGGCTCCCCCAACAGGTCTTCCCTATTTCGACAGAAGCTTCGGAATTCATTAGTAATGCCTGGGCACCCGGTACAAGACGAGCTTACAGATCAGCCTGGTCTCTTTGGTCAGGCTGGTGTGTGGGAAAATGTGCCAGTCCCTTTTCAGCGGATCTGAATTTAATTATTAATTTCTTAGCTGCTCAAGCTGGTACAGATAAATCTTATCGAACTATAAACCTTTATAGATCTGCTACTCTATGCACCACTGTAATATCGATGGAAGACCGATCGGGGAACATCCTTTAATTTGTCGACTTTTAAAGGGTGTGAAACTGTTGAAACCTCCAACTGCCAAGTATTCCCATATTTGGGATGTTTCTCTAGTCTTGAACTTCTTTATTTCCTGGCCGAAAAATTCAGGTCTTTCTCTAAAAATGCTTTCTGCCAAACTAACTATGTTGTTGTGTCTGATTTCTATTAAACGAGTATCGGATGTTAAATCTCTAGACGGTTCTGCCCAGCAGTTCTTACCTACAGGTGTCCTATTTCATATTTCCAAACGTGCCAAAACTAATCTACAATTTGTTTTCTATCCTTTCTTTCCTGACAAACCAAAACTTTGTGTGGGTCTCTGTTTAAAGGAATATGAAAAAAGAACCTATAACCTGAGAACGCCCTCTGCTAACCAACTTTTGATTTCTTTTCGTAAGCCCCTTAAACCTGTTTCTTCAGCCACTATGGCCCGCTGGGTTAAATGGATAATGTCCCTAGCGGGTATAGATATTTCCGTTTTTGGAGCCCATTCTTCTAGGGGAGCAATGGCGTCTAAGGCATTCTCCCTAGGTTCCAGTTTGGAGGACATTCTCAGGTCGGGAGATTGGTCTAATGACAATGCTTTTAAAACCTTTTATTGCAAACCTGTTAGAACTGCAACTTCATTAGTTGTTGACAAGCTTTAAACTTGCATAATAGAGCCTCCGGTCTTGACATAAAATGTAGATTTTCCCTAGTAATTTATGACGGAAAGTCTTAATTTTATTAAAGACACGGAGGCGAATATTATCCCACCACAGTTTCTACTAACATGTATTTTTTCTTTTCCCCTCCCAGCAACTCCAGCATTACCTCCGGCTTCGGGATAGTGCCAGTTCCTCCATTTCCTCCATTGTCAAAGGAAATCCTCAGGATTCATCTCACCAAACTCTTCAGGATCTACATCCTTCTCCAACGGTTTCCTGGTTTATTGCTCATGTTCAGGACTTCTGCTCCGCTTCCCTCGCTCTAGCAATTATTGGACTCATTTACCCTTTGTTTTATGACTCTATTTGATATGCTCGCTCAAGAAAAGAGGGTTGCTTGCAGCCAAGGGTAGACTCTATGGTTTGGAGGGGTTCCCTCATTGGTCTAAAGTTTGATTCTGTTTGCTCCCATTGGCTAGCCTGATGCTAGTCCTTTTGGAAACTGTAGTTCTTGGCTGCTGCTGTTGAAAATAAAGTAAGAAAAGAATGCATAATATTTGCCTCCATGTCTTTAATAAAATTAAGACTTTCTGTCATAAATTACTAGGAAAATCTACATTTGCAGACAGTGGTACTCTCATGAGATATACACCATAGAGTATGAAAATGTGGCTACTGAGAACAGTGTTCACTTTATGCCAAACCTGTCCAAAAAGACACCATTCATTAGAAAATACCCAAGGTCTGAAGATACTAAAAGTCATACTACCTGCAGCGTTCAAACTGTGGAGAAAATGTTACAGATAGCTCATCTTTTGAAGCTAAACAAGTACATGTACATGGGTTAGTACACAACTCACACAGTCTTCTATGTTATGTTGAAATTGACATACTACAATGATTCTGTTTAAAAGTACTGGACTACTTACAACACCTAGTACCTACTATGCAGAAACCTTGCCCTGTTAGAAACTTTTTCTGCAGAACCAAAACACTTGAAAGGAACAAACTGGCCACATGCCATCAACTGTCATCTGCCCACAGAGTTACTCCTTAAAACAAAGATTTATAACATGGGAGCTTGCACTGAAAAAAGCACTGCAGTGTCTGTTGAGTTGGTTCTGATACATGCAGTAGCGATGATGCACCGGTTCTGTTGTACACAACAGCGACAATGTGTCGGTTCTGCCCAAGCAGCAGAGGATGACTCAGTTACCCTGGAGCAAACACCTTAGGCCCACTTCAAAGAGCCCAGGACTGAGGTTGCACCACTTGGCAGGACAGACTCACAGATGGCAGAGTCCAGGTGCAGGAGCAGGGTGGTAGTTCCAGAGGCCAGCCAACTAGCACTTGGAGTCACTCTGGGTTCTGGGTTGGAGTGGTTCAGGTCCACTCCTCCTCACCCCCAGGCAAGAGGGAAGCTGGCACAGGTCACCACAGAAGAGAAGGAGTCCAATAAACAGCCGTCCAACAGAGTCTCAGACCTCATCAGCACAGCAGCCCTTCTTCCTGGAAGAGTATCCACAGGACCAGGCGTGTAATGAAGTGGTGGTGTCAGAGGTCCAGTACTTATACCCAGTTGTGCCTTTGAAGTAGGGGAGACTTCAAAGACATGCATTTGAAGTGCACAGAGTCCCTGCCCTTCCTATCCTCGCGTCAGACTCACTACAGGGAGTTATGCAGCCCTTTGTGTGTGGACAGGACACTGCCTATTCAGGTAGAATTGAGGCTCTGCCCAGCTCCTCCCTACCATCCTGCCCAGGACTGCCCATCAAGGCCCATCAGGTCATACCCAAGTTCCTATTGTGTGTGGCTATCTGGGAGGTAGGCAGTATCCACCAAATGGCTAAAGTAAGAAAATGACAACTTTCTAAAAGTGTCATTTTCAGAATTGCAATTTAACATTTACCATAAGTTATGATATTAAATTTTGATTCAAGAGACACCAAACTCAAAAAGTCTATCTCTTTCAGATTGTGATTTACTCTTATAAGATGTAATAAGGTCATCCCAATGTGAACCTTTGGGGGGGATAGGCCTTGCAGTAGTGAAAAACAAATTTAAGTGTTTTTCACTACTAGGACATATAAAACTTTAAAATACATGTCAGACTTTTTAAATACACTACATCCGTCCCTTGGGGCTGTCTAAGGCCTTCATTAGGGGTGACTTAAATGTCAATGTATTGAAAAGGTAGGTTTGGGCTTGGCAATAGGTTTACTTTGCAAGGTTAACATGGCAGTTTAAAACTGCACACACATGCTCATTAGTGGCAGGCTTGGGACAGGTTTAAAGGGCTACTTAAGTTGGTGGTACAATCAGTGCTGCAGACCCACTAGTAGCATTACGTTTACAGGCCCTGGGCACATGTAGTGCACTCTACTCGAGACTTACAAGTAAATTAATTATGGCAGTTGGGAGCAAGGCAATGTTACAACATTTTCAGGAAAAGGCACAAGTACTTTTGCACTGGTTATCAGTGGTAAAGTAAGCAGAATCCTAAGGGCACAAAAACCATTTGGCCTGCAGACACCAGAGATCCCCTGAGCTACCCTTCTCTGAGGGCAGCACAGACCAGTCAGTGGAGGCACACAAATGTAGACTCCCTGAATTTAGTGGGCCTGGAGAGTGGCAGGTTTGCCAGGCCCGCAATGTGGCCTTCAGCAGCACCAGCCTGGTGCCATCATGCCAGCATCCTGAAGTGAAGGCTCCTGGTGAGCGGGTGTGCATGGAATGCAGAGGGGCCAGTCTGTTTGGGGGAATTTGCCTGCTGTGCCCCGGCCTGCCACCAGCTCCCTTCCTTCTCTGTGGAACACCTTGCCGTGATGGGAGCACGGGCCTGAGGTGACTGTAGTGAGAGCACACCTTGAAGGGTGGATGCCTCCCCTCCCCTGGTCTCTGATTCGGCCTGCAGTATCAGTTGCGAGTCCTGTGTGGCTTTGGGTGAGGCTGTGCTGCACTGGGTGTCTTCCCCGGGGGTCCTGCAGGCAAGTGAGGCAGCCAGCAGCAGATAGGATTCTGCTGCTGCAACTCACACATGTTGATCCTTTCTGGATGGGTGACAGATGTGGGGGGTGCACTGCCCTGCACCTATATGAGGGAGGCCCGTCAGGAGCTGAACACACAGGTCACCCTACTGCCACTTACCTCCTCCTTGCTCCTTGCCCTGCCCTGATGCAGCCTACCCAGGGGTGTTTCCCAATTGAAGGAGGGGTGCTGGGGAGGGTGGGAATCGAGAGAAATCTTTGTGAGGCAGCTTGCATTGCCACATCCAGCAGTATCATGATGGTGAAACCTAAGGCTTCTAGGAATCTGACTCTGGGCCCCAGTGGTACTATGCTGCCCCCAGCCTCTACAAATCATTCTCTTGGTGCCTTAAGTCACCTAAAAGTCACTCTCAATATGCACTCTGCCAAATTTGAAAAAGTGCTACATGCAATTCTGTACAATAAAACTACGCTGGAGATCAAAATTGATGCTGTCTTCCTGGATGTGATCTTACTAAAGGCAGACCATTGACGGCTAGCAGGCCATGTGGATGATGCTGAGTCCACCCTGACCTTCAAGATTTTTTCATCCAAGAAGGATGTGTGGACCTGGCTCCATGCTAAAAGACTGGGGCAAACTCCAGTTGATGGCAGGTGAATGGTTGTTGCCCGACCTAGGCGCAGGAAATGAAGGAGCATCAAAAAGCGCCCCACTCAGGACCAGATGGCCCCAGAGCAGTTTGTAGTGGAAGCCTGGCAACACACACCTGTCCGCACCTCAGATTCTAGATCAGACACTGGAGACTCTGGGGTCTCAACATCAAGCACAAACCGTGGCCCAGAAGTCACGCAGCAGACAGCGGATGACTTACTTTGATTGCTTGCTAATGGCCCTGGCTATGTTCCTATCACAGTAGAACACTGGATGGGGTATGCTTTGTGATGCCAACCACCAAAATAGCCGCAGGCTGGGTGCCATGACATTCCTGGTGGGCCCAAAAAGAGGAGAACGCAAGTTACTGATGTACCAATCCCCACATGGTTTTCAAACAGGACACGTTTCACTTTAAGTTAAGTTTTCTGGTTATTGTTTACTTGTTGGGGATGTATGACTGGGGAAGCTAGGATCACTTGGCCAGAGAGGGGAAATGCTGTCATGGCTCTTCTACTTTTTTGTTGCTTCACTGGAGTCTCTCAGAGGATCTGGAGGGGTTTGGCCCAGCTGTGCATTGCATGGTTGACTACAGTTGGGAAGAGCAGGTGATCTTGGGGCTACATAAGGGGGGGAGGGAACTGGTACCGTGGTCTAACGTGCGAGACATACTGCACTGATATACTCAGGGGGTGCACCCGCAGGTGTTCTCACTTCACATTATATTTTAATGGTGTGGAATGTGGGTGGCATAGACACCCCTACAAAACACTACTGAAACAATGCTTATTTCAAGCACCGTCACACAGATTGCACTGCTACTAGAGACGCACTTAACACTAACAAAGCTACACAAGGTCTGCCCAAAGAAGAGGGGACAGGTGTTTGGCAGCTCCTCACCAGCCTATGTCCTTGGTGTTCTGCTTTGGACTGCCCCTGGGGTTCCTTATGTGGTGGGTGCCCATAGTGATGTGGAGGGACAATACATAATAACAGAAGGGAACCTCAAGAGATCCCCGCTCACACTTGTGGGCTTCTACACACCCAACATTAACCAATCAGCCTTCCTAGACATTCTTACACCTGCCCTATTCCAGGACACACACTCCCCTGGCCTATGGAGTGGTAATTTCAACTGCTTTCAGATGTGAACTACGACCATGCTGTCCCCCTGCGGGTAAAGCTGCATGTGTTCGGACAACATATCACTTCTTTGACTGGATGACTCACAGACGACTACATGATGTGTGGCTATTAGGTCACCAAAATGACTGTATTCTTGTTCTATTCCCCTGTCCACAACATACACACCAGACTGTACCTCTTCTTGTGCACTGAGCAACTGGGCACACAGACTCTCTGAACAGAATACCTGCTTGCACTCTCTCAGACCACAGTCCTTTGTAATTAACACTATAGCAGGGTGAGGCCACGCCCCAGAATACCAACCTAGAGGCTGCACACTCAACCACTCTTAGATCCTTGTTCAAGAACAACCTGTCGACAAGTATCACCTAATACTTTGATCTCAATAAGGGTACCATTCCGACCAGGGCAATGGAATAGGATGCACACAGGGTGGTCATGCGATGACACTGCATGGGTGACCCATTGCGGGGGGGGTCCACTGAGTCCTGCAAGGAGAGCTACTGGACCTCGAACCGGAAATGTGCTTTCCCAAGACAGAGGTGGTTAACCAGATTGTGACATTTGAGCAACTCCAACAGCTGCATAAGCAGCACAGAGTGGTGGAGACCTGTTTGGGGAGGCATGACTACAAGTGGCGTATGGCCCTGCTACACACCAAGGGAGACCACTCAGGTGGGCTGCTGGCATTGCTGCTGAAAGAGGACCAACAGCGCTCACCAATAAAAGCCATTAGAATGGAAGATGGCACATTAGTTACCTTGCAGGCTGCCATTAACGCTGCATTCCTGGACTACTACTACTACACTCTATTTAGGGCTAGGGTGCTACACCATCAGATCATATACAGTGTTTTCTGCGTGGACTCCAGTTATCCAAAATGTCCTTGCTCCAAAGAGCTGACTTGGACGGACCTCTCCAACTCGAGGAACTACAGACAGTCATTGCTCAAATTGCCCAGAACAAGACATTATGCACAGATGGACTGCTGATTTAATAATATGCCATGTTCTCTGCACAGCTCACTCAGGACCTACTAGAGGTGTTTAATAAAGATAGGAAAATAAGTCAGCTCCCAGATTCGCTCCACAAGACACCAATTATGGTTGTCCACAAACCAGGTCGGGACCCTTTAGATGTCTGTTCCTACCGCCTGCTTTCCCTCCTGAACCTAGATTGTAAAATAAAGGGAAGAGTGCTGTCCCTAGTCAGCACTTTTGTACATGACAATAAATCAGGGTTCATACCCGGGAGCAGTACCTTTCTCAAAGTTCACTGGCTGTTGCGTCTTAATCAGGCTACCCTGGTCAAGGTCCATGGGCGGGTGGTGGTGACCCTTGTTATAGAAAGGGTGTTTGACACCCTAGAATGGGATTTCTTACTGGTGACCCTGGAGTGCATTGGTTTTGGACCAATACACCTCAGTTTGATTCGTACATTGAATAAAAGACCAACAGTGTGAGTCCCGACGGGCCAGCTGATTTCCAACTGTTTCATAATACAGAGGGGCACCAGCAGAGCTGCCCCTATTCCTGTTGATTTTCACTCTGCCAATCGAGCCGCTGGCATGCCTCTTATGCCCATGAGAGCAACAATGTGGGATCCTGGAGCAGCATATACACTACATTGTTTCGCTTTATGCAGACAATGCCCTTGCCTTCTTGCAGGAAGTGCCTCCTTCCCAGGCTTGATGCTCTTACTAGAGGAATTTGGGGCATTGATGGGGCATTGTCTCAGGACTCAGAGTCAACTAGCCTAAGTTGTGCCTTCAGCCTGACTCCAGAACTGGCCAGGGGTGCTCTGCTGGACCTCCAGCTTAAATGGTGCTATGAAATGTCTAGTTACCAGGGTGTCCATATATACCATGCTAAAAAAGACATCAAGGAAAGCAATGTAGATAAAGCCCTAGAGTTGATTTGTAAATCCCTTCCCTTCAGGCTATTGGTGCATCTCTCCAGATTAGGTTGAGTGTTGATTTGAAAAATGCTTGTACTGCCCCTCTTACTCTACTTTTTTGCTGCACTCCTGCTTACACCTGCCAGGGGCTTCTTCCAGGAGCTGCATGGTCTCCTGCTGGAATTAATATGGGGTGCGGGCAGAGGACGAGTGATGCTGGCCATTCTCCAGCAGCCCCTGCTTGAAGGAGGACTCAGAGCACCTAACTACGAATAGTATTACAAGGTAGTGCTGCTGCAATGGACGCTATGATGGCTTGACACAGCTACTTGCCTCGAGAGGGTGGCCATTCATGCAATTTTTTAGGGGAATAGCATATACACATGCCTGTCTGACCTGGGAATTCGCCCACAACAAGAAACACATCAGATGACGGTGGCTCTACTGTGCTGGCAGAGATATGTGCACAGTAGGGGTTTCCACATTCCATATTCTCTGCTAATAGGGGAATGGCAGCTGCTGGGACTCCAGGGGTTGGTGAGGAGATTTGACACAGAGCCGTGGAGGGAGGTGGGAATTGACCACTTAGGAGACCAGACGGTGTCCTCATGCCCCTTCATGGACACTTGGTATAAGAGCAGGCCACTTACTGACACATCATGCCATAAAACACGTGATCCACACCACCTCGGATCCCGGTAAGTCAGAACCAAACCTATCACCAATGCTACATGTCATTCTGGCAGGTGGAAGGATAGCTTGTGCTACTTCTATATTCTACATAGCACTGAATTCCAAACCACCAGGGGTCACTGATGGAGCGGAGACCAGATGGAACAGTGTAATAACAGCTGACAGACAAGTTTTGGTCCCGAGCACTCCAATATGTGAAGGAGATGTCCTGTAACCCATGATTCTGTTTCAAACAGTTCATTTATTTGCATCAGGCCGATCTGCTCCCCCAACACAATATACCCATGCTCCCTGCATCAACACTTTGAATGCCCTAGGTGCAAGAAGGCTAGAGCCTGATTCTATCACATGTTATGGGGCTGTCCGGTATTATTGATGTCCTAGTGCAAGTTCACGAGTATCACCACTAAACTCGTGGAGCACACACTCACACCCACACCTGAGTCCTATCTTCTGGTCTCCGCCCTAAGACCTAAGGGGCAAACACTTGCATAGATTATAGATCACTGCTCCTGTTCCTCAGCCAAAGTTATGGAAAAGGCCATCAACCAGCACCTCACCAAACACCTCGAGAGAAACAACCTGCTAGACACCTCCAAATCTGGTTTCTGAGCCAACCACAGCACTTAGACCGCCCTGATTTTCCACCACAAATGACATTCTCACTCTACTCGACAGAGGAGAATTGGCCGCCCTGATCCTTCCTGACCTCTCCGCAGCCTCTGACACCATTTACCACCACACACTCATCAAGAGACTGCACCAGATGGAATCAAAGGAGACGCACTCAGACAGATTGCATAATTCCTCAACGGATGCATGCAGAGTATCCACCTACCCCCCTTCAAAAAAGCACCATCTGCGGCATTCCTCAAGGCTCATCTCTCAGCCCCATCCTCTTGAACACCTCCCTGACAACCCTAGCCAACATCATCAGAACCCACAATATCAAAATCATATCCTACGCTGATGACACCCAGCTCATTCTCTCGCTCTCAGCAGATCCCACCACCACCAAGACCAACTTCCACAATTGCATGAAGAACGTCATAGCCTGGATGAAGGACAACTGTCTGAAGCTCAACATAGACAAAACCTAAGTGCTAATTTTTGGCATCCATGCGTCCCGCCTCCCTCGTGAACGACACCTGATGGCCTGCTGAACTCAACCCCATACCAAAAGATCATGCCTGCAACCTTGGCATCATCCTGGACAACAGACTCACCATGAAATGGCAGATCAACAAAGCCACGTGCACCAAAGAATCTTCAATGGCTCCACATAAGCACAAGAAAAACTGCCACGCAAGCCCTTATTACTTGCTGCCTGGACTACAGCAACACACTGTATGCAGGAACCACCAGTGAACTCGTGAGAAGGCTCCAGATGACACAGAACTCGGCAGCCAGACTGATCCTCAACGTGCCCAAAAGTACCCACATTACCCAGCACTTGGCGAACCTCCAATAGCTCACCATCCTGAAAAGATGCCAATTCAAACTACTGACACACTTTCAAAGCCCTCCATGACATAGGACCAGCATACATGAACTTCCACCAACTATCCATAAACCTGCGGTCCGCCTCTGGCACAGACACCGCATATCTGCCACAACAACAGCAAAGGCTGCTCCTTCTCCCATCTCACTGCCAAGTCTTGGAAAACCCTCCCGTTCCACCTCCGAATGTCACCCTCACTGACAGACTTCAGGAAGAGACTCAAGTCCTGTCTTTTTGACTAACCCTAGCAACCCATCGTCTTGATACCCTCATGGGTGATAAGCTGTACTCTACAAGTACCGCCTGATTGATAGCTCTCGCTTTTGTCCTCTTTCGGGCAACAAATTGCAATGTCAGGAAGGCACCAACGTCCCCTGATTTCCAGCAATGGCTGTCCATGTTGTTGAAATGGGCACATGCAGAGGCAGATGCTGTCATGCTGCTACACCCAAGGGGAGGTAAGAGGATGGGATGATGGTATAAGAAGACTTACATCAAGAACATAGGCGAAAAACTACACCTGCCCTGCCTGAATCACATGCTGCTTCCAGCCAATGAGCAATGCCAAATGGCCTTTCCGTACGTAGAAAGGCATTTAGGGAATCGCAAAATGCGAATTCTTTCTAGTAGAAATCACATTTTGCAACAGCCAAATAGGAAATCGCAAATAGGGATTTTCTATTTGCGATTTCCAAAGCACACGCACAAAGCATTTCCTAAATGCAAAATGGGCATATAGGAAATTATATTACCATTGACTCCAAGTCGATGGTATCAAATCAAATCAAATCATTAACATTTATAAAGCGCGCTACTCACCCGTGCGGGTCTCAAGGCGCTAGGGGAAAGAGGGGGTTACTGCTGCTCGAAAAGCCAGGTTTTTAGGAGTCTCTGGAAAGCGGAGTGGTCCTGGGTGGTCATGAGGCTGGTGGGGAGGGAGTTCCAGGTCTTGGCCGCCAGGAAGGAGAAAGATCTCACACCTGCCGTGGAGCGGCGGATGCGAGGGACGGAAGCGAGTGCGAGGCCAGAGGAACGGAGGAGGCGGGTGGGACGTAGAAGCTGAGGCGTCGGTTGAGGTATTCCGGTCCCTTGTTGTGGAGGGCTTTGTGTGCGTGGGTGAGAAGTCGAAAGGTGATCCTTTTGCTGACTGGGAGCCAATGCAGGTGTCTCAGGTGTGCGGAGATGTGGCTGTTGCGGGGTATGTCGAGGATGAGGCGGGCCGAGGCGTTTTGAATGCGTTGCAGGCGATTTTGGAGTTTGGCTGTGGTCCCAGCGTAGAGGGTGTTGCCATAGTCCAGGCGGCTCGTGACGAGGGCGTGGGTCACGGTTTTTCTAGTGTCGGCGGGGATCCAGCGGAAGATCTTGCGGAGCATGCGGAGGGTGAGGAAGCAGGCGGAGGACACGGCGTTGACTTGCTTGGTCATGGTGAGAAGAGGGTCCAAGATGAAGCCGAGGTTGCGGGCGTGGTCTGTGGGGGACGGTGCGGTGCCGAGGGCCGTGGGCCACCAGGAGTCGTCCAAGGCGGACGGGGTGTTGCCGAGGATGAGGACTTCTGTTTTTTCAGAGTTCAGCTTTAGGCGGCTGAGCCTCATCCAATCTGCGACGTCCTTCATACCCTCTTGTAGGTTGGTCTTGGCGCTGGCGGGGTCCTTGGTGAGGGAGAGTATAAGTTGGGTGTCGTCGGCGTAGGAGGTGATGATGATGTCGTGCTTGCGTACGATGTTGGCGAGGGGGCTCATGTAGACATTGAAGAGTGTCGGGCTGAGTGATGAGCCTTGAGGTACGCCGCAGATGATCTCGGTGGGTACTGAGCGAAACGGAGGGAGGTAAACTCTGTGGGAACGGTTTGAGAGGAAGGAGGCGATCCAGTCCAGGGCCTGGCCTTGGATCCCGGTGGAGCGGAGGCGGGTGATTAGGGTGCGGTGACAGACGGTGTCGAAGGCAGCCGAGAGGTCGAGGAGAATGAGGGCGACTGTTTCACCGTTGTCCATCAGGGTTCTGATGTCGTCTGTGACTGAGATGAGGGCGGTTTCCGTGCTGTGGTTGGTTCGGAATCCGGTTTGTGAAGGGTCGCGCAGGTTGTTGTTTTCCAGGAAGGTGGTCAGCTGTTTGTTGACGGTCTTCTCTATTACCTTGGCTGGGAAAGGCAGGAGAGAGATGGGGCGGAAGTTTTTCAGGTCGCTTGGGTCAGCCATAGGTTTCTTTAGTAGGGCGTTGACTTCGGCGTGTTTCCAGCATTCGGGGAAGGTAGCAGAAGAAAAAGAAGAGTTGATGACGGCCTGGAGGTGCGGGGCAATGATGTCGTCGGCTTTGTTAAAGATGAAGTGAGGGCAGGGGTCCGAAGGGGCGCCGGAGTGAATAGAGTTCATGGTGGATTTGGTTTCCTCAGTGTTGATGTGGGTCCAGTTGTTGAGGGTGATGGCCGGGGGTGCGGGTTCGGTGGTGTTTGGTTGGGTGTGGTGTCCGAAGCTGTCGTGGAGGTCGCTGATCTTGCGATGGAAGAAGGTGGCGAGGGATTCGCACAAATCCTGTGAGGGCGTGACGGCGTTGGCGTTGGGGTTGGAGAACTCCTTGACAATGCTGAAGAGTTCTCAGCTGTTGTGGCTGTTTTTGTCCAGTCTGTCGGTGAAACAGTTCCTTTTAGCAGCGCGGATCAGGTGGTGGTGTTCGCGGGTAGCGTTCTTGAGGGCGGTCATGTTGTCAGCGGTGTGGTCCTTGCGCCAGGCCTTCTAGAGGGCGCGACAAGTTTTCGTTGATTCTTTGAGGGTGTCAGAGAACCAGAGAGGTTTTTTGGTGTTGGTCTGTCGATGCGTGCGTTTGAGGGGAGCAAGGTTGTCTGCGCAGTTGGAGATCCAGTTTTTGAGGCTGAGGGCTGCGTCGTTGGGGTCGGTGGTGAGGGTGGGTTGGTTGGCGGCGAGTGCGGAGATGAGTTGCTCTTCGGGGATCTTGTTCTACTGTCGACGAGGGATGGGTTGAGTGCGGAGGTGGCGGGTCTCGCGTCGGAATGTGAACTGGACACAGCTGTGGTCGGTCTAGTGTAGAGCGGAGGTGTGGCTGAAGAAGATGTGTTTGCTGGCGGAGAAGATAGGGTCGAGCGTGTGTCCGGCGATGTGGGTGGCGGTGTTCACCAGTTGTTTGAGGCCGAGGTTGGCGAGGTTGTCGAGCAGGGTGGTGGAGTTGGGGTCGTTGTTTTGTTCCAGATGAAAGTTGAGGTCGCCTAGGAGGATGTAGTCCGGTGAGGCGAGGGCGTGCGGGGAGATGAAGTCGGCGATGGCGTCGCTGAAAGGGGCGCGCGGTCCGGGAGGACGGTAGACGAGGGATCCTCTGAGGGTGGTCCTCGGGTCGGTGCGAATCTAAAAATGCAGGTGTTCAGCGGCGAGAGGGGTGTCTTCGGTGGAGGTGGTGACGCTGATGGAGTCTTTGAAGACGATGGCGATACCTCCTCGTACTTGGTTGGTGCTGTCTTTTCTGGAGATCTTGTAGCCTTCGGGGATGGCGGTGGCGATGTCTGGAGCAGAGGAGGCGTTCATCCAGGTCTCCGTGATGAAGGCGACGTCCGGGGCTGTGGAGTCCAGGAGGTCCCAGAGTTCAACGGCGTGCTTGTGGACGGAACGAGCGTTGACCAGGATGCACTTGAGGTGGTTGATGGCGCGTGGGCTTGTGGTTGTGGTAGTTGCGTGGTGGAAGATGCGTTTGCAGGAGATGCAGGCGAAGGGTCCATGGGTGCATTTGGGGTGAGCTTGGAAGCAGGTGTTGGAGCGTCCTGGGTTGAGGCCGTGGAGGGTGGTGGGGTCGTAGCGGATCAGCGGGGCTTGGGAGAGCTGGGGACCAGGGGTCGTGGCGCTGGGCGCGGGCCAGGCGCGGACGGGCGCAGACGGGCTTGCCGCCATATGAGGTAGGAGGGGGGGAGGGGTCAGCTGGGGGTGAATGGGATCTGGGGGGCGGAGGCGTGCAGGAGGTCGCGGCGGGAAAGCGCGAGGGAGGGGGGACAGGTAGAGTGAGAAGAGCTGGGGGAGGGGGATTTAAGGGTGGAGGGGGGTGAGTGTTAGGAGGTTTAGGAGATTAGGGAGAAAGATAGGAGTAGGGTTGTGAAGATAGGGGAGGGGGGGTTGTAGAGGTGGGTGAGGGTGAGAGGTAGAGTGAGAGGATAGGAAGATAAGTAATAGAGGGGCTGGCGGGAAGGGGGGAGAGATAGAGAAATAGATAGATAAAATAGATAGATAGAGAAATCGATAGATAGAGAAATAGATAGATAGAGAGATAGTAGGAGGTGGAGAGTGAGGGAGTTAGATAGTGGGATAGAGAGATAGAGAGATAGGTAGATAGGAGGAGTGAGGGAGGTAGATAGCGAACGGGTTAGATAGGGGTGATAGAGAGGTGGAGGCGAGTGAGGGAGGGGGATGAGGCAGGAGCAGGAGGGCAGGCGCGAGGAGAAGAAGACGGAGGAGGCAGAAGAGCCGAAGGCAGAAGATAGAAGACAGAAGACAGAAGAGCAGAAGACCGGAAGAACAGAAGACCGGAAGAACAGAAGAAAAGAAGACCGGAAGAACAGAAGAGCAGGAGACCAGAAGAACAGAAGAACAGAAGAAAAGAAGAACACAGAAGAACACAGAAGAACACAGAAGAACACAGAGGAAGATACAGAAAACGAAGAACAGAAGGCAGAAGACCACAGAAGAAGATGAGGAAGAAGAGAGGCGACAGGAGAGGCTGAGAAGCACACAGAAGAAGAGAGAAGACGGGGAAAAGAAGAGTACAGAAGAAGATTACAGACGAGGAGCGAGGAGGAAGAACAGAGAAGAAGAAAAGAAGAAAAGAAGCAGGAGCAGGAGAGAGGGTGAGTAGCGCGGGGCAGAGCGAGGGGCTGGGAGGTGGGGGGTACTTACTGTGAGGTGGGTCTCAGGAACTCAGGAACCTGGAGGAGCTGGAGGAGCTGCGGCGGCAGGGGGAGCGACCTACCCTTGGGTCAAGGGTCTCTACCACTGTCGCGCAGCGGCCACCATATGAGGTAGGAGGGGGGGAGGGGTCAGCTGGGGGCGAATGGGAGCTGGGGGGCGGGGGCGTGCAGGAGGTCGCGGCGGGAAAGCGTGAGGGAGGGGGGACAGGTAGAGTGAGAAGAGCTGGGGAAGGGGGGTTTAAGGGTGGAGGGGGGTGAGTGTTAGGAGGTTTAGGAGATTAGGGAGAAAGATAGGAGTAGGGTTGTGAAGATAGGGGAGGGGGGGTTGCAGAGGTGGGTGAGGGTGAGAGGTAGAGTGAGAGGATAGGAAGATAGGTAATAGAGGGGGTGGCGGGAAGGGGGGAGAGATAGAGAAATAGATAGAGAAAATAGATAGATAGAGAAATCGATAGATAGAGAAATAGATAGATAGAGAGATAGGTAGATAGGAGGAGGTGGAGAGTGAGGGAGTTAGATAGTGGGATAGAGAGATAGAGAGATAGGTAGATAGGAGGAGTGAGGGAGGTAGATAGCGAACGGGTTAGATAGGGGTGATAGAGAGGGGGAGGCGAGTGAGGGAGGGGGATGAGGCAGGAGCAGGAGGGCAGGCACGAGGAGAAGAAGACGGAGGAGGCAGAAGAGCCGAAGGCAGAAGATAGAAGACAGAAGACAGAGGAGCAGAAGACCGGAAGAACAGAAGAACAGAAGACCGGAAGAACAGAAGAAAAGAAGACCGGAAGAACAGAAGAGCAGGAGACCAGAAGAACAGAAGAACAGAAGAAAAGAAGAACACAGAAGAACACAGAGGAAGATACAGAAAACGAAGAACAGAAGGCAGAAGACCACAGAAGAAGATGAGGAAGAAGAGAGGCGACAGGAGAGGCTGAGAAGCACACAGAAGAAGAGAGAAGACGGGGAAAAGAAGAGTACAGAAGAAGATTACAGACGAGGAGCGAGGAGGAAGAACAGAGAAGAAGAAAAGAAGAAAAGAAGCAGGAGCAGGAGAGAGTGTGAGTAGCGCGGGGCAGAGCGAGGGGCTCTGAGGTGGGGGGTACTTACTGTGAGGTAGGTCTCAGGAACTCAGGAACCTGGAGGAGCTGGAGGAGCTGCGGCGGCAGGGGGAGCGACCTACCCTTGGTAACCATGTGCAATTTAAACAAATGCACCCAAAATGTATTTTTTGAAGATACATGTAGCGTGTACATGCCCCTAGGGCATTTGTGCTTGTTACATGTGCACCACCTATTTTTTGGGTGCATCAAGGGGGGCCTTAGGGCCATAGTCACCCTTGGTATTGCATTTCCTAATTTGTGATTCCCAATTAGAAAATGCAAAACAATTCCTACCTTCAGGCCATTAGGCCCATTGGAAGGAATGGTTTAGCATTTCTTAAATATTCTGTAGGAATCGCTATTAAGAAACCGCTATTTTTGTACATTCCATTTTACATTTCCTAAATAGTGAATTCTAAGGTACCCTATTTAGGAAATGCAAAATTAGAATTAAGTACATCTGGCCCGTAGTCCCCAGTCCTGAAGAGGCCCCCCCGAGAAGCCCACTACCAAGGCCGATTGCATTATTTATGAGAGGGGAGGCCATGCAGTCCACCATCCCCATGCCAGCAGAAGCCCCGGAGAGTTCACCCCCGGGGCATAGATTCATTTTTATGGATAGGGGGCCGTGCTGCCCCCATCTCAAGCCTGAAAAGGCACCAGAGAGCCAACCCCTGGGGCTGATTCCTTTAAGGGAGGGGGCCGGGCAGACTCCCTTCCTGAGCCATTAACAGCCCTGGAGACCCCATCCCCCACACCCGACTCACAAGCTATGTCCCAGAGAGCCCACCCCTGGGACATCGTGGTTTGCCTTCCTGGAGCAGTGCAGGCAGGGAAACCTGTGTTTCTCTTGCTTGGCAGGAACATTTTTAAATCTCCCGCCAAGTGGCAGCAAACAGTATTCCGCTCCCACCTGGAGGGAGCTTCAAAAATGGTCCTGCCCATTAGGAGTGGACTTCAGACCTGTTTCCCTGCCCTTAGATAAGTGGGCAGGGAAACAGATCTAAATATTGCTCCCATCCACAGGGAGCAGCGTTATAGCTGATCCCTTTGGGCAGGACTAATGCTGGCTCCCGCTGCATGCAGGGAGCTGGCCGCGTGGCCATGGTCCTGGGGCTCAATGGCAAGCACTTACAAATATAAACAAAGCAGGTGCCCCAGTTAGAGCTCACCTTCTGTAAAGGACAAATCATCCTAACTTCTTCTTGCACTTAGCCACAGCAAATCAAGTGTGTTTTCTCTGCAATTCCATGTTGAAAAACAATCCTAAATCCTTGATGAAGGTGAATGAATTGTTGATCCCTTGGAGCGCAATCCCTTCCGTAGTGCCTGTGATGAATGGGTTCTTTTTTGTCATCTCCTGCTGTTAGCAGAGTCCATGGTTTCTTCCTTTTAATACCTATGAGTATGCAAATGTGCACATTGACCTAGAAGCTCTGCCCGTTTGGCCCCATCCCTTATATGTTAGTGATATTCAGTAGTCTTCCCACCTTTTGCCACGTTGATGGACAGCTTACCAAAAGGGCCTCCACACCCGTTTCCTGCCAATTTTGGTGTCACTTTCTTGGTGCAGAGGAATATGAGCATATCTCCACCAAACAAAGAAACACTTCATATAAACAAGAGAGAGTAACCTTGTTTGGTGGGGATTCAAGTCTTTGTAGTCTTGGCGTCATCTCCATGCAAGGTTTCATGTTATCACAGATTTCTGTATGAAGACACTCGAGGAACAATCATACTGCCAAAATTACCTACACACAATGTCACTGGAGACATTACCTTGCGCACCTTTACACAGCTGCAGTGTAGAATATGCACTAGACGTTTACCCCACAGGTGGCAGTTAATAATTAGGCAGTAAAAAGTAATCCAGGGTGATAGACATTTTGTGCAAAACTGTGAATTTCTTCTTGGATAAATAAGCAGGTGAGGGTCCATTGTGACACGGATGCCGATTTTACAAAAATTAAACTTCAACAGGAAGCACTTGTAAATATAAATTTAGCTGGTGCCCCAGTTGGAGCTCCTCTTCAGTAAAGGACAAATCATCCTAACTTCTTTCACTTGGCCAAAGCAAAGCAAATGTGTTTTGTCTGCAATTCCACTTTGAAAAATTATCTGAAATCCTTGATGGAGGTGAATGAACCATTGATTCATTGGAGTGCAATCTCTTCAGTAGTGACTGTGACAAGTGGGTTCTTTCATGTCATCTCCTGGTGAGAGCAGAATCCATGGTTCTCCTTTTAAATTACCATGAGTATGCAAATGCGCAAAATTACCTAGAAGGTCTGCCCGTTTGGCCCCACCCTGTATATATGTTAGTGGTATGCAGCGGTCTACCTGCCTTTTTCCAGGTTGATAGACAGCTTACCTAAATCCCCCGTAAGCATGTTTCCCACAGATCCTATTGATTCATTCTTCACGCAGAGAAATATGAGCACATCTCCACAAGACAAAGAAGCACTTCATATGATTAGGAGGAAGTACCCTTGTTTGGTCAAGATTTACTTCTTTGAAGTCTTGACATCTTTTCTATCCAAGAAATCATGTTATCGCTCAAGGAACAATCACATTGCCAAAATTACAGACACACACGGTCACTGGAAACAGTACCTTGTGGTCTTTTATGCAGCTGCAGTGTAGAATATGCACTAGATATTTACCCAACAAGGTAGCACTTACTAATTAGCCAGTAGAAAATGCTACAGTTAGGTAGACATTCTGTGCAAAACTGTGAACCCGTACTGGGTAAGTAAGCAGCACAGTATTCATTCTTGTACCAATGCTCATTTCACAGAAATTAAACCTCAATGGGAAGCACTCACAAATATAAAGATGGCAGGTGCCCCAGTTGGAGCTCTGCTCCCAGGAAGGACAATTCATCCTAACTTCTTGCTTTTGGCAAAGGCAAAGCAAATGTGTTTCCTCCGCAATTCCACATTGAAAAGTATCTGAAATCCTTGATGGAGGGGAATGCATCATTGTTCTATTGAAGCACAATATCCTCCTCTTTACTAGGAATACGTAATTGCGCCAAATGACCTAGAAACTCTGCCCATTTGACCCCGTCAGCATATAAATTAGTGGTATACAATGGTCATCGCGCCTTTTTCCAGGTTGATTGACATCGTACCAAAAGGTCACCAAATACATTTCCTGACATTTTTGGAGATGCGTTCTTCTTGTAGAGGAATATGAGCTCATCTCCACCAAACAAAGAAGCACTTACGACACATAATTCAAAGGATGTACCCTTGTTTGGGTGAGATTCAGCTCTTCAAGTTATCACAGATTTCTGTATAAAGGCACTTGAGGCGCGATCGCATTGCCAAAATGGCATAGATCTAAATATTACTCCACCCCCTAATATTAGCGCTGGGTCCTGGGAAATGGGTTTCTTTAGGGCCGAAATCAGCCCGGGGGGCCACACGTGTCCTATCCCCTTTATATAAATAAGTGGCCCTGGGGTCCCCAGGGCCTAACAAGGCTTGAGGAGGGGAGCCACATGGCCCACCTCTCCCTTATTAAAGTAAGTTCCCCCTGGGGATGGGGTCCCAGGGCCAATACCAGCTCAAAGATGGGAGCCATGCAGTCCACCTTCCCTTTAATTAAAGAAAATGGCCCTGGTGAATGGGGTCCTCAGGCCCGCGCCCTCTGGCTAACCTTTGGCCGTGGCATAGCATGGGGCTGGCTGTATGGAGTGTTTGGGCTGCAGGGCCGTAGGCCGTGCACAGTGGGGGGGTGCATTCACGTATGGTAATTATTACTTTATGTTAAAAAATCCCTAGAGATTCACTGACAAAAAATCACAAAGGTTAAAGTAAAGTTATAGTTAGGTGTGATAAAAGGATCTGTGTGTTTTTGTTTTTTTAAACTCGCTGAAGAAAACAAAGGTTAAAGTATTGTTAAAGTTAGATCAATTTGTCAATGTAAACATTAACATTTTGAACTAAAAAAACACAGAAATTCAACAGTTATAGTTAGCATAGCTAACTATAAGTTGTGCCTCACCATGCACTGCTGAAGGCCTCACAAATGACATCGCTCATGACATGTTCTATGACATAATTTACAATACCACCGCTGACTTCTCAAATGACATTGAAATTTTACAAAATTATGTAGAATTAATATGGCAGTTACTCGCCACTGTGTAAGCTGTAAAACAAACTTGCGCACTCATTGGATGAGGTCACCAGTGATGTAATCAATGATGTAATTTGAGATGCCATCAGTAATGTCATAAATGATGTCATAGAACATGCAATACAGTGGCGTCATATGTGAGGTCATAAGCAGTGCATGGCAGGGGTGCAAGTAATAGCGCTGCTAACTGTAACTGTGGAATTATTATTATTTTTTTAGTTCAGAATGTTAATGTTCACAATGACAAACTCACCTAACTATAACGTTACTTTAACCTTTGTTTTTTTTAATGAATATATATACATATATATATATATATATAATAATATATATATGTATATATACATATATAGATTTCATTCAAAAACATAGATTACAGGGACATTATAGTTAGGCTCACATTGTACACATATAAAACCATTGAAAGTCAGCAGTTATAGTTACCTGAGCTAACTATGACTTGCGCCCCCGTAATGCATTACTTATGACCTCACATATTACATCACTGATGACATAGTCAGTGACATCACTGATGACATTACTGATGACATACCAAATTACATCACTGATGACATCATCCAGTGGGTGTAAGTGGGTGTATGGATGTGTGAGTGGGTCTATGAGTGAGTGAGTGTTTGAGTCATTTGCTCTATGGGAAAATTAGTGGGTGTGTAAGTAGCTGCATAGATGAACGAGTGGCTGTGCGTGTGGCTGCATTGGTTGAGTGAGTGGGTGTGTGGGTAGCTGTATAGGTGACTAAGTAGGTGTGTGAGTGCCTGTATAGATGAGTGACTGGGTGTGTTCGTGACTGTATCGGTGAGTGAGTTGGTGAGTCAGTGACTGTATGGGTGAGTGAGTGGGTGTAAGAATGGCTGTATGCATAAGTGAGTGGCTGTGTCAGTCAGTGTACAGGAGAGTGAGTGGATGTGTGAGTAGCTGTTTTGGTGAGTGAATGGGTTTGGGAGTGGTTGCACGGGTGGGTGGGTGTTTGTGTGAGCGCCTGTACAGGTGAGAGAGTGGGTGTGTCAGTGGTGGTATGGGTGAGTAAATGGGTGTGTATGTAACTGTGTCGATGTGTGAGTGGCTGTGTCAGTGACTGTATGACTGAGAGTGTGGGTGTGTGAGTGGTTGTATGTGTGAGGGAGTGTGTGTGTGAGTGGCTGTGTGGGTCTGTTAGTGAGTGGTTGCATGGATGTATGACTAGATGTGGGAGTGGCTGTATGGGTCTGTGAGTGGGTGTGTGAGTAGCTGTATGAGTGTGTGAATTGCTGACTTAATATTGAATGGGTAAGTGAGTGGTTGTGTCAGTTGTTGTGTGAGTGAGTCAGTGGGTCCGTGTTAATAATCTTATAGGTCTGTGAATGAGTATGAGAGTAGCTGTGTGTGTGGATGTATGAGAGTTTGTATGCAGGTATGAGTGTGAGTGGTTCTGTGGATGATGTAATCAGTGATGTCATTTGAGATGTCATCAGTAATGTAATCAGTGATGGCACTGACCATGTCATGAGTGATGTAATATGTGAGGTCATAAGCAGTGCATTAAGGGGAGCGCAAGTTATAATTAGCTCAGGTAAGTATAACTGCTGAATTTCTATGGTTTTGTACATGTGAAATGTGAGCCTAACTCTAATGTCTCTGTAAACTTTGCTTTTTAATTACGTAGCTGTGTTTTTTTATTCTATTTCCTAACTATGACGTCCCTGTAATCTTTGTTTTTTTCAGTGAATTACAATGTGTTTTTAGCGTAAAGTAAATTTCATTACTATACATTAATCCAACCACCATGCACGGCCTAAGGCCATGCGTGGTGGCAGTTGGCAGCTGTGGACAGCAGATGTCGGCTGCAGGGCCTGGCCTGTGGCCAGGCTCCCCTGTAACTACCCAACCCCGCGTTCTGCAACAGACTCCCTATTTGTTTTAAAATTAGCCCCGGGAAGGTGGTGGTCCCCGAGTCTGTGCATTCCATATAATTAGTGCCCCTTGGAGATGGCAGTCCCCGTGGCTGCGGGGGGCTGGGTTTCCCCCCACTCTTCATTTTATTTTGTGCCTCGAGGAGATGGCAGTCTCCGTGGCTGTGGAGGGGTTGCACAGCCCCTGCATTATTTTGATTAAGTGCCCCAGGGAGGTGGCGGCCCCCGTGGGCTGTGGGGTGGGGGGGCGGCGTTTTGTAAGTTGGGAGCCCTAGAGAGGTAGTGTTCCTCGGTGCTGTGGGGAGGCCGTGCCCCGCATTATTTTGATTAAGTCCCCCGGGTAAGTGGTGGTCCCCGGGGCTGTGGGGGCCCCCTGCATAGAAAATTTAAATGCACATGGACCTGACCCACCGAGGCGCTTGTGAAAAACAAGCGTTTTCTTTTGACATTTTTCCCAAATTCGTGACATTGTCACAAATTGGTGGGAACATTTTAAAAATATATATATTGTTTTTATGCTCTGTGGGTAACTATAACTGGCACCCTAAGGTAACTATAACTCGCGCCTGGCCATGCACAGTTTTTTCTTTAATAATTTGGCTGCAAATGTTTAATTTATAATGCCGTTATAGAAGTGGTCATGAGTGCTGTAATATCTGGGGTAATTAGCAGTGCATAGCGAGGGTGCAAGTTATAGTTACCTTAGGGCGTGAGTTATAGCTACTTGAAATAACTATAACTATAACTTCTGAATTTCTATAGTTTTGTACGAGTAAACTCAGAACCTAACTATAACGTCCCTGTAACCTTTCGTTTTTTTCAGTAAATTTCTACGTTTTTTTAAATGTAAAATAATTTTAATTACTAAAGGTTAATCCAACCACCGCTGCGCACAGCCTTCTGCCATGCACGGTGGGGTTGGGGTGCAAGGCAGGCCCTGCAGCCAATCCCCATAAGCAGCGAACCCCGCACTATGCACAGCCAAATGGTCTGTCTCTCTTGGTGTGAGAATAGGCATGAGAGGGTGTCTTTGGGTGTGAGAGTGTCCGTCTGGGTGTGAGAGTGGGTGCGTGATGGCTGAGTAGCTCTGTGTGTGGATGTGTGACAGTCTGTGTTGGTCTGTGAGTGTGTGTGTCTGTGAGTGGATGCATCAGTGTCTGAGTGGGTCTCTGAGTGGGTGCGTGAGAGTTTGAGTGGGTCCGTGAGTGGGTGTGCGTGTCTGAGTGGGTCAGAGTGTGGGTGTGAGAGTGCTACTATGAGTGAATGAATAAGTGTATGAACGACTGTGAATTTTGATTGTTGTCGGTGATATTCACAAATTCTTTGCCATGTTACGCAAGGAGCTGCATTGAGCATTGTGACATCTTCATGAATATCGTGTGGTGTGAAAAAAATGTTCTTACGGGCACATTTAGACCCTCAAACACACCAACATCACAGCACTAGGGTCAGCCTAACTCCACCCGACCCCTTATAGCATTAATTAAATTTATTTTAAGCCCCGGGGACCGTGTCCCATAACATAATAGGGCGGCTGCAACTTTCTAGTCAGGTTGTGGCTAGACAGCCACAGAATTCCTGGTGGTGCATGCATTCATCAAGACGCACCATAACGTCACGCTGGATCCACAGCCCTAGATCTACAAACGTATTTTTTTTTAATATCTCAAAAACTACTGAACAGCTTTACACCAAATAACCAGAAGCACAATCTGCGGAACAAAATCTAGTGTTCTGCCAAATTTGTTTTAAATCCATCCAGTGGTTTGGGCTGGAGTTGTGTTCAAAACTCCTATTGGAATTAACATGGGAAACACCCCTTTTAGACCCCTCCCCCTTTTTCTCTGTTTTCTCTGCCCCTGCATAACCGATCACCCTGAAACTTCCCACGTGCATCAAAAATGACTGGCATACTTTTTTGGGAAAATGTTCTGTAGATTCATCAACTGTACCTATATTTATATATATATATATATATGTATATATATATATATATATATACAAACATATATTTACTTACATTTAGGACCTAGTTTTCATGGGAAGAGTGTTTTTTGTTTTGCCAATAACTTTGGTGCAGCTTGACGAATCTTCACAAAATTTTCAAAACTAGTACAACAGTCGATTCAACTGCTGTCTTGAAAGTTTAGAGGTGATTTGTCAAGAGGGGGCTGAGTAAAAAGGCATGCAGGGAAACAGATGAAAACATTGCTTCTGCAAGGAGGGAGCTGCTATTTAAAGCAGCTCTCTGCTTGTGGAAGCAATACTGGCTGCTACAGGGGTTGGGAGCCGGCTTGGACCACTGGGTCTTGAGGCTCCCCTGCATAGCCTACTTTTTTTTTTAAAACAAAAATCTAATTATTAAGGTGGAACTGCAAATCTGCAGTTCCACATTGAAAATTATCTGATGAAGACGAACAAGGAATAATTGCCAAAGTTATAGACAAACAATGTCACTGGAGACATTTCTCACCATTCATTTTGCAGCTGTATTGCAGGAGATGTACTATACATGTTCCCAAAGAGGTAGCACTCACTAATTAGCCAGTAAAAATTATTGCAGTTGGGTAGACATTTTGCACAAAACGGTGGACTCTTCTTGGATAAACACCCATGGCAGGATTCATTCTGGCACATAATGCTCATTTTACAGAATTTAAACCTCACCGGCAGGCACTTACAGATATGAAAAAAGCAAGTGCCTGTGTTAAAGCTCCACTTCTGTAAAGTACTAATCAGCCTAACATGGTGGGCATGGCCAATGAAAAGCAAGTGTGTTTTCTCTGCATTTCGACCTTGAAAAGTTATTTGTAATCATTGATGGAGGTGCCTGCATCTTTGCCTTTTTTTAGCACTATATCTCATGAGTTCTTTCCTGTCAACTGCAGCTGAGACCCAACCCAACTGGGAGTTTGTAGGGGGTTGATCAGGCCCTGTGGCCCACCCTCGCAGTGCCTCCCACATTGTGCAGGTATTCCATGAAACACATACACAAATGGCAACACATTTAATTTAACTTGCAAACAAACAAAATATATATTTCTTTTAAATAAATAGGAAGGTTGGAGCGTTTCTAAATTCTGTTGAACCCACACTTCGCTGATACTATATTCCGTGTGATGCACCTGCACTGCTCCCACAAATCAATATGAGGATACTAATTTATTTTTTAGCTTTCAATTACAAATTCCTTGACATTTACAGCATGTTTTACAATTTTTAATTGTACATTTAGCCACTTTATTTATGTACGCTTTATTAATCTGTTAATATTAGTTCATTCTTTAAGTAGTCATGAACCCCCTGACGGGGTTTGGCGGACCCCCAGGGGTCCCCAGACCACAGGTTGGCAACCACTGATATAGAGAGTAGTAGAGTGTTATATAGTGGAGTTGTACAGAATAAAGTAGAGTGTAGTAAAGTGGAGCAGCATAAAGTAGAGTATTGTAGAGTGGTGCAGAGTGGGGTAAAGTGTGGTACAGTGAGTCAAGTGGATTGGTGTAGCATAGAATGGAGTAATGTGTCATAGAGTGGAGTGCTGTTTCATACAGTACAGTGCCATGGAGTGGAGTAGAGTGGAGCGGAGTAGCATAGAGTGGAACTAAATGTTATAGAGTGGAATGCTGTACCTACAGTGGAGTGGTGTGTTGTAGAGTAATGTAAACTGTCATAGAGTGGACTGGCATAGAATGGAGCACACTACTGTACAGTGCAGTGACACTGAGTACAGTAGAGTGTGGTAGAGTGGAGAAGCATAGAGTGTTGTAGAGTTAAGTAGTATTAAGTGGCGTCAAGTGAAGTGATGCACAGTAGACTGGAGAAGTGTGTCTTAGAGCAGAGTGAAATAAACTGGAGTGGAGTGGCATAGGCAAAGTTATGCAGAGTGTTACAAAGTGAAGTAGAGTGACATAGAGTGCCATAGAGTGTATTAGAGTGTTGTACAGTGACATAGACTTGAGTACAGTGTTGTAAAGTAGGGTGGCATAAAGTGAAGTAGAGTTTGGAAGACTGGAGGGGGGGTTACAGTGGTGTAAAGCAGAGTAGACTGCAGTAGCATAGAGTGAGTTGGCATGGAGAGCTGTGTCGTGGAGAGTTGTGTCGTAAAGTGTGGCATTGTAGAATATTGTGGTGTAAGGTGTAATGGGGAGATTGTTGTGGCTTATAGTGCCATGGCATACAGTGCAGTGGGGTAGACTGCTGTGGAGTACAGTGTTGTGGAGTACAGTGTTTTGGCACAGAGTGGAATGGTGTAGAGTAGACTGACGTACACTGAAATAGCATTGACTGGAGCTGCGTAGAGTGGAGTGGCATGGATTGGAGTGGTGTAGGGTAGAATAGCATTTAGTGTAGTGGAGTAATGTACAGTGGAGATGCATCCAGTGGAATACTGCAGAGTACAGTGGCGTAGAATGTAGTTGCGTACAGTGGAATAACATAGAGTGAAGTGAAATAGAATGCAGTGGCATATAGTAGAATATCGTAGAGTAGAAGGGAGTGGCGTACCGTGGAATACTGTAGAGTGGCTTGACGAAGAGTGGAGTAGTATAGAGTGGAGTGGTGTACAGTTGAGTGGCGTATCGTAGAGTAGAGTGGAGTGGCGTGGAGTGGCATAGATTGGAGTGGGTAGAGTCAAGTAGTGTGTTGTACAGTAGAGTGGAGTACTGTAGAGTGGAATAGCATAAAGTGGAGTGGCGTAGAGTAGAGTGATGTACACTGGAATAGCGTATAGTGGAGTGGCGTAGAGTGGAGAGCTGTAGAGAGGAAAGGCATACACTGGAATAGCATATAAAGGAGTGACATACAGTAGACTGGCATAAAGAGGAGTGGCATACAGTGACAAAGAATAATGTGGCATAGAGTGGAGTGGCATTGAATAGAGTGGCATAGAATATAGTGGCTTAGAATGAAGTGGCCTACAATGCAATAGTGTAGAGTGAAGTGGCGTGGAGTGGACTACAATGTAGTAGCATACGGTGGAGTGCCATTCAATGAAATAGCGTACAGTGAATTGGCGGAAAGTGGAGTGGCATACAGAGGAATAGCGTAGAGTGGGATGGCATACAACATAGTGGTGCAGAGTGGAGACGCATAGAGCAGATTAGAGTAAAGTGGAGTGGTGTATAGTGGAGTGCCATGGAGTGGAGTAGCGGAGAGTGGAGTGGTGTACAGTGGAGCAGCACAAAGTGGACTAGTGTAGGGTGGAGTAGCTTTGAGTTGACTAGGTTACAGCGGAACAGCATACAGTGCGGTGGTGTTTAGTGGAATGGCATTGAGGGGAGATGCATAGAGTGGAATAGCACAGAGAGGAGTAGAGGAGTAGTATAGGAGGCAGTGTCGTACAGTGGAATATTGCAGCATGGAGTTGAGCAGAATGGAGTGCCGTAGAGTGAATTGACGTGCAATCAAAAACCCTAGAGTGGCGTAGATTACAGTTGTGTTTAGTGGAGTTGTGTAGAGTGGAATAGTGTACAGTGGAGTGGCTTGGCTTGGCATGGGAGTGGCGTGTTATAGAGTGGAGTGGTGTGGAGTGATAACGATTAGAGTGGACGGTCGTAGAGTAGAGTGGCGTGTCATAGAGTGGAGTAACTTGCCATAGAGCAGAGTGTCCTGCTGTACAGTGAAGTAGAGTGGTGTGTCGTACAGTAGAGTGTTGTGTCGTACAGTGGAGTGGAATAGTGTGTCATAAAGTGTACTTTAAAAAGACACAGTGTGAAGATAGCTGAATGGATGTACATGACACACAGGTAACACAATACAATGATAAATCTGTCCCTTAGTGATATATTGTGCCAAGGTATACCCAGATAGCTTTGAGGTATACTGCTGTACATGCAGATGACGAGGCAGTATATGATTAGCTAATGGCTGGCTTTACGAAATTAAAAAGCAGCCATATTCTTTTTACTACACTTAGCTTTGTTCTGGGTTAGGGCCTTAAATATAGGTAAGTAGTAGGTTTTGTTGTTTCTCCCTATCTTTAATCACTTTATTCAAATGCTCATAGGTAGGGGAATGTATTTATATGTTTCTATATATGTTTTAATATGTTTACAGAGTACTGCACTAGTGCCTAGGAAGTACCATGTTTCTTAACACATGTACTTTTTAAAGAGTATTTTTAAGTGGTGCAGTAAGTTCTCAGTATTCCCGTGGGTGAAATACAGTAATGCAGTATATTTTTTAACACGTTTAAACAAAAAAAAAAATTCCTAGGTAGTACCAGGGTACTCTATGATTTTATTCCCTACCTATTAACATTTTTAAAAAGTGGTTATAGGTAGGGAAAGATTATAACACCTAATACCTGTATCTAGGCCCCTAACCGAGAGCACAGCCAAAGTATGCTTAAAACAGCATCACTGCCTTTAACTTTTGCAATGGAAATCATTAGCCAGTCACATAATGCCTAGCCATTGGCATGTACTAATAGTTTTGTGAAACTTGCCAACTTTTTCTGCAGCTGCAGATATCACTAAGTCTAAATGTCTTATATGTTTAAAAATACTTACCCTGCTTACCTTTACTACCCAAAAGGAAGGATCATTTGCACACCCTCATCTATAACCCTGACAAATTTCACCCAAATTGGTTCAGCAGCTTGACTGCTACATGTGATACAAAAGTCTATGTGAGATGCAATGGAAAATATGGGTTTTGGGGCACCTCTTTTTAGGTTGCAACCTACCAGACAGTGCAGCTGTCTGGTTTGCTAAAGACTACTTGAGGACTTTAAGAAACCTAGGAATGTATTCCGCTTGTTGATTACCATTTGCTTTGTGGTTTGTAACTCACACTTTCTTGCTTTTCATTTGATGGCGTGATTTGCTTTAGACTCTGCAGTTTCAGTTTGTTCCTTTTGTTGCCTAAACCATGTTTTCTGTATTCTTCCACAAACTTATTTTCAGTTAGAAGGCTTTTAAACCTTGTTCTTATCTTGTCACATTTCTTGTGCATTCAAAGACACGGGTCAAATATCAGGCGCTGTCTTTCAAGGGCACTTGTTTACTTTTCTTACTTTGATTTCATAGTGAGAGGATTTAAGTCACAATTTTGCTAGCTACTGGGTGTAGGAGAGAGTTTTTTGTAGCACATGACAACATTTACATGAACTGTGTAAGTATTCAGAAATATCAGAAATATGAATGCACAAATGAAGCACATTTTATTTTTTTCTAAAGAGTGTTGAAACAAATATTTTAATGTGATCCAAATGATACATTAAACTAGGTGATGCAATTTCCATGTATTTTCGACTATGCACTGTATAGTTTTATTAGTAAAATGGTATGTCTGTGCAAATGTAATGGTCATTTCAGTTGAATATGTGTTGTCTGGTATGGCAGTGTGCTACCACGCCATGAATACTCCACTCTACTCTGTACCACTCCACACTACTGCACTCTACTCTGCACCACTTCACCTTACACCACTCCATACCACTGCACTCTACACCACTCCGTGCTGCGTCACTGCACTCTATGCCACTTCACGCTATGTCACTCTACTGTACCCTGTACCATTCTGCTCTATGCCAATGCACTCTTTGCCAATCTACTCTACACCACTGCACTCTTTGCCACTGCACTCTACACCACTCCAATCAAGGCCACGTCAAAACACTCTATACAACTTCACTCTACGCTACTGTACTCTATGCCACTCTACAACACTACACTTTACACCACTCACTCTATGAGAATACACTCTACGTCAATTACTTTTTCTGTAACACTCAACTCTAAGCTCCTGCACTCTATGCTAATCCATTGTACGCTACTCTAATCTTCTCTGCACCACTCAACTCTATGCCACTGCACTCTACACCACTTTACTCTATACCATTACTCTATATGCCACTCTACACAACTGTACTCTACCGTGCACCACTCCATTGTATGCCGCTTCACTCTACTCCACACTCTGCACTCTAAGCCATTCTACTCCACTCTGCACCACTTCACTCTATGCCACTGCACTCTATGGCACTCTACTCTTAACCAATGAACTATACATCAATGCACTCTACACAACTGCACTCTATGTCACTGTATTCTACGCCACTGCACTCTACTCTGCTTCACTGTACTCTATGCCACTGCTCTCTATGCCACTCTACTCCACTGTACACCACTGCACTCTGACACTCTACTCTGCAACACTGCACTCTATGGCACCATACTTTACTCTGCACCACTCTGAGCCACTAAACTCTATACCACTAGACTCTACTCTGTACTCTATGCCACTCAGCTCTACCATGTGCCACTGCCCTCTGCATCACTCAGCTCTATGCCACTCCGCTCTGCACCACTCTAAGCCACTATACTCTATACCACTGCACTCTATGCCACTGCACTCTATGCTACTCTACTCTACTTTGCACCTCTACTCTGTGCCACTCCACTTTGCACCAGTCTACTCTACTATGTACCACTCAAATATACACCACTGCATTCCCCAACGCTGCATTGGATGTGGTTGAATTCAGTGTCACTGCACTCAATGCCACTGCACTCTACACCACTGTATCTGCAATACTCTACATCAATGCACTCTACACCAGTCCACTCTACTCTATGCCTCTCCAGTGTATGCCACTCTACGCAACTCCACACTATGCCTCTTACTTAAGACTCTATGCCACTTCACTCTACTCCACTCTTCGCCATTCCACTCTACGACATTTCACGCCACTCTCCTCTACGCCACTAACTTTTAGCCATGTTGAACACCAGCCACACTGGTGAACTACATGGCTATAACACAATGGCAAAGACAATATCTCTTACATAAGTGACAAACATTGGCTTTGCCAATGCATGTTTTCTTTCCATCCTTTTACCACTTACCATAAACCTTTGCAACCTCCACCACTGTAGGAAAAGCTATAGGTCTTTAAAGTTTTGTGAAGCTTCATCAAATGGGTCAAAGTTATAAACGCTCAAAAATCTGAGGAATTCATATATTTGGGATTCCTAACTATAACTACACAGTGGCGGTAACATGTCCGTTTTTTTAAAAAAATGCAGCAGTCATCAAGCACATGATGAAAGCCAGCTATTAAGGTAAGATGGCACTACTACTGTAATTATTGATGAAATGTCACTTACACTCCCACGCCAAGATCTTCTGAGTGGGAATAACTTGCAGATTAGACAGACATTGTAAAGATAAATTTTGAGGCAGTACCCAAGATGGAGCCAGAATAACACAACTAAATGAAAATACTGAATAGACCTCAACTGATAAAAAAAATGTCGCTGCTTGACTGATTAACGGACTCTCACGGCGAGACCACCGTCAGTCCTACCCTTTATGTCCTTCACCAGCTACGGGTATGTAACTGAATCTTTTTTAAATCCTTGGTTATTGCACAAAGGGCATTGTGCAAAGGGCAATTTATCAATCAATCCCAGATTTCATGGCAAACAAGTTCAGAATGCATAACCCGCAAGGCCTCCTGCAGTTGGCCTCAAAACCAGAACAGTCGTGTTGGATGACATGGCTGTCTCGGTGGCCACGGCCACAGCTTTCATAACATAACAACAACTTTGTCACCCAAAAGACAGTGAATATATGACAACGAAGCCGGCATGGCCAGCAGACGTAAAATCATTAACCAAATTCTAAAAAAATATCCGTGGGTCAAGCACTGGGGAGGCACGCGGGAGGTGACACGGAGAACGCGAGAGTAAATCTGGACACCGAGTATGATCAACAGATTCAGACAATTTATGAACGTTGGCAAGCACGCTGGCTCAGGCAGCCATTTTATGCCTGGGGCCAATTTATCAGATCATTTTCGGTTCCCCTTATGGCAATGCCTGATATTTCGTGGAAGTCCAGAGCAAAACCTATGCCTTGCATTGTGCGTGGGGGCTGTGATTTAAGGAGCATGATTAAGAATGTTATTAAATTAGGTCAACGTGCACTGATGCCACAATATAAAGTGTGTGTGTAGAAAATGAGAGCTCTTTTCCGCCATCATTCATTCTTCTGGTGATTTTAATTCCTGCAATTTAGGTTATTTGTTGCACTTGGCAGTTGCTTTCTGAGCTTCCTGTTTGCTATTAGGACAACAACAGCTTCATTCACTGGCGACCAGCAGTCCCCCTAGGAACGTGGAGCACCTGCCATTGCATATACCATAAAGGGATTCGGGGCACTTGACTTCTCTACCGTGTGAGTCATGTGAATGACTGCGCGGCTGCGGGACTGAGCTTGTGATCTGAACCTGGCAATCACTGCCCCTGCTTCACCCTCACTCATGTAACATCACAACAGCTAACATTGCTTTCATTACTCCCTTTGATCTTCTGACCACTGGTTCGAGGACAGATTGGCCTAGCTGATGTCTACTTTCAGATCAGCCGCAGAAAAAAACAGGGGCGATAACCGTCGATCAATAAGGCGGGATACTTCCACCTAACCACTAGCCTAGGGGTCTAGTCAGAAGTGACCACACTGGACATTTACAGGCAGCAAGGTCAAATGTACTTGGCATATTAACCCCAGCCTGTCATGCTTCTGATTTCATCAATTAGGATGACTAACGTGGTATGTTATACTACCCACGAGATATGTCGTGAGACCAGTGCTTAATTTGTGCTTGTTGTTTCCGGTGCTGAGCACCAGCACTTGTTTTTGAGGGCCGGCGCTTAGTCTTCTGCCTCAAGCATTTGTTGCGAGCAAACGACACATTTGGGAAAGACGGAGGAAGAAAAAAACGGAAAAGCGTCACAATGAGAGAAAGCAGACCTGCGCACGGAGTGGCTTTAAATGAATTAAATAGGCCGGAGATGGCTTCAGGATTAGGCTGCCTCAGTATTCCGTGCTCGCACATTTTAAATACAGCAGCCGCGTACTTCAGAGGAGGGCTTTGGGCACCGGCACATTGTTATTTACAAATTACGCACTGCATGAGACCCCATGGTGGTGCAGTAAAAGGTTTCGGTTAAATTGCTTCCCAGAAGAGTATTCTACTCTGCTGGATATAGTTGACGACCCAAAGTGGAAATACTTTTAATATGGGTTGCTATGTTTTCCTAATCCAGACTTTGACACAATTTTGCAGTACCTGATCGCTGGTGTTCTGAACTCCCGGACGAGGGTGTTCTGAACTACCGGAAAATCAGTACCGATGAAAGGTATCAGATATTCAGCAGGCAGCATTACCAATATGTTGTAAGTTGCTCTTGGCAACAGGCAATGTCACACAGCCAGCTATCAATCTGAGGTACAGGACGTTGCCCCCAGTGCAGTGCAAATCTATGTTTAGCCAGGAGGAACAACATTGCAGTCAGTCATCAAACCCAGCTGGCGACGTCCTTGACATAGCATAGAAGATGAATCAGTGGGTCCTCAAGGGCCAGTAATCAGTGATAGAGCTAATGGCATTTTATCTCAGGGACCAGAAGTGGTGCATTGCAGGGCATTCTCATGCCAGATGGTTGAATCAGACGCATCTACAACAAAGTGCATCATCTAAGAGCCCTATGCAGTACAAAAGTGCAGGAGTACGGTACAGTTAGTCCCTCATTACAACATTGGCAGTATTGACCGCCTACCGCCACGGCGACGACCACCAACAAACCGCCGCCGTGGCTTCCAGCCAGCAACGCGTATCATGACCGTCAACGGTATTCCACCAGAAATCTGGCGGAACACCGCTGCCGCTCATGGCGGCGGACAGCGGTAAGGCAGCGCTGCTGACAACAGCACCACCACGCCCCGCCAGCAAAACACCGCAGACCGTATCATGAGCAATGATACGTCCTGGCGGTGTTTTGCTGGTGGACATTGCTGCTGACAGCAGCACCCCGGACTTTCTCCATCAGGAGGACCCCCTGCAAGCAGGTAAGTCGGGTTCTCTGACCGGAGAGAGGGGTAGTTGGTGTTGTGTGTATGTGGGGGGGGTGTATGTTTTGGGATGCGTGCATGCGGGTGTGAGTCACGTTGGATGCATGCGGGAACAAGTGATTGTGAGTGCTGTGGGTGCATGTGTGTGACAAGGTATGTTGGTGTGTGAGTTTGTATGTGTGCATGCGTGGGTGGAGGTGGATATGCGTGTGTGCATGTGTGTATATGGGTGCACGTGTGGGTGTGTATATGTGCCGGGGGCCGGTGTAGGTGAGGGACGGTGGGGGAGGACTCTGGGGAGGGAGCGGGGGGCGGGGGACACACCTATCAATGCCAGGGAAGGGATTCTTTGGCACTGATGGTGCCTACCGCCATGGTTTTTGTGGCGCTACAGAAACCACGAAAACCATGGCGGTAGGCCGGGTCGTAATGCTGAGGGTGGGAAAGTGATGGCCGCCGGGCTGGAGACCGAAGTCTCCAGCCCAGCGGCTGTTACCTCCCTGGTGGTCTGTGTGTTACAGTGGCGGTGTTGGATGGCAGTAACCGCCAGGGTCCAAATCCCATTTTTTTTTTGCCGGACTGTTGGCGGTATTACCGCCGCTTTAACACCGACCGCCAGGGATGTAATGAGGGCCTTAATATGAATTAGCGCAGTCGGTAGTTGCAAGAGAGTGCCCTAGTCAGCCTGCAGCAACATCGTCACTGTGCTACAGTGAGGGAAGGATTGAGCACGGTTTCCCAATAGGAGTGTGCTCCGGGAGTGCATATGGGCAACTTATCTTGCATGATGCCATATAGGCATGGGATCAATTTCCACGGTGATGGATTATTAAAAAAAAGACAAAGGATTACTATCCGTTTCATGGGTGGATCACGTAAAGTGGTAATGGTAAAGTACCATATTTTAGGATTATGGTGTGGCCAGGCCTTTTTTCTCTGTGACAGTGAGAACACGGTCTACTGACCCCTTTTCTGTAATGTTGCACTGTTATGTGAAGTCATAGAACCTTGTGCCGACATTCCCAGTGCCTGTAGATTGTGTAGGTGTGTGAAGTGAGGGCATCATACCTGCAGGGTAGCAGTATGCAAGTCTGAATATTGAAGCCAGTAAGATCCATTTTGGATGTCCCTGGTTTAACATGGCACCAGAAGAAGGATAAGAACATCTTACCCGGGAAGGGCTTTGCATGCATGCTGTGACTGGAGGGTGAAGATCCAGACAATGATGTGAAGTGGATAGGGCTACATTCAAATATTCATTGAATACTTTGTTAGCAAGGAGCTGCTGATTAGCGTTTCCTGACAAGGAAGATTTGACAGAATCAAGGCGTGAAGGACTGGACTGCACTTTTTATTTTTCAAGGTGAGGAACGTTCTATGCCAGACCTGCGCTTTTGTCGATTCATGAGTACTGCTTCAGGAAAGCTGATGATTGAGCTAGGTGCAGAGATCTCACACTTCATTGTGCTCATGTTTTGGGTCTGTTAGTGCATCTGACCGTAATAAGTAAACTTACAAGGGGACGCGAATAGGTTGATGAACCTTTTGACTCACATTTGAGATGTTCTCACAAAAACCTCCAGTACATGCAGATCAATGATCAATAATTAATCATAAACACCAATACTCAATGACATTAGTAATCAATAGGAGTCAGTAATTTTCACATACCGTGTCCTTTCAGTCACAAATAACCACACCTTTTAGTAAAAGTTAGAATATGTATTTCCCTATATTAACAATGGTAAGGTCACGTATGATAATCTCAAAATCAAATGATACACATACAGAAACATCACTGGCTGTCCAAAGCAGCAAAGAAACACAATCTAATCAAAGATTGAACCACTACACATTCTAAAGTTAAAGTGTAAATCAATAACAAGAATAATTGCACAAATTATATCACATACATTTAGATTCAGCAAAGAAAAGACATCAAACGTTACTCCCTATAGCAGACTTTCATTAGTGAGGATCCTTATCTAACATCAGATTAGCATTGGCATGTTGGGATTCATGGAAAATAATTTAGTAAACACAAATCTGGAAAACATCTAACTAATACTCTATCAAAATAGTGCAGTTGGTACCTAGAAAGAAAAAGCAAACATACATTGCAAATCACATTAGGTAATAGTATACCTCTTCTCAAGTAGATCAGCAAGTTAAGATAGTCTTCATCATCAGGACATTAGTTCAGTCAGCAAGGCATCAGGATTCAGCATCAGAGTACAGAAAATGCAAAGTCTCTAAGCATTAAAGTTAAGCATGTATCTTGCCAAGACGCTTAAGCAAGTAATAGCTTTTCGGCAAAAAAGAAAATGGGCAAATGGCTAAGCAAAAGGACAAATGCACAATGGCAGCTTCTTCTCGGTGTAGTCTGGCTAAGTTAGATTCCCTGAACTACTTCCCAAGTCCCTATTGGCCAAGGGATTGCATGTTCACACTTTGCCCAATAAAACTAAAACATCAAATCTAATACTTCTACTAGTATTTCCGTTCACATGTCGCTGATTGGCTTTTCTTGTTATATCCTCATCATCCGGCTCATCAGGTAACAATATTGTTTCAGCTTATACTCCAGTCAGTGTTTCTATTGTTCTTCTTCTGAGAAAGTAAGTCTTACACACATTACACTCATATTTTTACATTTAGCAAGGACAGCATTGTAGGAGGCCGATACCGTGAGTAATTATGGGCAACACAGTCTATGATGGGGATTTAAAAAATGTGTTTGTTTTATTTTTCTTTAGGGTTGTAGAGACATGAATATTATAATCTACTACAGTTCTTTCTTCTTTCTTTACTTTTCCTAGGCTGGTTCCTCCATCCTCTGGATGGCCTGATGGGGGGGAATTGGCGGTGCCCGTGTCAGGCTTCCGACCGAAATGCTTCAGAAGGAAGGAAGAGAGGGAGACCAGGTATCAGGTAAGTGTTATACCGTACAGCATAGTCTGGGATTCACCAGGGAGGGGAGTGGGTGGAGAATGTGAGGTAGGGATCACTCCAAGTGCGTCACACGTGCTTACATGCAGAAGTTGTTTATGGGATTCTCCCACCTGATCCGTCTTATCTACGAGGCTGGTCATGTGTTCCCTTACTTCCCCCTTGCATCCCCTAAACCCAATAGGTGCTCTTTTGTTGATAAATGCCCGTACGTTGTGGAGCCAGGTTCCTCCAGGAACGTGACGTAGTCTCCTCGTGGTGAACTCCTCTCTATCCGGCTCTCGGTCCGTTTCTGCTCCAGGTTTTGTGTCCTCTCCTCTCGTCTCTAGATTCTGCTTCTCTTCGTCGTCGCTCTTCTTCACGTCTCTTTCCTCGTTGGGGTTTCCGCTCGACCCCTGCTGTGGCATCCCCATGTCTTTTCGCGCCTCCGCATCTTCCTCGTTGCTCGCGTCCTCTTTCCCATCTTCCCATCTTCTGCATCGTCTCTCTCCTGCTCCTCCTCCTGACCCTGGAAGTTCTCTGAGGTCACTGGATCCCTTCTATTTGAAGTGCCCACGGGGCCTTCTTTATGACGCCGTCCATGGTTGCCTCGGTAACCCGCTCTGCAGGCGGCAACCATGTAACGGCGCTCCAGTTACAAGCATCTTCTAGCAAGCGGTTCTCATGAGAAAGACTTTTAGCTAGGGGCACATTTAGTCAATACAATGAAAAATCACAGTTTAATTCTCTGAACAGCCATTTTATTAATCGTTTAAGAAATGCAGCTTGACATGAGGTCGTGCAACTAGGCCAGGACCTCCGCTAAGTTAAGACCTTCGATTAATAAACTAATACATAATGCATAACCCTTAATCTGATGTACTACTACATTAATCAAACAAAACTCCGCATTTCATATTAATAAGTATACTTTGTGAACATTGACTGCCACTAATCGTGATCACATTTTCAAATGTGTGCATTATTTTTCTCTAGGTTAATGCATTTTCTATGCAAATCCATTACTCAGAATACATAAATATTAATTAATATTTTTATTAAAACACCTGCTTGGAGGCAGCCCCTGTACTACCTGCTATAAAAAGCATCACTTTACACAAAGACTGTTCAGAGAGCAACGCGAGAAAGATATTTGAAAGAGGACCACCCCAAAGCAGTTCTGAAGTTTGAGACAGTAGCTTCATATCCTAAGACTGGAAATTCAGTGAAAAAGAGGGATCCAAACCACCACACTTTTTCCAGGTACAAATTCTTGTTCACCATGAAAAGGAGTTCTCTGCAGAGTACTTTAAAAGCTGCTGTATAACCAGGGCTCGTATCTGCACTTTCAGCTGGAGGAGCCGAGGGTCCGCATAGTGTCTAGAAGCTAGTTTGCTCAGAGAAGGAAGGAGTTTGTCTGGCCCTATAGGAGGAGAGTCTATCCAGAAATAGAAGTGTAACAGACCCCCGGCATGAGGAACACCCAGAGAAAGTGGAATGCATTAAAAAGTAAAGTCAGGAGTGATTGGGTCGCAAATTGCACGCAAATTGCACACAGGTGCAAACAAAAAGTTAAAAACACACTTCCTTGTTCTGAGTGATGACATCAGAACCAGGAAGTCAGGGAACAGGGAGGAGCCTACCCAGCACAAACAGCAGTGTCACACCCAGCTGAGAGGAGCTACCTCAACCATGTCAGCTCAGGACAAGGAGACACCCACTGCTGGGAGGAAAAGGAAACAAGTTTCTCAAAAGGAGCTGGAGGTCCTAACAGAGGAGTGCTGCCTGCACTATAATGTCTTGTTTGGTAAGGCAGCAAAGAATGTTCCTGACACCCAAAAGAAGAAAATCTGGCAGGACATCCTTACCAAGATAAATGCTATTGGAGTCAGCCATCGCACAATAGATGAGATCCGCAAAAGGTGGTACGACCTCCTGTCCAGGACCAAGGAAAGGGTGGCCATGCGGATGAGGAAAATGCATGGCACTGGAGGAGGACCATCAACAGTACCACCCCCTACAGCCATAGAGGCCATGGTGGAGATCACTCTGGAGCCGGAGGCTGTAATTGGAATTGGAGACCTTTACAGTTCTGCTCCGGGAACATCCGAAAGTAAGTACCAAAATTCACTTTTTTACACCATGCACACAACCACAGTACACATAAGCATGCATTCTCCAAATTTGCTCCATGCCTATATTGCAACCTATAGAACAATGCATTATGGGCAATGTAGTACAGTAGTCCAACTTTTGAGACATCAAACATATGTGAGGCACTGACAGTGTATCCCCTGTGTCCCACAGGTCTCCCACAAGGACCCACCAACAACCCTACTGTGCAGTGGAGATGAACCAGCCACAAACACAGCAGACGAGGCAGCCACTGTAACTGCTGGGGAGTGCATGACTACACCACCTGTCCAACATGCACCAGAGAACATCGATGAGATTGATCTGGATCTTGAGGCAGGCATTCTAACACCGGGGACACTGATGAGTGGGAGTCGGCCACATGTCAGCTGGGTCTGTGCGGAGACGGCAATGCCCAATGCAGTCAGCCAGTGAGGAGGTTGTCACCGACAAACAATTTTTAGGACTGGAGGCATCCTTACTGCAAAGTCACCAGCTGTAAAACAAACACATGCGGGTGATGAATAGGAACCTGGACAGACTGCAGCAGACACTCTCCCAGGGTTTTGCCAATATGGACAACCAATTTACTGCCATGAACATAAACATGGCAAACCTTACAAGCTCCATAAACGACTTGGTCAGGAAAATGGTGGCAGATAGGGCACATGCAAAGCGCAGAGAGCGCTACACTGCTGCCTGTTCTGACCAACTGAGTCTATCAATTGGGCGCCTTGCAACCACAACTAGCTGCCGGTCAAGGCGCACAGTGAAGCTGCAGGTGGAACTTGGCCATTTTGCTGGTGATGTGGCAAGAGGACTAGCCATGCAGTGGACCTGATAGAAACCAGCCAGGCAGCAAGGGGCATTGACGATACCCCTCAGGATAGTGAGGAGATCTCCAGCGTCAGCAGTGTATCCGCCTCTGATGCACGGATCCTGCGGAGTAGCAGTGCCCGGCAAGGATCAGGGGACCAACCTGGATTGGGCCATGGTGGCCGTAGTCGCAGGAGGCTGTGAGCTACCAATATGTGTTTTGACTGAGGCACATGAACTTAATGTGTCAGACATTACGTTTTGCTTTTTTCGTGCAGTTGAGTTGACAATATTTTCTGCATTATATTCCTGAAATTAAAGGGATAATTTGTTGTACTACACAACTGGGCTATGTGTGTCTTACATTTGTGAGTGTTGTCACGGTTGCCACATACCTGCCTAAGTAGTGGGGTGCAATGTGGTTCCGTCTCTGTCTGCCCTCCATTGCGATGCTTCCATCCCCAGGCTATGAGTATGGTAGCTCTTGCTCCTCATCCTCCGATTCTGTGTCGTTGAGGGTGAGATATAGCCCACATCTGGTGGCAATGTTGTGGAGGATAGCACAAGTTGCACTGATCTTGCATGCAGTTTCTGGGGCATACTGGAGTGCCCCGCCACTTTTGTGCAGTCATTGGAAACATGACTTCAACAAGCCGAATGTCATCTCAATGACAGCTCTGGTCCGCCTATGTCCTATGCTTTTTCGCCTCTCATTCTGATTGCCAGGTGTTAGGTATGGGGTGAGTATCCATGGTCTCAGGGCATATGCACTGTCACCTGTGTGACAAAAGAGCCAAAATTAGCAGGGCATCACAGGGTTACGCAGTGACATGTATTTAAGGCATCGGAGTGTACTCGATAGTACCTAATAAATATCGTTCGCCAAACTCCCCATGTTCTAGGCGTTGGTATATCCCACTGTGCCTGAATATGTATGCATCATGTGTACTCCCTGGATATTTAGCCACAATGTCAGCAATGACATTATGGGCATCACATACCACCTGGATGTTTAGTGAGTGGGTTCAGTGAGTGGGTACATTTCCTATTGCAGAACACATATTCCAGATTTGCTAGTGGGCAAATTAGTATATGTGTCCCGTCCACATACCCGATTACATGGGGGAATTTGGCAATTCTGTAGAAGTCCAACTTGGTGCTGTTAATTTCCGCCTCATTCCTGGGTAGGTATATACATCTGAACATGTGTGCGAGTATGGCATCTAGGAAACGTCTGAAGAATCATGAGAGGGTACTTTAGGATACCCCACCTGCCACAGAAATCACCCCCTGATAGCTACCCAAGGCCAAGAGGTGCAGTGAGAGAGCACTTGCACGTGTGTGGGGAAGGAGCAGCCACGCATTGTCTGGCGTTCAAGCTGAGGTTTCAGCAGTTCAATGATCTCTAGGATAACTGCGCTGCTCAGTCTGTATTTATCATATATCTCATCCTCAGTTTGTTGAAATAGTGTCTGCCTGGTTCTGTATATGCTCTCCTGTCTCTGCCTCCTCCTCCTCTGCTGGGCAGCCTGGACTCTCCTCCTCCATGCAATCACGTATAGTGCATCCATTTTGAGAAAGCCAGATGCCTTCTGGGTCTCCTTTTATACTTTGGTTCTGGTTACCACCTGTTCGGAATCAGTGCTAATCTGGATGTGCAAAACGGGCTTTTTGCGACTAGTTGCAATTTGCGACTGTCTTGTGCATTCGGTTTGCGACTCGCAATTAGCGACTTTGTAATTGCGAGTCGCAATTTCAAGTCGCAATTTTTGCAAGTCAGTAAAGGGTCGCATTGCTATTTGGAACTCTGAAATGACATTGGTATATACCATTTCGCTTTTTGCGAGGTCACAAATAGCGATGCGACCCATTTGCGACTCGCAAAACTTTCGTACCTCTGGCCCTTTGTGCCCAAACAAAATCTGAGGCAAGAGCTGTTGAACTGAGTTGCCCTATAAACCAATGACGGTAATAGTGAGATAATCTGCACCAGAGTCTAATTCATGCCTCTCCTACAGAACCGGAGACTGCAGCAACTAGAGTCACCATGGTGGGGACAGAATACTGGAATGGGGCATAGCATTTACTGACCTCGCAAGCAGGGATACAACCCTGGATCTGCTAATCCAACTGAATTCTGTACTATTTGCTCTGCCGGGAGACTAAAGTATTTGCTTTTGCACAAACAACAAGCACAGAGCTGGGCATTAAGTTATTGTATCTGTTAATTGACTTTTGGGCTCTGAGCACTTTTCTGTCCACACTACCTCTCTGAGAAATCTATGGCTGCTCACCCTCACTACCTTGAGAGTCAAGTGCAGAAAGAGTTTTACATGTCATAGTTTGCAGAGCCATAGTAGGATGGATTCCTGGCGCCAGTGGAACACAACTTCAACCACCATGGTTCGGGCCATGTAGTCACTGTCTTGCCTCTTGTTCCCTCAACGGCATCTGACAGAAACAATACATCTGTATATAGACAAGTAAAGACCTCTATTATTAAAAACCTAAATATGATCTAAACACCCAAGTTATGATGTGCTATTGAGTTGAAACATCAAGGAGGTGAAGTAGAAATATATTTAAACTTTGAGTGTTTTTATAAGGACAAAAACTGATGAGCTCCTAATCCACAAAAATATTATTTTGACTGCAACTCTTTTTATAGTTAGAGAAAATCAACATTAACTCTAAGTGATTAAGAGTAAGAATAATTCTAACAGAACACAGTTTTAGAATTTTTAACATACTATATTACATATATGTTTACACATTTTAGATGACATTTTTGGAATTCAGCTCCCTTGTTGTATGGACGTACTGAAATGACGACTAAGTGTATCAGGTGTATTTTATATATCATTAGAACCTTTTGTGTTGTGCTTACACCATGGGGTTTGGTGGCTCACTCTATTTATGCATTCAGGGTAGGGGCTTGTGTTTGTCCATTGTTATGGGTTCAAGTCCCTTTGGATCTACAGAAACCTTCTGCGGTCAATTAAACAAGTACCACGGAGTTGGTGAACAATAAATATGTAGTCTGTAAATAGTACTAAAACTGACCCTAGGCTAAACGTGCCCCTACAAATTAGTCTGTATGTTTACTCCTGATTGCACAATACTATTTTTTAAACAATGCTGTGCTTTTAATTTTTTTCCAGAGGCCAGAGGAATTAGAGATCCCAGACTGCTTTGCGGTCCAAGGTGGCGGCCATTTTCTGCATCACCTGCTCCCACTTTCCAGATCCAATGAGCGCTATAAAGCGCAAGGGGTCATAACGCAGTGTGGGACGCTCTGACCGAGACCATAGGGACTACAGATCCCAGACTGCTTTGCGGCCCCAGGAGGTGGCCATTTTCTGCATCACCTGCTCCCACTTGCCAGATCCAATGAGCGCTATAAAGCGCAAGGGGGCATATCGCAGCGTGGGACACTCGCGGGCTGCGCCCGTCAGTGACAGGAAGAGGCAAGGCAGGGCCACCCCATTTGGCCTTTGCGTGGGAGCTCTTGTGCGGGGGAGGTATGAAAGAAGGGAAGAGACTGTAAAGGTTTTTCTTAGGCCGGTCATAGTCTTGACGCTGGGTGTCGGTGGCTTGGGTATATGGAGCGTAACCCCTTGAATGGTGCAGGGTAAACACTAGCGAGGGTATTGCATTGTACAAGGGCTGAGATGGCTTTTATCGATATAGCACCCTACAGGTAAATCGTTGTCATATTGTTGAGGCACGCAAGGTTCCTTCCTAATTCTGGAAGAAGCTCATTTATCATGGTCAAGGGAAAGGCCACCGAAAAACCCCTGGGGGCAGCAGGCACAACCAAGTTTGCTAGGCATTCTGCAGAGAACTGCCCCTTGAATGAAACTGATGATAGTGGAATTAGAGGGTTTATTGGCCACAAACAACACAGACCCATCTCAGCGTAAGGGGAAACGAGTTACACCTCCCAAGGGTATACAGACCTACTATAGGAAAACCACAAAAGGGCGTGGCACCAGGTCCGGCTCTAGCCCAAAAGATAGCTATGCACCAAGGGATGAGTATTTAAGATTAAGCACACTAGCAGCTGTCCCGGTCCCTTCAATAGATCATTCTCAGGTTGAAAGCACAGCCACTATTAATATTGACTGCTCCAACCGGTTTGCCCTCCTAGCTAACCAAGGAACTGTACCAGATGAGAACCCCGATTCATTGGATCTAGCAAGGCACCCAGACACAATAGATTTAAATCAGCCCAATATAGGGGAACCACTGGCACAGCTACAGTTACAGGTACTTAGAGGAGAGATACAGGGATTGCATGAGTGTATGAACAAGATGGCTGTCGAATTAGGTGAAAAGGTGGCCAAATTATCTACTTTGGTGGAAAACGTAGGAACCAGGATAGGCGGTGCAAATCCAGTGCCAAAGCACTATAGCCAAGCGCCCCTCCCAAGGTTGCAGTCAGTTATGGGAATGTGTTAGCTGCTGACAATGGCGGGTTTGCTAGTGTAGCACGCTCAACCTCATCTAACCTTGTAAGATGTGAATTAATTGGAGGTAGATACACCCTCAAGCACAGTGCACAGCCACCTTGGCCCACCACCTGCCAAACAGGCCAGAATCATTGTGGGAGTCAAAATTCCTTCCAATGGATCTTTTCCTCTCACACACAGATGTCTGCATCCCCTACCTGAATGTACTGAGCAACGCTATAATGAAGGGCAAGACCATTCCACCGACCTTTCTAGGAGCTGCTATCGTACAAGGAAATAGGGACGTTCCTTCTAACTATAGACCCTTATCCTGTTGGACAATTCTCAAAAAATCTTTTGCAGACAGGTTCTGGCTAAACTACAAGCATGGGTAATGGACAATTATATCCTTGAGGATGCTCAGGCATGGTTCAGGAGCAAGATCAGCACTGTTGATCAGGTATTTTGTCTCAAGATGTTATGCTAGAAGTATGTCACCCTAAAGAGGGACCACCTGTATGTTGCCTTTATAGATCTTAGGGCAGTCTTCGACCTGGTACCTAGGGATAACTTGTGGGAAATACTTGCAGGATACGGGGTGCCGTTTGACCTAATATGTATCTTAAGAGCACTCCACATAAACGCCTATGCCAAAGTGAGATGGAACACGGGCGGGCATTTAACAGACCCAATTCCAACTTGTCGAGGAGTAAAGCTTGGTTGCGTACTGGCCCCAACACTTTTCAGTCTCTACATTAATGGGGCAGTTAAATGGCTTTCACAATGTATGCATGATGCCCCTAAGCTTGCTGGAACCCCGCTTCCAATATTAATGTTCGCCGACGATACCCCGCTCATCTCTAGACCTCCAAAGGGCCTTCAGACAGAACTGGACTCCTTCGTGGCCTTTTCTAAGGCAAGGGGTCTGGAAACTAACCCAACAAAACAAAATTTATGGGGATAAACATCCACAAGACATTTAGAGGGAGAATGTTAATCAATGGCACCACAATTGAACAAGTCAAACACTTTGACAATTTAGAGGTCCGACTGTCTGAGTCAATGTCTTGGGGCGATCAGTTGTTGAAGAGCAAAAATCTTCTCATCCAGAAGGCTTACCCACTCAGCTGGAAACAGAAGGAAATGGGGGTGGTACAGTGCCCCCACGTCCCCAGACATACAAAGCTACTGCCCTCATAGCAGCCACTTATGGGACAGAGATTTGGGGTTTCACTGATGCTACTGTCCTTCTAACGGCTGAGAAAAATTTTCTTAGGAACATGCTCAAGTTACCTGAGGGCACGACACTGGTGCCACTGAGGATGGACTTAGCACTAAACCCTAGAAATTTGGTGGTGGCTTTAAAACCCTTGTTGTATTGGGTAAGGTTGTGGAAATGCAAGGAACTAACACCGTATAGGGACTTCTTGATTGACCTAATTTCTAGTGACTCACGGTTAATTACATCTTGGCTGAACTACATTAAGTCCCAGTGAAAGAAACCGAAAATGACTGACCTTTGGAAGTCGCCCACAGTGGTTGCCAAGGACATATCCCTGACATTAAAAAGAGCCAAATGAAACTATGCCTTGGAACAGACATGGTCATGAGAACCTGGCTGGGCAATTTTTAAATATTAAATGCTCCCAATCAAATGAAAATTTCCTGGATGAAATCCTTCCCCCCTTCATCAAGCGCCTGTACCTACAGCTTCGGTACGGGTACTTACCACTGAGACATTTGGGTGGTCATTACAACCCTGGCGGACGGTGTTACAGCGGCAGTAAGACCGCCAACAGGCCGGCGGTAAAAAGTTTTTAATTACGACTGTGGCGGAAACCGCCAACAAAGACAGCCACTTTAACACTCCGACCACCACGGCGGTACAGACAAACAGCTTGGCGGGCACCGCCAACAGACAGGTGGAAGTCAATGTACCGCCCACAGTATCACAACCTACCAATCCGCCACCTTTTCTGGGGCGGATTCACAGCGGACAAAAACACGGCGGAAACAGGACTTCGAAGGGAAAACGCTCACCTCTACACACCCCACGAGGAATCCGGACGCCATGGAACCAGAGCTGCACATATTTCCAGCCCTCATCTTCTTGCTCCTCTGCAAGGAGCATGAACACCGGTGGCGAAGACAACGGTGAGTACTGCACCTACGACACAGGGGAGGGGGGAGGGAAAAAACAGGGACACACAAGCAACACGCAACACCCCCACCCTCACCCACGACAACACACACACTAATACATATTTATACATTATAGTTACACCCCCAACCCCCCCAGAAGAATGCAAAGACAAAAGGAAATGAGTGTAATCATTGTAATATATTAAAGTCAAGTACGCAATAATATATAAATACACCATAAACAAAATATACACCAATCTTAGTAGTCCAGGTAGTGCTCCAATGAAGTCCGTGGAACACTGGGCCAACACGGTATGGGCGAGGCCCACACAAGATCCCCGACCCTGACGGAGAGAACACTGCAGAGAGCAAGAAAACAGCCACCTCAGGGGGAGGGAAAGGGGGGCACCTCAGCCGGTTGAGTGCACAACGCCAAATCCACAAGGGGGCCACATGCCCACTGTTCAATCCTGGGGAGTGCAACGCCACAGTCCCACAAGTCTCTACAGTGGGTGGCTTGCCCACTGTTCCATCCTGGGGAGTGCAAAGCCACAGTCTCTCAAGTCTCTACAGTGGGTGGGTTGCCCACTGTTCCATCCTGGGGAGTGCAAAGCCACAGTCTCACAAGTCTCTACAGTGGGTGGCTTGCCCACTGTTCCATCCTGGGGAGTGCAAAGCCACAGTCTCTCAAGTCTCTACAGTGGGTGGTTGCCCACTGCTGCATCCTGGGGAGTGCAAGGCCACAGTCTCTCAAGTGGATAACAGTCTCCACTGGTTCTGGAGGGGGCCTGGTGCCCAGAGTGCTTCATCCTGCTATGGACAGAGGTAGTGGATGGCAGTCTCCACTGGTTCTGGAGGGGGCCTGGTGCCCAGAGTGCTTCATCCTGCTAAGGACAGAGGTAGTGGATGTGATACTCCACTGGTTCTGGAGGGGGCCTGGTGCCCAGAGTGCTTCATAGTGCTTCATCCTGCTAAGGACAGAGGTAGTGGATGACAGTCTCCACTGGTTCTGGAGGGGGCCTGGTGCCCAGAGTGCTTCATCCTGCTAAGGACAGAGGTAGTGGATGTGATACTCCACTGGTTCTGGAGGGGCCTGGTGCCCAGAGTGCTTTATCCTGCTAAGGACAGAGGTAGTGGATGTGATACTCCACTGGTTCTGGAGGGGGCCTGGTGCCCAGAGTGTTCATCCTGCTCGTGACTGACTCAGTAGCATCAGTGCCCTTGGCGCTCATGGGCCAGCGGTGCTTGTGGCGGCGGTGCCCTGTTCAGCGGTGCTTGAGGCAGCAGTGCCCTGTTCAGCGGTGCTTGAGGCGGCGGTGCCCTGTTCAGTGGTGCTTGAGGCGGCGGTGCCCGGTTCAGCGGTGTTTGGAGCGGCGGTGCCCTGTTCAGCGGTGCTTGAGGCGGTGGTGCCCTGTTCAGCAGTGCTTGAGGCGGCGGGCTCCTTTGCAGCAACTCAGCTGCTGGCGGTCCTCTCTGTCCCAGCGGGGCTTGTGCTGGCGGTCCTCTCTTTCCCAGCTGGGCTTGTGCTGGCGGTCCTCTCTGTCCCAGCGGGGCTTGTGCTGGTGGTCCTCTCTAGCCCTCGGGGCTTGTGCTGGCGGTCCTCTCTAGCCCAGCGGGGCTTGTGCTGGCAGTCCTCTCTGTCCCAGCGGGGCTTGTGCTGGCGGTCCTCTCTGTCCCAGTGGGGCTTGTGCTGGTTGTCCTCTCCGGCCCAGTGGGGCTTGTGCTGGCGGTCCTCTCTGTCCCAGCGGGGCTTGTGCTGGCAGTCCTCTCTGGCCTAGCGGGGCTTGTGCTGGCGGTCCTCTCTGTCCCAACGGGGCTTGTGCTGGCGGTCCTTTCCTGCCCAGCGGGGCTTGTGCTGGCGGTCCTCTCTGTCCCAGCGGGACCTGTGCTGGCGGTCCTCTCTGGCCCAGCGGGGCTTGTGCTGGCGGTCCTCTCTAGCCCAGCGGGGCTTGTGCTGGTGGTCCTCTCTAGCCCAGCGGGGCTTGTGCTGGCGGTCCTCTCTATCCCAGCGGGGATGAAGGCGGTGGCCTCCTGGGCAGTGGGGATGATGGTGGTGGCCTCCTGGGCAGCGGGGATGATGGCGGTCTCCTCCGGCGTGCTGCTCTTCCCAGACTTGCCGGGTTTCTTGTGGCCCTTCCCCACCTTTGAAGGTGTCGCAGCTGACTCCACACTCCCACCGGGACCCCTGGGAGCGGCTTTGGTGGCTGGAGTCTTCCCCCTCTCCCGCCGGGCACTGGCCAACTTCTGATGCTTGACAGGTGGGGGACTGTCCGTGCTGTGGCTCCGTGCCACACTGGCTGCCCTGGTGGCCGGTGCACTCCAGATTCCGGTGACTACAGGCACCACTGGTCCCGGAGATGCTGTGGCTGAGGTGCTAGGTTGGGACCTGGAGAGTCGGGACCTAGGAGACGGACGGGGTGGGGGAGGTGTGGGAAAGAGGTCAAGGTTGGACAGGAAAAGTTTTCTGGAGACACTGGGACGGGTAGCTGGAGGGGGTTCGGGAGTGGAGGAAGAGGTTGTGGTTGTAGGAGGTGTTCGTTTGGTGACTTTGGGTGAAGGTGCTTGCGCTGGAGGCTGTCGTGAGGTGGATGGCTGTTGGGTGGGTGCCTGCATTTGTGTATCTTGGGAGGTGGCGTCACAGACACACTGGGAGAGGTTACAGGGGACGTGTGGATGGTAGTGGGGGTGGTGACTGCACGTGAGCGGGTGTGGTGGTGTGTGTGCTGGTGATGGCAGTAGTGGCTGTAGATGTAGTGCATGCAGGTGTGAGTGTAGATGAGACTGGGAGGGAGGAGGGAGACGAGGAGGAGGGGGACACAGTGGAGGCAGTGGATGTTGGTGTGTCTGCATGTGATGCTTGCATGAGTGCCTGTGGGATGTGTGGTGCTTATGTTTGCCAGAGCTTCCCTTGTGTGTTGACGTGTGTGCATGCTGGTCTGAAGGTGTGCTTGGGATAGGCTGTGGTACAGGGGATTGGGTCTGGGTGGAGGAAGTTGGAGGGGGGAGGCTAGAGATGGGGACAATGGCTGCCATCAGTGCTGAGGCCAGAGTCTGAAAAGCTCGCTGAAGGGCCGCCTGACCAGAATGAATGCCCTCCGGGAATGCATTTGTTTGTTGCAACTGCCTTTCTACAACCTGGATGCATTCAAAATGGTAGACTGCCCAACAGTGAGGGACCTGAGGAGGCCAATGGCCTCCTCACTGAGGGCAGCAGGGGTGACTGGGGCAGGGCCTGAGGTGCCTGGGGCGAAGGTGATGCCCACCCTCCTGGGTGAGTGGGCACGGGGCAAAGGCTGAGGGGTTGCTGGGAGGGCGGTGCTGGTAGGGGGGGGGGTGGTGGCTGTACCTGTAGATGCGGGGGGCACAGATGTGGCCGCCACCACAACGGAGCTCCCATCAGAGGACGAGTCCGTGTCGCTGGTGTCAGCTCCTGTCCCCACCGTGGAGCTCCCCTCACCCTCCGTCCCACTGGTGAACTCCGAGTCCGTAGTCTCTCCTTCCATGGACATGTGGGATGCAGCTCCCTCGTGCTCCGGTGCCACTGCTCCTCCGCCTGATGATGCTAATACACACAAGAACAGGGAGACCACAAAAAGTGGGGGGACGACAGAAGAAAGACATGTTGAGTGCATGCATTACCGCTACCGTTGGCGGACACGACAGACACAGAAGCCCCCTGCACTACGCCGCGCTCTTGGGCTCACTGGGACATGGCCTACTAGGCTATGGATGCCATCTGCACACATGGATGACACAGGGGCATGACTAGGTGTACTTGGCACTCTACAGAGGTGGGGTGGGGGGCCACATGGCCTGCCTTACGGAGGACCCTTGCCTACTAAATTCGCCCTGGCCTAGGGAAACCCACAGCCCACCTCCCCCAACCAGACACCTCCACTGCGCGCTAAATCAGCAGGATGAGAGTGTACTCACCCCCTTGTGGCTGCTGTGATGCCCTCAAGCGCCCATCCAACTCCGGGTACGCCACCGCCAGGATCCTGAACATCAGGGGGGGTCATGGTGCGACGGGCTGCCCTCCCACGTTGGAAGGCCATCCCCAGCTGAGCCTCCGCCGTCTTCTTGCTCCAGCGGCAAATGTCCTCCCATCTCTTCCGGCAGTGGGTGCTCCGTCTGTTGTAGACCCCCAGGGTCCGGACGTCCTTGGCGTTGGCACGCCAAATATCTTTTTTCCTGGGGGGCGCTGACCTACATGATTTGTACGGGGGAAGAGAAACTTATTACCAACTGCACCGTCACAGATGGCCCCCATCCCTACCCTTGGCAGGTGGCACATGCACTCATCGTCGTCGTTTCATGCACGCCGCACTCTCCCCCCTTCCTTCTTACATCCACCCCTCTCCACACAGGCATAGCCCATACAGCATGCTCCCAGTGTACTTACCTGTTTGTCTAGAGGACCGTAGAGTAGCGTGTACTGGGGGAGGACCCCATCCATGAGTTTCTCCAACTCCTGCGATGTGAAGGCAGGGGCCCTTTCCCCAGACACTCGAGCCATTGTCTCTTCGAGACCGAGGTCACAGCAGCACTTGCAGTGTAGGTCCTCTTCTGTCGAAGATCAGGTATCGAGTGATTGAACAGTTAGAAAATGGCGGTCACGTCCGCAGCGGTGCGTACCATCACCGCCGGCATACATCGTCATTGGCTCCTGGGACCCATAGGGTCCAATGTTAACCAATGCAGCATTACGCCGCGGTCTTCGACCGCCTACCGCAACGGTGTATAACGCCAGCACAGCTACCTCACATCCCATTGTTCCACTTTAGAGGTCAGGCAGCCGCCATTTCAGGGGCCCACATGGCTTTATTTGTAACTGCGTCACACATACCTAGGCCTAGACTCAACACACATACAGGCCACTTTTCGGATTATTATTCGTGTTCTGTGTAAGCTGTGGGTACGTAACTCTGAGTTGGTTGACTCTGTGCTCGCTGTTGTCCTTCATAGGCACCGTCCGCTGGGACATGTGAGGAGATGGCGGCATCCTCCGGTGTACAGACCGCTGGTGGATGGAGGAAAGACATGTGATCATCACATACAGGCTTGACCGTGCCACAATCCATGAAATTTGTCCCCAGCTAGAGCCAGGCCTGATGTCAGCTATCCATCATCCCAAAGAAATCCCCCCTCAAGTGCAGGTGCTGTCAGTGCTCCATTTCCTTGCAAGTGGGTCATTTCAAACAACAGTGGCCATAGCATCAGGGATGTCCCAGCCTATGTTTTACAACTTGTTGTCCAGAGTGTTGTCTGCCCTGCTGAAACACATGCAGAGCTACATCGTTTCCCTCAGGTGGAGGATTTGCCTACAGTGAAAGGTGATTTCTATGCCCTGGGACATATCCCCAACATCATAGGTGCCATTAATGGGACACATGTGGCTTTGGTCCCCCCGCAGGAGTGAACAGGTGTACAGAAACCGGAAGAGTTATTGTTCCATGAATGTGCAGCTGGTATGTTTGGCCGACCAGTACATCTCCCATGTTAATGCCAAGTTCCCTGGCTCAGTGCATGACGCCTACATCCTACACCTTATGTGATGGGGCATTTCCAGAGGCACCGTGTGTGGCTATTAGGTGAGCACCTGGAAGCAAGTCACTGGGAATGGTAGTCTGGGGATATCCCTACAGGTTAGAGTGTGTCTAACAGTTGTCCCTTGCCATTTGCAGGTGACTCTGGTTACCCCAACCTGTCATGGCTACTGACCCCAGTGAGGAATCCCAGGAGAAGGGAAGAGGAATGCTACAAAGAGGCCCATGGGTGAACACGGCGGATAATCGAGCGGACCTTCGGCCTCCTGAAGGCCAGGTTCCGGTGCCTCCATATGAGAGGTGGATCCCTATTCTACTCACCAAAGAAGGTGTGCCAGATCATCGTGGCCTGCAGTATGCTTCACAACTTAGCTTTGCGATGACAGGTGCCTTTTCTACAGGAGGATGGTCCAGATAGCGGTGTGGTTGCAGCTGTGAGCCTGTGGACAGTGAAGACGAGGAAGCAGAAGAAGAGGACATCGACAACAGGGACTCGGTGATCCTGCAATATTTCCAGTGAGACACAGATAAGAATACAAACCTGCCTACTACATGTACTTTAACATTACTACATCTCTACTGTCTGTCGTTTTCACCCAGTGTATGGTCACTGAGTTGTCACTTTCCCTTACGATTTCACAGTTGTGGGTCCCACTGTGTGACATCTGCTTTGATTCCTCATGGACTAGAGCTGTGTGACATAGGTATGTTGACATTACAATTGTAAGAGCATTTTGCCACAGTAATTGATAATACACTAATTCAAAATCACAGACTGACTCCAGATTGTTTTGTGCTTCAAGGGTGTTTATTTAAGTGCTCAATATTGGAGGAAGTTGCAAAATGGGGAGGGGTGATGGTTGAGGTATGTCCATGGCAGAGTCCAGTCTATTGGTCTCACAGGTGCATTGCCCAAATGGGCATAGGAAGTGAAGCTGGGGCAGTTTGAGGATGGACAGGGTGACAAACTGGGACAGAAAGATGACATTCAAGGTGGTCTCATTTCTTGGTGGGGTCTTGGCATCGTTCTCTGTCTTTGTCCTGGATCTCAGGGACCGTTTGCGGGGTGGTTCTCCCTCTGCAGGGGGTGGGGTGCTGGTGTGATGGTCTTGTGGCGGTGCCTCCTGTCCACTAGCGCCGGCGGAGGTGGTGGGCAGTTCATCGTCCAGGCTAGTGTCAGGGTCCCCTTGTTGTTCCACAGTGTCCCTCCTGGTGTTGAGTACTTCCTTCAGCACCCCTACGATGGTTCCCAGGGTGGAATTGATGGCTCTGAGTTCCTCCCTGAAGCCCAGAAACTGTTCCTCCTGCAGCCGCTGGGTCTCCTGAAACTTGGCCAGTACCGTTGCCACCGTCTCCTGGGAGTGGTGGTAGGCTCCCATGATGTTGGAGAGGGCCTCGTGGAGAGTGGGTTCCCTTGGCCTGTCCTCCCCCTGTCGCACAGCAGCCCTCCCAGTTCCCCTGTGTTCCTGTGCCTCTGTCCCCTGAACGGTGTGCCCACTGCCACTGCCCCCAGGTCCATGTTGTTGTTGGGGTGGTGGGTTAGCCTGGGTTCCCTGTAGTGGTGGACACACTGCTGATTGACGTGTCCTGGGGACAGAGGTATGGGCCCGCTGGGTGGGTGCTGTGCTGGTGTTTCCTGAGGGGGGAAGCTCTGTAGTGTCCTGTGACTGTGTGATGGGAACCGACTGTCCCGAGGTCCCCGATGGGCCGGGCTGGTAATCTAGATCCAGTTGGACTGAACTGCTGTCATCACTGTGGGCCTCTTCTGTTGGTGATGTGAACATGTCTGGACCCTCCTGTGCGGTGACGTAGTGTAGGGGTCCTGCAGGGGTGTAAAAGCATGATTATTGCATCTGTATATGCCATGGTGTGCAATGGGTGGTTGACCGTGTACCCCAGTGCTTGCATTCCTGTGTGGAACCTTGTGTGAGGATGGCTTAGGGGGGTGTATGGGTTTGTGCAGTGGGCATGCTTTGGTGTTGGTTGTCCATGCTTTGTTGTTGCATGCAGGGCTTGGTGTTGGGATGTGTGACTTGTGATATTGGGACATTTGTGAGGAGTTGGAGTGATGGGGGTGAGGGTGGGGGTATGTGATGGCATGCACGTTGGGTGGGGGATGTAATAGTTAAGATTTGACTTACCAGAGTCCATTCCTCCTGCTACTCCTGCGAGGCCCTCAGGATGCAGAATCGCCAAGACCTGCTCCTCCCATGTTGTTAGTTGTGGGGGAGGAGGTGGGGGTCCGCCGCCAGTCCGCTGAACCGCAAGGTGGTGTCTTGAGACCACGGAACGCACCTTCCCCGGTAGGTCGTTCCACCTCTTCCTGATGTCATCCCTATTTCTTGGGTGCTGTCCCACTGCGTTGACCCTGTCCACTATTCTTCGCCATAGCTCCATCTTCCTAGCAATGGAGTGTGCTGCACCTGTGATCCGAATAGCTGTGGCTCTACCCGGACGATTTCCTCCACCATGACCCTGAGCTCATCCTCCGAGAACCTGGGGTGTCTTTGCGTGCCATGGGGTGGTGTGGGTGATGTGTGGGTGGGTGTGTGTAGTGATAAGTGTGCTGATATGTGGTGGTGTGTTGTGTGAGGTGCATGGAAGTTCTGTGGGTGATGGTGTTGTGTGCCTGTGGATGCTAGTTTGTTGATGGTGGTGTCGCTCTCTGGCCTTCTCTCGGTGATTCTGGTCGTAGGGGTTTGTGGGTGATGTGGGTGTGTGTTTTATATAGTATCGGGTGTGTGGGAGTGGTGTGTGTATGTGTATCAGGTGTGTGTATTTCAATTTGTCCAATGTGGCTGTGTTTTGTATATGTGTGTGTATTTTGAGTGCGGCGGTGTGTCCCGCCAATGGAATACCGCGGTTGAAAGACTGCCACGTGGATTCGTGGGTCGTGATAGTGTGGGCGTATTTCTGTTGGCGTGACAGTGGAGGTTTTGTTTTTGCCAGTTTATCACTGACCTTTGGTGTGGCGGACTTGTGTGGGTGCTGAATTTTGGTGGATTCCGTGCTGTGGGTCATAATAGCTGTGGCGGATTTCCCCGGGCGCGGCGGTATGTTGGTGGTGTTCTACACGGCGGTTAGTGGCTTTTGCCGCCAATGTTGTGATGACCACCTTAATGGCTAAATGGGAGAAGCGCACCTCCTCTGTGTCTTGTCATTTCTGTCCTCAGTTAAAGGAAACTGAAGAGCGCTTTCTTTTTTTCTGCCTGCAATATTCACACCCTCGCGGGAGATGGATAATCCCTGTTTGTAAGCTTTTGGGTGCCAGACACTACTGGGAGGCTCTGAGAATCCTTAAATATGACTCGAAGCCGGTGATAGTTATTGCTGTAACCAAATATCTGGGGCAAGTATAGCGCATAAGGTAGAGAGCCATGTCCTAATGGAAATTCTTGGACTGACAAAGCGCCCAGACTGTCTAGCTATCGGACAGATACTTTTGAACTTACATTTGATTACTCCATCTCCAATTTAGACCTGTTTCCCATATTCCATACGTGTACTTCAAGTTAAATTTGTACCTTGCACTCACACGATGCATGTGTTTTAATTCTTTTACATGCGTACATGATACATATTTGATCTATTTATTAGTTTTTAAGATCTGAATGCACTAGGAGATTGTATATACTCAATTTTATCAATGTAATGCTATATACTTTTATGGTTGTTTTACCGAAATAAAGTAAATACTACTACTACTACTATCATTGTTTTCATACTGGGAATTGTCAAGGAATAGAATAGGTATACAGAAATACATTATTAACTCAGGAGTGATTTAATTTATATTATAGACCTGTCATTGCATTAGCTAGATCTTGCCTATTCTAGGCCTCATAATTAGAATGTTGTACCACTGTACTACCCAGCGGGATGTACGGTGGAATGCCCACTGCTATAGTGCAGAATCTGGATGGATCTAGTGGATGTTTGGAGAGTAAGAAACAGATGGCAAAGAGTTGAATACAAGGGGTTTAGGTCTAGGACTCATTCTAAAAGTGATACGTTTGACAGGCTGCTGGCATGGTTAGTTCAGAGGAGGACATCAGGTAATATGAATGACACAAGGCAACAAGGTTGCACTATGGCCTAATGCAGAGGATGACTAATTAATGATTAATCACCTCAATAAGAGGTACTATAACACGCTGTACATTCAGTGCTTTGACAAACTATTGTGGAAATAATATTGTGAGACACAAATCTTCGGTCATAAATATTGTGTTGTTAATAATATTGTGGATCAGAATATCCCTGGTAAGATTATTGTTTCAAATAACTTTTAATATTGTTGTGAAAAATATCGTTGTGTGGCATATAGCTGTAAAGTAAATCATTTTTGAGTGATTTCTGAGCTTTTTTTAATAGTGTGTATTTTGTTTACATTTTTGTAGCTTTTTACGATAATAATTTTAGAAGTGGGATTAGGATTAATAGAAGAATAGGGTGGGAAGTAGTTTAAAATGTTTCATTTTTAAATGTTATGTTTGGAATTCTTGTCTTAGTTTTTCTTTTGAATTATTACATATTTTATAAAAAACTTTTTAAATGAAATTACGTCTTATTTTTAATTGTATTGTTTATCAATTAAGTAAACTTCAAATTTGCATATGTAATATTGTTTTAAAAATATTTTACAAATTTATTTTAATATTTTTAAACATTTCTAATAACCTTTTCAGTGTATATTTTTGATCAAATGTTTTTGATTCCTTGATAAATTAGGGCCTGATTACAACTTTGGCGGTGGGATCGCCAGGCCACCTAGGTGGCAGTCTGTTGAAAGGCGCCAGGCTGACGGCCTCCCAACCACCACATTATGAGTTTAGCATGGGGCTGGTGGTGCGTCGGCTGGGCAGGCATGGCGACGGCATGGCTTGGCTATGGGAGTGAGGCAGCAGCTAATGCCGACCACAGTACCCTACCCTGGCACATTGTTGTGGTGCACTGTTCCCATGCACCACATCAAAAGTGGCACACAGTCTACAGACCTCACAGGAATAGGAGGACCCCACATGGGTCCCTGCCTCATGCTACATGGACCAGTTCCCCCTGGGGCCCTGCATTGGGCCCCTTTACCTGCTTGTCCATCGGCCTATTCATGGTGGGGTCCTCGCCTTGAAAAGCTCAGCAGTCAGACAGGTTGTAATACCCATGGCAGTGCCCCTGCTGGCACCGACAACATTGACTGCCGCAGTCTCCACCGCAGCAACTGTGGCAGTTCAAATGCTGCTGGTGCCGGCAGTCTTGTGGCATCCTGACTGCATTGCTCGTAATCTGGCAGTCGGACCGCCAAGGAGGCGGCGGTCAGACTGCAGCCACCAACATGGCAGTCCATGGACCGTTAAAGTTGTAATCAGGCCCTTAATCTTTTTTTCATTAAATTAAATTATTGAATTGAATTATTTTGAATATATTTGTTGGTTTTTAATGTGTTTTAATTTGTTACTTTTACTTTGAGAGTTTTACAACTGTATATTTTTTTAAATTACAACTTTTTTAATAATGTGTTTTGAATTTATTTTACTTAAATTAATTATAGTTAATAATCTGAAAGTTATAGTAATGGTCGCTACTTTTTAAATTTGTTGGTACTTATCTCAGTTTGTTTTCTTATGTCTTCTGGTTTTTTTTGGGAATCATTAAAATGTTTTTCTGTTATGTATTTGTTTTAGTGTAATATATCTAATACATTTGTGGTATTAGTTAACATTAGAATGTAAAAGTATGGCACTTTCCTTCATTTTGTTTTGTATGAAGTGGGAATACTACATCTGACCCATCCAAAGTCCAAAACTCTCCACAATGTGGTTACACTTTCAGTAAGATTTTTACATTTGACCCTTCCCCCCATAGTCCAATACTTTCCCAATGCGGTGAAATTTGGAGTAGGAATACTAAATCTTAACTGACCAAAGTCCAATACTTTCACCAGTGGTTAAGTTTAGACTGGTAATAGGAAATGCGATGCTCCCTAAAGTCCTATACTTTCACCAGTGTGGCAATATCTGGAGTGGGAATAAGAACTCTGAACCCTTTCTCCAATGTGGTTAACTTTGGAGTAGGACTAGTGGGAATAGTACATTTGACCTGCCCACCCTCCCCGAAATCTAACATTTTCCCACTTCCCACTTTGGAGTGGAAAAAATAAATCTGAACACCACAAAGTCCACACATTCTATGATGTAGTTAAGTCTGGAGTAAGGATAGTACATTTGAACCCACTTCCCCTCCAAAGCCCAAAACTTTCCCCCTACTGTGGTTCAATTTGGAGTGGGAATAGTAAATCTAAATCTCTCAAAGTCCAACACTTTTCCCAAAGTGATTAGAATTAGAATGGGAATACCAAATATGACCCAGCCCCCCTCCCCGTCCAACACTTTCTCCAATGTGGCAATACTTTGAGTGGTAATAAGAACTCTGAACCCCTAACAGTCCAACCCTTTCTAAAATATGGTTACATTTGTAGTGGAACAAGTCAGGGTACCTTTTTAACCCCATTAAGTCATACAATTTCCTTAATGTGATTAAATTTGTAGTTGGAATAGTAAATTTTACCTTCCCGCCCCAACCCCCCTCACACTTTCCCCAGTGTGGTTAATCTTGCAGGGGGAATAATAAATTCGAAGCCCTCAAAGTCCAGTGTTTCCCCAATGTGCTTAAGTTTGGAATGGGACTAGTAAATGTGAACCTCTCCATATCTAACACTTTTCCCAATGTGGTTAGGTTTGAAGGGGGGAATAGTAAATCTGAAACCCAAAAACTCCAACACTTTCCCCAATGTAGTTAAGTTTGGAGTGGGAATAGTAAATCTGAAAGCCTGGATTTCCAGGAAAAAACATTTTTGTGTTTGAGAATAATAGTAATTACACATATTATATAGTTATATTGTACATACATTTTTATTTGTAGCTATGTCATTTTTTCAACAGGTTGTACAGTAATTTGTAACAAGCATTATTATTTACACCATTTACATTTTTTAAACACTCAAAAGTACTGAACAAATTGTTTTATATTTTTGACAGCATTTCTCAAATGTATATTTATACATAAAATATTTTGTACGTTTCATTAAACGTGAACACTTTTATCATTTTAAACGTGTAGTTTATTATTTGATAAACAATAATAAATACAAGTTTTTCACCTTGATTACTAAGCGAAGGAATTCTCTTTTAAATTTTTATTTTTCCATTATTTTTTTCAGCTTTTTTAGTTCTTTAGTCTTTGTCATTTTAGGCTTCTCCTGGAGCTTCCAGTTGTGGTTCCCTGTTGCTGGGCTGGTAGGAATATTTTAAACTTCCTTTCGATGGGTTTAGTGGTATGCGAGAGGTGGTTAGATTTAGGGCCTCATTACGAGTTTGGCATTCCAGGGACAACTAAACTCGCAGTGGTGGTCGGACTGCCGCACTCCTCATGATCCAAAAGCCAGCTTATGATCCTGGCGGTCGCAACGGCAAGAGAACGCCACTTCCGCCAGGATCAGAGATTCCGATGAGTTGGTGGCGGTCGAAGTTGTGGTCAGCCATGGAGGTGCCCATGGCAGCACAACCATGCTCATCACAACTTCACTTTCCACCAGTCTTTCATGGTGGCAGAAAGCCAGTACTGGGGACCAGAGGAGGGGGCCCTGCACTGCCCATGACCATTTCATGCGCAGTGCAGGGGCCCCCCGGCCAACACCCTTGGAAGGCGCACAGTGCACATTCCGAGGGTACTGGTGCGTGACGGCATTGGCCTCGGCTCCCTAAGGCAGGCGAGGCCAATGCCGCTGCACTGTTTCCACCAAGTTGACTTAGCGGAAATGTTGTGGTACGACGTTTCCGTCGGTCAGCCCAGTGGAAACACCTTATATGATGGGGGTGAGGCCGCCACCTTGATAGTAGCCTTACCCCTGCTGTATTGACGGTCTCTGCAGCAATGCCACCAAATTCATAATTAGACCCTTAGTTAGTCTAGTTTTTGTAATTGGATGATTTTTTGTGTATTGTTTAGTGTAGTATATGTGAGTTTCAAGTATTGCAGTAGGCCTTATTGTGAAGCATAATGTTTAAGTGTATTTGATATGTGTGTTCTGTGAATTTCACATTGATTTTTATGCTGTTTTACTGTAATTTGGTTGATAATAGGGTTGTAAGTGTTTTGTGGTATGCTTTTGTGGTTTTTCCTGTACAGGTTTTTATTTTCAGACATCTCGCTTTCATCACCATCATCAGAAAACTTTATTCAAATATTTTTGAATAATCTTTACAGCACAGATAAAAACAATACTTTCTCTTAAAATATAGTCGGAGATAATATAAGTACTGACAGTAATTTAAATTAAAAATGTATTGAATTTCTTAACTTTATGGCATTTTTTTAAAGAATCGTCCTACTGAAAACCAAACCAAATGACTAGGATAACCTACACAGAAAATAAGGACAGGCTTATGGCCACAAAATCCATGCAATTTAAGAACCGGCAATAAATATTTCCTCTTGAAAGGTTCATTATATCTGCAAACTCCCTATACCCTCAGCTACACTCATTATTGCAGCAAGAAATTGGAAGATCTCCGATAAAGAGCCCCCATGCGAGGCTGTGTTGGGCATTGCAGCACCAGCCAAACAAGGAGCAGACCAATGATGAAGCGTGACACCCATTTGGGTGTGTGAAGGATCTCTATTCTGATCAGTCGGATTCTTTGATCCGGTGGTTTAACGCTTCTCTGGTTCTAACTGACATCTTTACATTTTCCAGAGGAACAGCATTCTTTTCTTTCATAGTTACAACAAACTAGGGGAGTGGTTGCTGGACCTTTATAAGCTCCAATTCCCTATTTTCAATTAACTTCATATTTTAAGGTCATATTGGTGTTTCTATTTTGGGTCTACGTGTCCTGGCAATTAATCTTTTTAGGGTTGGTATGCTAGGGAGATGGCCTGGTGCTTGTTCAGGAAGGTTTGTAAAGTATTGTTCCTGTTGGCTCTTGTGAGCTTTTACTGACCTCTTTTAAGTCCTGCAGCATATTTCTGACTAATTCAGTATCATTATGGGGATGGATCTGTTATTTTCAACAATTTTATTGTTCATGGTAGGCCTGCCACAACATGTGTTTTCATTACTACTTGGCGCATTTCTAGTGTATTGTGTCACTGATGGTGCTCTTCTTACTGTATGTCTATCCTCTATAATTTAATAACAGATTCCCCCTGCGAGATTTGATGCATTTTGCTGTCTCCGATATTTTAGCTGTAGGTTTAGACTACAGAAAATATATATTAATTTTATAAACAAAAGCAAAAGGCAATGTTTAAAACTGAAACACATATGTTCTGGATGTTGTCTTTAATTCATTTTAGTTTTAGAAAATGCAGGTCTGTTTGGTATTGACTTTGGCTCTGTTTTCTTTTGTTAAGTGGTTGTTTGGAAAATGTTATTTTTTTATATGTGAAAGCATAATTTTTACTTTAATTTAGGTTTTGTGCCTTGGTTACTATATCTATTTTTAGGTTGCTCTTTTTTAATTTCAAGTCATTTGATTCTGTGTCTTTATTTTCTTTTGCCTTATGCCTTTTTTTCTTTATTGCAAAGAATGCACTTGTAGTTTGTAGAAATAAACATGTAGTATAGATTAATTATTTGTTGTCTTGAAAGAATTATTAATTTCATTGATTGCCAAACTAACTTTTTTGTATTATTTAGCATTGAAGTGATGCAGTCTTCTTATGTACGTTTTCTTAATCAGGCCTTTAGGATTTCATGATCGTTTTAATTTTTCCTTAGTTTTAATGTAGGCAATGCTGTTATTTCATTGTTTTTGTTTTCGATGTTGTTGTATTTTAGATGTTTTTTTTAGGATAGTTTGCCATCAATATTTTTGCATTTGCTGTTTAAGAGTAAGATTGCGCTATTTATGTTTTGGGTGTTTGTTGGTTATTTTTGTGTAAGTCAATATTTTTTTCTCAAGATAGAGTCATACAAAGGTACATCTAGCCTCCTAAACCAGATGTGAATAAGTTATCAAATTTTCAAGGAGGCTCATATCCAGAGACTTTCAGACAATGAAAGAGCACCATTTGAGTAGCCTATGGCAATGCAGGAAATAAATGCAGCTACCAGAGGACATAAATATAGGACTTATTGATGGGTAACTCTGGACAATGAGAATAGCTTTCACCCTGGGGTTTTGATGAGCGCATGCAGATAAGAGTGAAACTAAAGTTGTCCGTGTCACTCAGAATGCTGAGGCTTAAAGAGGTCTGCAAGTGACGAGAGTTGGCAGTCCTGCAGCTGCTGATGCAGGACCACCACCGATATTCACCTTCCTTACTTGAATCTCTACCAAGGGAGGGCAGCAAATCACCTGCAGTGAGGGTACACATTTCAGGTCCCAATGATTCACTCCTCTAAAGTAACAGAAGTGAGTACCTGAGTTCTGAAACCTAGGGATTCTTATGAAAGCTACACATAACACGTTAGTCAACACAGTCATCTTAGCACATTTATTGAAGCTCGCAAAAAGGCAATATTCCCAGCCTCTCTCCACCAGAGTTATCATAGCCGTCTTCAAACATGGGAAGAATCCTGCTGATTGTAAATTATACATGCCACTATCAATGAAAAATACAGGCATAAAACTTTAAAAAGATATTGACATTTGAGAATTCCACTGATTTCCATCCTTGATATCTAGTTAAGAAGCTCCACAAAATTTTAGGAGCATTTGTTATGTGATGGATGGGGTAAGCCACAAAATTGATGGAAATGCACTTGTGATACTTGACTCTGTAGTGTACTAATAACTGTTCAAGGTATTGGGAAAGATTTTGCACCTGTCTGTCTTTGATGGATCCAGCTGCACTACAGATAGCATACAGTCAGGACATAGGCAAGTGGCGCTGTCTCTGATGGCTGGGATATACAGGTGGGTACTAGGCAGGGTATTTGCTCTCAGGATTGTATAGTACTGTTAGGTAATTATATAGCACTTTCAACTCCTGACAAGGCCCTGAAGTACTTTCTGGATGAGTAGCATGATTTTTGGTGGGATACATACAACATTAGAGTACATTTCCTACTCATATTCAGTTACAAATCCTAATACTCTTTATCAAACTGTAATTCCTTTGTAAGAAGTTTGCTTTGCAATTTGTTAAGCAATCTGTTATACAAAGATGTTACAAAGTGTCATGCAACCTATGAAGCCATATGTTCTGATGGAGTTATGCAACCTGTCATACAGGCAGTCATTCATGTGATTGTGCTGTTGGTCATGTAAAGATCATGCAAATGGCCAGGAGACCGGTAATACCATTTACCACTAAGGGTACCAGTGATTACTATTTGCAGTCAACTCAGAAACAAAATATTCCTGCTCTGGCGTCAGTGCAAAACCAGTGGGAGATACCACGAGGTCTAGTGGAGTGAGACAGGAGCTCTATGGTGAATGGTCCATCGCTTAACCCAAGAAGTGTTGAAATAATAGGTAGATGGTGAAGTTCCTTGGGCAGACTTTTAGTAGTGCAAGTAGGAGGAATGTATTTGGTTAAGTAAAGAGACATTGAGTAAGTAAGATGTGAAAGGATAAGAGTCAGGGCAAAAGGTAATTGGAAGCTATGACCTAATGCCCAGCTTGTAAACTACAGTCACAACTTTGACATCAAGGGTTGGTTGCACCAGGCAGATATCTGACTATGCCTGCTAGGGTCTGTGACGCTGCGAAGACCGGCGGTGCCTGACTTACGGGCCATGGTCAGATCGGCGGGCCGCGTTTCGGACGGCTGTTTCTCCCTCAGTCCGCTTTTTGGCTAAATTTTCCCTTTGGGCACTGTTTACGCTGCCCTCGCTCTTGCCCTCTTTAATTGCTTACCCATTCTTGCTGTTTTCCTCTTTTCTTCTTTTTTCTTCCTTTTTTCTTTTCCTTGCCTTAGCCATGTTTCTTCTTCCCATGAGTCTGCGTTCCTTCCCTGCATGCTTTGCTCACTACCTTTCTATACTATGGCTATTTTTCTATTCACCTGAATGTGGTCTTTCCCAATCCAAGATGGTGTCTTCAATATTTTCTGTATGACACTTCTTGTTTTTCAGTATATAAGCACAAGTTGGTTTTCTGTTCCTTGCGTTGCAAACACTACCTTCGTGGTTGTGCTCCTCGCTCCCGTATCCTGTGATTTTGGATTTCTCCTGTTCTTTTTCCGCCTGCATTTTGTTCCAGTTTTTTAGAGCTTTTGTTTTTCTTTTTCCAGGAGTCCTTGATTCTGAGGTTTTTTCCATGTTGGGTTTTTTCCTCTGGGACTCCTTCTGGAAGTTACGGCCTGCTTGGTGTTTTATTATCAGCAAAAATCAGCAGAACCGTGGCTATTGGAAAGGGTTGCCCCTGCCTTGGTCAATCCAGAACAAGTAAGAAACCAAGTGGTGCCCAGAGACTGGCTTATTATAGCTGTAAGAATCACTCAAGTAGTGAGAGGGTCCACCCAGGAGCAACAGAGGCACCACCCATTGCATGCACTGGTCACAAGCAGCCGTATACATGCCAATTGAGTGCACCCAGCAACAAAAGAGAGGCAGAGGCTACCAGACTACAAACAGCTGTTTGCACTAGCATTTGACCTGGTGACTCAAATTGTGTGGATGGGACAACTGGCATGGGGAATTCACTTGAGGTGCCAATGAATATAGTGCTATAGGCAGGCAATATATTTGTTTATGCACACATTTTGAAGATGAGCAATATGGGTTGATTTCTGGAATCAATATCAACTGGAGCACTTCCTGAATAATCACAGTTTGAGTGGATTATAACTTTCAAGTTTGAAGGGCTACCACTCTTCAATGAGTTGGGAAGTGGAAGCATTTTTGTATCTTGGGTAAAAGCATGTGAGGGAATACACGACCTGTGTAAAACCAATATAAGGGTCAATTTAATTCTGAGGCTTTCTTGTATGCTTTTGGGCAGGACACTCTCCATTTCAACCATAGGCAGAACAGCTACATCCAAAATTATTGTACTCTTTCTCCAAATTCTTCTGCAAAAAATACAGTTGCTACACATACATATCTAAGTGGTGATTTTCGAGAGCTTGGTGAGTTGAAGTTGAGGCTTACCTGAGTTACAACACAGAGGATTTCCTAAAAGAAGTTCCAGTGCTCAGGAGACAAAGAAGGAGTAGGCCATGCTGTGCAGCAAACAAAAATACTGTCTACGCTGGAGGATCTGCACAGGTGGGAAGCAATGGTACACTGCACCATGCCATTGCGTGCAGGAGTGTTGCAGCCAGCGAGAGCCTACATTGTTCACTGGCTCCCCTTAACCGCTTCCCATTCCAGGGAGTTGGTGTGCTCATCCTTGCGCTTTGCACACTCATCTTTTTTGACACGGCTCAGAGGGTTATCAATCCATTGAGTGAGTAATATTTCCATTTTTATTTTTCTCACACATAGGTGTTAGACATTAATAATAGGTTCTCCTGAGATTATTACAGACCTTGTGGCCTCTTGTTCTCAGGTCACACCCATCTTACTGTCCTGAAGAGAACCATTCCAAATAGTTTGAAACTACTTCGACAACACAACATATTGATTAGTGCTGGCTGAAATACATTCTCATTAAAGTATCTTACTATATGTGTGCTTCAGGAAACACAAACTCAATGGTAGTTACTTGTGTAATCACAACATGTTCAGTACTGTGTGTTTTTCCTCACTGAGCACACTTGTTTTTTGCATGTCTTGGATATTTTGTACATATATACCTATAATATACCTGCAAATAGTATATAACTGTTACGCAGTGGTTGTTAACCTTTTGGTAAAATTAATAATGGTCCAAAGTGTTTAATTTCTTAAACTGTTTGTTATTTTATTTTTTTACACCAAATGACTACTCAGAATATTACTCTGCTGATTTAAAAAGCTACATTTATGAAATCCAGTTGAACCATAGTGCTAGGTTATTGATAAATGCCTAGGTTCCCGCTGGTCTAAAGGCACCTATTGTTTTCTGTACTTGCAAAATTAATGTAGAGCAGTACAGTTCCATGTTGATGTGCAGTAGTTTCATTGCAACAATGATATTATGTTTTGCCATTCATGAATAAGAATCAATCACAGGAGCTATTATGTACAGCAATAGAGTGGGTTTGACACAACAGTTTCAATATGATCCAGAAAATGAGTTGAGATTTTTATTGCTAAATATGCAGCGAAGCACCATTTGAGTCCAAGGCCCTCATTACAACCCTGGTGGTAAATCTCGCTTACCGCCGTGCAGAAGGCCACCAACCTACCGCTGCGGCAGTGGAATTCCGCTACAGGTATTATGACCCACAGCCCGGAATCCGACACAATACAGACACCCACACAAGTCCGCCACACCAAAGGTCAGTGATAAACTGGCGAAAACAAACCCGACACCGTCACACCAACAAGAATACGCCCACAGTATCACGACCCACGAATCAACGCAGCGGTCTTTCAACCGCGGTAAACCATTGGCGGTACACACCGCCGCGCTCAAAATACACACACATATACAAAACACAACCACATTGGACAATTCGAAATACACACACCTGATACACATACACACACCACACCACACCCACACACCCAATCCAATATAAAACTCACACTCACATTACCCACAAACCCTTATACCAGAAATTTGAAAGCAGGCCAGAGAGAGACACTACCAAAAACAAAACCAGCATCCACAGACACACAACACCATCACTTACACAACATCCACTCACCTCAAACAACACACACCAACACATCCCCACACACATCACAACAGACACCACCTCACACATCACCCACACCACATCATGGCACCTCAACGACACCCCAGTTTCTCTGAGGAGGAGCTCAGGGTCATGGTGGAGGAAATCGTCCGGGTAGAGCCACAGCTACTCGGATCACAAGTGCAGCAGCCATCCATTGCAAGGAAGATGGAGCTATGGCGCAGAATCGTCGACAAGGTCAATGCAGTGGAACACGGATGACCTCAGGAAGAGGTGGAACGACCTACGGGGGAAGGTGTGTTCCGTGGTCTCCAGACACCAGATTGCTGTACAGAGGACTGGCGGTCGACCCCCACCTCCACCCCCACAACTAACAACATGAGAGGAGCAAGCCTTGGCAATACTGCATCCTGAGGGCCTCGCAGGAGTAGCGGGAGGACTGGACTCTGGTAAGGCAAACCTTTACTACCTTATCCCCCCACCCCACCTGCATGCCATCACACACTCCCACCCTTACCCTCACACCCATCACCCCAACAACCCACAGATACCCCACCAACACAACCCACACATCCCAAAACCAAGCCCTGCATGTAACACCAATGCATGGATACCCATCACCCAATGGATGTAACACCAATGCATGGACACCCAAGCATGGCCAGTACAGAGACTCACTCATGCCCCAAAATCACCAATCACACAAGGACCAAGCCAATAATGCAAGCACTGGAGTAGAGGGTCACTCACCCATTGCACACAATGGCACACACAGATACAATAATTATGCATTTACACCCCAACAGGACCCCTAACCAACATCCCGGGACAGGAGGTGCCAGACATATCCATTCCCCCCACAGAAGAGGCCCACACTGATGACAGCAGCTCTGCACGCCTGGATAAAGATGACCAGCCCGGCCCAGCTGGGACCTCGGGACAGTCCGTTCCCCTGCCACTGTCACAAGCCACCACAGAGCCTCCCCCTCAGGAAACACCAGCACAGCACCCACCCAGCGGGCTCATCCCTCTGTCCCCAGGACACGTCGATCATCAGTGTGTCCACCACTACAGGGAACCGAGGCAACCCCACTAACACAGGACGATCAGGGACCTGGGGGCAGTGGCAGTGGGCACACGGTTCAGGGGACAGAGGTACAGGATAACAGGAAAGCTGGGAGGACTGCTGTGCTACAGGGGGAGGACAGGCCCAGGGAACCCACTCTCCATGAGGCACTCTCCAACATCATGGGAGCTTACCATCATTCCCAGGAGACGATGGCAACGGTACTGGCCAAGTTTCAGGAGACTCAGCGGCTGCAGGAGGAACACTACTTGGGATCAGGGAGGACCTGAAGTCCATTAACATTACCCTGGTCACCATTGCAGGGGTGCTGGCGGACCTTCTCAATACCAGGAGGGACACAGTGGCACAACAAGGGACCCCTGACACTAGCCTGATGAACAGCCCTCTACCTCCGCCGGCGCTAGTGGACAGGAGGCACCGCCACAGGAACAACAGGACACCAGCACCCCACCCCCTGCAGATGGAGAACCACCCCGCAAACGGTCCCTGAGATCCAGGAACAAGACAGAAAACATTGCCAAGACTCCCGCCAGGAAATGAGACGCCCCCCTGAATGTTACCCTTCTGTCCCACTATGTCACCCTGTCCATCCTTAAACTGTCATTGCTCCACTTCCTATGCCCCTTTGGACAAGGCACCTGTGAAACAAATAGGCTGGGCTCTGCCATGGACATTCCTCCACCATCCCCCCAGCCCATTTTACAACCCCCTCTACTTATTAGCACAGGAATACACACACTTCAATCACAAAACAATCTGGAGTCAGTCTGTGATTTCACAAATGTGTAATTGTAATAACTATGGAATATAGCAATGTCAATGTACTTGTTCACATACCAATGTAAAACAGCTGTAGGCCAGCAGTAAACATAGCAGAGGGCACAAAGTGGGACCCAGATCCGTGAAATGGAAAGTCAAAGTGACAAGTCAGGGACCATACACTAAATAAAAATGACAGACTTATGCTAGCTCAAACAATAGTATGAGATGTGGGAAGCAGTGACATCTTCTTACCTGTGTCTCCCTGGAAGGATTGCATGATGATGTTTCGGTTGTCGATATCCTCTTCTTCTGCCTCCTCTTCACTGTCCACAGGCTCCACAGCTGCCACAAGACCACCATCTGGCCCATCCTCCTGCAGAAAAGGCACCTGGCGTCACAAAGCCAGGTTGTGCAGCACACAGCAGTCCACGATTATCTGGCACACCTTCTTCGGTGAGCAGTATAGACTGTATACCTGTCAGATGGAGGCACCGGAATCTGGTCTTCAGGAGGCCGAAGGTGTGTTCAATCACCCTCCTAGTTCGCCGATGTGCCTCATTGTAGCGTTCCTCTGCCCCTGTCCTGAGATTCCTCACTGGGGTCAGTAGCCATAACAGGTTGGGGTAAACAGTCACCTGCAAATGTCGAGGGACACACTAACCCTTAGGGACAGCCTCATACCCAGACACATATGTCAACTGTTTCGGGACCTTGGCCTCACCTATTAGCCACACACGGTGCCTCTGGATTTGCCCCATCACATAAGGGATGCTGCTATTCCTCAAAATGTAAGGGTCATGCACAGAGCCAGGATACTTGGCATTCACATGGGAGATGTACTGGTCTGCCAAACACACCATCTGCACATTCATCGAATTATAGCTCTTCCGGTTTCTGTACACCTGTTCATTCCTGCGGGGGGACAAATGCCACATGTATACCATCAGTGTCACCACTGATGTTGGGGATATGTCCCAGGGCATAGAAGTCACCTTTCACTGTGGGCAAATCCTCCACCTGAGGGAACACGATGTAGCTGTGCATGTGTTTGAGCAGGGCAGATAACACTTTGGACAACACGTTAGAGAACATTGGCTGGGACATCCCTGATGCCATGGCCACTGTTGTTTGAAAAAACCCACTGGCCAGGAAATGGAGTACAGACAGGACCTGCACTACAGGGGGGATTCCTGTGGGATGGCGGATAGATGAAATCAGGTCTGGCTCCAACTGGGCACACAGTTCCTGGATTGTTGCACAATCAAGTCTGTATGTGTCTCTCTTCCATTTTCAACAGGTCCACCAGGGGTCTGTACACCGGAGGATGCGGCCATCTCATCACCTGCCCCAGCGGACGTGCCCTATGGAGGAGAACAGCGAGCAGAGAGTCAACCAACACTGAGGTATCACAATGTGTTATTTGCAGAAACGTTATTAATCAGCAATGTGCCGGTATCTGTCTATATTCCCGGCCTAGATAGGTGTAACGTAGTTAACATCCATCCCATGTGGCCTCCTGAAATCGCGGCTGCCTGACCTGTAAGGTGGGACAGGGGGATATGAGGTAACTGCGCTGGCGTTCTACACCGTTACGGTGGGTGGTTGAAGACCGCGGCGCAATTCTGCATTGGTTAACATTGGCCCCTATGGGTCCCAGGAACAATGACGAGGTACACACCGCCGCGGACGTGACCACCATTTTCTGTCTGTTCACTCACTTGATACCTGACCTTCAACCGGAGAGGACCTACACTGCAAGTGCTGCTGCGTCCTGTGTCTGGAAGCGACGATGGCTCATCTGTCTGCGGAAAGGGCCCCTGCCTTCACTCCGGAGGAGTTGGAGAAACTAGTGGAATGGGTCCTCCCCCAGTACACACAACGGTACAGTCCTCCAGACAAACAGGTGAGTACACTGTGAGCAATGCCTGTTTTGAGTGGTGTGGATGGAAGATACATAGTGGGGGCTAAGGCCTGCATGTGCAGATGGGGAGTGTATGTGCATCAGGGCATGGGTGGGAACTGGGGGGCAATGAGTATGACGGTCCAGACTGTACCATTCCTATAGGTCAGCGCCCACAAGAAGAAGGGTATTTGGCGTGTCATCGCCAAGGACGTTCGAACCCTGGGGGCCTACCAGAGACGGAGCACCCACTGCCGTAAAAGATGGGAGGACCTGTGCTGCTGGAGCAGGAAGATGGCGGAGGCCCAGCTGGGGATGCCCTCCCAACGTGGGAGGGGTGGCCGTCGCACCATGACCCCCCTGATGTTCCGGATCCTGGCGGTGGCGTACCCGGAGTTGGATGTGCGCTTGAGGGCATCACAGCAGCCACAAGGGGGTGAGTACACTCTCATTCAGCAGTCATAGCACGCATTACGAGGTGTCTGGGTGAGGGAGGTGGGCAGTGGGTTCCCCTAGGCCAGGACGAACTTGGTAGGCAAGGTCCCTTGTGAGGCAGGCCATGTGGCACCCTAAACCCACCAGTGGTAAGAGCCATCTACACCTAGTCAGGCTCCTGTGACTTCCAGTTGTGCCCCAATTGGTCTTAGGCCTCGTACCCCATGGTCAGCTGAAATTTCTAGGAACTGTCAGTGCATGGTGTAGTGCAGAGGGCTGCTCCGTGTGTGTTGTGTCTGACAACAGTAGTGGTGTTTCATGCACTGAACATATCTTCCTTCTGTCTCCCCCCCCTTTTGGTGGTCTCCCTGTTCTTGTATGCAATAGCATCATCAGGCAGAGGAGCATTGGCACCGGAGCAGGAGGGAGCTGCAACCCACTTGGCCCTGGAGGGTGAAACAACGGAGTCTGAAGTCACCAGTGGAACGGAGGGCGAGGGGAGCTCCATGGCAGGGACAGGAGCAGACAGCAGTGACTGCGACTCCTCTGATGGGAGCTCCCTTGCAGTGGTGGGCACCTCTGTGCCCACCGCATCAACAGGTACAACTGCTACCCCCCTTACCAGCACTGCCCTCCCAGCAGCCCCTCAGCGTGTGTTCTGTGCCACTCACCCAGGAGGGTAGGCATCTCCTTCGCCCCAGGCACCTCAGGCCCTGACCCAGTCAGCCCCGCTGCCCTCAGTGAGGAGGCTATTGACCTCCTGAGATCCCTCACTGTTGGGCAATCTACCATTGTGAATGCCATCCAGGGTGTAGAGAGGCATTTGCAACAAACAATCATTCTGGGTAGGCAGCCCAACAGAGAGCATTTCAGGCTCTTGCCTCAGCACTGTGTCCAGCCTCCCCCCTACAACTTCCTCCACCCAGACCCAATCCCCTGTACCTCAGCCTATCCCAAGCACACCATCAGACCAGCATGCACACTCATCAACACACAAAAGTGGCTCAGGCAAACATAAGCACCACACATCCCACAGGCACTCACACAAGCACTATCCCCATGCAGACACAGCAACATCCACTGCCTCCACTGGGTCCCCCTCCTCCACGTCCTCCTCCTGCCTCCCTGCCTCATCTCCACTCACACCTGCATGCACTACATCCTCAGCCACTGCCTCCATCACCATCACGCCCATCACCACACACCACTCACGTGCACTCACCACCCCCACTACCATTCACACATCCCCAGTGTCCTCTCCCAGTGTGTCAGTGAGCCCTCCTCCCAAAGTACACAAACACAGGCACACACCCACCCAACAGCCATCTACCTCACAACAGCCTCCGACCCATGCACCCTCACCTAAATTCAGCAGACATACACCTCCTACAACCACTACCTCTACCTCCACTCCCAAACCCCCTCCATCTTCCCATCCCAGTGTGTCTAAAAAACTCTTCCTGGCATTGACCTCTTCCCTACACCTCCCCCCGGCATTCCCCTAGGGCCAGGCTTTCCAGTTCCCAGCCCAGCACCTCAGCCACCACATCCCCAGGCACAGTGGTGCCAGCAACTGCGGGGTCATCGAGTGCGCCACGCATCAGGGCTGCCAGTGTGCCACATAGTGAGGGCAAGGACATTCCACCACCTGCCAAGGATAAAAAGGTGCCTACATCCCAGAGGGAGAAGCCGAAACTACCAGCCAACAAAACAAGTGCTCAGCAAATCCAAAGGGGATAATGGCAAGACAGCTGCGGCACTATCAAAGCTGGGGAAGGGCCAAAAGTTGAAGAGCAGGTCAGGAGAGGGCATGGTGGCACCAACTGAGGGACTAGTGTCACACTTTCTGTCCACGACCATAGCAACCTGTACGGCGGCGAAAACCGCTAGCTGCCCCGCCACCACAACCCCCACCTGCACCGCTGCAAGCACCGCCACCTGCACTGCCCCCAGCACGTCTACAGCCTCAGCTACAGTCCCCAGCCTCTTCACCAGTGGGCAGCTGTCCAAAGCTGCAGGAGACGTCCTGCTGTGTCCCTCAGCAGGTGCTGACCCATGCATCGCCGGCAGCACCGCCGCCACAGACACCACCGCAAGCACCGCCGCCACAGACACCGCCGCAAGCACCACCACCGGCCCCGCGGCGTCCTCGGACACAGGCAGAACCGCTGACATGGCTACCATCCCCAGTGGTCAGTCGTCTGAGGCTGGAGGAGAGTTCCTGGACCCTGGGAAGCTTCCATGAGGCATGACTTCCATCATTGTTTGCACCTGCTGGTGGAAGGCGCAGCCGCAGCAGTGTGGGGTATGTTGCTGCCTCCATGGTGTATCATGCTACCTAAACCTCGCAAATCTCGTGGCACACACACCCAGGTGAGGGAATTGTACTGGCCACACTGCACGTGGAGCACTCTGGGCACCATGCCCCCTCCAGAATCAGTGGGGAAAAGCATCCACTACCTCAGTCCTTGGCAGGATGAAGCACTCTGGCACCAGGCCCCCATCCAGGACCAGTGGAGTATCACATCCACTACCTCAGTCCTTGGCAGGATGAAGCACTCTGGGCACCAGGCCCCCTCCAGAACCAGTGGAGTATCACATCCACTACCTCAGTCCTTGGCAGGATGAAGCACTCTGGGCACCAGGCCCCCTCCAGAACCAGTGGAGACTGTTATCCACTTGAGAGACTGTGGCTTTGCACTCCCCAGGATAAAGCAGTGGGCAAATCACCCACTGGAGAGACTGTGGCTTTGCATTTCCCAGGTTAAAGCAGTGGGCAAACCTCCCACTGGCGAGACTTGAGAGACTGTGGCTTTGCACTCCTCAGGATAAAGCTGTGGGCAACCCACCCACTAGAGAGACTTGAGAGACTGTGGCTTTGCACTCCCCAGGATAAAGCAGTGGGCAAACCAGCCACTGGAGAGACTTGAGAGACTGTGGCCTTGCACTCCCCAGGATAAGGCAGTGGGCAAACCACCCACTGGAGAGACTTGACAGACTGTGGCTTTGCACTCCCCAGGACCAAGCAGTGGGCAACCCACCCACTGGAGAGACTTGAGAGACTGTGACTTTGCACTCCCCAGGATACAGCAATGGGCATGGAGCCCCCTCGTGCAGCAGTGGCGTCGTGCGTTCATGAGGCTGAGGTGCCGCCCCTCCCCCTGATATGCCTGTGTATTTTCGATCTGATGCCCCAGCAGTGTTCTCTCCGTTTCGAGTGAGGTATCATGTGTGGGTTTCGCCCATGCATTTTGGGCCCAGTGGTCCACGGACAATGATTAGTACCCTATCCAGACTTGTGTAGTTGGTGTACATATTTGTATATACTGAATTTGGAGTTTTGACTAATGGATTTTTCATGATTACAATCGTTACAATCATTTCCTTTTGTCCTTGCGTTCTTCGAGGGAGTGGGGGGGTGTATATGTAATGTTGCTGCAAGTATTTGTGTGTATGTTGTTGTGGGTGACAGTGAGGGTGGGGGTGTTGCATGAGTGTGTCACTCTCTTTCCTCCCCCCTCCCCTGTGTTGTAGGTGCAGTACTCACCGTGGTTGCCGCTGCCACCGCCGTTCGTACACCTGGTAGAAGAGGAGGTAAACCAACATTGGTAACACCTGAAGTTCAGGCTCCATGGCGTCCTGGTTCCTCGTTGGATGTTGAGAGGTGAGTGTTTTCCCTTCTGTTTACTGTTTCCGCCTTGCTTGATAGCATTGGTTCCGCCCCGGAAAAGGTGGCGGATAGGCCTCATGTAATACAGTGGGCGGTACTTTGTCTTCCGTCTGTCTGTTGGCGGTGTCCGCCGCGCTGTTTGTTTCTACCGCTGTGGCGGTCGGAGTGTTAAAGTGGCTGTCTATGTTGGCGGTTTCCGCCACGGTCGTAATCCCATTTTTTTCTGCTGGCCTGTTTGCGGTATTACTGCCACTTTAACACCGACTGCCACGGTTGTAATCAGGGCCCAAGGCTGCATTTTTGCGGTAGAACACTTTGAAACCCGTGGCCACTTTCACTTTGTTACTTTACAGTTGTAACATGGCTAACAGCCATTTCAGAAAAGTTAAGTAAGTAAAAAAGTTAAAGTGTGTGGCAGCCTGATAAACTGAGGCAAGCAGACTGGTAGCACTTTACAGCTGGGGGGCCCTTGAAAATAAATTCTACAATGTTTTTTAAACCTGTGGAGTGGGACAGAGAGGTGCAGGGGGTCACAATAAGGTAAGTGCCTGGGAGGTCTGATGCAGATATAGCAGAGGAAGGGGAGTGGTTGGGGGCATCAAACAAAAATGAACAGTATATGTGTGCAAACCCAATGCTCTTCCAAAGACTTTGAAAATTAGACGCTACTTTTTTAGGATGCTTACATCAGAAAAATGCTGTGGGCTGACACAAAGGCTGATGGGCAATTGTATTAGTCAAAGCCTAAACCTACCGAAACTACAGTAGCCAATGGTTGAGAGAGGATACCTAAAGGGTTTTTCTGTAATGATCTATGTGTATGTATGATGTGTCTTGTGTGAGGGAAATAGCTCACACGGGACAGCTGTCTGTAGATGTGGCCAAAAAAGGCATAAGACTGACTTAGATAAGAGGATAAACCACTATGGTGTCCATTTCCTCAGGGTGCTAGTACATCCATTTCACAGCTACCTCGGTTTATGAGCTCATGGATGCTTGCCTAAGTGGTTATACAGGGATCATAATAGAAAGAATCTATGTAGAGACATCTGCCTGCATTCTATTTCTCAGGTGAACTGCAGTGTGATACTGCTGAGGATAAGGGAGGCAAAGATGAAAGTACTAGGATTACAGTCAGTAATTAGTGTAAATGAAATGTTTTAGTCATCAATGTAAATGAAATGTTTAATAAGTTAATTATAACACATTTGTTAAGTTCTGTTCATCTGGGGAGAGTTACAGATAACTGTATTTATTTGAATGTGATGCTCAGGTCATTTTTCATTCAATGTAAGTCCCATTTGGACATTGGTACATTATTATAGATAGTTGTCCTTTTGACAGAGGTTTATTATTTTATCTACAGGATTTTGAGGCAATTGTATGATATCACAAACATACTTAGATAATTTCTGTATATGCAATGGCCCTTCGTCTGATGCAGCCATACTCATTCATCAAGTAAAACCACTTAATGTTGGGAAATACTAAATAGATGTCCTGGACTGTGATACACCCTAAGCTGAATCATTCTGTATAGTTGGCAAAGTGTTGCCACCTCAACAGTGAATCACCTCACAATACATCAAGATATTCTGACAGTCATTCATAAAATGGTAGCCTAAATACGCTACACCCCCATGTGCAAAATGCATCAAAGCTTTATACCTGGCTATCAATTCAATCTTTATTGCAAATTTGGCACCACAGTCTAGTACTAAAACAACAATTTAAATGCAGATTCATCATTATGTCAATACAGAAATTAGAAACCTCAGTTTAAAGAAATGCATCCAATGTATGTACCATAATCAAATCAAGGTATTATTAATCACTAATCAATAGATTCATTGGTTTATGCTCAATGTTTGGTCCAGAAAGTCTTGTGGCTGGGGACCATAAATTGTTGAACTCAATCTGGCAAATTATAAATAATATGCAAGAAGAACCTGTTTGAGTTTTGCGATGACATACCCTCAAAGATTAAGAGTATGTCTAAGAAAGTGATGGATAAATTGAGAACAACTCTGGAATCTATCCACCCTTGTGTAAACTGTAAATAGTCTCTTATATTGAGATAATTAAATGAAGCTGGACATAGCTGACTGTAGTTCACAGAAATGCAACCAGCAAAAGAGAGGGTAGGAGAAGAAGGCTCCTGTAGGAAGTTGAGAGTTGGTTTACAAATAGTGTGGATTTATGGAAAAAACTTGCAAGGGCTCGAAGGTTATATAAAAAGAAGAAACTCGAAATTTAACACAGACTCCTTTGAAACTTTTGAGGGGAGTCAGTGTTCTATATAAAATGATTTGTAGATTAAAGTAAAAGGTAATTTAGTGATAAAAACTGGCAGATAATGATAGTAGCTCTTCAAAAGGCAGACACTAGGGAATTTTGAGTTACAGTAAACAAAAACTTTATCGCTACATGCAGAAGATTAGAATTGGAAGTTCCAGAACAGGTATGGGTAAATTTCATAGACAGTTTGTATAACACTCAGAAGGTCATTGAGGATGGGGGAAAGTGAGTAGGAATACAATGTAGATGAAGATAAATTAAATATGATGCAATTGGAGTTAGTTAATGAAATAATGGTAGAAATGAATAAGTCTACTATAAATCAGGGGTTCTTAACCTTTTGACTTCTGAGGGCCCCCGCTGAATCATTACTGGATTCCGACGACCACCGCTGCATTAAAAGAAGCTGGGAAGCAAAGCCTAAGCACTTTCTTTGATTTGAACATCAAAACAATACACAAAGGGGCGTGGCTGGAGGTCACGCAAGATGGCCGCTGCTCTTTAGCGCTCCGTGAGGCTTCAGCACTTCGTGGAAAGAAGGAGATGTTTCAACATCAAAATGATTAATTTCTTCAGCATTTTTGAGCACCGGAGCGCTGCATAAATATGCCTTTATCTTACGGAGACATCGAGTTTTGAAGTAATTTCAGAGACTTCATCTGAGGGCCTGAGGTAATTATTTATCTGTGTCATTTGCATTTCACTCTGTAAGCCTCTGCACAAACCTAAACTTTCACAGAGATGTTTCTATTTGACTTTTAACTGCTTGCCTGGATGTGATTCTACAAATCTAGTTTCCTCTGCAATGGAATATTTATTACCTTCTGACAGCCAGCTGAACTTTTGACCTCTCTCTTCAAACACATTTAGCTGAGGTTTTCAACTTTCAGTATTCACTGGCAGCTCTTGTCAAGCAGCTCTTTCAAATTGCTCTTCATAACATGGTAAATGTTTTCCTTTGACGGAGGGGATTTTTTTCCTTTTCAGAAGGTTCCCTTAAAACTAGTCACCAATTGTTTGACTATGTGCAGTAAAGTGCTTTGCTCGTGTGGTATTCTGTCATGCCTGTTATGAGAGAATAATTTAGGATTTTCTATTTATATATTTTTTAATTATATTTTGCTCTATTATTGGAAACTTCTGGCAGCACCTTCTCTTCATAATATAATTTCATCAACACCTCACATTGCTGGCTTCCTATTACCAAATTGCTGCTGGCTTTTATGGGGAGACCACATAATTCTCAGAGTTGCCAGTCATCATCTTTCTCCAAGTCTAATAATCCTCTTCGAGTGTTGGGCACACATATAACTAAATCTTCTCTACCATCAGCTTTAACAATGGATAGTGCTGCAGTCTTTTTAAAGGCTAGCACCTCTTCATCTCATGCTGCTGGCGCAATTGCGAAAAAAACATCTAACACCTCCTCCGTCAAGCGCCCAAAAAAAGACCTTGATTCTCCCTCAAAATCACCTACACATCTTACTCTAGATGATGTCATGGAGGAATTGCGAGCACTAAAGCCCTTTATGATGGACACTAATGCCTCTTTGCAATGTATTGAGGAGCAATGGTCCCAACACGAACAACGAATTTGTACTCTGGAACAGAGAGTCAGTAACCTTGAAGATTGTAACACTGTCAATCCTCAGATCTTTATGGACATAGCTCAACTTAAAAGGCTTACTGAAAACTTAGAAAACAGAAATAGGAGAAATAATCTTCGCTTTTTTGGGATTCCAGAAGGTTCAGAAGGCTCTAACATGATTGCATTCCTTCAAACAGCCTACCTCTCCCCTCTCTATCCAACGGGCACATCGTTTAGGTCCACAGACTTCAACTGGCCCTCGTGCACATCCTAGAGGAATTATTATTCTCTTTCTCCAATTTACTGACTTGATGCAAATACTCTCGGAAGCCAAAAAGATGGGCTCTTTGCTATGGTCAGGGCATAAAGTGTTTTTCACACAAGACTTCTCTCCTGCTACAGCTGCATGCCGCAAACAGTTTTTGGACTCACGTCCACAACTCAAATCCTTGAATATTCGAGATGGTCTTCTTTACCCATGCCTTTTCAAAATTACATTCAAGGACAAATCTTACTCGTTAGAGGGACCTTCAGCACTACAAACTTTTATTAACCAACACAAAACAGAAGCAGTGGAACTAGGAGCATCTGGAATTACTTGAAGATATAATTTAATTTTTCTTTAATGTCCTTTCATTTTTTTTTCTGGACAATTTAATAATAATGGTTATGTTTAATATTTATATCCATGGTTTTCCTTCTCTGCATCTTCTTATTTTCTTATATATATATTTTTTTTTTATAGTGTTCTTTGTGCAATCCTCATGTTCCTTTCCCAACCGTATCCCTTTCTCACCATCCAAATTGTTCTCCTACACGTTCCACTGGTAAGCTTTGATTTTTATTGTTTTTCATGTCACAGTCCTTTACTGTAGTTATTACGTTATTTGGTCTCCTGAATGGTACATTTTTCATTTGTATGTTTTTTTTTCTTCCATGAAACTCGCCTTCATATGTTTTAATATCTAATATCACTTTTCTTGTGCTGAAGCCACTCTTGCCCGTCTTTTCAGTTTCTCCGCTGTCCCTCTACTTTTCGGGGTATTCACTTCCTATTTTGTTTTCTTTAGCTTTCATGGACTTTAGTCCCTGTAGTGCCACATCCATGTATGTACAACTTATGGAGGTCATCTTCCTCCTTTTCTTTTTCTTTACTATCTAGTTTCTTACCCATTTCTTTGCTTTTGCAAAATTAAAATGCCTAGTTTTTTCCTTGTTACAGCAGTTGTTTACTAATACTTCTTGTTATGCAACTTAGAACTGTTACTTGGAATGTTAAGGGGCTTAAAAACCCCATTAAACGTCAGCATGTCTTATCTCACCTAGCTCGTTTGAAATGCCACATTGCTTTGTTGCAAGAGACTCACCTCAACGACTCTGAGGCAATTAAGCTTAAAAAACAATGGGTGGGGAACATTTCCTACTCCCCTTCCATCACAAACAAAAATGGGGTGACTATACTCTGTCATAAATCTCTCAAACCCACCATAATTTCACAGCATCAAGATACAGAAGGTCGCTGGGTACTTGTCACATTTACAATTGACAATATTTCTCTTACTATCCCAAATATATACGGCCCCACACATCCAGATCCACATTTTTGGAAGAATCTTTCACATATTGTCTCTAAACATTCCTCAAACAATTTACTAATAGGTGGTGACTGCAACCAAATACTCGATCCATTTTTGGACAGACGTTCCTCGTCACGTTTCATTCCACATGCCTCCCACAAAGCTTTCAAAAACTTTATTTTACAGCATTCTCTCTCTGTGATTCCTGGAGAGTATGCAATCCCGACCTCTTGGAATACTCTTTTTATTCTCCTACCCACCATTCCCATTCTAGGCTTGATTATATCTTTCTGAGTAAAGGTTTATTGCAACATATGGTCAACTGTGAAATTGGTGCTATTTTGATCTCAGATTACGCACCTGTGATTACTTACCTTTATCTTTTTCTTAATGGTTCTAAAACATCTTCATGGAGATTTAATAACTCTCTACTTTCAGATGCTACTTTTATCGCTTCCTACAGTAAGTTTATAGAAGAATACTTTCACATCAACGATAGTGATCAACTATCATTTCATTTTGTGTGGGATGCATTCAAAGCAGCCTCTAGGGGTTTCATCATAAGTTACGCTCACTCAAAAAAAAAGTCTGCTCAACAAAAATCGACTTCCATCCTTGAAAAAATAAAGTCCCTAGAACATGAATACTATAATCATAAAACTAGTAAATCACACCTTGAAGCACTAGTCTTAGCTAAAATGGAGTTTAACCAATATATATCACTGAACAAGTATGCAGCACCCTCCTGAAAATAAATGCCAGATATTATGGTGGTAACAATAAAGCTGGTTCTCTTCTAGCTCGATTTTTGAAACAAAGAAAAAAAAAAAAACTATTAAATCTATTACAGATAACAATGGTGTTAAACACTTTAGAGATAAAGATATAGCATCGTTTTTCGCTTCCTACTATAAGGACCTATACACTCCAGAACCCCTACCAACAGTTGAATCTCTCAACCAATATTTCTCTAATCTCAAACCAAGAGACCCATTGCAGATTGACCTCTCATCTTTAGACCAACCCCTACAACTTACCAAACTATATACAGCTTTACAATCTCTCCTCAAGGGTAAGGCTCCAGGCCCAGATGGCTTCACAGTAGAATTCTTTATTCAGTTTGCGAAGTCTCTTTTCCCCAAACTCTTTCAATTACTTAATCACTTTATAATGTCAGGTTCTGCATCTGGATCATTTACGGAGGCCATGATTTGTCTTATTCCCAAAAAAGATCGGGATGCAACTGACTGTAAAAATTATAGACCCATATCTTTAATTAATACTGATTGTAAACTCTATGCCAAAGTTTTAGCTCTCCGTTTACTCCCATATATATCTGACCTTATTGATTCTCATCAATCTGGTTTTATCCCTAATAGAAATGTAGCAGATAATTCCCGTACTTTTTAAAATATTATTAACAAGGCATATAAACTTAAGATTCCTCTGCCAGCTTTATCATTGGATGCGGAAAAGGCCTTCGATAGGGTCTACTGGGGTTTCTTGTCAAAAGCATTGGAATGGCATGGACTAGGTACTAAATTCCGACATTTTATATCCATTCTTTATTCCTCACCATGTTCCTCGTTATAACAAACGGTATCCGATCTCCTTTTTTCCCTCTTAAAAGGGGTACTCGTCAGGGATGCCCATTATCTCCTTTACCTTTTATTTTGGCTCTCGAACCTTTTCTATACCAATTAAAAACGTCTGAACAATTTACGGGGTTTCAAATTAATAATGCACACATCAAATTTATGGCATATGCTGATGATATTCTTTTGTTCATGTCTCACCCTGACACTTCCCTTCCTGCATTCCTGTATGAGCTCAACTTATATTCTGATTTATCTGGCTATAAACTTAATATAGACAAAACAGTGGTCTTACCACTTAATGCTCATTGCACTGGCTCTGTATTCCTTGATGCAGGATTATCTTGGAATTCTTCTAAAATTAAATGCCTGGGGGTATGGTACTGCACTACTCTCAAGGATACATTAAGGACTAATTTAGAAATCTTATCTGCAAAGCTTGTAGACCTCACACAGAAATGGTCTCCGTTATATCTCACGTGGTGGGGCCGCTTGGACACCATTAAGATGATGCTTCTCCCTATCATTAACTTCTTCCTTATGATGCTTCCTATTAAGATACCTAAACTATTTTTTAGTTCAATTGATAAAATTCTATTGAAGTTCCTGTGGAACGGTAAACAATCCCGAATCTCTCTCTCGAAATTAAAACTTCCTAAAGTACAAGGTGGAGTTAATTTCCCTGACTTTATAACTTATCACAAATCTTTTGGCATTAAGCAAATAAATCCCTATTTATCTACACTCAATGATGCCCCTCAAAAGCTATGGTTCTCTTTGGAAGAAACATTTATACCTCCCTTTTCCCATAAACACATTATATTTATGTCTAACCCCCCAAAATTCTGGTTGCCCAGCACTATCTCCCATTCAGTCAACTTACTGAAACCTTTTTTTATTTCACATTGCACCCCCATTAATCAATTCTTTAACAGTCCTATTTGGCACAATAGTTTGCTTAGGAAACAAGGTAAAACCTTGTATTGGAAGGCTTGGATGACTAAAGGTATTCTTCTCATTTCCCAATTATATCATAAAGACTCTATCTTCCCTTTTACTACTCTCATAGCAATTTATAATATCCTTATTCACATGAAATCCCAATATATAATTCTTTCTACTCTAGTCCAAGAGGCCCTCAATAAACGTACACATCATAATCATTCTTCTCTTGCATCATCTCCACACCCGATTGTAACTCCTAATTATCCTAGGGCAGCTGGAATTTATGAACTTTAAGGAACGTCTTTTTCACCTAGACTCAAATCACCTATTGAGACATTGTGGGAATCAGATCTTGGTGTTGTTTGGCCAACTTCTTTATGGGATAGAATATGGTATAAGATACATTCCACTGCATGCACTGCAAGCCTCACACAGACCCTATATATTTTTTTATAATAGACTTTTCTACACTCCTGTATGCCTTTACAAACTCAAACTTGCACAAAATGACAATTGTTGGCGCTGCCACACTCAGCAGGGTACTGACTTTCACATGTTTTTTTCCTGGCGATCCCTATCTAATTTTTGGTCCTCAATATGGTCTTGCATTTCAGCAATAGCTCAGAACTCCTTACCAATGTCATATGAATTACTGTTTTTGGGTGGCTTACACAATATCTGGAGTTCATTCAGGCCTCTTGGATAATTGGTGGACCTTTTGCTTTCTATTGCAATCTCTATTATTATTACTTCTAACTGGAAATCTTCAGAGAACATTACTCTCAGACAGTGGTGGAATTCTGTATGTTATCATCATAGACTTGACAGCTACAAGCTTGATTCAACAAGAACTTTCTTCAAACGTCATCAGCTATGGTTGCCATTAAGTAACTATCTCCCACGCACTGCGAAGGAAATGGATTTTTCTCCTCCTTTTTAAAAAAATGTAAATATATTTCCTGTTTTTCTTCTTATATATACTTATTTCATCTTACATTCGCTGTAACTAATGTCTATTATCTCTCTCTCCACTTGGTTATCACTTGATTCCCTTTTCTATCCCTATAGCTATTCTCCCTCCATCCCTCGGCACCATTAGGTGTTACTCAAAGCAGAGAGCGAAGGAGGATTTGAGAGTGTGTGGAGTTTTGTTGCGTGAGTGCAGCAGTATCCCCATGATCGTGATGGGTGGGCAGGTGAAGTGGTCAGTTGAGCTGTTCTCTGAGGCAGCCGGTGGCTATAGTTTTGGATATTTTGGCATGGTCGCAGATTGCGGAGGAGTGGCCCGAAGATTGGAAGCATGGAGGGCAAAGCACTGCTTTTCTTCAAATGTTTTCATTAGTGTTGGTAGTTTTTCTGTGGAGGAGGTATTTTGCTAATAAGACTGTTCTGTTCAATGTTGATAATATGGCAGTGGTGAGCATTCTGAAAAGACAATCAGCTTGTGACACTAAGGTGTGGCAGTTGTTGAGGATTTTCACTGGGGGATGCCTGCACATAAATTTGACGTATAAGGTCAGGCACATCGCAAGAGTCAATAATAAAATTGTTGATGCTCTCTTGTTTTGAGTGTATGAGATTACGTGGGATTGTGCCCTGGGTGGTGCAGAGAAGACAGCGATGCCAGTTTAGATGTGGTCGTGGGTAAGAGAGTGCATGATGCAGGTGGTCCTTGGTTCTTTATCAGACTCTTTCACAAGGCGTATAGGCTGGCATGGGAGGAATTCTTGTGGTCCGGAGAGGTGAGGAGGAGAGGTGCTGACAGAGCATCAGCCCATATGGATGATGTGGTACACTTCATTATGAGTCTGACTGACAAAGCTTTGTCTGCAGTCACAGTAGCTGGTAAGTTGGCATGTGTAAGTTGTTGTGGGGCTATAAGCCATTGGCAGGTGAATTGGAGAAGCAGACTTGGAAAGGCTGGGCACTGGAGAGGGCCACTGCATCAGCGGTTCGCCATTGGATTACTCTGGAGATTTTGAAGCAAGTTGTCAGCAGGCTGCCAAACATATGAAGAGATGAACTGAAGCCTCTCTTTTATTTCAGTTAATATGGTTTGGTTGTTTTGGGGGCTTTTAGAGTTACAGAAGTGGTGGGGTCCAATTCCAGGTCAGGGATTTGTTGGATGGATGCTCAAAGTTTCGCAGAGGAAGTCAAGGTGTGGTTACCCAAATCTAAGACAGATCAATCGGACTGGGGCACTTCCATTGAGGCGAGGGCTTATAAGGACACACAGGTCTGCCCATGTGGGTGGTGGAAAACATTGAAGGGTTTACGGGAGGGGGTAGGGAAAGTTTTTAGACATGAGAATGGGTCCAGGTATAAGGCGTCACAGGTTCTGGGTATTTTGAGGAAAGCTTTGGGTTGGAAAATGCAAGTTAGGGTCTTGTAGTGATGCTTTTCTTTTGTCAAAGAAGAAGAGCAGGTGCACAGGTGGGGTTTACACTTGTTGAAAGTTATTGACAGAATCATTCATCATGTTGAGACCCATGCAAAATTGCGGAGGTAGGGAAAGGGGAGTTTTATGAATGGAATAAGATGGCGACAGTGGTGTATGCATGATGGTTGGATAAGAGGAGTTTGAATGCAGAGAGTTGTGATTGGACATGTGGTTTGTAAGGGGTTACTTAGATGTGGTGGGAGGAGGATGGATAGTTATTAAGATGTATAGTGAAACAGGGTTTTATGGTTAGTATGTAAGGCGTAGAGCCAAATTTCATGTTTAATGATTGTGCACCTGTTTCATTAAAGCAGCCTTTAGCACACTATTAAGTCAGTTGTTCTTTGATGTGCCATCCCATTCGATATTCACATAAATCCTCAGACGAAGTGTAGCATTCCTGAGTGAATTTGGTGCAGACACTCCAGCCTCCCACACTTGAGGTAGTCTTCACAGTGACTTGCGGCCATGTCACCAATACTACACCAGAGAACTGAAGGTAGACAAGAATCACTTCTATGCGGTGGAGATACACGTCTGCACCCTGCACAGCAGATCTCATCCTCATCCTCAAAATATAGTAAGTAGAAATGACAAAATTCAAAGTAATTAGGAGGAATTTAATAAATCTGTTCCGTGAATCTCCAGCTTGCCACTCTGACCCTCCTGGAATTACACCAGTTCCCTGTTCTCTCATCCCAACATTCTATCATGAGCTCCCACCCAACATTCTAAAGGTAGATACCAAGGGGAAAGGAGAGGGATGGGGAAACAAGGCAAAAAGGATCACTGGCATGAACTATTAGGGTAAACAATTATGGGTGGTGAAATGGATATAGTTACAACAATCAGCTATATAGTTTAGGGAATAGCCTGTCCAGATCAGTAATAGAACAACTATTTAGCCAAGTGAAACTAAATAATTTGCAAAGTCCACTATACAATATTAAGGTCTCTGGTTGGAACGAACACATGCCTGTACTCACATTAACCAATACAAGCTATTGTTAAAATAAAGATAGGAGAAAACAAACATAGTTGGTTATAAACAATGCCAGATGCATGAGGAAGGGACGTCCGGACTCAGAAAAGTGACAGGCTAAATGTGGGCTTTCTCCCGTTAACCAGGGTGGTACTGGCAAGGAAGAGTACAACCCTGGTACATTCATTTTTTGTACAGTTTTATCTTTATGAACCTTCCTTAGCATTTGCAAGTTAGTCTTTTGTGGTACATAATAAAGGTACACGGGTCGGTAGCTTGATTCAAGATCCTTTTAATCGACCTACTCGAGCAGTCGAGCAGTATCGCATTTGCCAGAGCCGCTCCAACCGCTCTCTCTTTCAAAAATGGCATTCTACAATCATGTTACAAACACGAGAGCCCTTGAGCGCGAGACAAACGCTCGTGCATATCAATTCCACATATGACACATCCTTCTCTGTCGTTAATTTACACTACAAAAGATAAACAAAATGTAACACATAAGAGTCACAATTTTGTGGATAATATAACTAAGCAAAAAGGACACCAAGTAAACGAAAAACAAGAAAAATAAAAAATGAAACAATTACTAAAATATATACAAATGTCAAATTCAAGTTTTAAAATACAAGATTCTATCTACCTAAGAAGTAAACTAGTTTCAGTTCACAAATTTTTATAATTCAACACACAGTTTTAAATGTACATATTTTTAAAGAAAGTTTAGGTTTGACATTTGATTCTCTTATATAATCATCCAAATATGCAGGTGGTCTTCTCTCTCTCACTGCTATGTTTTCCCTTCTGTTTCCATCCTCCTTTGTACCTCACTCACCCCGTTTCCTTCATTACTACACAAAGAGAAATCTGGAGATATGTCACAAATTGGTTTCTCAACTTCTCTCTCAGTTAACATAAAGCCACTACAACCCTCTGCAACATCACTGACTTTTGTTTTTGACCCCTCACTTACACTTCCCTTCTGATACCGAGCCACTCTGTGTTTATTCCATTTGGTTCCATTGGCTAAAACCACATGATAGTCAGTTACTTGCTTAACCTCGAAAGGACCACGGAACTTAAACCAACCTAAACCCCTACGTCCGTCCTTGACTTTCACCCAATCCTCAACTTGTATACCTGAACGTCTATTCAACCGTGAACTTTCCACGTGACCGTCCACCTTTACCAAACCACCCTCCAACCAACTAGGGACCAACTTTGTTCTGGCTTTATGTCCCCTCATAAACTCAAAAGATGTCTTTCCCTTGTCTCTGAGTTGCGTGGTGCGATGACCCAAACATGCCTCATGTACTGCTATATCAATGTTTTGATTACTCTGCACAGCCAATTGAATTGTACCTTTAATCATATGGTTCATACGCTCAACAATGCCATTGCTTGAGGATTATATAGTGCAGTACGATTGTGCGTGATGCCATAAGCCAACAAAAATTCTTTCATTTCAAAAGATGTCAATTGTGTACCATTGTCAGTAATAATGGTATGGGGACAACCTTCCCTCCAATAAATATCTTTTAAAATGGCAGTGGTACTCCTTGTCGACACCTCTCTCATAAACAACACCCTCATTCATATAGAAAACATGTCCACCAAGACTAAAGCAAATCTCCGACTGTAGCCTAAATCAGGCAGTGGCCCTATAAAATCCAGACAAACTGTGTGCCACGCTTCGCCAGGATCTTCAGTATGACCAATCTATGACTTCTACCCAGGTTTTAATCTTTTTTCACTCCCCCTACAATGAATACACTCTTGCACCAACTGGGCAGTTTGCACGTCAACACCAGGCCACCAAAAATGTTCTTTAACTCTCCTTTGAGTCAACGTTTGGCCTAAATGTCCTTCATGTGCCAATTGTATAATTCTCCTTCTTACGTTCTCTGGAGGCACAAATTTGTCACCTCTCATCACTACCCCATCATCGCTCAACGACAGTTCATCCAAAACTTTGATATAAGGTCTCACCGATACCGCACCTGCACTCTCTCTCTTTGCACCCCAACAATCATCCTACTGACACACTGTAACACAGAACCATTCAACATCCCGTCTAGTGATTCCGTTTTAGAAGAAAACAAAAAACATGTTGCACTATATCCTCCATCCATGCTACCGCTCCTTCTTCTCCCTTTATCAAAACTGCCTCACCATCAACCAACTTCCAATCAACCGCAAGCCATGAAAGAGCGTCAGCCTGAACATTTCGCCATCCTTGAATGTACTCAATATTATACACATACTCCTGTAAACGAGTTGCCAACCTGGCCAATCTTGCAGAACCTTTGCCCGCCCCTCCCGCCGACAATACCTTAATTAGAGGCTTGTGATATGTTCTCAATTTGAAACTGATGCCCCACAAAAACGTCCTAAAGTATTCCACTGCCCAGGCATCTGCTAATGCCTCTAGCTCTATCACCGAGTAATTTTTTTCGTTTTCAGTGAGTGAGCGTGAGGTAAAGCCACTGCCCTTTCAACACCTTGGTGCAATTGAGATAATACTCCAGACACACTTTCATCCACAGTGACAGTAGTGAATGATGTATTGAAGGGTACCAAAATTCTTGCAGTACATACTTAGCGTTTTATATTGTCAAAAGATGCTTGTTGTACTTCTGACTATATGAAATTGCAACCTTTGCGCAACAATACTCTCAACCCTTCTGTTTTGTCAGCAAAGTTTTCAACAAATTTTGAATAATACTCTATGAGTCCCATGCAGGATCTTAATTCATCTTTGTTCCTTGGACATGGAGAGAGCTTTATAGCTTCCAACAGATCCTTTTTCAGCTTTACTCCTTCCCCTGAAATTGTGTGGCTCAATCTCCTTATTCAATAAGACACAATTCTCTTTACGTAGTGTAAGTCCCACCTCCAAAAGTTTTTTGAGCACCCATCTCAAAATTTGATTGTGTTCCAAAATGGTTGGTGCAAATACTACAATGTCATCCTGAAAAAATATAACATTGTTGAAGCCCTCAAACACATGTGACATCATACGCTGGAAGACACTCACAGCAGATGATAGACCAAAGGGCATTCTGATGAAACGAAAGGTGCCATCCATGGTGATGAATGCTGTAATATCCAGCAAACTGTGATGTAAACGGATCTGATGGTAAGCACTCTTAAGGGTCCAATTTAGAAAATAACTTGCCACCATTGAGTAACATAATGAGTTTGTTAATATTGGGTAGAGGAAAATTATCTGTTACAATGTTCAGATTGACACTGCGAAGGTCCACACAAAATCTTAACTGGCCATAGAATTTTTTTTTTTATAGCTACGGGCAAAACCCAATCAGAAGCTTCCACAGGTTCAATCACCCCCTCCTTTAACATATCTTTCAACAATTTACTAACCTCCTCTCTGACTACAATGGGTACGTTGGTAACGTTATGTTTCACTGCAACTGCTCCTGGCTTCATGCAAATTTTATGCACATAGCCTTTTACTTCTTCAAGAATAACATTGACATCACCATCTTCAACAATTAAAATTTGTTTTGAACCTCTTGGATTCACAATTATATTCAGGTCGTATTGGTGCATCCAACCTAACACTGGTGGTCTGCTCTCAGCCACATACACTGATCTAAAGCCTTCTCTTGTTTTAAAGTGAATCACAGTTGAGAAAAAACCCAAAATCTCAATTTCCTCCCCTTGGTAACCACCTGGACAAATATCTTTAGCTGCCAACTCAAGTTGCGGCCAATTTCTCATAAAAACATCTTTCGGAATAATGGTATATTTTGATCTAGTATCCACCATTAATTCTACATTTATATTTTCAATGGTGAACAAAGCTTTGGGCCTGCTTTCCCTTCTGTCACTATCCATTTTGTTGTCCTCATCCAAGCTAAGTATGCGATCAGATGGTTTGCATCTATCTTCACACACCGCCACACCCTTCGGCTTAGGCCATTCAATGCACATGCGTACAAAGTGGCCTTTGCGTCCACACTTCCTGCATTCTTTACCTATGGCATAACATCCTTTAAATTCACTGCTGTGTAAATTACTACCACACCTGTTAGATTTCTTTTTTTTATTTTTTATTCTGTATCTTTTGTGTATTTTGTGTATTTTTCCCACAACACAGACACCACCACAATTGCTTTCCACACCACCACCAATTTCCTGTGTCACTTGCTGTTCTCCACCTCCATTGCTATGTGTCCCCATTTCTTTCATGCATAATTTTGATTCTTCTACCACCTTGGCCATGTCAATAGCGTCTTTCAAACTAGGATTCTTTGCAGCCCACAATCTTTCCTGAATTTTTCTACTTTTACACTGATCCATTAACTGATCTCTAATCATTTCTTCACACAAGCCAACAAAATGGCATTTTACAGATAACTCTCTCAATCTGGACACAAACTCATCAATGGACTCACCCACCCTCTGTGGTTGAGTATAAAACGTATACCTTGCCAACACCACAATAGTCTCCTTCGCAAACCTATTGCTTAATCTCAATCTAGCGTCTCTGTATTCATCAGTAAAGCGAGCTCCATTATCTGTAGCCACAGGCATAAATTGAAATAGTCTCTGCGCCTCTGACCCTAAGCAATTTAACAAAATAGCTTTTTTGCAGGCTGAACTAAAATCCTTGCTATCTAATGGCAACAAATAATTATCAAAAATATCTATCCAGGCTTCCCACTGGATCGCTGGTACACCCTGATGTGGCAGAAAACATGGTGGTGCAGAAATTGAGACGTGTTGTATAATGTGTTAGTACAAACTAAGAAAATAAATCCCTCAACGTAATGACACTTAGCAGTAACTTCAACACTCAAATTCATGGACAGTAGTAAAGTAAAGGTGTGCATGTCACTGTGTGAAAAAAAATGAAGTGCACGCCCTGCTGGTCCTAGAATGTGAGGTGTGCGTGTCACCGTGCTAGAAACTCCAAGATGAACACGTCCAGGGAACTTCCAGGATAAATCAGAGGTGCTTCACGCTTTAAAACGTTGCCCCTTTAAATGTGCATTACACCACCCCTTTAAGGCCAGAAGCGCTAAGGGCACGCTGCAACAAAGTTATTCTTTGGTGAATCAGAGGTGCTTAGTGCGTCCAGGGAACTTCCAGGGTAAATCAGAGGTGCTTCATGCTTAAAAGTATTCCCTGCACCTTTAAATGTGCCCTACACCACCCCTTTAAGGCCAGGAGCGCTAAGGGCATGCTGCAACAACGTTATTCTTTGGTGAAACAGAGGTGCTTTGTGCTTTAAACTACGCATTGCCCCTTTAAATGTGCATTGGTCCTTTAAGAAAAATATGACGACGCCCCTTTAAGATCAGAAATGCTAGGGCATGCTGCATCAACGTTATTCCCTGGAGAACAACCCCTTGAGAACAGACAGTCTGCTCCTAAATGTGCTGTTCCTCACATGGCCTTCGTAAATGCCCTCTCACAGTACCTGATATCCGCATAATGACAGATATGTACACAAAATACACACAATCACCCTGACGCCAATCCTACCCAAGTTGTAGTCGAGCTTGTTGCTTGCCGCTAAGTTCGTGCTGTCAGCCTAGATGCTCGCCGCTGACTTCCGCTCCGCTCAGTAGGCCGATATCCTTAATCAGCGCTCATCGCTAAAATAATGTGGTACATAATAAAGGTACGTGGGTCGGTAGCTTGATTCAAGATCCTTTTAATTTACCTACTTGAGCGGCACCGCGTTTGCCAGAGCCGCTCCAACCGCTCTCTCATTCAAAAACAGCATTCTACAATCATGTTTCAAACACGAGGCCATTGGGTGCGAGACAAGCACTCGTGCATATCAATTCCAAATATGAAATCTTTACTCTGTCTTTTTTCAAAAGAAGACTGTGTTCGAAATCTGGGTGAAGTGGTGCTGTTGGCAGGCACCGGTTCCCATTCCCCTGGAAAAAGCATGAGGTCCAGAAAGCAGCATATTCCCCCAGTCTGTTGCCATCTCACTTACTGTCAAGATATGTCTGCTTAAAGGGGATTTCTCCCACACTGCCTCCGTTCAGGCTCTTCCCCTTTCCCTTTATTAGTCCAATCAATGAAGGACTGTCCTTTTTTCAGAGGACAGTGAAGGCTATTGGTGGTGAAATTAATAGGCACTATGGGGGTTATTCTAACTTTGGAGGAGTGTTAATCCGTCCCAAAAGTGACGGTAATGTGACGGATATACCACCAGCCGTATTACGAGTTCCATAGGATATAATGGACTCGTAATACGGCTGGTGGTAAATCCGTCACTTTTCCGTCACTTTTGGGACGGATTAACACCTCCTCCAAAGTTAGAATAACCCCCTATATTAGCTCCTCCCACCATAAAGTCAAGGCCCGATCCTCCAGTGTCTTTCTTGTCAGTGTGGAAGGAGCCACAATAGCGTCTTACTGACAGCAAACCAGCTGGTTCTTGGAATTGCAAGACTCTGGGCTTGATATGCTGATATGTTCCATGACGGTAAAAATGAACCAATGCAGGGACAAAAAGATACACTACCTCCACCTTGAGAGCGTATCCAATTAGAAGGATAGTTTCCCCACTAGTACTGATTATGGGACCCTGGTGGTGGCACCTAAAGGTGTCCACCCCTAGCGATCTTCGTCCTGACCAGTGGGGTCCCTTATTGGTTTAGGTGCGGGCAAGTTATGGTGACAGTTGGGTCCCTTGTCACCTAAGTAACGTCTCATTTAGATCAATGTGGCCCTCCAGGTAGGATGTTGAGAAGATGTCCCCTCCCTCCTTCCCCAATGTCTAGCTCGCAGTTTTAGTTATTCCGGTGGCTTTGTAGAGGTAGGTGGGCAGACTTTTAGTCGTTGTCATTTAGGACAGGTGGTAAAAAGGGAGGAGTTCCAGATAGGCCGGATGGGTTGGTAGCCTTGCAGGTTAGGCATGGCACAGGGATACAGGGGAGAGATGGTGGGGTTGAGTATGAAGGACAGTGAAATAAAAGAAAAGGGATGGCGAGGAATGAAGGCTTTAAGGATTGATGGGACAACCGTTTTATTGTTGGGAGGGAGGTTTGAGTGGAGGGGTTAGGATTGTTCTTTTTATTAGTGAGGCGGGGGCTTTTTGATTAATGTTAATGTAAAGATTGTTTAATAGTCTACTTATCTGTCCTAATAAAGTGGGCTTTTACTCTCTAACTGGTCTGCTTAATTGCACCTTCACTGACAATAACTCTTGCTGTATGGGAGATGCTGTAACCATGAGTGTTACCTGCCAACTGTCTACCCTTTCAAAACACACCGCTGTGCCACCAGCCACAGTTTGTATCTCTTTCAAACACCTTACCAGAAAATTGCTCGAGTTCACACACAATTGTAGTGCATGAACACAAGGTGCGTAGTCCTGCTATACATGCTGCGACCCTTTCAAGTTGTCACACTATCATACAAATGGAATGTGTCCGCAATGCAAATGTTGATAAAAACAGTTTTCCTCATAGTGTTGCTGTAACCATGTATTTTCATGTGACTCCTTCGTCTCTGAAAACCTATGTTATGACTTTTTCCTCTTATGTGTTGAATTGCAAATATGTAAATTCTCTCACTCAATGCAATAGGAAAAGGGTGATATTTTTATGCAAAACTGTGGGGCACATTTATGTGCCCGTAGCCCCACCGGAGCGTCACTTTGTGTGACGCTCCGGTGGTTCCATGCCCTGTGCCGTATTTACAAGGTGGCGTTAAGCCACTTTTTGTGGCTTAACGCCACTCTGTAAATACAGTCCCTTCGCACGCAGCACTTTGCTTGGAAGGGGCATGCAATGGGTGTTGCTGTGGGTGTGCCACAGCAACACCCATTACATTTTACATGTTTTCGTAAACCTGAGGCAGCGCCAAAATCTAATGCCACCCAAGGGGTGGCGTTAGAGCAGCACAACGAGGAGAAATGCTTTCATTTCTTCTTGTGTTATGTCCTTTTATGTGTGCTGCATTCTACAGCACACATAAAAAAGAGCAAATCGCCATTTAATATTGTTTTTGTGTAGGAAGTTGTCCCTCCACAAAAACAATCTCCCCTCAACGCAGCCATCCTTGCACCATGGAGCAAGGGTGGCTGCATTGGTGCTCGACAGCAAATTTAGTACCAGCACAGGGGACAACAAGGGGGTGCATCGAATTCTATTAAAAATGGCACGCCCCTGCGTTGTGAAAATGACAGAGTGCGGCGCTGCCAATTTTGGCACAGCATCGCGCTCCGTCATTTTCTTTTAAATATGGGCCCTAGTTTGGCAAATCTCCAAAAAAATATCACATTCTAGTAACAAATAGGTTAGTTTTTCATTTGTCCATTTCTTTTTGTCTTTTGGGCAGATATGCATTTTAAATCTCAATAGATTTTTCCGGCCAAAATCCACACCATTTTCTTTTGTGGGAATTCTGGTCACTAAGCTCAACACTTGTAACCAATCTTTTATGATTGATGTGGTTTTATTTCAGCCCAAACAGGCTACCAAATCATTATCAATAGCTGGGAGGGTTTTGCGTCAATTTGAAAAACAGTTAATTTACCTCTACTCATTGCCTTTCTAGCCCTGTCACTGAATGCCAGTCCTAGTCTGAGTAGATCTTTATTGCCATCTGCTGACCAAAACACATAAGGGCAGCATGAACTTTTTCACTAGAATACAATACGCTTTATAGTTAGTGTCCGGGCATAACAGGAACTTCTTATGACTATGCCAGTAACAAAACGAGTGCCCTACATTGCAAGACTATTTTCAGTTCATTTTTAAGAAAGCACATTTAGGCGGTAAACACCAATTCTTAAAAATTAGCTTTTTGATTCGTTTTGTAACAACTTTCTGTCCTTCAGTTTAGAGGTACCTCGCTTTGGACTCCTGCCCTCTCTTTGTTAAAGTTCTTCTAAGGCTCCCCTAAGAATGACCTCATGTGACGTGGTTTGTATTTATCAATCGCGCACCAACTTCACCTTCTCACTGAATCCAGCACTGTATATATATATGTATGGCTCAACTGCTGTATTGTATTTAACAGCTGTATTGTATTTAAACACCCACCTCTAGTCCCTTCCATAACCTGTTCTATATGTTCCCATCCTGATTACTATTTCCATACCGTCCAACGGTTACAATGTACAACATTTCTTGTCAAAATAGTTTTGCTTCTATTTCAATAAACACGCACTCATATAAGATAAAGTGCAGAGTAACAAATACAACATTTAATTGTATTACGTAATACGTTGACAGACGTGGACTGTTGTATTTCAATACAGTGGTCTTATAAATATGTTGGTTATCGATATATTAGCAACGTAATATAAGTGCACTCCGCAGAGTGGAGTAACATGGACCCTGTCCTCAATCAGGAGGTCGCCGCTTAACCCAAGCCTTTGTAGATATGTGAGGTAGTCTGTCCGCTTGCACAGTACTGCCAGTTGGCCAACTACCGTCCCCCCCACCCCCCCACCGACTCCCTGTGTCGTTAGTCAGTAGCCCCTTGTTAAACAGCTGGGGCAGCGAGGGTACAAAAGGGGGTAAAAGCCATGGTCGCATTTATTCCTAACTACAAAAGTCATGAATTGATTGAACTATAGCAAACATTATAACAGGTGATTCTCTTGAGACAATGCAGTCCCTAATATTGAAAATGGCTGCCTATATAACACAGTCCTGGCCACAAACTAAAGATGTAGGGAGTAGGCATCTTAACCCACACTCGCCAGTGCCAAACTCCAAACCCAAAAAATGCCCAATGAGATGACGGTATTAAATCATGAACTCTTAGCGCTTGGTTTGCTATCTATAGCAAAGGCTTCTTGGAAAATATAATTGCCACACATCCCGCAGGACGCGCTCTCGCTTTATTTTTTATTTTTGCACTTGAGCTGTCTCTTACCAGCCAGACTATTCAGTTTGATTAGATGCGCAATATAAACGAATCTAAAATGTATGTGGGACGTGCCTTCTTTATTGGGCTAAATGGCTGTTGCAAAATCTTTTCTTTTAAAATATACATATTAAACTATCCACATACAAATTGACCCTTTACATCGTGCTAACTTTTTTTAAGTCTGTGATGACCTTTTATAATAAACGTTTAGAAGCGCCTGACTCGCTTCTCAGAAACAGTGACACAAGTCAAAGGCTTTGCAACAATTGTAAAACAGACATTATTAGAAAAGTATTACAGTATTATTAGAAAAGTTCCTAATCACTTATTTAACTAATACTCCAGAAGACCTTGTGTTTTTTTGTCTACTGGTTGGTGTTATTAAAAATCTGATCGCATGTATGAGAGCATTTGCGTTCGCGAACTTATAAGTTTTCTTGGGCAGGCATTGCCTGTTAAATGACCCACGTTTTCTCGTGGTGAGGGATGTTCGCCTTGCTATGTATGGCCTTACACGTGCGCATATTGTTCAGAGCAGAGTGCGCATTCCACAGGGTTATAAATACAATTTTGACTAGCCAGCAGCTTCGGGAGGCTATGGCGTCTCCGTAGGTTTTCGCTGTCATGTGTGTGCAGCACTTCTGTATATGGTTCTGTTTCTTGACTGGAAGAAACGTATAAAAGCCTCAGCTCCATGGAGGAGAGTCACACCAGCAGCTTCCGAAGGCCTCTACTGTCCTCCTCTGCAACTCACAAGCAAGGTGAGTTGGCTTCCTGCAATGGGCGGACTGTACCAGCTTGGATCAGTGAGAAGGATACGACGCAATGAATGTATCTTTTGGGCACTCGTGTACTGGGAACATGGATTCGCGGAAGGTGTGCACAGCAGGCCTTGGGCCGAACTTCAGGACTTGCCGGGAGTGTGGCTGTGCCGCGGCCAGAGCTGGATTTGGGACACGCACTGGTGTAGTCTGACCCTTCCTTCATGGGTTTTGAGAAGGGAGACGGGTGGAACGTGCACCTGCTGGCCTCCCCTCCTCACACCAGGAGGTAGTGGAAGGCAGGCCGAGCAGGCAGGACCAGGCTCAGCTAGGAGTCAGGAGAGGCCGGTGCTCAGCAGCTAAGACAGCTTTGACTGACTGTAACCACTGACCTGCTTATCAATGTGACCGCACATTATCATGTATTAACATAGGCTTTTCTTTCGTTCTAGCATAAAGATGGCTTTCTCCGGCATCCTGAGTGACTCCGATATTGCTGCTGCTCTGCAGGGCTGCCAAGGTAATGCTCATAGGCACTGCTTGTGTAGTCTTCTTTGCTATGGGTCTTGAAAGCATGACAATATCTATAGCAGTGGTTCACAGCCTGTGGTCCAGGGGCCCCTGGGAGTCCACGAAGCCGCCACAGTGGGTCAGCGACTGCTTAGAAAATTAAATAATATTAACAGATTAGGTCCCGAGCTTTCAGAAATGACTCAGTGTGGGTTCCCCGGATTCCAATAATGATTCAGTGGGGGTCCCCGGGTTCCAGTAATGATAAATTGGGGGTCCACAAAAGTCAAAAAGTTGGGAATCACTTATCTATAGCTTTCCATGCCTTTCTCTCCACTAAGATTTTGACCTTCTCACTTCTATTCCTTATCCTCCCACCTCTATGGCTCTCTGCTCTCATTCTAGGCTCCAAGACTCCTCAGAGATACGTGAACCCCTGTCTTTTTAAGCATGGCCTGCGTCATCTTAATAGACCTCTTTCAAGCTTACTAATAGGCACTCTCTGCCTCCATAGTTCATTATCTTTCAATCGTCTTTTCTTGGTAGATCATTCTATACCTCTGCCAGCCACTTTCTCAGACAGCCCCGCTTATAGACTTGCGTTGCGGGCCTGAGGTCCTAAAGGTGTATATCACCACTCGTGCCCCTCCACCCCACTCAAAACTTGTATTGCCTTCCCCGTCCAATTTTGACTGTCTCTTTTCTTTCTCCGTCTCACTCTTTCACCGACTTTGTCGCTCAAAAGCTCTCAACCCCCGCCCCCTCCACGTCTTTATTTGGACTTCTCTTGTTTATTTAAACCTTTCTTTGTTTTGCTGTTCTGTCTCCTCGCGATGTTATTACATGAGTGTAGCCAATTAATTTCCTAACACGTTGTGACTGGTCTCCACTCAACAGCCGCAGATTCCTTCAACTACAAGACCTTCTTCACCCAGACCGGACTGAAGAGCAAATCCGCCGACCAGGTCAAGCAAGTCTTCGAGATTATCGACCAGGACAGGAGCGGATTCGTTGAGGAGGATGAGCTTAAGTACGTATGGAACTCTACACTCAGAAATACACGGGCAACTACAATCCCACAGCACAAGGGCCTGATTTATACTTTTTTAGCGCCGCATTCTCGTCATTTTTTGACGCAAACCCGGCGCTAAAAAGTATAAATCAGGCCCCAAATTCCAAACCAAACACACAGTGGCATGCCCCAGAGTCCTCAGCACGCACGCAATGGCGCATGACCTCACGCTTGGGCACGATTGGTTAGTCAAGTACAGAGCGACTCAGGGACACAAAACCGACGTAGGACAAATACACACTGCCGAGGAAGCGAAGTGTAGGAAACACGAAACGAAGAGGGGAAAGCTACAGAGAAGTGAAAATAAATATGGCGTGTTCTGGGGAGGACTAAAAAGGTAGCAATTCTAATAAAACAGCGTTGTTCATTAAGGCTAGTGATTTAAATGAAAATACAGAAGTGCATATACTTGCTATTTAGAGAGCCTAGTGTTTGCTCCTTTGTAGTGCCAGTATTCTCCCATTGAATAAATTGCCGCAGGACAGAGAAGTAAGGTACTTTTTCTTTCAAATTAAAGAAGCACAAGTGCTCAGTACTCTACAGCCCCTGCTCATTTATAGCACTGATTAAAGCCCAGACAGACATTTCAATGAAAATGATTTAAAGCCATTAGAGAATCATTATATAAAAAATAATATACTGAAATGCCTTGTCTTATCTGGCCTGGTGGAATTGGGCTTTGTAGCTTTCGAGTAGGATCAAAACAAAAACAACACGCTCCCATGCACACATTCCACAGGGTGTAGCTAACTTCTCATACGGGTAAGAGCTTCAGCTCACATAGGGGTAGTAAGGGCTATGCAATATGCTCATACGTATAGATTTTACTTGGAAAACATGATTACCGTACTCAACTATTCTGTTAGTATTTTGGGGGAGAAAATCGCATCATCCCATGCCTACACTTATGAACGTTGTTCACTTATTGCATAATAAACACTTCCATCCTTAAGGTTTTAGAAACTAATGACTCCCAAAGTAACATTTACCAAAGCTAGAGGTGGTAGCAGGAAGAGTTACCTATCTGCGCCAGTGCAAGGATTTCCACGACACCAGACCAAATCATATTTTGCTGAATCAAACATGAAACACCGCTTCACCACCAGACCACCACCTTGCATCAATCCCATTTTTTGGCCGTTTGTTGGGAGTTAGTCAGTCAATGTCAGAATACGTCTGAGGGTTCACAGATAACTGAAAGTTGTATTTTAAATTAACTCCAATCCATGGATGTCTCTGACCACCTCCCTACTGAGTGTGATAATTGTTTGGTTCTTTTCCGCATTTAAAAATGTTGGTAAAAGGTTAAACTGAAACAGTGCCACGCAGTGTTGCTCAACACATGCATCCCCTCACAGCATATCCCTCTCTGGTTTGTTGAGAGATCGCGACAACCTAAATACACATTTTACCAACTACAATCACATACATACTAGCAGACCCGATTCAGGCGAGAGATTCCTGATTTTTAAAGTAAAACATGTTTTACTTTTAGTTTTCTCCCTTATGAAACTGCCCCCACTTCAATGCAAGTCAGTGAGGAAAATAAACACCGATTATTACTTGAAAATCCTGCCTCTTTATTCTTTCCTAATGTTGTGTTATAAAGTTACAAAAGAGAATTTGATGTTTGAAACAGTTTCTTCGTCGGTTGGGGGAAATATTAGAGCGGGCAGTAGCTCTGCTTAAAAAAACAGGCAACCCTGCAAGACTGATGCCTTCCTCACAGATAGCTGATGGTTAAAGCCTCCGTGTCACAAATATTTACTTGCGAATTTTCTATGGATTCATCCTAAATCTGTTTATTTTCTTTGCCTACCAGGCTGTTTCTGCAGAACTTCTCTGCTGGTGCCAGAGCCCTGACTGATGCCGAGACCAAGGCCTTCCTGGCAGCTGGTGACTCCGATGGTGATGGCAAGATCGGAGTTGATGGTAAGCGCTTAGTACTCGTTGACAGGCGGCCAATTAGCTAAATAGTCAGATGCAGAGCAAACAACCAGAATTTAAATCTTTATTGCCCCAGTTGTCCCTAACTGAGCGAACTTGACAAATCTCCCCATCACTCAATGCCTCCATTCTCCTACCTATTGAATCTAGAATCGGCTCTGAAAGTGGCTCACTTCTACTATTAAGATCTCCATAAAAGTGGGACATTTAAAGGACTAAGCAATTATTACTGTAGGGAAAACATCCACAGTAACGTTCTTAGTTTCACCGTTTGCTCCAACATTGTATTCAGTTCTGGTATTATACTTTGCACTAAAACGGGCCTGTCTATTGTGGGGCATGCAGTCCTATGTTTAGTATAAGTAAAGCAAAACTACAAGTCCCATGCTGCACCATGCTGTGGCTAAAAATGTATCCCTTTTCAAGTTTATACTTGCCATGTTATATAAGTGAATCTAGAAATCTCAAAATACAACTTGTTGGCTGAAAAGTCAAGGCTGCTTGAAAGTGTCACGGATGTTAGGGAGCTGCTTGCCAGCTAACTAGAAACTAGCATCGTAACAAATGATCTAATACCTAAATATCTATTTCATTGCAGAGTTCTCAGCCCTGGTTAAGTGTTAAACCATCCACCACGACGACCAAGCTGCTTGCGCTCTCCACACTCTTTCTTTCTTTCTGAAAACCTCATATTTATTTATATGTTTTGTACAGTAAAATGGCATTGGCAATTTCTATCAATTGTTGGAACTGTGGTTATCTCTGACAAGATGGGTCTTTGACTGTATTGTTCATTGTTGCAAAGGAATAGAGAGCTGTATGTCTCGGGACTGTTCTGGAACCATCTCACCAATAAACAGATGTATTTTGAATTCTATTGTCTACAGTACTTTTGTGTTTATCTCGCATTCAAATACAAGTACAGCACTTAACATGGACACAATATACACACAATACACACAGAAAGAGTCAACAATGCAAATTGCCGCTTCTCAGCCTATTTAACAATTCAAGATTAATGCCTATTACACAGCATTCCTTAAGGTATGCACCAAAACGAAAGTACTGTTTTTACAAAAGTTTACAAAATTAAAACTGAAGAAAAAAAACAAAACTAAAGAAGAAAAAAATAAAATAGAGCAGACAAAGGGAAATCAATAAAGTGAAGAAGGAAAGGAGTACTAACTAATAAAAAGACAAAAAAGAATACAGAACATTAAAACAAATACATATAAAATATGCTAAAAAGAAAAATAGAAAACTATGAAGAAGTGTAATGCAATACAAATTAAATGATAATGTAAAAAGAAATAGAAAAGGGGTGCATGAGTTCAAAGGCTTTGGCAGAAGAGTTAAAGCAGAAAAAATAGTTGACAGTGAAAAAAAGAATGAAGAAAAAGACAAGAAAAAAGAAAGAAAGGGAAAAAAGAAGACACGAATCAGGAAATGATGCAAAACTGGCATGCACTCTTTCACAATTACGTTCGTCGTCATTCTGATAACACACAACCTTTTCACTATAGAAATGACAGACCTATTGGTTTTATCATTATTTGCCCTGTCCACGGCGTGCCTTGTGATCACCTTAAAAAATACATTCTTACAGGGACGGGAAACCCTAACTGCTATAACCCACCTGAGGTACAGTCTTGTGGTAGCAAAGGTAACTGTAAAAGGGCCTGAGCAATCCTCCAGCCTAGCCTAATGGGGCGCCCCCAAAAGCACATCCTGCCCATCAGAGATCTTTCTATGACTAGACTCCTAAAAGGAGGTACATCGATCATGCTGGGCGACACAAACCAAATTAGAAGAGCACACACACACACCTGAAGATAAAAGAAGTGCTCACCATGATTATAGCTCCCAAATACAACTTCCAGACAGTTGGCACAAAAGCTACCAGGAACTGGTCTAATTTCTCTCTCTCCAATGGCCTCTCAGAAGCACGCTGCACACACCCTTCTCTTCTAGGAGCATCATGGCTTAATTTGTAATAATAATAATAAGACGTGCAAGGCACACATTTTTTCTTAGGGACGGGACACATCACTGTCACTTCTGAATTCCCTGGTTTCTGATTACTAAGGCTGCCCAGTCTTAATTCCATTTCAAGTCTCTTTCTTCCCTCTTCCCTATTCCTTTATTTCTAGTCTCTTTATCATACTCTTGCAGTTTATTTGCTCGCACTGTTGCTCCTTGTTGGTCCTGGCCCAATTTCTAACACCTCCCTTGTCACAGGTTTCTTACCTTGCTTCTTCTCTTTATTTCTCCCTCTTGACAATAAGTCCCCACCCCCAAACATGAGTGCTGGTGCCCGCATTTAGCAATCACTAGCACAAATTAAGCACTTGCTACACTTTCCCTCTCATTCAGCTGCCAGGTGCTTCCCAATAGTGGGAAAAACAGCCAAAACTGGGAGAGTCTTCCTAGTCTGTCAGACGAGAAAGGGTAGGGAAAACAGGCTGTTTTTTGCAGGGACTACTCTGCCTTCCATCCTCCTATTCAGGTCATTCTCTCTGGGGAACTGACCTACTTCCACAGTGATAGGACACAGTCTGAATTGCCTCTTGTCTGTGTTTTTAGTGTCTTCACCCATTCCTTTTATTTTGGGGTTAGAGGTGTCCACCTCTGCTAATCTTATTTTAGCCAGGGTCACCCCTAGCTTACCCAAAGAGGTTACCCATAGCTTGAGTAACCCCAACATGACCAACAGGGTCAGGGGGCCTAACTTGCTACTTGGCATGGGTCCAGACCACCATGCCAAGGACAGTGCAGCCATAAAGGCTAACACCCAGTAGAGGCCACTGACCGCTGTCAGTGCCCAGAACCACACCTTTAGCTCTTCACCAACAAGGGAAGTGGCTAAGTTACAGGCTTCTTTGGGTTCAGGGTGCCTGTCTGCTGTGATAGAGTGGGGAGTTGTCACATTTTGTAGTAAACACCCTTCTTCCACTCTTAATTCTGTTAGCTGAGGACCCACCCACTGATGCTTAACAGTTGCCTGACTAGTCAGGACTTCTTGTGGGTCTGGTTGGACTGTACGAGTGCCACTTTTGGAGTTCTCCCCTACTGGAACAGAATCTCCTGGGCTTGCTGGAACTTTGGTTAAAGGTTGGCCACCTTTCCTGCACTGCTTTTTCCTCTTTCTCTTCAGGGGCCTACTCTTAGACACTGCAGGGGCAGTACATCCAGAATCCTTGGGAGAGAACTGACACTGGACCAGTTCCTCTTTTGGGCTCTGTCTAACCTCTGGGTAGTCATTTCCAAGGAGAAAATCAAGGGGGAGGTCTGTACTGACTACCACCCTTCTTCAGCTAAAAGTCCCACCCGCTTCTCGGGGCACTAAAGCCACAGGTCTATTAGTGACCTTCTCTGGGCTAACCCTTACTCTGGCAGTCTCACATGTGATCTACTGATTCGAGAGCACCAGCCTGTCATGCACAATAGTGTGGGTTTATTATTCAAAGAAGTTTAATACCAAACTTCCCAGTATTCAGTGAGCCATTATGGAACTGTGGAGTTCTTTTTGACAAACTCCCAGACCATATACTTAAAATGGCCACACTGTACTTACAATGTTTAAGAAAGGACTTAGACACTGTAGGGGCATATTTCTCGTGCAGCTATGCCCTCACCTGTGGTATCCTGCACCTTGCCTTATGGCTTTAAGACCTGCTAGAAGGGTGACTTACCTATGCCACAGGCACCCCACCCTAGAACACCACCATACAAGAAAAAGACTATAGGTTGTACATACTTCTCTGTTCAAGCAACCAAACTATGGAATTCATTACCACCAACTGTAAGAGCCACAGATAACTATCTTGTCTTCAGAAAAATACTCAAGAGTTGGCTCTTTCCTTCATAACCACCATATTCAAACAGCTATGGACTGCATATGCCTGTGTTGATAAATATTTTTTTATCTGATTCTATATATATCTGAGTGTATATCCTAGTTATTTATAGTTCTTTAGAAACTATGTATTGCTACTATGTCATAACAATAAACTACAAACATACTCTTTAAACATTTTTAACTAATGTATATTTACTAATGGTTTAAATATGTATATGTATGTACATATATTTGTGCATATATGTATGTATTCATGTGTGTATGTGTATATAAATATATATACATATATATATATATGCACATATATGTTTATGTTGCTCTAAGCTTAACTTGTTCATAGGTCATTGCATAGCTCCTAGATATGTTGTTATATTAGATACTTATGAATCCTTGTTCTCATTTTATATCACACTTTGTCTACCCATCCCCATATTTCATGTCTCTATCAATCTATCCTCCATTCCCACGCTAACTCATCCCAAATCCATTCTACTACTTTAATCTCCTAAGTAACCCTGACTAAGCTCTTCCCTCCTCTTCCACATCTAACTCACCCAAACCTCACTTTACTACCATGATCTCCCAAACAACCCTACCAAATTCTCCCTCATTAATCTCAACTTTAACTCATCCAAAACCCCTCCTGCTACTATGATCTCCTTAACCCTTTCCACAGACTCTTCCCTCTTCCATCCCCCTTTACTCACCCCAAGCCTAAATCCTATTACCATAAACTCCCAATAAACACTTCTAGATTTTTCCCTTCTCCACCCCTCCATTACTCCAGTCAATCCAACTAACAAACTCACATAGCCACGGCTCAAATTAACTCATAATGATACTAAAACTGTACTCATATTTCCCTATACTAATACACCACTAATTCCTTTTGGGTTCCAGAGTAGCAAGCTACTTGCCGAAAAGCGCTTCAACACCTTGTCAGGAGTAGTAAGCGCTATATAAATATATAAATACTATTACAATGCAATATGCCTTTTGAACAGGTCAGCCAGACATCCCTGCGTAGCGCCTTACCTCTTGAGAAAGCAATGCCCTGACCCCGCCATTCAAGATGCACTGCTGCTCACCCTCTTACACCAGCACTCAGCGCTCGCACACAGCCCCCTCCAGGAATTCCACCCTAACTCCTCTACACGCGCTATGACGATGGCCCCACACTTGTTCGTCAGGTAGACTACAAATGGGCAACCAAGAGAACATTTGTACGTTTTGTTGTCTCACCCATTGGATCGCGTGGGATGAGCTATAGACTTGCTCTGAAGGAGATGCTGTGGACGTGTAAGGTCTGAACAGTTCAAAAATCAATGCTGTGAAAAAAATTAAGGAGGTAATCTCCAAGTTAATTTCTTAAAAATGAACTGATTAGTAGCTAAGTACCGCAGCAGATTTCAAAGATGATTCATGACTGGACAATACAAAAGCCACACTGAATTACTGTTCAGAGGGAAGACTGTGGAAACTATTGTCATCTCATAAGAAGCATTGAAATAAGCCTGAAAAATGTCTTAGGTTTGTAATAGTACCTTTAGGAGGCCTGGGCATTCTTCATGTAGGCTTGCGCTAAGGGCTACTGCATTTGTCCAAGCAAGCCTTTTTCCATTTGGTTTCTATGTAGTTCACTCATTTCCAGTAGCAGTTGTCAATAGGCTGGGTGTCCCATGGGCTTCACGGGGTCTGTTTACCCGCCTGGGAACTCACAATGGCATGAAGCTGGAGAAACGAATTAGACTGGGTTGAGAAACACAAACAATGGTCCTGGGTGGAAAATATGCATGCATCTCAGCCACTGGTAACTACGCTGTACCCTATTCAGGTCCATCATTTTCTAGCTCACTGTGTCACCACAGACATGGGCTGATCATTTGTAAATCACTCCTTGCCTAGCCCCATACCGGAAAGTCTAACCAAAACTGCTAGCCAACATCCCCTATGCATGGGAACGCAAACAACTCCAGAGATCTTTCAATATTTTTAGATATCATTGGTTAGGAGCCATGCTTCTGTTGGCCTTGTTGAGCATTATCAGTGCATTCCAAATTAAGCAAGGTATAATTTGTGTAGATTGGAGAACGTTTCCCTAATCACAGTTTAGTAAAGGGGAAATGAGAACAATTGGTGGCAAGGTTTAACTTTTCGTATTAAAGGGCGGTTTATGAAAGTCATATTCTCCTCGGTTCACTAGCCTCTTCTGGTTTCACAGTTATACAACTTTCATAGCTTGTTCAAAACAAATGATACAGAAATACAATATTCATCGTAGTTTTATGGCAATGCATCAATTAAGAAAAGCTGCACATTTTTTAACAGTACCCAAGTTTATGAATTAACGGAGATGTGTTATTCGTATACTGTCACTAGAATTTTGTGAAAAGCAAGTGGTGTCAGCAAACATCTTACTAGCCTGCTTTGACACATAACTAAGTGTATCATGTCTGTGTGGCTGAATATAGTTACCAGGGAAGGAATAGGCCGTTACTCTCCAATGAGCCTGCTCGCGCCTCACCTATGCTCCACTTACGAGGCTGTAACATAACCCTTAAATAGCACATCATGTAACATGCGGATAACAGATTTTTATTTTAACTAGATAAGTAATGTGTATGTTATGTAAAGCGCTTCGACCCCCTACACTGGGATTAGTAGTGCTATAAAATAAATAAAACTGTGGTATTTACATTGTTATTTGTGCAGATACTGGGGCAGACCAACACATCAGACATTCTTACAGTGCATGCATTTCTCTTATAAACAGGTACTGAACAAAGACAACACACGCCATTCATAAGCACCTGTGCAGTGATAAGCTGTCAGCCTTTCTTTCCCCTCCTTTCCATTTGCATCTAAGTGTGAGCCTCCAGACTGCACCAAGCCGGGATCAGATAGGGACAGAAGGGGGTCTGTTGGCCCCTTACATTTGGCCTTTATCTAAAATAGGTTTGGGCTACTAGCCTTATCATCTCCAGTCTATGCCAATGTGTTCTTTTGAAACAACAAGGACAATCTGGCATCAAGGACATATTGAAAACAAATGACTGCCTCCGTTTGAATTTTTTTTACAGGACACAAGCCTCTATTTCAATGATACTGTACTCCATGCCACTGCCCTCTGCACCACTTTGCTCTATGCCACAACACTCTACTTTGCAACACTGCAGACTTCACCACTGAACTCTCACGTCAGTCTACTTTGCTCTCCTGCACACTATGCCACTTCATTCGAAGCCACTGGACTGCTCTGATCTACACCGCTCTATGCCACTGCACTCTATGCATGCCACTGTAATCTACTGTACACCCATGCCCTCTGCCACTGAACTCTACACCACTTTACTCTAAACATCTGTACTCTACTCTGCACCACTGTACTGTAAGCCAATGCATTCTCTTTTACTACGCGCCACTGCACTCTTCACCATTGCACTATATACCACTCAAGTCTAGGCCACTCCACTCGACTCTGCACCACTCCACTCTACGCCAATGCAGTGTACACCACAACTCCATGCCACTCTACTCTACCCTGCAGCACTTCACTCTACACCATTCCACTATACTCTGAAACAGTCTGCTCTAGTCCACTGCACTCTATGCCACTGTGCACCATGCTGTACCACTCTACATCAATCTACGCCACTGAGCTCTACTCTAAACCATTGCAATCCACCCAATGTACTCTACACCAAATTACTCAAAACCAGTACACTGTACACCACTGCTCTCCATGCGAACAACTCTGCTCCACTCTGTGCCTCTATACTGTACTCTGCAACACTTTACGCCACTGCACGCTACACCACTCTACACAATAATGCTCTACGTCACTGCACTCTATGCCATTCTATTCTATTTTGCACCACTGTACTGTATACCACTGCTTTCTACAGCTCTCTACTCTGCAACACTATACACCACTGCAGTCTACGTCAATGCACTTATGTCAGTGCACTCTGTGCCAATGCAATCTACACCACTGCACTCTAAGACACTCTACGCTGCAAGACTGCACTCTCCACCACTGAACTCTTTGCTACTGTGCTCAACTGCGCTATATGCCATTGCACTCTACTCTACACCACTCATCTCTACCCTATGCACTCTACTCCATTACACTCATTACACTTGATGCAGGGTGAAGCTGAAGAGCAAATAGTGCAGTTGCACAGAGTAGATTGTTTCAGAGTAGAGTGAAGTTGTGCAGAGTAGAGCGAAGTTGTACAGGATAGAGTGCAGAGGTGTACTGTAGAGTCACGTAGAGTGCAGTGGCGTGGAGTGCAGTGGTGCAGAATAAACTACACCACTCTATGTGACTCCAGTACTCCACTCTATGCCACTCCACTCCATGCCACTCAACTCTAACACTGTATGCCACTCCACTCTAAGACACTGTACTCTACTCTACGCCACTATATGCCCTTCCACTCTACTACACTACTCCACTCTGTGCCACCCCACTTTTTAACAATCTACTCGCTCTACACCACTCTACTCTACAGCACTCTACTCCACTCTACAACACCCTCTATGTCACTCCACTCTGTTCTATACCACTCAACAACACTTTATGCCACTCCACTCTATGACACTGAACTCCACTTTGACACTCTACACCACTCAACTCTACGACACTCCACGCCCTTCCACTCTATGACACTCTAACCACTCCTTGGCACTTGCCATTCCACCCTACTCAACTCCGCGCTACTCACCTCTATTCAGCACACCTTCACACCTCTCAACGGCACTCCATAGCACCTCACACTACTCCATGACACTCCACTTTACCATATGAAACACCTATATCTATTAGCCCCACAGCTAGGAAACCCAGCCATTTAAATAATTAGAGCCCAACGGGACCTGTGCCATAACAGACTGTAATTAACCCCCTGGGTGCCCTGGACAAGCTGGTCTCACCCTCGGCCATGGTTGCCATGTGCCGGGGACGAGACCAGCTCGTCCTGTAACCGGCCCACGGGGGGAGCACCAACGCTCCCCGTGGGCTTCCCACACCCCTTCCACCCCCAACCTCCCCTCACCCCGTGACGTCCGATGACGTCAGCACACGATCGCATGCTGACCTCATGAGAGGTCACCTCCCATCGCAGGAAGAGAAATGCAAAGCATTTCTCTTCCGATCAGGAGGTGGGGACAGGCAGAGGCATGAAAGGAAAGGAAAGGCCTTTTTCTTTCCTTTCATATCTCTGAAAGCATTTTACGCTCAGACTGCAGAAATGCCCACTAGACATCAGGAAGTTTATTTTGTTTAATGCTTATAATGAAGGGGAGTGACCACTTGGGCAAGGGTCACTTCCCTGGAGGGTATTTAATTATAAGCCTTTTCTGCCCCCCAGGGGAAGATCGGCCTATTTAAATTAAGTCGATCTGCCCCCCAGGGGGTGGGGGGCAGAAGGTACTAGACACCAGGGCTAAGTATATATATATTTTTTTTTGACGGGGCGTGACCCATTAGGCAAGGGTCGCTCCCCTGGGAGTAAATTGTATTTAGGCCATTTGGGGCAGATCGGCCAATTTTTCAGAAACCACTAGACTACAGGGATTTTTTATTTGGATGTCAATTTCATGCAGGGGGAGAGACCCCTTAAGCAAGGGTCGCTCCCGGGGGAGGGGGGGGGGGGAAGAGGAATTTATTTTAGGGCATTTCTGTGGGCAGATTGGTCTATTTTTATTAGGCCGATCTGCCCCCAGGCATCAGGGTTCTTTGTAAAAATGTTTTTTTACAGATGACCCCCTTAGGCAAGGGTCGATCGCCTGGGGGTAAAATTTATTGTAGGACGATTCTACTCCCCTTGGGGGCAGACCGCCCTATTTCTGTTAGGCCCATCTGCCCCCGGGGGAGGCAGAAACCACTTAGGCACCAGGGATTGCTGTGTGTGTTTTGTTTTGGGGGGAGCCACTTGAGCAATGGTCGCTCCCATGGGGTCACTTTACTGTTGGCCATTTATGCCCCACTTGGGGGCAGATGGTCCTTTTTTTGTAAGGCCCATCTGCCCCCAAGGGGACAAAAAGCCCGCCAGAGACAAGGGAAGATTTTTTTCAAAAAAAGAGGGTGGTGGCATGGCCATACCCCCACCCCAAACAAATGGGGACAAAGTTGTTCTGCCCACCGGTGGGCAGATGGGGCAATTACCACTGATCCACCCCCCAGGGAGGTTGGGGGGGAGAAAGCCTACTACATGCCAGGGAATTATAAAAAAATAAAAAAATAGTGGGGTGGTGGCTACCAACCAGTATGGGCACGGTTATGCCCCCACCCCAACTGAAGGGGGTAACAGTCTTTCACCTCTCCCCCGCACTCTAAAACATCTTATCCCACGGCAAGCAAGAGGACATTTGATTATTTTGGGTTTTGGTTTTACATTTGGGCCATGAGTGCTTGTCTAACTCTCAAAATCATCCCACTTGGAATGGTCAGAGCTGCACTTTTTGGACTTTGGGACGCTACCATGTAGAAAAATCTATGAGACCTAGACACATCTGAAAACTAAACATCTAGGTGGGTCCAGGGTGGTGTGCTTCACATGCACCCCACACCATTTTCTTATCCCCAATGCCCTGCAAACCTCCAACCTTGCTTGAAATCACACATTTTCCTCATATTTTTGTAATGGAACCTTCCAGAATCTGCAGGAATCCACAAAATTCCTACCACCCAGCATTTTCACATCAATACCAATAAAAATTATGCCCCACTTATCAGCCTAAAAACATTTTTTTCCAAACTGCCCTTTTGGGCCCGCAATGGTTCCCCCTCATTTTCAACATGTTGTTGACTCCACCTGTCACAGGCACTTGGCCCACCTACACAAGTGAGGTATCATTTTTACCAGGAGACTGAGGCGAACGTTAGATGGTTGGAAATTTGTGCGGGTGCAGTGATCCCACACAGAAATGTGGTAAAAATTTGATTTATTTAGCTAAATTTGAGGTTTGTTGAGGATTGTGGGTAAAAAAACACTGGGGGATCCAAGCAAGTCGCCCCTCCCTGGACTCCCATGGGTGTCTAGTTTTCAGAAATGTTTGAGTGTGATAGGTTTCCCTAGATGGCTGCTGAGCCCAACACCAAAAATCAGGTGCTCCCTGCAAAAACAGCCCGTTTTGTATTTGATAATTTTGATGTGTCCATATAGTGTTTTGGGCCATTTCCTGTTGTGAGCACCAGGCCTACCCACACAAGTGAGGAACCATTTTTATTGGGAGAACTGCTGGGGAAATGCTGGGTAGAAGGAAGTTTGTGGCTCCCCTCAGATTCCAGAACTTTGCAGCACTGAAATGTGAGGAAAAAGTTTTTTTTTTTGCTAAATGTTGAGTTTTGCAAAGGATTCTGTGTAACAGAAGCTTGTGAGAGCACCACAAGTTACCCCATCCTGGGTTCCCCTAAGTGTCTAGTTTTCAGAAATGTCCAGGTTTGCTAGGCTTTACTAGGTGCCGGATGAGCTAGCGGCCAAACTCCACAGCTAACCACTTTGCAAAAAACAGGTCAGTTTTCTTTGGGGAAAATCTCATGTGTCCACGTTTTTTTTCGGGGCATTCTCTGTCGTGGGCACTAGGCCTACCCACACAAGTGAGGTACCATTTTTATTGGGAGTCTTGGGGGACTGCTGGGTGGAAGGAAATTTGTGGCGCCTCTTGGATTCCAGAACTTTCTATCACCGAAATGTGAGGAAAGAGTGGTTTTGTTGCCAAATTGTGAGGTTTGAAAAGGATTCTGAGTAACAGAACCTGGTGAGAGCGCCACAAGTTACCCCATTCTGGGTTCCCCTAGGTGTCTAGCTTTGAAAAATGCACAGGTTTGGTAGGTTTTCCTAGGTGCCGGCTGATCTACAGACCAAAATCCACAGCTAGGCACTTTGCAAAATCAGGTCAGTTTTCTTTGGGGAAAATGTGATGTGTCCACATTGTGTTTTGGGGAATTTCCTGTCATGAGCACTAGGCCTGCCCACACAAGTGAGGTCCCTTTGTTATCGGGAGACTGTGGGGAATGCTGGGTGGAAGGTAATTTGTGGCGCCTGTCAGATTCCAGAACTTTCTGTCAGCGAAATATGAGGAAAATGTTTTTTTCCCTAAATTGTGAGGTTTGCAAAGGATTCTGGGTAACACAACCTGGTGAGGGCGCCACAAGTTACCACATTCTGGGTTCCCCTAGGTGTCTAGTGTAAGGAAATGCCTCCTTGGCATGGTTACCCCCTGATGTTTTGCCTTTTGATGATGCCAGTTATAATTGAAAGTGTGCTGGGACCCTGTTAACCAGGCCCCAGCACCAGTGTTCTTTCCCTAAACTGTACCCTTGTTCCCACAATTGGCACAGCCCTGGTACACAGATAAATCCCTTGTAAATGGTATCCCTGGTACCAAGGGCCTGTTGCCAGGGAAGGTCTCTAAGGGCTGCAGCATGTCTTATGCCACCCTGGTGACCCCTCACTCAGCACATGCACACTGCCTCACAGCTTGTGTGTGCTGGTGGGGAGAAAATGACTAAGTCGACATGGCACTCCCCTCAGAGTGCCATGCCCACCTCTCACTGCCTGTGGCATAGATAAGGCACCCCCCTAGAAGGCCTTACAGCCCTAAGGCAGGATGCACTATACCACAGCACTATGCCCCTACAGTGTCTAAGCAGAACCTTAGACATTGTAAGTACAGGGTAGCCATAAAGAGTATATGGTCTGGGACTTGTCAAACACGAACTCCACAGTTCCATAATGGCTTCACTGAAATCTGGGAAGTTTGGTATCAAACTTCTCAGCACAATAAATGCACTTTGATGCCAGTGTGGGATTTATTGTAAAATACACCCAGAGGGCATCTTAGAGATGCCCCCTGAATGCCAGTCCAACTCCTAGTGCTAGGCTGACCAGTTTCTGTCAGCCTGCCACAACCAGACGAGTTTCTGGCCACATGGGGAGAGTACCTTTGTCACTCTGTGGCCAAGAACAAAGCCTGTACTGGGTGGAGGTGCTTCTCACCCCCCCTGCAGGAACTGTAACACCTGGCGGTGAGCCTCAAGGGCTCATGCCTTTTGTTACAGCACCCCAGGGCATCCCAGCAAGTGGAGATGCCTGCCCCTCCGGCCACTGTCCCCACTTTTGGCGGCAAGGCTGGAGGAGATAATGAGGAAAACAAGGAGGAGCCACCCACCAGTCAGGACAGCCCCTAAGGTGCCCTGAGCTGAGGTGACTCTTGCCTTTAGAAATCCTCCTTCTTGAGACTGGAGGATTCCCCCAATAGGATTAGGGATGTGCCCCCCTCCCCTCAGGGAGGAGGCACAAAGAGGGTGTAGCCACCCTACAGGATAGTAGCCATTGGCTACTGCCCCCAGACCTAAACACACCCCTAATTTTAGTATTTATGGGTGACCCACAACCCAGGAAATCATATTCCTGCAACCTGCACAAAGAAGAAGGACTGCTGACCTGAAAGCCCTGCAGAGACGACGGAGACGACAACTGACTTGGCCTCAGCCCTACCAACCTGTCTCCAGACTCAAAGAACCTGCACAGCGACACATCCGACAGGGACCAGCGACTTCTGAGGACTCAGAGGACTGCCCTGAACCCGAAGGACCAAGAAACTTCTGAGAACAGCGGCACTGTTCAAAAACAGAAACATCTTTGCAACAAAGAAGCAACCTTTAAAGAACTCACTCTTCCCGCCGGAAGCGTGAGACTTCACAATCCGTACCTGACCCCCCCGGCTGGAGCTCCAGAGAACAAACACTGCAGAAAGGACTCCCAGGTGACTGCGACGACATGAGTAACCTGAGTCGACCCCCCTGCATCCCCACAGCGACGCCTGCAGAGAGGATCCAGAGGCTCCCCCTACCGCAACTGCCTGGTAACAAGGAACCCGGCACCTGGACCAAGCACTGCACCCGCAGCCCCCAGGACCGAAAGGAACCAACCTCCAGTGCAGGAGTGACCAGCAGGTGGCCCTCTTCCTAGCCCAGTTGGTGGCTGGCCCGAGAAGCCCCTCTGTGCCCTGCCAGCACCGCCTAAGTGACCCCAGGGTCCCTCCATTGCTTTCAATAGCAAACCCAATGCCAACTTTGCACACTGCACCTGGCCGCCCATGTGCCGCTGAGGGTGTGCTCTACAAAACCCCCCTGGTCTGCTCTCCGAGGACGCAGGTACTTACCTGCCAGCAGACCGAAACCAGAGCACCCCTTTTCCCCATAGATGCCTATGTGTTTTGGGCCCTCCTTTGACCTCTGCACCTGACCGGGCCTGTGCTGCTGGTGCGGTAACTTTGGGGTTGCCTTGAACCCTCAACGGTGGGTTGCCTATGTGCAGGAGAATGACTGTGTAAGTGCTTTACCTACCTGAGAAACCTAAAAATACTTACCTCCCCCAGGAACTGTTGATTTTTGCAGTGTCCACTTTTAAAATAGCTTATTGCCATTTTAACCTATGCTGTGTATATTACTGCTTTAATTCAAAGTTCCCTACTTGCCTGTGTGGAGTACCTTGCATTTTATGTATTTACTTCAAATCCTGAATCTTGTGGTTCTAAAATAAATTAAGAATATATATTTTTCTTTATAAAAACTATTGGGCTGGAGTTAAGTCTTTGAGTGTGTGTTCCTCATTTATTGCCTATGCGTGTACAACAAATGCTTAACACTATCCTCTGATAAGCCTACTGCCCGACCACACTACCACAAAATAGAGCATTAGTATTATCTAATTTTGCCACTATAAACCTCTAAGGAGAACCCTTGGACTCTGTGCACACTATCCTATCTCTCACTTTGAGATAATATATATAGAGCCAGCTTCCTACATTGGAGGATTAGGGGTGGGGTCTAAGACTTTGCATTTGCTGGATTACTCAGCCAATACCTGATCACACAAATAAATTCAAAAAATTGTCATTAGAAACTGATTTTTGCAATTTGAACTATTTTTGTCAAATTTTAAAAGTCCTGCTAGGGCCTTGTGTAAGTCCCTGTTAGCATTTCTTTTAGAGTTTAAATGTTTGTAATAGTTTGGATTTAAGTTCTAGAAGTAGTTTTTAGATTCCTAAAAAGTAATCCCAACTTTTAGAGTGATAATGTCTAATACAGAGGAGATGGTGATAGAACTCAACCTTACCCCTTACCCGCATCTACGGATGTCAGAATAAAGGTTTCTCTGTAAAATCAAAAAGATAAAATATGGGTCCAATCCTATGAAAGTAAACTCCAGAAGCTTTTGGCAGAGTTCACAAGGGACCACCCCTCTGAGGATAATCCCTCAGATGGGGAAGTTAGTGAACAGGAGGATGATTTCCCCCCTCCTGTCCTAACCAGGGAGAACAGGGAACCTCAAACCCTGACTCCACAAATCATATTCAGAGAGACTGGTTCTTCCGCAGGGGAGACCAGTAACTCTGGAAGCATTGAGGGCAGCCTCAATGAAGATGACCTCCTGTTAGCCAGGATGGCCAAAAGATTGACTTTGGAGAAGCAGCTCCTAGCCATTGAAAGGGAAAGACAAGAGATGGGTTTATCTCCCATCAATGGTGGCAGTAACATAACTAGGGTCAGAGAGAATACTAACATCCTACAAATCCCCAAAGGGATTGTAACAAAATATGAAGATGGTGATGATATCACCAAATGGTTCACAGCTTTTGAGAGGGCTTGTGCAACCAGAAATGTAAACAGATCTTACTGGGGAGCTCTCCTTTGGGAAATGTTCACTGGAAAGTGGAGGGATAGACTCCTCACACTCTCTGGTAAAGATGCAGAATCTTTTGACCTCTTGAGGACTACCCTGATTGAGGGATTTGGATTCTCAGCTGAGGAGTACTGGATTAGGTTCAGGGGGGCTCAAAAATCCTCAAGCCAGACCTGGGTTTATTTTGTTGACTTCTCAGTCAAAACACTAGATGGCTGGCTAACTGGCAGTGGTGTAAATAATTATGATGGGCTATATAACTTGTTTATGAAAGAACATCTGTTAAGTAATTGTTTCAATGACAAACTGCATCAACATCAGGTAGACCTAGGTCCAATTTCTCCCCAGGAATTGGGAAAGAAGGCAGACCATTGGGTCAAGACTAGGGTGACCAAGACTTCCACAGGGGGTGCCCAAAAGAAAGGGGTCACAAAGCCTCCCTAGGGAAAGAGTAGTGAGATATCCAAGGGAAAAAGTAAAGAGTCTTTAACAGAGCCCCAAAAACCTGCTCAGGAGGGTGGGCCCGAGCCTCTTCACAGTCCTCAAATAGGTATAAGGGTAAAAACTTTGATCCCAAGAAGGCCTGGTGTCGAATCTGTAGTCCGCATGGACACCAAACTGGAGACAAGGCCTGTCCCAAGAAAAGCCCCACAACAAATACTACTCCAGTTAGCACAGGAATTGACATTCTCCAGGTGGGATCAATACTGTGCCCAGAGGAAATCAGGGTTCACACTGAAGCTACATTAGTCTCTGAGGGTGGGGTGGACCTAGCCACACTTGCTGCCTGGCCACCTAACATGCAAAAATACAGGCAGCAGCTCTTAATCAATGGGACTAGAGTAGAAGCCCTGAGGGATACAGGTGCCAGTATCACAATGGTGACAGACAAACTGGTTTCCCCAGGACAGTACCTGGCTGGACAGACATATCCAGTCACTAATACTCACAATCAAACTAAAGTCCATCCCATGGCAATGGCAACTTTAGAGTGGGGAGGGGTCACTGGCTAGAAACAGGTGGTAGTCACCTCTGCAATTCTAGTAAAATGTCTGCTAGGGAATGATCTGGAGTCCTCAGCATGGGCTGAGGTAGAACTCAAGACCCATGCAGCCATGCTGGGTATCCCTGAACTGGTGTGTGTCAAGACAAGGACACAGAGCAGGGCTTAGGGTGAAAAAGAAGTGTTGAAGCCTGGAATAATGGCCCAACCTTCAAAGAGAAAAGGAAAGAAGACTGGGGAACCAGCTTCAACACAGCAAAAGAAACAGAACCTCTCTTCCCAGGAAGATGTTCTATCCCCTGAGGGAACTGAGTCCATGGAGCTGGAGCCTTACCAGGTTGAGCTCTTGGGCCCAGGGTGACCCTCAAGGGAACAGCTGTGTAAGGGGCAAGAAACGTGTCCCTCTCTTGAAGGCCCAAGACAGCAAGCCTCTGAGCAAGAAAAATGAACTGTCAGTGGAACCAACAGGGTCTATTGGGAAGATGGGCTCCTATACACCGAGGCAAGAGATCCAAAACCTGGTGCCACTAGGAGAGTGGTAGTGCCTCAGGAGTTTAGGGAGTTCATTCTGACCTTAGCCCATAACATTCCCCTTGCTGGGCATTTGGGACAACCCAAGACATGGGAGAGATTAGTCAACCATTTCTACTGGCCCAATATGTCCCAGAAGGTAAAGGAGTTTTGCACCTCCCTTGTCACCTGTCAAGCCAGTGGTAAGACAGGTGCCCACTTAAACGCCCCCTTCATTCCATTTCCAGCGGTGGGGTCTCCCTTGAAAGAGTGGGAGTGGACATAGTGGGTCCACTTGAACCTCCCACAGCATCAGGGAACCAGTATATCCTGGTAGTAGTGGATCATGCTACCAGGTACCCTCCCATGTGCCTTAACAAGATGTGGTGGACTATGTACTAGGCCTACGTTCAAGGATGGCAGAGTACATGGAAAAGGCAAGCAAAAACCTTGAGGCCAGTCAACAACTCCAGAAGTTGTGGTATGACCAAAGGCTGCTATGGTTGAGTTTCAGCCAGGGCAGAAAGTCTGGGTTCTGGAGCCTGTGGCTCCCAGCGCACTTCAGGACAGATGGAGTGGCCCTTACCTAGTACTTGAGAAAAAGAGTCAGGTCACCTACCTGGTGGACCTAGGCACTAGCAGGACCCCTAAGAGGGTGATCCATGTGAACCGCCTCAAACTCTTTCATGACAGGGCAGATGTAAACATGTTTATGGTTACAGATGAGGACCAGGAAGCAGAGAGTGAACCTCTCCCTGATCTCCTCTCCACTGACCCTAAAGATGGCTCAGTAGATGGAGTGATCTGTTCAGACACCCTATCTGGTCAACAGCAGGCTGACTGCAGGCAAGTCCTCCAGCAGTTTGCTGAGCTCTTTTCTTTGACCCCTGGTCAAACACACCTGTGTACCCATGATGTGGACACTGGAGACAGTATGCCTGTCAAGAATACATTATTCAGACAGTCTGACCAAGTCAAGGAAAGCATCAAAGTGGAAGGCCACAAGATGCTGGAGTTGGGAGTGATTGAGCACTCTGACAGTCCCTGGGCTAGCCCAGTAGTCTTGGTCCCCAAACCTCACACCAAAGATGGCAAGAAAGAGATGAGATTTTGTTTGGACTACAGAGGGCTCAATTCTGTCAGCAAGACAGATGCGAACCCCATCCCAAGGGCAGATGAGCTAATAGACAAATTAGGTGCAGCCAAATACTTAAGTACCTATGACTTGACAGCAGAGTACTGGCAAACAAAAATGGCACCTGGAGCAAAAGAGAAAAAACATTCTCTACACCTGATGGGCACTACCAGTTTACTGTGATGCCCTTTGGCTTAAAGAATGCCCCTGCCACCTTCTAAAGGTTGGTGAATCAAGTCCTTGCTGGCTTGGAGTCCTTTAGTGCAGCTTATCTTGATGATATTGCTGTCTTTAGCTCCAACTCGCAGGATCACCTGGTCCACCTGAAGAAGATTTTGCAGTCCCTGCAAGCAGGCATCTAAATGTCAGATAGGGCAGGGTACTGTGGTTTGCTTGGGACACCTTGTAGTTGGAGGCCAAGTTCAGCCACTCCAACCCAAGATCCAGACTATTCTGGACAGCTCCAAAAACCCAGACTCAAATCAGGGCATTCCTTGGCTTGACTGGGTACTATAGGAGGTTTGTGAAGAGATATGGATCAATAGTGACACCCCTCACAGAACTGACCACCAAGAAAATGCCCAAGAAAGTGAACTGGACCATGGACTGTCAAAAGGCCTTTGACAACCTGAAGCAATCTATGTGTACATCACCAGTTTTGAAAGCTCCAGATTATTCTAAGCAGTTCATTGTGCAGACAGATGCCTCTGAGCATGGGATAGGAGCAGTCCTGTCCCAAACAAATGATGATGGCCTTGACCAGCTTTTATTAGCAGGAGGTTACTCCCCAGGGAGAAGTGTTGGAGTGCCATTGAGAGGGAGGCCTTTGCTGTGGTTTGGTCCCTGAAGAAGTTGAGACCATACCTTTTTGGTACTCACTTCACAGTTCAAACTGACCTCAGACCTCTCAGATGGCTGATGCAAATGAAAGGAGAAAACCATAAACTGTTGAGGTGGTCCATATCCATACAGGGATTGGACTTTGTACTGGGACACGGACCTGGGACTGCCCAAGCCAATGCTGATGGCCTTTCCAGGTTCTTCCACTTAGAAAATGAAGACTCTCTTGGGAACGGTTAGTCTCATCCTCTTTAGTTTTTTTTTTTGGGGGGGGGAGGTTGTGTAAGGAAATGCCTCCTTGGCATGGTTAACCCCTATCATTTTGCCTTTTGCTGATGCCAGTTATGATTGAAAGTGTGCTGGGACCCTGCTAACCAGGCCCCAGCACCAGTGTTCTTTCCCTAAACTGTACCTTTGTTCCCACAATTAGCACAGCCCTGGTACACAGATAAGTCCCTTGTAAATGGTATCCCTGGTTCCAAGGGCCCTGTTGGCAGGGACAGTCTCTAAGGGCTGCAGCATGTCTTATGCCACCCTGGGGACCCCTCACTCAGCACATGCACACTGCCTCAAAGCTTGTGTGTGCTGGTGGGGAGAAAATGACTAGGTCAACATGGCACTTCCCTCAGAGTGCCATGCCCACCTCTTACTGCCTGTGGCATAGGTAAGTCACCCCTTTAGAAGGCCTAAAAGCCCTAAGGCAGGGTGCACTATACCACAGATGAGGTCATAAGTGCATGAGCACTATGCCCCTACAGTGTCTAAGCAAAACCTTAGACTTTGTAAGTGCAGGGTAGCCATAAAGAGTATATGGTCTGGGAGTTTGTCAAACAAGAACTCCACAGTTCCATAACAGCTACACTGAAATCTGGGAAATTTGGTATCAAACTTCTCAGCACAATAAATGCGCACTGATGCCAGTGCAGGATTTATTGTAAAATACACCCAGAGGGCATCTTAGAGATGCCCCCTGAATACCAGTCCAACTCTTGGTGCTAGGCTGACCAGTTTCTGACAACCTGCCACAAACAGATGAGTTTCTGGCCCCATGGGGAGAGTGCATTTGTCACTCTGTGGCCAAGAACAACGCCTGTACTTGGTGGATGTGCTTCTCACCTCCCCCTGCAGGGACTGTAACACCTGGCGGTGAGCCTCAAAGGCTCATGCTTTTTGTTACAGCACTCCAGGGCATCCTAGCTAGTGGAGATGCCCGCCCCTCGGGCCACCACCCCCACTTTTGGCAGCAAGGCTGGAGGAGATAATGAAGGAAAACAAAGAGGAGCCACCCACCAGTCAGGACAGCCCCTAAGGTGCCCCGAGCTGAGGTGACTCCTGCCTTTATAAATCTTCCATATTGAGACTGGAGGATTCCCCCAATAGGATTAGGGATGTGCCCTCCTCCCCTCAGGGAGGAGGCACAAAGAGGGTGTAGCCACCCTACAGGACAGAAGCCATTGGCTACTGCCCCCCCCAGACCTAAACACACCCCTAATTTTAGTATTTATGGGCGACCCAGAACCCAGGAAATCAGATTCCTGCAACCTGCACAAAGAAGAAGGACTGCTGACCTGAAAGCCCCGCAGAGACAACTGAGACGACAACTGACTTGGCCCCAGCCCTACCGGCCTGTCTCCAGACTCAAAGAACCTGCACAGCGACGCATCCAACAGTGATCAGCGACCTCTGAGGACTCAGAGGACTGCCCTGAACCCGAAGAACCAAGAAACTCCTGAGAACAGCAGTACTGTTCAAAACAGCAACATCTTTGCAACAAAGAATCAACTTTTAAAGAACTCACTGTTCCCACCGGAAGCGTGAGACTTCACACTCTGCACCCGACGCCCCTGGCTCAAGCTCCAGAGAACAAACACTGCAGAGAGGACTCCCAGGCGACTGCGACAACGTGAGTAACCTGAGTCGACCCCCACAGCGACGCCTGCGGTGAGGATCCAGAGGCTCCCCCTGACTGCAACTGCCTGGTAACAAGGAACCCGACGCCTGGACCAAACACTGCACCCGCAGTTCCCAGGACCGAAAGGAACCAACCTCCAGTGCAGGAGTGACCAGCAAGTGGCCCTCTTCCTAGCCCAGTCAGTGGCTGGCCCGAGAAGTCCCCCTGTGCCCTACCTGCACCGCATAAGTGACCCCCGGGTTCCTCCATTGCATTCAATAGCAAACCCGATGCCAACTTTGCACACTGCACCCGGTGGCCCATTTGCAGCTGAGGGTGTGTTTTGTGTGCCTATTTGTGTCCCCCCCAGTGCTTGACAAAACCCCCTGGTCTGCTCCCCGAGGACGCAGGTACTTATCTGCCAGCAGACCGGAACCAGAGCACCCCTGTTCCCCGTAGACGCCTATGTGTTTTGGGCCATTCTTTGACCTCTGCACCTGCCCGGCCCTGTGCTGCTGGTACAGTGACTTTGGGGTTGCCTTGAACCCCCAATGGTAAGCTGCCTATGCACAGGAGACTGACTGTGTAAGTGCTTTGCTTACCTGAGAAACCTAGCAATACTTACCTCCCCCAGGAACTGTTGGTTTTTGCAGTGTTCACTTTTAAAATAGCTTATTGCCATTTTAACCTATACTGTGTATGTTCCTGCTTTATTTCAAAGTTCCCTACTTACCTGTGTGGAATACCTTGCATTTTATGTATTTACTTCAAATCTTGAATCTTGTGGTTCTAAAATAAATTAAGAAATGATATTTTTCTATATAAAAACTATTGGCCTGGAGTTAAGTCTTTGAGTGTGTGTTCCTCATTTTATTGCCTGTGTGTGTACAACAAATGCTTAACACTACCCTCTGATAAGTCTACTGCTCGACCACACTACCACAAAATAGAGCATTAGTATTATCTAATTGTGCCACTATCAACCTCTAAGGGGAACTTGGAGATAGTGTATACAGAGCTAACTTCCTACATCTAGCTTTCAGAAATGTTCAGGTTTGCTAGGCTTTCCTAGGTGCCGGATGAGCTAGAGGCCAAAATCCACTGATAGGTCAGTTTTCTTTAGGAAAATGTGATGTATCCACTTTGTGTTTTGGGAATTTCCTATTGCGGACTCTAGGACTACCCACACAAGTGAGGTAACATTCTTATCAGGAAACCTGGGGGAATGCCGGGTGAAAGGAAATTTGTGGCTCCTTTCAGATTCCAGAAGTTTCTATCACCAAAATGTGAGGAAAAAGTGTTTTTTTGCCATATTTTTAGGTTTGCAAAGGATTCTTGGTAACAGAACCTGGTGAGAGCCCCACAAACCACCCCATCCTGGATTCCCCTATGCCTCTTGTTTTAAAAAATGCACAGGTTTGGTAGGTTTCCCTAGGTGCCGGGTGAGCTAGAGGCCAAAATCCACAGCTAGGCACTTTTCAAAAAACACGTCAGATGTCAATGTAAAAATGTGATCTGTCCATGTTGACTTTCCTGTCGCAGGCATTAGGCCTACCCACACAACTGAGGTACAGTTTTTATCAGGAGACTTGGGGGAACACAGAATAGAAGAACTAGTGTTATTGCTCCTTGTCTTTCTCTACATTTTTCCTTCCAACTGTAGGAAAGTGTGCAAAAAAGATGTCTATTTGAGAATTGCCCTGTAATTCACATGCTCGTGTTGGGACCCAGGAATTCAGAGATCTGCAAATAACCACTGCTTCTCAACACCTTATCTTGTGCCCACTTTGGAAATACAAAGGTTTCCTTGATACCAATTTTTCACTCTTTAAATTTCACCAAATGAATTGCTGTATAGCCGGTATAAAATGAAAACCCATTTAAAGATGCAGCTTCTTTATTGGCTCTGGGTACCTAGAGTTCTCAATGAACCTACAAGCCCTATACCCACAACCAGAAGAGTCCAGCAGATGTAACAGTATATTGCTTTTGTAAATCTGACAAGGCAGGAAAAAGTTACAGAGTAGAATGTGGGGAGAAATGGTTGTTTTTGCACCTCAATTTCAATATATTTTTATTTTAACTGTTATTTTCCGTAGGAAAACCTTGTAGGATCTACACAAATGACCCCTTGCTAAATTCAGAATTCTGTCTACGTTTCAGAAATGTTTAGCGTTCCAGTATCCAGCATTGGTTTCACACCCATTCCTGTCACTAACTGGTAGGAGACTAAAAGCACCAAAAATGGGATATGTCCTAGTAAAATGTCAAAATTGTGTTGGAAAATGTGGTTTTCTGAATCAAGTCTGCCTGTTCCTGAAAGGTGGGAAGATGGTGATCGTAGCACTACAAACCCTTTGTTGATGTCATTTTTAGGGGAAAAACCACAACCCTTCTTCTGCAGCCCTTTTTTCCCATTTCGTTTTTTAGAACGAAAGTTTGGCTGTATTTTGGCCGATTTCTTTGTCTCCTCCTGGGGAACCCACAAACTCTGGGTACCTCTAGAATCCCTAGGATGTTGGAAAAAAAGGACGCAAATTTGGCATGGGTACCTTATGTGGAGAAAAAGCTATGAGGGCCTAAACGCGAGGTTCCCCAAATAGCCAAAAAAAAGGCCTGGCACCTGAGGGGGAAAGGGCCTGGCAGCGAAGGGGTTATTTGCCATAACAAAAGTCTAGCCATCCTGCGATTCCACTGTTCTTCTCATAGAAAGGTTCCTGGGATGCATGGGTGTTGATATATTGTATGAGAGAGGAAGTCGTCCAGACCACTGTCATGTCTAGTGAGTTTCTGATGGGTGATACAGAAAAAGTTTCTTTGTTGGATGGGTGCAGTATTTGACCTTGGGTCGTCCATTACTCGGACGCCATGCCAACAACAAACAGTTTTGAAATCTAAGACCCAGTGTCAGCCCGGGAATGGTGAACTGATTAGATCATACCTCTTAATTACCCATACTTGCAAATTCCATCTATGGCTAACAACAAATTCTATCTTCAAATTAATATGCGGTAAAGACCAGAATTCAATGACTGTATTCCGGGTGTGTCTATAGTATGAAACGTTATATAAAAGATACAAAACAGTACAGTGAAAGAGAGGAATAGGCCGCAATTCTGATTATGCCAGTTCAATGTGAGAGTCATGAGAGAAAGCTGCACAACTTGGTCCCGAGGCAAGAGAGGAATAGGCCACATCTCCAATCATGCCAGTTCAGTGTGACAGGCATGGAAGAAAACTCCACTACTTGATCCCAAGAACTTCTAGCACTGAGTGATGCTTACCAACCCCAGTAAGGATCCAGGGGAAGGTTTTATATCATAATATGGTATGGACAAATATTGTCCTCCAAAATACCCTAACTCCAGATCTAAGTGCCCTGAAGATATATATATCTCACAATGGCACCCACAGAAAGAGTTGGGAATAGTACATCTGATCTATAGTTACATTCATGAGATTGTGATAGTCAACATTCTGGCCATAACATGTTAGGACGATATTTAAAACATAAAATTCTAGTAAAATACTCAAGGGAATTGGACGAGTTGTATCGTGCTTGGATTTAAACACTATTTATGCCTCTAATTCCATGTATACATGAAGCTATGGATAAAAACGAAATGTCCTCTGTTGAGCTGCCATCAAGTTTATATCAATGTGCAGTGGATGAATTTCACAGGAATTTTCCATAGGGAAAGGGTGCAGTATTTGGCCCGGGTCACGCACCATCCAGGGAACACTACCAACATCGGACATTAGGCCAGGGAGATTTGACTTCTATGAGTTGAATCGCCTGTTTACTCATAATACCCTACACATCTCAAAATATTGATGATTACATTTCCTCAAATGTATGTGGCGTAAGCATGGGAATTTACTGGTACCAACAAACATCCCACTTTCCTGCATCTCCACACTTCATCCAAAAAGGTACTACATGAAATGTGTGAATATATCATACAGGAGGGGAACACACCAAAACCACAGCCATGCCAAGTCAATGTGACCAGAGCATATGTCACAGAAATAAGTCTTCAGATATGGTTGCAGCAATAAGATGCAGGCTCTCGTAGCACTGAAGAAACCACACCGACATGAGTTATTTTGAACAAAGATTCAGGAGAGTCCAGTGAGACATACTAATGGTATCATATGTTTACCCATAATGCCCTGCAACTTTGTTGAAACCTCCAATTACCTAATATTTATATGCTATAAAACAATTCCATTGCCAAGGGCCGAAGTTTTATAACCCTGCATTCTCATATTTCCCTAGTTAAAAATAATGGCAGACGTGTTGGTGAACCGATCATACTTGAGAGGAAGAGACTCAAAGAGGGACCCTATCATGTCAATTTGAGGGTTATGAATTTTACAGACATTTGCTATTGTGCTATTTGCTATTGTGAATGGCTCCTCATTTGGCCCTATTGTCACCTAACCTCCAGTGTCTCCTAGCAAATAATCATGAAAGCTCTAAGCTCAAGGGTTGTCAAGCAGGGGTTGTTTACATGGATTGCTTAACATTTCATGACCATAATGCGCTGAACACTTCAAACTATGACTGATGGAACTAATTTCCTGCAATCATACATACAATAAAACGGCAGATTTTGTGGCACAAGAGCCATCATCCTGCATTCCTATATCTCCTACAGTGTAAATGGTACAGAGCATGTGTGGGTGGGTGTATTGTTCCGGAGAGGAAATGATCCAATCCTTGGCCAAGTCAAATCAGTTTGCAATGGGTAAGGTTCAGAGGAATGTGATATGGGATATTGCTGCAGTATTTGGAAACATGGCTGCCCGGTTTAAGGGAACCTTACTAAGCTCACAGATTTTTGGAAACTAGAGAACGGAAAGCCATGGAAATGTGACTTGCAGATATTGTCACATCTCAGTTTTATCCATAAAGGCACTTCAAGTGTTAAAGAATGGTAAAAACTTGTAAAGAATGTCTCTGAAATTTGTCAGGTGGGATAGCAGCATTAAGTAGCTTTGGAATGGCCCAGTAAGCTAGAAGCTTTACCAACATCAGATGTTTTAAAAAATAGAGATCGCCAGGGAATCCAATGAGGTTTTACTTGCATCGACTTTACTATGCCTTTTTAGCATGTTCCACCTCACATTTCTCCCAGTGAAAACGTACCCAACATGTTTGAGTGGGTAAGAGCTGGAGGGTGGAATAGGGGAGAGAAGATGTTCATGATATGGAACCTGTATCACCTGGCGCCCCTGGAATTAAACCAATCCAAGGCATTTGTGAACAAGAGCTATCCAAAGAAGCCATCGATGTCTGGCTTGCATCCATTGCACCACTTTTTTTTTTACCCATAATGGCGTGCAAATGTCAAATAGAAAGGTCTTAAAACAAATGTTCATCTTATTTACATGACCTAAGAATACAACTCATTGCCAACAGCAAAAGCCCTGGAATCATATGTTTCCACATTTCTCTCATGAAAGATGGTTCCCAGAATCAGTTTGCAAAACAATTTTTTTAAGGAAGAATTTCCCTGAATTCTGCCGTGAGGATGGTTGCAGTATTTATATTGAGCGTACGGCAACTCAAACAATTGTCCCAGCGCAGAAAATTATGGATATGCAGGTGACCCTACCAATCAAAGCGATGGAGATCTAGGGGAAGCATGACGTTTACATCACACCACTTGTCTTTTAATTCACCATCCCCTCTGAATTAAAACTTTGACAAACATAACCCAAGTTTTTCCTACTTATTCTCCATAAAAGATAGAGATTCAATGCAGAAGTCCTGCCATCATGCCACATTTCTAAAAATAGCACCACATATGTGTGGGTAGCAGTCTCTTAAGGAAAATCAAGTGGCTAAAACATCAAGTAAAGTGGCAATTTTCGGCCAAGATGGCGGCCGTGTAGGACGCCTTTTAATGAGCTCCGTACGGGGCTGGAAAATATCCTGTACAAACACGCGCAAGAGGAGCTTTGCATGCAAAGGAAGCCCTTTGCGAAATCACGGATCAATGAGGGACAAACCGTTAGTGCCAACGGGGACAAGAGACGAGGTATCGCTCCTCACACGGCACTCATAACCGGTGCCTCTGAAACCAAGATGGCGGCCCGACCAGCGTAATAGCCGCTCCTGCATTGAAGCTCCAACCGGACTTTCGCCGGTGGCTCCACTGCCGATCTACCTGCGGCGCAAGCAAAGAATACCTGTGAAACACACCGGCGCATGTGGGACCCATCATCCTAGTGCCAGGAGGCAGCCCTCCGTTGCCTCGGACCTTCGACGCGGCCTGGACCACAGCGGTGAGTGCATCGCGCATGCCACAGAGCAGCTCGCTCCGCTGAATCTTTTAAATAAAAGGGCTGCTCGCCTTTCCTCTCATCCCCGCTGCTGGCTACGCACGTCTGTGGTGAACCGGGGCCCACTGAATCCCTGGTCCTGCACAACACGAGCAGAACAAGTTGTGACTTACAAACATTGAATACGGTGCAGTGAGGCAGAAACGTTTTATTGATATGTTACAATCCCACCTTCACAGCATTTTTTGAATATATTAAGAATACAGTAACCAGCGCCCAACGGACTACCTAAAAGATGCTATAAAGACCAAACCCGGCACTTTTCAATACTGGGCGCAGCCAACACGCAACATTGAGATATCGCCAGGTATTCCTCGACCTACTCTTTTAGGTTCCGAATGGCACAAGGACACACCTAAGGAGTCTCAAAAAACTATTAGTCACCGCATCACAGATATTAAGCAGTGTCACAACGAGACAATTACTTGCAGTAGACCAACAACAAAGACATAGCGCGCAAATACAATTCTCTTGCCCACCGCCACCATGAAGCAATCGCGACCCAACAAAACCATCAACTAAACTATGGTCACAACTGACAATGACTTTTCAGAACCACTGTCACAAGCTGAACAGTTTCGCCAACTGGAAAATACATTACAGCTTCACTTTGAAAATTTGAGTTAATCCTGCATGCAATATTAGACACCAAAACTTCACTAAAAACTAAGATTGACACAGTCTCATTGGAAGTTAATCTACTGAGAACCGATCATCGTAAACTCACAGAGCGAGTCACTCAGACGGAAGCAATCACTCAGACTGTACAACCAACCTTCCAATCGCTACAGACGCAAGTAGCAGCCATGCAAGAAGAGCTTAATGTGCTTCATCGCAGAGCGGAGGATGCGGAGGGACGCTCGAGACGTAACAACATCCGATTTCACTGGATTCCCTGAACGCTCGGAACAACCTAACGCAGAAGCATTCCTGGAAAAATGGCTTAAATCCACAGTATTTCATGAAAATGTACCATCCCTGTTTTCCATTGAAAGGGCCCACCAAATACAGGGTCGACCACCTAAAGCAGGTAACCCTCCAAGCCCTCTCATAGCTCGCCTTTTGAACTTTGGCGATCAAGATCTGATTTTACAATTATTCCATACCAAAGAGCTTTGGCGCTTTGAAAATACAACAATAACGGAATGCCCAGATTACACAATGGAAGTGCAGCGTAAAAGGGGATTATTCATGGCGATCAAACAACGCCTCCGCACCCTACAAATCAAATCTGCTTTTCTATACCCAGAAAAACTTAAAGTCATAGACCAAGAGACCACACACATCTTTTAAACACCTGAGGATGTATGGACCTGGCTTCACGCAAAGGGCCTGTTTTCAGCTACGGCAGAAGAGAGGGAGGCGAACACATGGATAACTCCAAAACCGAAATGTCGTCGCAGGAAACCAACTAAAACCCATCCAAACCGAGAACAAGTGGCGGCAGAACGTGATCGATGCAGTAGCGGCAGCTTTACGCTGCTGCAAAAACCTCTTTGACAGGCTCCGTTCGGAACACACACAAGTATCAGGATCCGATTCTGGCTCTGAGATTTCCGAGACTGGCAGCAATAAAGCCCCACATATCACGCCTGGCTCAGTGGATGACATTATTTGATAGACAATAACAGGCCACACGAACAACGTATTCCACCAACCTCAAGACACTCCATCAGAGAACACCCTGACAGCCCCGCAGACACTGCTTAATTGGATCCTTTCTCCTCTACTGCATCAATCATCAAGGGCCCCGTAACGGGGTAGATTCTCTTAAAAGCCTGTTACCACCCCACCAAGATGTACCTTTGGACACGTTGTTCATTTCGACATAGAGACACTCCTTTCCTGTTACTAGCTAACACACATTGGGCGGCACAATATATAGGTGCGGCCCGGAGGGATTGTTTTCAAAGTTAGGGTTTTTTCTTCTTAATTTTATACATGTGTCACCATGCTTTTTACTATGCAATGTCTTATACCATCGCAGCCCGAAATATTGGGCCACATCCCGCAGTTGCTCACACACATGCATGCCATGGAAAGTGTAATGTACAAATGTGTTACATTGTCTGTAGTATTTTACATAAAAACTAAGGAATGATGTCTCATACACAACGACCGACCCAAGCCCAACAATATAGAATAATGACCTGGAATGTTAGAGGTATGGCAACATACACTAAACAATATAAAATACACCCATATCTCAAACGCCACAGGGTACATATTGCACTACTCCAAGAAACGCATCTTACAAAGGCTGAATTGACGAAAGCACATTCCCACTGGCGAGGTCAACTATATGGTACTGTTACTTCAGCATTTGCCAAAGGTGTCCTAATATGGGTAGCCCCCGGAGTTCCCTTCGCCCTCACCTCCCAGGCAATAGATAAAGAAGGTAGATTTGTGATATTAGAGGGTAAGTTAGATGGCGCACCCAACAACCTAGCGGCTATTTATGCTCCAAACAATAACCAGATCCCCTTTTTAGACTTCCTCACACCAGCCCTGTTCAATGATCCACTCGCACCCACGATCTCGGGTGGTGATTTCAATTGCATAATGGATCCACAACTAGACCGATCCCATCCCCCAATATCCTCAGCCCCCGGTCTGAGAAATACTCGCCATCTCTGTACCTGGAGTACACACATGGGATTAGTTGATGTATGGCGTTTAAAACATCCCCAGGACCATGAATATTCATTTTATTCTCCGTTACACGACCTATACACCAGGATAGATATTTTATTTAATACCACCAATAATGGTCCTCTTTTAGAACACGCAGAATACCTTGCGAAAACACATTCTGATCACAATCCGCTGACAGCACTTTTGTCTTGGGGTATACCACGACCTGCCATACCTACCTGCCGCCTGCAAACAGAGGCCTTACTAGACCCTCCATTCCACAAATCATTGGCAGATGCTACCCACCAATATTTCTTAACAAACGCTAACACAACTCCCACCCGTGCAACAGAATGGGAAGCACATAAAGTGGTTGTTCGCAGGCACTGTATGGCCACAACCTGGGGAGTAAAACAACAATTAACCCGGGACCTCATCAAGATTGAACATGACTTACGGCAGGAAGAAATGCACGCTGGGGAACCCTCTGGGTCCCCCACACAATTACGCCAACTATGACGACGTAGACATGAAGCAGAATCCACCCCAAGTTGTTACGATTATCACACACGCATGGCTTTATGGGAGATCGCTCGGGTAAGGTACTTGCCTGGCTCCTCCGAGAAGCAAACCATAGAACAACAGCAATGGCCATCCGGTTGCCAAATGGACGCATGGCCACGTCACAACTCGCAATAAACGTCACTTTTTGCATTTACTACCAACGGCTTTATGAGCGCCCTACTGACCTGAATATGGAAAGAACATGCAGTTTTTTAAGAGGGACACACCTTCCTAAATTGAATGACACACAACACAATACTATAGAAGAACCCATACAATTAGATGAAATTGCGGCTGCGGTCCAGAAAATGGTGCGTGGTAAAACTCCAGGCACTGATGGCTTACCCATTGAGTACTATGCCACATATCCAACCACTCTCTACCCATGATTGTTAGAAGTCTACCAGGAAGCATTTCAACAGGGCACCCTACCACGCTCTATGAGGGAGGCCCTGATCGTGGTGCTACCTAAACCAGGGCGTGATACGACGGATGTAAAGTCGTACCGCCCCTTATCGCTACTTAACCTAGACTGCAAGATTCTGGGTAAGATACTTGCCAACCGCATGTTACCTATAATGCACTCATTGGTACACCACGATCAATCAGGCTTTATTCCAAACCACACCACATTTATAAATATCAGACTCCTCTTACATTTAGGGCCAGATGTATCAAAGGGTTTTACCCATTCTGTGTCTATGGGAAAATGTGTTCGTACATATGGCCCTTAATACATAGCACACTGTCGGAAGACATGCATCGTGTAGCGGTCTCTCTAGATATGGAGAAGGCCTTCGACACATTAGGATGGGACTTCCTATTTGCCTGTCTGGAAAAAAATGGGATTTGGTCCTTGCCTATTGCGCTGGATCAGGACGCTATACGGAGAGCCACTAGCAAGAGTAAAAACTGGCGGGGTAATATCTAACTGCTTTAATATACAACGTGGCACGCGGCAAGGCTGCCCCCTATCGCCGCTACTATTTGCTTTAGCAATGGAACCCCTAACATGCTACCTACGTTCCAAAGCTGAAACCTGGGGCATATGGGACTCTCATAGATTCCACGTGGTGTCATTGTATGCGGACGATGCCCTTGTATACCTCAGAGACGTACACTCCACGCTTCCCTAACTCGAACATGTACTTTTACAATTTGGCACGGCATCAAGACTTCAGATTAATTGGCCTAAGTCATGTGTCTTTCCTTTAGTATTATACCCTCCCACTACACGCCTTGCTGCGAATAACACACAATTACAGTGGCAATATTACACCTTCAAATACTTAGGAGTATATATATATTTCACTCGACCAAAAATCTCCTAGATGGCAACCTAACCAAAGCGCTAACGTCTGCCCGCACATCCCTTAATTTCTGGCAATCGCTACCTTATCCCCAATGGGCAGAATAGCGATATCTAAAATGCTAATTCTACCCCGGTTGTTATATTACTTCTCAGCACTGCCTGTTGTAGTACCACGTGCCTTCTTCAAAATGCTAAATAGTTTATTATTAGACTTAATATGGGGAGATAAATGCCTCAGAGTAGCACTATCTGTACTCCAGAGACCGCTCCATGATGGGGGTCTAGGTGCCCCACACTTTAAGTCACCACCTACAGTGGCCCCAGACGCGGGGCATAACAAGCTCGGGGGTGGAATATTGGGAATCATTAGTTCTGAAGGTGGAAGCAAAAAATGACCTGCGCCCACCATAAACGGAGCACCCTCCCCTAGGGGAAGCACATAACTATTATATAGTCACACACACACCCTATATACTCACCTACACACCCAGAGAACAGAACGCCAATGGGAATGAGCCCAACTTACAACACTTGCTACCCATATTGCGAAATAGACGTTGGTATATCTCAGACATAACATGTCAAACATATGATGCAATACAGGCATGGTGACGGTTAACTATCTTTTCCCCCTTTTCTTTACACTTTAGTTTTGAATATATATTATTAATTTTAATTCTTCTATTCATCAAAAGAGTTTATAGTTTTGGTAATACAAAAAACATATGTTTATATATTCAACAAACTGCATATCAAACAGGAACTGCACCACGGTAATAGGTGAAATGACTGGACTCCTCTATAAATTGATTTGAAAGTTAAGACAAAAATCTACACCTGGATAAGAAGAAATGACGTAACATTATACTGTTTTGTATCACTTGAATTTAAATATGTGAAAATCAATAAAGAAATATACAAAAAAAAAAGTAAATTGGCAATTTTCAAAAAACGTTTCCATGGAGAATGCTTCAGTATTCTGGAAAATGTGTGGGTCATTACAAGTCTGGCAGTCCAAGGACCGCAAGACACGCAGTGATGGTCAGACCGCCACACTCCAGGCTGTCCGATCTCCACATTATATGACCCTGGTGGTCAGCCCGCCAGGGGACCGCCGTCACCACCGGGAACATGGTTCCTGACAGGGTGACGGCAGTCGGGATTGTGCTCAGGCACGTGCTGATCACCAGCCCACTTACTGCCAGCCTTTCCATGGCGGGGACCCTGACCAGCACTGTCGGAATACACACTGTCTGCTTTGCAGACAGTGTGCATTTTGAAGGTACTGGGATGCTACCGTTTTGGGGGTGCTATGTTATTGGCCTCAGCTTCCTTTAAAGGAGCCGAGGCCAATACCGTTGCATTGTTCCCGGTCAGCCCTGCAGAAATGTTGTAGTATAATGTTCCCGCGGGTCAGCCCAGCGCAAACATTGTAATGTAATGGGGGGATGCCACTGGCGTCCTCCCTGCAGCTTTGGCGGTCCTATGGTGGGACTGCCAAAGTCGTATTGAGGCCCTATGATTCCTGGTCCCCACGGAATGCTACTAAACACAGTCATTAATTAAAACCAGAGATTCAAAAGCAATCTACACATTGAGCTAAATAAACATCAACCTTTGCCTCCAATTTACTCACTGGAAAGACCAGACTACTGTCAGTAGCAAAGTTCTTACTTTCTATTGCTGGTATGATCTACGCATGTTACACATCCCTGCAGTGGCATTTGTTTATTTATGCATTTATTTATTTGCAGTTTAATAAACCTCGAACAAGACCTAGAGAGGTCAGAGCGCTGCACAATAACAAGATAGAAAGTTACAGTACACAAAACGAAACATATACAGAAGTTAGGTGGTAGGATTGCAGAAATCACCCTTCCTTTATTCTAGCAGGATCTATTTATACTCGACATAATACAGGCAGGATAAAATAGGTAACTGGTGTGGGAAGTCTGACTAAAGAAATCAACAAACTATTTGCAAAGCACGTTTAGTAAAGGGATTCCTTAAACAAAAAATCCCAATCAGTAGGGGTTATAAAAACTGTTCTTAAAATAATCGATTGAAGGATTGTCTCAGAGGGACTCAAGTTCCATAGTCTGGGTGCACATCCAAAGATGGATCAGGAGTTGGTCTTTCGGTTCTTGAATCTGGGAGATCCCAGAAGTAGAGCTTGCTCTACACAATTATCTGCTACCACCAGAAAAGTTATGTTTTTCAGCCAGTTGTCTTGGGGTGGCCTGATGTAATGCTTTGTCGGAAATGCAGACTAACTACGAAAAAATGCACTTGGCAGCAGTGTTATCAAAGCGTCTAAGGTTTTTTTTTTTGTTGGGGATCGCAGTGAGAAGCTCATTGCCATATCTGAGTCGTGATATGACTAGAGCTTGAACCACAGTTTTAAAATTCAACTGAGGAATGAGGGCTTTCATGTGTTTGACAATGCTACTCAGGGCCTGACTTACATATTGGTGGTCGGGCCATCGGTCCGCCGCAGCGGGGATTTATATTCGTCCGTCTGTCTGGCAGAGTAACTCCCGTCCGATTTGTATTTTGGACGATAAAACTGCCATCAGTTATGGCGAATGTAGATCTGACATTGTTGTGATTCTACCAAGCAGACAGTGATCACTCTTCTGTCGTCGTATACCACTTTGTTGGCGTGGCAGTATTCTGCCAGTCACATGTATATAATACCTTCATTTGGGGAGGCTCACAGCAGTGTTCTGTAGAAGTAAATATATTGTGGAACTGTTTTGGCGTGGTATAGCCTTGCGTCTCAAATATGGTTGTGAAAGTCACGCCCCAGATAGTAATGTTTTAGGTAATCACACCTGCAGAGCACACTAGAAAATATACACCATGATCCTTTTCTTTCTCAGAAGTGGCATTTTTGTCACTCTGATTTGCTTTCCCTGTGTTTATTTTCCATTTACCCAACAGTTAGTTAGTTTCCCTACTTTTACTTCATTTTTACTTTTAAATTATGGACGGGAAAAGAAACTCCATATTCACAGACACAGAATTGACAGTGGATGAGATCTTAAGGGCAGAGCCACACTTGTTTCGAGCCCTTGCGTAAAGCACAACTATTACGCAGAAAAGGCAAATGCTGAGTAGGATTGTCTTAAGAGGAAATGCTGTGTCTAACAGCAGGGACTCACAGAAGGAAATCTGGATTTACTGGAAGGATTTGAGGGGTATGGTAAGTTCCCTGGCTTCAAAAGACCACCTAGCAGCCAGGAAGACTGGTGGTGGTTCCCCCAGGCCTATGAACCTCTTACCCTGGGAGGAAAAGGTGTGTGTGATCCTACACATTGACAGCTTTGCAGGAATCCGGCGTGGAGTGGATACAGGTAAATACAAGCACAGTATATTAGCCATCAACTATTATTATTTTCTTTTCAGTATATTAGATGGATTTTTGGCTTGTAATTCCCAAAAATGTGTTGTAAGCTATATATTTTCCATGTATAGCAAATCTTCAGATATGTGCTTGTGGAGACCATCTTTCTTACTAAACTATAATGTCTAAACATCTATTAACAACATTTTCTTTGGAGAGTGTTATCATAACAGTTATATATATGTACCTCATGCATAAATTAGTTATACTAAGGTAAGAAGCACCTATTATGTGTACATAGTTTCCTGCACATACATACGAAGTAAGAAAATGCATGTTATTGTCTTTGTATGGCCTTTTTGCACATCATTAGGGGTCAAAACAGTAATAATTAGAATTTTGTGTGTAAGAAAGTTGTTAAGTCATTACGCAACCTACACAGAGTCATCCTTTAATGCAGTACACAACAGCTGCTACCCCGTTAGTGGTCAATGACTACAGCTACCATAATGTTTTGTATTACATAATACTGCTTCTCATTTTTAGTGTCACTCTCATCATGCCATATCTTGGACTCATAATACATCTATTAAAGTGTCATATTCTTCAAACAATCCATGTTCACACTCTTCAAAACATACAGAGTTTAAGGTGGTTTACTTGTGTCTGTGGTTTCACACTCACAATGTGTAACCTTTTGATTTTTATGTGGGCCTATTGTGTATTAACAATCTGGTGAACTTACAAATTGCTGCTTCCCTTTACGAGTTATGTCTCATTTCATACACTGACAATATCTGGTTGACTAAGGAAGCTCAACATGATAAACGGCTTCATATGACTCTAGGCAGATATCTTAAAAGTATGATTTGATAGAAAAACTGGCCATATCACATCATCATACTAAGGATAAGTTTGTGATTTTAAGTCTGACTGAAGAAGTGTAAATTGATGCTACAATCAAAGGTATATTTAACTCTTACCTCCCTTAACAAATTAGCATGTTTATCAATGTTGTGTTCAATTTTCAGAATTTGTGAATATGCATCATGAGACTAAAAACGCTGAAACTTATCATTACACTTATACACAGATATACAAACAATCATCATATCAATTCATGTTGTAGGACCAGCTCCTAAAGCAGAAGGTCCTGAAACAACACCTACAACTCTAACCACCATTTAAACTCCTGCAGAAGCCTTCAGTGAGGATACAACTCCTGTTGACCCTGATCTGGATGAGGAGAAGCATGGGTCCGTAAGGAGTAAGGGGATGGCTCTTTGGTGTTTCTCACTTTGCCTGCCACCACTTATATCACCCTTGTTGTGTCTCCCTCTCAGCAACATCCATTAGTGATCACTGCTCCCTGCAGCCCCATGTCACAATCTACATCTGCAGTGCGCTCCCCAGTCCTGGCTCCTGTATTGGCTGCAACAACACCAGATGAGGCAGTTCCTAGTGTGATGGTACCAACACTGCCAAGGACACAGATTAGTATGGGATGGGTTAGATCAACATTTGAGCAGCAGAGTGAGGCCACAGATCTAGGGAAACAATGTGCTAAAATATCATTGGAACAGTATCCCGGCATGAAGAACAGATGGGCCAGGTCACAGAGACCCTCAGAGACAACAAATAGCTCACAAGTGAAATCAAGAAGTTGCAAAGGAAGCACAATTACCTCAGAGTTAAATATCTATTTTGTGCTCCCTGTCTGGGGTGGTGCAGGATGGACTTAGGGACATAAATGCAGGAATATACGTCAGTCCTTAACCCCTATCACAGCACCCACAATATCAGAGGACCAAACATCAGCCTCTTCCACAGAAAAAAGGTTCATATTCTGTTCGCATTTCAAAGACATAAATCATATTAAAATATTTATGGTGTAATAGCAATATTGAATAACCTGCTCACAGCTTATCTAAAAAAATGACACAAACTTGGATGTTCTTGAGAAGAAAACACGTTTTATTATATGTAACAAAATCGCCCAGTTTTGCCCTTCATGTATTACAATATATGCAGATTTTGTCAAGTCAGGTCAAAGAAACTTTATTTCGGCTGCAAGAGCCATAAAAGCGCATAGCAGCAATAAATACAAATAAAAACACAAGGTAATAAATATAACAATACATATAATGATAAAAAAATGGAATAAAAATAAAATACACTCACACAGAGCAATGGGACAGTTTTGTTGGAATCATTAGACAGATAAGAATTTCCTTCTGACAAACCAGCTAGCTCTGAGGAACTTGGCAACGGCGATCACTAGCGTTGGCCTAGTGTCTGATATGAGGATTCGCAGGGCGATTTCAGAGCTGCGGACTCCCAGCAGTCTGCATGCCGGGGCCAGCCATTTCCTACGTGAGGCGGTGTATGCGGGGTAGGCAAAAAGGACATGAGGGAGATTCTCGACAGGGGCTTTGCAGGCTGGACAGGCGGCTGATTCTTTGTGTGACCAGCGGCTGGTGAAAAGCCTTAATGGTAGCATTCCAGTACGGAGCTGAAAGTACAGTTTCCTTTCCATTGGGACCGTGGTTATGTCCCAAAAAGCCTCATACTTGCATGTCTCTTTTAGGTTAACAAAATCACAAGATAATGTAGTGTGAAGTGCCGCCCCTAAATCTTCGTGATCTGCCATTTGCCAATATAGTTTCTTTAGTTCGCTTTTCGAGGGAAAGACGGAGATGGTTGGTGAATACCAGAGTTCACTGAGCCCGAGTGAGTAAAGTGACCCCTTGATGTATCTTAGCCAGGGGATTCTGTGAAGATGATCAGCTTTTAAAATAACCTGCAGGGCTTCAGTAAAGGTTTCAAGCTCTGGGGTAGTCCAGAGACGCTGCCAATACAGCAGAGGGCGTAGGCGGGCTTTATGACCGATGCGCTTTATGCCAAGATCTTTAAAAAGGGGGAACACTGGAGTGCTTCGCGGAAGGGACACAAGGTTACTCAGGAAGTTGTTCTCAGCGATGGTTATGTCTTGGATTTTGGCATAACCCCATAGTTCAGCCCCGTAAAGTGCTGAGGTCACAGCCTGGGCTTCGTATATCTGTATTGCTGGGAGAATTGGTTTTGGGTATGAGAGGTGGAAGTTTTTTGATAGTGCCCCTGTTGTTTGCTTTAGTTTTAAGGCTTGCTTTCCTATGTGTGATTTCCAAGACATGTTGTCAGTCAATGTTATACCCAGGTAGCTGAAAATGCCCACCTTCTCAAGTGTGGTGCCCTCTAGTGTAAACTTCCCTCTAAAGGATCTATGGGGATTAAGGGTCATTAGTTTTGTTTTAGAGGCATTGATTTCAACTCCCCGCGTTGAGCAGAATTTCTCAAACCACGTGAGGAGTTTCCTTAGTCCACTAGGGGACTTGGATATCAGGAGAGTATCATCTGCAAAGAGCAAGACAGGGATTTTTTGTGTGCCAAGTGATGGTGCGTCAGCCTCCACTCTAAGCAGGGAAGGGACGATTTCATTGATATACAGAGAGAAGAGGGTCGGGGCAAGGACACACCCTTGCCGCACACCCCTGGATACATGGATTCTATCAGTTAGTTGCCCCTTGTTGTCCCACCTAACACGTGCAATATTGCTAGGATATGCTCCGGGATTCCCATTCGGGAGAGAGTGTCCCATAGTTTGTTGCGAGGTACTAGGTCAAAAGCAGACTTTAGATCCACAAAAGCAAAGTAAAGGCTCCCTTTACCAATGAGCACTGTTTTCCAGTATAAAAATAGGAACCTGAGGGTTTGATCAGTGGTAGATATTTTCTTCCGGAAACCAGCTTGGAGGGGACTAAGGATATCATGTTCAGTCATCCAGTCTTCGATCTTTCCCAAGAGGCAGAAGACTTTTTGCACACAGTCAATTAGACTAATTGGTCTGTAGTTGCAGGGGAGTGATCTGTCGCCCTTTTTAAAGATTGGGATAACAATAGCCCCTTTCCAGGACTCAGGAATAGGCACCCCAGATGCTATTGCGTTCGCTATGACGGTGAGGTATCTTGACCAGGATGCTATATTGGTTGAGAACAGGTGTGCTGGGACACCATCCGAGCCAGGGGCCCTGCCGGGTTTTATGGTGCCTAGGGAATAAGTTATGTCACTTTGAGAGAACAGCTGGGGTACTTCAGTTGTGGGTGCTAAAGGAGTGGGGCTATCATGGTCATGGGAGTACAACTTGCTAAAATGATCTACCCAGTCTTTCGGGCGATGTTGGTTGTAATGTCCAATCCTGTGCTTTCTGGGCCTCGTGCTGCCAGGGACCAGAACAGACTACTGTTCCTCTCGCGCACAGCGTCACTAAGTGCTGTCCACCACTTACCATCTTGGTCATGCTTGGCTTTGCGTATGGCTGACTTGTAGGACTTTATAGCTAGGCGGATGGCGGCGGCATCCTTAGATTTAATAGCTTGGATTAAGCGCTTATTTAGGGACCGAAACATTTTATTGAACCAGCGGTGCCTAGCTATGGGTCTCTTGCCATCATGGGCTGTGGATACTGAGAAGTGGGCTGCGATATCTCTGAAGCATGAGGTGTGGATTAAGCTTATTTCCTTATAGGGGATTGTGGGACCCACCTCTAGGTTCATTAATGTAGTCTTTAGGGTGTTATTGGCTGCGTTGATGAGTGCGGGCCGAGCCGCAACCTTGTCCCACTTTAAGTGTTGTTTGGCGTTAACCAGGCTAATACCCTCTGGTGCTGATACTGAGGAGTTAATCGTGGGCGAGAGGTTGCCCAAGGCTAACGTGTGAACAGAGAGAGGATTATGATCACTTTCAGTTCTTTCAACGATCGTCATATCGATGACTAGGGGCCATAATCTTATGTCAATTAGACAGTAGTCGATTCTGCTGGTGTGGTTGGTTTAGTTGAATGGGTGATGGCCTTTGGCGTCTGATTTGGTTCTGCCATTTAACGCCCTGAGCCCGAATTCCATGGTCAGTGACTTAACTTGGACTGCGACCTGTGTCCATCTTTTAATGGGTGGAATGGATAGGGCGGGGATAGACCAAGCTCTATCCTCCTCGTCTGTGGACCTGAGATCATCTCGGTCTAGAGGTTCGAACGTGACATTGAGGTCACCTGCCACAATGGTTTTATGATGGCGGGACAGTTTTGCAAAAGGGCTGCCAGGACACAAAGGGTTTTGGAGACTTGACCCCCCTCAGGTGTAGATATTGAAAATGTTCACAACAGTGTCAGGCCCGAATGATAGAAGGAGACCTAACAGGTCGGGAGAATCGGTGGGTAGCTGTAATATATGACAGTTAAGTGATGTTCTGATCCAAATAGTCAAGACCCCTGAAGGCCTGCCTCTAGTACTGGGCACGGCAGGGATGTAGAAGTTTGAATAGCTTGTTCGAAAAAGTGGATTGCTTGACCATGTCTCTTGAAGAAGACATGTCATGTTCATCAATAAAAGAGGTGAAGGATGGAAGAGGGAGAATAGATTTCAAACCTGGCATGTTCCATGAGACAAGTCGTACCCCAGTGAGTGGTTGAACTATCCTGTCTAGTTGCCTGGTATTTACATGATTAGCTGCCAGAGATTGATTTGGCAGGTATGGTATGGCAGGTATTGAGTGGGAAGAAGTAGATCAATGCCAATGTTGGTCAGTGAGACCTGGGGTGGGTGGTGATGTTCCTCTAGTGGAGCTGACCTGGCCCTGGTGAGGGAAGTGCTTGCAGGCTTGGTTTTCGGTTCTTGATTTGGTGGGCAATATTCCTGCAAGATGAAAGATGCATTATTGTCATATTTGTCATATTTGCACAGTAAACTGTCAAAGGTCTTGGGGAATATGTCATGAATGGGAAAGAGAATACTTGCACTGGCAGTAGGGATTGCAGCAGGCCTGGGGGTGATTGATATTAGTTGGTTGAGTGGTTTATCAGCGTAGATTTTAGATGAAGCTTTAAGTCAATCGTTCTCGCCAAGGGTAGATACATTTTTTGCTGGGTAGTAGCTCGGACAATCCCCGTAGTGCATAGGGCATTTGAACTGGATGCGCGAATGTGCTGGTGGGCTTGTTCTAGCATCTAGGGCCACAAAATTGTCCACCATGGTCCCGTCCTTGAGTGTCAGTTTTAAAATGTCAAAGTGTGTTCCCGGGTCTGGCCATCTTGCTACATTGATTATGTCCTCGCGTATTACAGAGCGACAGCCTCTTACATGCCGAATCCAACGGATTGCCTTGTTTTTAATAGAGTCTGCCCTTTCCTTATGTGTCGATGTGTTTAACTTGGGAACGGTGACCATTAGAACTACATTACCTGATTGAGACCAATCAATGGCAGGCTGTGCAGAGTATCTTGGGGCAGTATGGCTCATGAGTTTGGGGATTTTGTGATGGTCGTCTAGTGTTTTCCCTGCGCCTAAACTGTTGTGCAAAGGCGGGTGGAGTAAGTTCTTGGTCTTAGCACCGACTGGAAGGAGGCCATCACAGCTGGGTGCTGAAAGAATGGGCAGATTCGTCATGGTGCCTGGTAGGGTTGGGCTTTGGGTAAGGTACATGGTGGCCATGCCATCTGCAAGAGTTAACTGTTTTACTATTGCAATTAAGGAGTTAACCATGAGCTTAAGTTCTAGTACTTCCTTTTTTAAATCTTGTATGCATTGAGTGTGCTGTGGGTTTATGTGGGTTGAGTGTGTTCTTGCGGCTGCTAGCCCATCCACCCTGATACCTGGGTCGATGTCAACATGTGATTCTAGGGCGTTAATTAACAGATTAAAGCGGTTGCTGCACTGGATGAAATTGTTAGAGCCCAAGGGTAGCTCCTGCACTAGAGATGGAACAGTGTGGGTGATAACATTCCTACCCTCTCCCTGCCCTGTAGTGGCTATGTCTTGTTGCCCACATTTCACAAAAATCTCAGCAATTTTCTTTGGGCCAGCCCTCCTATTGGTTGGGGAGTGCTCCCCCACAGTGCCGTTAGAATTATTTCCCTGAGGAGTAGTTAAAATTCCCTTGCATTCACCCACAAGAGAGTCAATTCTGTCCATAACGCAGTTACTAGCTGCATGCTTGTGTCTTTTTCGCTTAGCTTTTAGCACAGCCCCTGCCCCAGCCTCTATTGCTTTCCTTTTACCCATCTGGGACGGTTATTGGTGATAAAATGTTCTACAGAGTATCAGTGTAATGAAGCAACCTACGGGATGGCACAGTGTTGGCAATAGTGCATAGAGCTAAGATCAATGATGCCTACTTGAATGGTCAAATGTTAGGGGGGGCCCCAGCCCAGCCGCAGTTGTGGCCTGTGCAGGGGGGAGGCTACAGTAAGATCCTTGGAGGGGCAAGGTGACGGAGGTTGCGCCTTGCACTTTTCGTCAGATTGTCCCGAAAGTGGCGGACGGTGGTGCTGCGGGGCCAGCAGAGACCCCCCTCTGAATCCAAAAGAGAACACTGGGTCTGACTGGTGAGTGCTCAGTGGCGCACGCCTTTGGGGAGAGGAAGATTGACAGGACCATGTGGCCTACAGCCTGCATTATGCATGCTCTAAGTGTGGCAGCAGGCTAAGGACAGTATTGTCGCGTGGGCTCTCATTATCCTAAATGAGACTACTGGATTTCTAGGCAGCAGGATCGTTCACGGTGTGGGGGACTGAGTCTGATCCACGTGGAAGGAACTCTGTCACCCTAAATCCGGTTTTTGCTCCAGCTAACTAGCAGTGCCTCATTTCTCCCAAAGGGAAGAGATGATTGGGCAGCCGAGCGCATGATATCTTTGGAACTTCTCAGGGAAGTCGTGGTCACTCAGATCCAAACCAACTCTCTCATTACAGTATGATCTCATATACAAATGACAAAGGCAGTATAAGTTTTATATAATGTTTTAATAAAACGACTGCATTTTAGATAATAAGGCGTGAGCCGCAATAACCAGAACCATACAACACAGTAGGATTGAAATAGTCACCAGGAGAGTAAAACATAAGAATACTGCTATCATGGTGTTTAACAGTTTCTACTCTCCCCTTGCTAGTTCTATTTCGAGCACAGCATGTTAAGTTTCTAACTTGCCTTTCTGAATCCCTCGGGAGACATAAGCCCTCATACCTGAGCAAAGGCCTGCGATCTGGTTCAGCATCTGCAACAAGGCAGTCAGCGTCTAGTTGTGGTTCCCTAGTCGGAATCTCCCTCTCCCGTGTATTGGGACAAGGAAGTGTTTTTATAACTAACATGTCAGCGTGATCACAAAATGTCCCTACGCAGGAATGCCAAAGACTAAACTCCTACCATGTCTATCGGCAATGTACCAGACTGTATCCTTGACTGAAGCACAGAGTGAACAAGAATGTGTTATGGAGAACTCCAGTGCTGAAGTAGGCTAAACAGTGTGATATGAAATATAAAACAAGACCGTAGAACTGGCTATTTGAAAAATAACAGTACGAAGCCGAATAAAAAGCATTTAGAGCAAAGTGCACAGAGGCTCTAAGCTGCGAGCAAAGGAATAAAATACATCCAGGGCAAAATGCACAATGGCCTAAAGCCTGAAGCTAATGCGCAAAGGATACGTAAAACTGGCCACACTACAGTATGACCTGTCCAGATTACTGAACTGTGAGCTTACCACTGCACATATTGAATGTAGAGACAGGCTCAGATGAAAAAAAGCAAGTGGTATTGGGACACGGCTGCCTGTGCTATACTGGTTGCCGGGCTATCTGGGTGCACTTTATTTGTGGCGAGTGATGGCAGTGGTGCTGATATGGGACTGTGCGAATGGGCAGTAGTTTACAGACTTGGCAGAATGTGTCCCTGAGTACATCATTTGAAGTTGCTGACATCCTAGTGAGCCGCTGGCAGGTGTAGTGGTGTGTACCGGGAGCCGCTACGTAACAATCTGCCCCAGCGCTTGTGAGACCTGTGAGACACTATCAACTAGAGAAATGAGCTACCCATGAGTTGCTATTGCTTGTGGGGACCTGCCTGGTTAATTGAGCCCTGCATGCCTGTTGCACGACTGCCACCAGTAGGAACCTCAGGGTCTGTGCTGAAAACACTCAGTATGGTGCCTGCATGAGTTTCCTGACCATGATACAGGTAGACATGTGCAGTGAGCGTAGTGGAGCAGGGCCCTTAAAATTGCTGAAAGCCTAAATTTGAGGGCGGTTCCCCTGCCATCATGGCTGTTTGCGTGGCACCGAGGAGCCAGGGAATTGGATAATCCCACTTTCCTCCTACATATGATTCACTCTAACTGACAAGATGAGAAAGACTGATAAATCTCAAACCCGCCTCACCTGATCCCATGATGTCCCAGCATCAGGACCCACAGTTACAGGGGCCCAAGGCATTTGAAACTACACTGCTGGCAATGCAGTCTATCAATGGGAAAATAGATTCCCTAAACCATGGGCCACATGGCAGCTAAATTGGACAAACAAACTGCATGAGTCACAGCAGCGGAACTAAATATCTCAAGCACAGAGGACAACCTACAAACTGTCTCTACAAAATGTTTGAATATGCAAAAGGTCCTAGCGGTCATACAGGCCAAGAATGAGGATCTCAAGGTGCGGTCCTGCTGGAATAATCTTAGAATTCCTGGAATTCCAGAATCCACTAATGCTGGCAAAATGGAACAGTGTGTGCCTTGTGAACTATTTAGTGGGTAATCTATCAACCATGCTTGTGATGGAGCGAGAGCACAGATTTTTGGGGCCAGACCCTCTCCAGGAGCACCACCGCCCACCATAATACCCAAACTGCTCAACTATGGAGACTGTGATACAGTGCTATGTCTGGTATGCGAAAAATGTGCAGTACAGTGCAACACTGTTTCATTGTTCCTCAACTTCACAGTAGCAGTGCAGGCAGTGCAGAAGGAATATCTCCCTGTTAAGAAAAGGATGCAGCAGGCAGGAATATCATATGCAATACTTTATACGCCAAGGCTTCGTATTGAGTACAAGGGAATGCAGAAGATATTACACAACCCAAAAACAGCCATGGCTTAACTGAAAGCATTCACTTCGAAGCAAAGCAAACAGCCTCAATCAGATACGCATGAACCGGATGACTGATCACTGTGGGTTGTACCTGGGGTCTTGTTGTTGCATTTGTACCCACTAGCTCGGCAACCAGTGGCATGCTCGCCCCCTGAGTCGGCCCAGACGGTGCCAAAATGGATATACACAAATGATTCTGCGATGTACCTAACCCGGTTGCATTGAGAACTCTCTGCATTGCATTGTTGGCAGCACAACCTACCTGCTGTGGAAGCTGCTGATATGGCTACCTACGGGAGGGATATACCTGATGGATGCACCTATGAGGATCCAATAGAATTTAATGTTGCATGGCTAGTGCTCTATGTTGGTCCCAGCCACCTCTTTTTAACTGGAGGGTGTGCTGCACTTCTGTCTGCCCTTAAAAAGGGTACACTCCATATGTTTCTTCAAAAATCAGGAAATTATGCTTGCTAAACAAAGTTGTGTTTTGTTGATACAGGATGTTTGTTGCTATTGAAAAATTGTGATGTCTTAGGCATGATTTGGATGCTTAAGTGGGTGTAGGGGGCGAATGTTTGATGTTCATGTTGACACATCTCAGCTGCACCGCATGATATTGTCGTCACTATCAGGGCCCTGCAACCCCTCCAGGAAAACTAAATTTATACAGGTTCTGATTTTCAGGAGCGGAAGATTACTCCTGGTAAAAGGCATATAACATTACTGCTGTGGGCTGAACAACCCTAGGAAAACACGTCAGGTGCTGGCATACTTAGACATGCATAACGTACACTTTGATCTCCTCCAGGAGTCACACCTAACTAAATCTACTGAAGGTAGCACAGGGCCTCGGTGGGCAGGCACCCAGGTAACCTCCTCCTAGTCATCATACTCTAGAGGAGTATTGTTATTGATAAAGAAAGGGGTTCCCTTTAAACTGTGCCACTCTGAAACGGATAAGCATTGATGCTGGGTGATAGTAAAGGGCAATCTATATGGTACAATGGTCACCCGGTGTCCTCGTATGGGTTTAACACAGATGGTCCTGAGTTTTATACACATCTTTGGCATCGGCTGCACATGCTTCAGGCATCAGCTGTTATATGGGGGGGGGACCTTAATACCTACTTGGACCCTCTTGTGCGTCGCTGTGTCACCGGGGACTGGCAAGACAAACACTCAGACCAGGTGCTCCAGGAGGGAACGGTTGATGGAGGGCTGGTGGATGTTTGGAGGATGAGAAATCCAACAGGCAGAGAGGGCACCTTCACCTCAATTGCACATGGAATGTGGTCCAGGCTGGATTATCGTCTGATTATCCAAGAGGTCAGCACTTGGACAGTCAAGGTACGACACCTCCCATGAACATTGTCAGATCATGCACCAGTGAGGCTGGTGGTGGCACTACTCAAACATGTTCCCACACAGTTTACCTGGCAGCTTCATCCCACTGTCTTGTTAGATCCTGTATTTCTGGAGAGTTTGTGCGCAGCATATCTAGAATACTTTGAAGAAAATGTGGTTTCCATGGAGGAGGTGGGCAATATTTGGGAGGTGTTCAAGGGGTATGCATAGGCTCCTAGGCAGGTATACTAAAAGCCCTACGTACGCACCTGCCGAACACAGAACAAAAAATCCAAGCTATTGAAGCGCAATACATGACCACACCCAGCCCTCATATACTACCGGCACAAGAGATAAGATCATGGCATATAATGAGACAGCTGAGCATGAGATGTGTCATCTCTCGAAACAACATGTTGCAAAGTCATAAGGGAGAAGGGGAGCCATTTTCAACCATGATTCAGCTGCTGCTTACCAATATGGTCCTACCGGATCAATGGGGCTTAGTTCCTACCAGATCAAGAGCGCACAAATTATGCTCTATCTTTGTGCTACTACAGTATTTAGACTCCTCTATACAAGCTGTGGCAGTGCTACTAGATGCTGCTAAAGCATTTGATTCTATAGAATGGAACTCTATATTCACGATTCTACATCAAGTGGGGAATGCCCAGGCCTTCTTCTAATGGGTATGTCTGTTGTCTAAGAGCGCTCTGGCAAGAGTGCGGGTAAATGGCACTATATCTGAAGCCCGCACATAGACAGAGGCATGCACCAGGGGTGTCAATTGTCACCAATCTTATTTGCACTGGTGCTGGAACCATTGGCATGTGTGATCTGTCAGAAACATGCAGCATATATAAGGTATGAACATTCCTCAGGCCTGAGCTTTAACTGGGCTAAATCCACTGTCTTCCCTTTGACCCCATCTACACTTCCATATTGACTGGACTTTCCACTGGAGTGGAGCACAGATCTGGTCAAGTGTCTAGGAATATGGGCTCACAGAGATCCAGATTTAGGCCCTCATTATGACTCCGGCGGGCGGCGGAGGCCGCCCGCCAGAATTCCGCCCTCCGTAATACCGCTCCGCGGTCAGAAGACCGCGGAGGGTATTATGAGTTTTTCCCTGGGCTGGCGGGCGGTCTCCAAAAGACCGCCCGCCAGCCCAGGGAAAAACTCCCTTCCCACGAGGATGCCGGCTCGTAATAGAGCCGGCGGAGTGGGAAGGTGCGACGGGTGCTGTTGCACCCGTCGCGTATTTCACTGTCTGCAAGGCAGACAGTGAAATACATTTTGGGGCCCTCTTACGGGGGCCCCTGCAGTGCCCATGCCGTTGGCATGGGCACTGCAGGGGCCCCCAGGGGCCCGCGACTCCCCCTCCCGCCATCCGGTTCCCGGCGGGAGAACCACCAGGAACTGGATGGCGGGAGGGGGAGTCGGAATCCCCTTGCTGCGCCGGCTTGGAGGATTCCTTGGGGGCAGCGGGAAACCGGCGGGAAACCGGCGGGAGACCGCCGGTTTCCCTTCTCTGACCGCGGCTAAGCCGCCGCGGTCAGAATGCCCCGCGGGGCACCGCCGGCCTGTCGGCGGTGCCTCCGCGTCCAGCGGCCCTGGCGGTTACAAACCGCCAGGGTCGTAATGAGGGCCTTAGTGTTCCGTTATAACTATGACAGGACATTAACAAAACGTGAGGAACAGATTTCCAGATAGATATGCCTCCTATTTTCATTGGCAGACAGGGTGGCAGTAATAAAAACAATCATCCTACCTACATTTCTATACTTCTTTAATACCATACAGATTATCCTGACAAAACACTTTTGTAAAACTCTTAGGTCACTCATAACACTGGCTTGGGCAGGCAAACAGCCCGAATCAATTGGAAACACTCATACTACCTAATGACCAGGGCAGGCATGCCGTGCCGGATCTCCACCTGTATTGCCTATGTGCCCAAGCACATTTTCATCATTATTGGTACTATCCCCCTTCATACATGCCACATCTAGCAGTAGAGAATGACGGTGCACATGCCATCCCACTCTCTGCAATCCTCCCCTTAAAGAGAGTCAAGGAGGCCCAGAGATCGAAATCAATTTGGTGAACTGAATCTTGAGAGCGTGGAGGCTGTTGGGCGCTAGGGCAGCCCAGCTTCCACTCTTTGCCCTAGTACTCCCATTGAGATACCACCCAGAGATCTCGGTTACACAGGAAAAGCTAGCATTCTACCTACTTGGCGAGCTGGGATTAAAGGCTTTGGGTGGCCTCCACCTTCCAGGAACGTTTGTGGAATTGATGGATCTGCTGGGGTGCGGAGTGGCAGCTCCACCTCTGCCATTCACAATATTTCAGCTGCGGGCTGCGGTGCGGGAGCTATATCCCCAAATCCCTGCTGTACCCGACTCATGGGGCATTACAAATAATACTAGCCAGCACCTCAGGCAAGCAACTGGTCACTAAGCTATATAGTGCTTCACAGCGGCAGCGGGATATACTGGTCACAACACACGGAGCCTTAGAGAAGCAGAATGCATCTCTCGAGTGTACGGGGGGGGGCTTTTACTGTGCACGCATGGAGAGGCTTACTTCTAACTATAACCTGAGAATTGTCCATTTCAAATACATGCATCAAATGTATTACACTATTGTCCGACTGTTCAAGTATGGGTTGCGTATGGACACAAATTGTGTGCGCTGTATGGCAAAGGGGGTGGACTTCCTCCACCTTGCTTGGCATTGCATTCCGATCAAACAATATTGGGAGTAAGTGACTTCTGATCCAGCTGCCTTAGTGCTCGAGGTGGTGGAGTGCCACCACACAACTATGTCTACTTGAGTTGAGAAGGCCTCTCCAACCGGCGAACCGGAAGCTGGTGGCGGTGGCTCTTACTGGCAAAATGAAGGGTTGCAAAACACTGGAGTAAAAAATCTGTGCCCTCAATAAATCAATGGCTCCAAGATATTACACGTGGGCAAATAATACTCGAACTGTAAGCCAAAGACCTTTCGAAAACCTCCAGGTGTAAATATATATGGGGTCCATTTACAGCATATTTACTGTCCAGATCTGAAACAAATTGAAGGACAAGTAATTGTAGGTGCACTGATACGCTGACAATGTGATAAAGTTGTCCGTTCCTTAATCAATGTGATTATGTATGACATGCTTTTACCCAGGCCTCAGTTAGGTAACATACAGAGATGATGGTGTTGGCTTTTGTGAAATGATGTATGTTGTTTAAAAATCTAATAAAAATAATTTAAAAAACAATTACTTACGTACACTCAAAAGGACTCTACCTCAATTTTGCAACTTGAAAACCACAATATTTTCATGCTGAGTTTTACCCAATTTGGACACATCAACATTTAAAACGCCCTTTTGTGGACAAAAACATACCAACTAAGCAAAGATTGCAGTATTCCGTCATTGGTAAACAAAGATTGTTACATTAACATTCATGTCGATGATTGATATTTACCTAATTTAATAAATTGCTAATGACATCTAGAAGTGAAACATTCACCTCTTCCTCACCGTCATCTTCATTTGGCATTTCTTCTACATCACCCTTGGCCTCCTCATTGTAGTCATCATCTGGGATGAACAGAATGTTCTGCTGCAGGGCAATGTGCAGCATACAACAGTGCATTGATATCTTGCATACTTTCTCAAGTGAGTAGCAGAGGGCTCCACCAGATTAACTCAGACTATAAAATCTTGCTGTCAGGAGCCCAAAAGCCTGCCCTACAAGTCTACGAGTTCCTCTATGTGCCTCGATGAAGTGGATTTCCCCTGGCGTTGTTGGATTTTTCAGTGGTGGTAACAACCAAGGTCTATTAGGATACGCTGAGTTTCCTATAAAACATAAAATATAAAGATAATATGAGTTTGAGAAATGTTTGATTGCAAGGTTTACATAAAAATATTATAGTATAATCACACATACTCACACAGAGTACTTACCAACAAGCCTCACATTTCCAAGTTGTGCTGTTTAGTGTTGTATGCTGCTATCGCGTAGCACAAAAGAATCATGATTGGATCCACGGAAGTGTGCATAGATGCTAGTGATGTACAGATCAGGTAGGCTAACCATTTGCACACTTATTGATTGAAAGTTTTTCCTCTTGCGGTACACTGGCTTCTTGTTGTGGGTTGGTACCAAGGCACCTACAATGTGCAATGCCACCCAAAGCATAAAATTCGTCTTTCACATTGCTCAATTCATCTCAATTTGTCTGCACTAGTTGAGAACAGGATGAAACCATTCCTGTGGGTCAACATCACTTCCATGAATTTCTGTAGTACACCACTAACAGTTGCTAGGGACATCCCTTTTCAGGCTTCACACGGTGTTGGAAGGATCCGGTGGCAGCAAAATGGAGAACTGCCATAGTTTTCACCCGTGGTATGATTGCAGTATGATTTAGCTTCTGAGCAAGAAGTTGTGGCTCAAGCTAATGGCATAATCCTAGATAGTTTGGCAGTTTAAGGACCTTTCCTGATGAATTCATGTTCTTCATGGTGGCAAGTTCAGAAAAGGATGGAATTTTCAAGATGCCATCTATGGATTCTGGCAGGGTTGGTCTGAGGAGGCTCAAGCCTTGAAAGACACTACTTACAAAGATAAGTTTAAATGCAAATAAATAATATAATATTTTTTTATTTGGACTAATATGCTATCCAATTATGCCAGCCACTCATGGTGAATACTGTGCACATAAAAAGAAAGGAAAGACCTATCTTTTTATGTGCAGACTCTCCACCATGTGTCCGGAGACTCAGTAGTCGTAAAGATACTACTAGTAAAATTAGTTTGTGAATACCAAAAAATTGGAAACCTACACTAAAGTGCACATTTACAATTGTGAATCAGGCCAACTATGACTCACAAGCACAGCCAGGATGGTCACTTTTAGACTACCCATAAACCATAATTAAAACCTATATGGAGATTATAAAGCAATCTCGGGTATCCAACTGTTGTGAGTCAGCTGGTAGAGGACAAACCCTGCAGGTAACAAATGAGCATGTCTATGCTGTGTGTATAGTAGTTATGCACATGACCATTTAGTTAATGTGCTATCCAACTGTACCTTAAAGGGGTTGTTATATGTTCCTAAGTCTTCACAGTATGAGCCGGGCCTACGGCCTGCATATTAGCTTCCTTAGGGGTGACTTATGATAAGTATTATAGAAAATGTATGAATTAACAAAGGATATAGGTTCTTATAAGTGTTCCTATTTAAAATAACTGCAGAGCCAGGGCCATGTAGGCGTCAAATATTGATACAGATTATACCTAGGTGTGTTTCATCAGAAGTGGTGAAAGAGCAGTACTAAAATCAAGTCACAGATTGTGTACATACTTGGGCACTGACTTAACCTTGACAAAAAAAGATAAATGAACATTTAAAGGAGCATGTATAGCTATAGTTGCAGACATAAAATACATTACTATAAGACAGTAACACTGGTAAATGATCATGCTGTCCACAGAATCATGGTGTCATGATACCTTTGGCTATGCACAGCAACTCAATGGTTTCAACTTTGAAAATAATTTTACAAATGGTTTTATGTTACGAACATCTGGTATATGTAGGTTCATACATTTTATTTTCCATTACCAGAGCCCTCCAGAATAAGTGAGGGAGACATTAGTTATGAAAGTAGGGAAGCAGATGTCCACTGGGAGTCCAAAGGTGGTACCACTGAAACTGGAGGACCCAGCGACACTGAGGGTGATGGAAGCAAAAACAACAGATGATGGACGGAATGCAGAGCAAATCAAACAGTCACAGATCTGGGTTTAATCCATCAGTTTTTTTGCTTGCCATGCCATTCCAGTTTGGACCCAGCCATATGCAAATCAGTCTTGACCCTGTTCCCCATGGGAGCAGTCCAGCCCGAACTGCCAGGCCAAGTCCTCCCTGGACCAGAAAAAAGCATCCTGGGACCGGTTTCAGGGTATCACCCTTCATCAGCCAGGCTAGCTTGAATCTGGTGGCATAGCAAGCAAGGGACCCACGTCTGGGCATACCCTTCCCACTTGGGGCGACAAAAGCAAAAACAACAGATGATGGACGGAACGGCATGGTGAGCTAAAAAAACTGATGGATTAAACCCAGATCTGTGACTGGGGGTGAATGTTTGATTTGGTCTACATTCCGTCCATCAACTGTTGTTTTTGCATTAATTTTTGCATTTGTTTTTGCACAGAGGGTGATGGGGCTGGAGAGGAGGACTTTGCCTCATTGAATTCTGAGGCCTTCATAGGAATCTAACCCTAAATAGTGGTGGACCCAACACCATCTCATGAACTTACAGTTTTGTCCACCACCAGGAAGATCAGCACCCTCCCTACTGTTTCCCTCAATGTTGGCCAACACCCAGCCTGCTAAAATGACTGGGGTCTCCTTTGCCCCAGGTATTCCTGCCCCTGTACATCCAGCAGTGATGTCTTAAGAGGTTCTGGATGTACTGCGCATCAAATCTGTTGGCCAGACTGCACTGTTGTGAGCCATCCAGGAGGTCAGTCAACTTAACTCAGTTACTGGCCTTCCAGGATGGCATACACAGTACAGTGTACACTATAAAGAGAGACATGACATGTCTAAGACAACCACCTCAGACATCACTGCTTGCCACCAACCAATCTCTAACCATTCCTCTCAAGATATTTCTTCTTCTGTAACTCATTCTCCCCCTACCATAACCCCACCAACTAACTATGTCCCAGCATCAGCCACTAGCTACACACTCACACTAATGCACTGAGGCAAACACAAACACATAGGTACACTCAGAGACACTCACTAAAAAGAAAGAAAATGACAGACAAACATACACATACAGACACAGGCAGTAGCACCACACCCTCAACCCCCTCCTCAACCAATCACCACCAATCTCACAACCACCACCACACCCACATCCACTACCAGAATCTAAACCACCACTACAACTTCAACAACACCCACAACCACCACTATAACCTCTACCAACAGGTCCACAACTACCACCACAACCTCACTCACCACCACACAAAAACCCATCACTCTATCCTCAACCTCCACCGCACCCACAGCCACCATTGCACATTCAACCACTACCACACCCACAACCACCACCACATCAACAAGCACCACCACACCCACAACCACCACCACAACCTCATCCATCACACAACCTCATCCAACACACAACCTCACAAAAACAATTCACAACACTGAAAGACACCCTCAGAAATGCATCAGCCAAACACCACAGAAACACACACCATAATACAACCACATTATCACCCAAACAAACACCACATAAACGCACACCCAAAGCCACAACATCCACAACTTCACCCACATTACAGCACACCCAAACACAACCCAAAACCACAACCACACATCACCATTAAATTCAGGCACACACTGTGCTGCACAACACACACACCACCGCTGCAACTGCTTCAGTACCCTCTGTATCACACACACCTTCAACAATCACCCCATCCACCCTCCTCCTACCTCCAAAACCATCCCTACTGCCCACAAACTCCTGAAGAAAAGGCCCACCCCATCTCCCAAATGGTAAATTTGGGTGCCTGGCCTCGATCTGTCTGTTCATAAAGTGAAATGTGCCCATTTGCAATGAGGTCATGTGGGTGCCATTGACTTTGGAGGCAAGGTTCCTATATGGGATTGTGATAAATAAGTATTATTGATTGTTATTGTTTTATTGTGTTATTGTTTTATTAATGTTTTTGCATTGCGAAGAATATGATTTAATGTATATATTTTATGAGAGAAGTATCTTATTATGTAATAAATATTATTTATTATTTTTCCTTACAAACTTCTGGTATACACAGACACATTGCTAGGCGTGTATCTGTTTTTAAACCACTTACATGTGGAGTACACACTTCATATATTTTGAAGTCCAAGTTGACCTTTGGTCTTCTGCTCTTACTTATACATTCCTATGTGGTTTCCATGCATTATTTCATGACACCTCTATCATGTGCAAACATGATTGCACATTGCCTATAACAGCATGCAAAAGACATTTTATTTACCACTATTTCAGTAGTTCCAACAACAGGTGTGTGTAGATACAACTAAGAGGAGAGTCGCATGCCCTGCCAGCAATGATTTACAGTTTCCTGGACATGCAAGTGTCAATGTGATCTCACAAATATGTTTTAGGGAAATGAGTGTGGCAAATTACTTTATAAGTGGATTGTCTAGGTAAAGGAACCATATCATTAACATATGGCAAGCATATTGAGATAACAGGAGAGGTGAGGGGCAAATGTATTGCTCGCTGTGCAGAGAGGGCAAAGTAAAAAAGTGAAATAAATAATATTATGTTAACCTACTACATATGCATGCATATTTTATAATATTTTTCTAATTAAATATTAGATTGTGAAACTGAAATTAGGTGTATATGGCAAACACTCAAACGTATAAGTGTCTCACAGATGTCAGAGCGACTTTGCTTTATTTACTAGTAAATATGCAGTCAGATGCAGTTAGTCAGATCCCCCAACAATTTTTTCTAATAGGTTTAAAATAGATGACAGGAGTCTCTTTAGGTTAAGGAGAGATGAGGAAATCTGAGTATTTTGATCCGGGGGATTGCTTGGGAGATTAACATTTATGCTCAAATCAGGAGTTGCTGAGAGTTGTGAGCACATTGAAGAATGGTTAGAGGGAGTACTGCTAAAGAGCTGCAGGCCCATGGACAACGGTAGAGGAGAAGATTGAAACCTGTTCACCCCCTGTTGAGGATCATATCTTTTATATAATTCTAAGTCCAGGTCTGGAATGGTGAAGTCATCCAAACGATGTACCAAATCCACACTTTGGGGAGGCCTCCTCTACAGTCCCCATGGGCAAACCCTCTCTGTTATAGGCAAGACAGACGGAGTTGCAAGCAGAAGGGTGGAGGAGTCTGTGGGGTGGCGAAACTGCTTTACGTGAGCCATGGGCCTCAGTGTGGGAGAAGCCCATAGGGAAGCAATGGAGTCCTGAATGGTCTTTTCAGAGGTGACGGTACGTGCTGACCCCTCGAGACTAGGGTGCGGTGGTTCGCCCAGCAGCAAAATATTAGGAGTGACTCTGTTGCCAGATGGCCTAGTTCCAGGAGTTCCAATAGGACAGTCTCCTTTGCCCAGAAGGAAAACATTGGATTTCTACATTTCAGCCCGGGGCTACTGCTCCCTTGTTGCGGAGAGGGTTAGATTTGGTTTTGGAACAAGACCTCCCCGGGAGTAAGCGAGCTGATCTCAATTTGTTTGGGCAGATATTGTGCCTTTGCCAATGTTTATCTACCACAGATGTTGCGTCCCGCTTTCCCTAGGCAGCCGTGTGATATTCTAGGGCTCATATTAATCTACTAAAGGGGTTTACAGCGTGAGTAGCAGTTTGGCCAAAAGTAAGATGCACCGCTTTGATCGATTTCAATCGTGTGTATTTACAGTCCAGGTAGTGGCCCACTTTTCCCAAGTTAGAGTAGACAAGGGTCTGGGCGAAGCTGGGGGGCCTGGAGGAAAGGGAAGAAAGGCAACAAGCTGCGCCTTGAGAGACCCATGGCCGCTTCTGTTGCCCAGACACTCCTGTCCTCTCCTGTATGTTGCCTCCCCTGTGTCGCAGTCAGAGCCTTGTGGGCTACCCAAGGCTCCCAGCAGTCTTTTACCTCTTTTTCCACATGAGCAGCTCCCGCTGCTGTAAACCTGAAGTGTTGAACGTGCTGCACACATCTTCTCTGATGGTGTGTAGGGCTGGGCTCCACGATCACGGTTCACTTGGTCCCTATAGAGGCAATCTGTAGGAGCCACTCGTTTCACTGGTCCCATGTGCGGCAACCCTCCACAGTCTCAGATTCTCTGCTGCTCTGCTTAAAGCTTGTGAGCTGGGGCTTCTGAGCCTGTGACCCAAGTTGCTGCTCCTGTGAAATGCGGGCTGCACTGGCAGCAGGCCAGCTGCACAGCCTGCTCAGCCCCCTCAGTAGAGGTTCAAGCTGCAATGGGGCCTGCCGCACGGGCGCCTGACCAGAGTGGTGGTGTCCTTCAGTCTCTCTGCTGGCAGACGGTCAACAAGGCTGCCCGGCCCACAACTCCATGACTCCTCTGTGTGGGCCAGTGACGGCCTGTGCTGGCCTGTGCTGGGGAAGTGTTGGACGGTGCTGTGGGGCAAGAGAGCACCCTTACGGCGCCCACACCTTATGACCTCCACTTGATACTTTTGGTGGGGGACGGTCTGTGAGCAGCCTCCTGGCCTCCCAGCTCCTTAATCCATGGATACGCGACTTCACAGGAGTGGCACAATGGCGGTGGCGGTGCTTAGGAGTCCGGGGGGGCAGGCAAGCAGCCTTCACAGCACGGGAGCGGCACAGTAGGGCAGACGAGTGGCCAACAACCAAGTCTCCCAAATGCTCAGGCCACGGCACCAGGTTACCACAGCTCTGCTCCAAGCAGCCGGCGGGCTGCCGATGGTGAGGCATCTGTCGCCTCGCAACTCTTGGCTCGCTGCTCGCAGTCACAGCGTCTCTGCGTCACGGCGTCTTGGCTACGCGCCTCCAAAACAGGATCACCTGTTATCTCGTATATTCTGTTTCCAAAGTCAATGCAATATGTTAAATAAAGGGAAGCAGGCACCAGGGCACTAGTAATGTAATATTGTCATCTACATTTGATATCATAAATGCACTTCTGTCATAATGCTGAACGATGACACCACATACACAATTTGGCAGATATTTTATACGTCCACAATCTGTCTGACCATGTGTACACTTATTTAATTCATGTTACAGTTCACAAAATTAGTTTTGAGGACATCACAATTAAAACGTGCATTTTAAATGTAAGGGTTAAGAATTGCTGTACTTTCAACAGAGTATGTTGCATATGTGGAAGGACACGATAATGGAGATTTAATACCATAATATAATTTGAGTGCACCTACTACGGTGTTGACATGGTGGGTCATTGTCCATATCCAGCAGCTGGTATGCAGCACATTGCAACATCAGGTTCATTCTCAGTAATCAAGCACAAGAGGTTAGTAAAGGTAGCTTATCGGCTTGAAACCACTGGCACAGGTATGGAAGTTTAGCCACTATGGGAATGTCGATGAGAAGCAGCATCCTGTTTAGGAGGGTGGAGCTGTGACTGTAATCCCATTGTCAGCCACTTTTTGGCTCTTATTCCATAAATGGAGGAGTCTGCCCACGACAGTGACTGAAGGGGGATGACGTACTTTCATTCGTCAAACCTCCAACATGTAAATCTGGTGGGAGGACAGTTCTGAAGGCGGATGAACGGACCATTTATTTTCAACAATCCAGAAGCATCCGTCAGATATAAATTGGGCCATTAATTTCCAGCATACTCTCATCTTGATCTTAAGCATTTTGCTATCCTTTCATATTTTTGTTACTTTGAAGTGTCTTGCCTCTTGATGCTTTTTTGACTTGCCCCCCATTTTAATCCATCAGATTCTACTGTCAGATACGAATAGATATTTATGACGTGACCTTCACCTTTGCTGACGAAAAAACAGCCTTTGATTATACTTCTGATATAATCTTCAATAATTGCTGCCAGATCATAGTAATTATAAACTTTTTACACTCTACTTTTCTTTTCGTAATTTATTTCAGGCCGTTATAAGGATAATTATCACATTTAAATGTATTATGCAAGCTTTATCAATGTTTAATGATATATCTCCACTGTCTCCCTTTTAATCTGACCTCTAGCCTCTATTGTGATTTGAACTGTGCCATTTGGTGCTCTGGGTGTCATTTCTATTCCATATTCATATACAGGAAAATTAATTAAACTAAAATTAAGGGGTAAATCACATGCAGCTCAGCTTCAGAGTTTGCTTTTCTTTAATTTTGTACTTCTCCCCAAGATGCAATGTGAGACACAAAACTTAGAAACATGACGCTGTAGCCTCAGTGACTCCTAAACTCTCTATGACAGCTGAAGTATCCAATACCTAAATCTTCTATCACTGGTCAAATAACCATTTCCAGAATCCATGGAGGCTTTTTGGCAGGAGATTTGATAACTACGCCATTTTTGGAAGATACCAACAAAAGACTTCAAAGCCTGGATGACCTTTGTTCTTATATGAAGAAAAGAGTCACTGACGTAATGAGGATAAATAATTTGTGGGACTCAATGATTAAGATTGATACTATGGAAGATGAGAGGTTTGTTCTTGATGAACAAGCAGAAGAACTTGAGAATGAAAATAGAAAAAATAACCTTAGAATATATGAATTATCAAAAGATGCTGAAGGGGAATGACCCCAAAATCATTTTTCAGTCATTTAGATCTAAAGTTTTAACCATGCTGGAATCTACATCTCAACATTTAAAGAGTCCACAGAAAAATTCAGAGACCAAAATATTTAGCAGCACCTTCCAAACCAAGAGAATTCATAATCCTATTTTTGGTGTATATGTGCTTGATTAAAGTTCCTATTGCAGCAAAGACCAAGAAGTAAATATCTTGCTCTTGCAGAAAGATGGTTGCCTCACAGGATGTAGCAAATGTCACAGTGGGAAAAAAAATTGGTTTACATCCAGCTTTCAGAGCATTAAACACAAGATTTGGAATAATACATGCCTGTGTTTTTAAAATGACCTTGTGAGGACACAACTGTTATCTTCTATGATCTCTCCAAATCATGATCTTTGTCAAACTGTAGCTGAGAAGACATGGAAGTTTCTAGAATTCCCAATAGTTAAACACTTCAGACAACCCACATCATTATTCTTAAATACAACCTTTTGAACTATATAAGTGAGGGTTCCTTATAATATCTGAGCTATTTCCTTTACTTACAGATTCAGGTGTCATGTTTTATTGCAGTTCAATTTCAATCATTTTACATTGATACCCAGGTACCTGAAGATGTGTCACCTTTGTTATGTGGTCTCACCACTCTTGGTTTTCTTTTTCCCATTTATGTACATCTTTCAGTCTTTGCTCTTTTGACAAGCATTGTCTCTTCTTTGATGTGTCTCATCTTCCCCCTTTATCATTTTCTTCTCCACACTTCTTCTTCCCCTCTATCTAATTTCGTAGTTCACACATGATTATGTATCTATCTTGTACATCAATCAATCAATCAGTCAATCAAGTGGATGAGACTAATCCTCCGAGAAGGTATCCAGGACCTTGAGGGTCATGATGGTTCAGGCGACTCTGTCGAACAGCCAGGTCTTGAGTGCTCTCTGGAATTCCAGTAGAAAGGTGGAGGTCCATAGCTGCAGAAGGAAGTTATTCAAGCATTTCCGGGTAGCGGAAGGGGGGTCCTTTGCTGTTGCCATGGTGGTTGTGGGGGACATATGCAAGTGAGAAGGAAGAAGAGTAAAGTTGTCTGGCAGCGTGGTGGAAGTTCAGGTGACAGTTGATATAGGCTGATCCATGGTTGTGCAGTGCTTTGTAAGTGTGAATCATCAGCTTGAATTGGTATTTCTTCTGTATGGGGAGTCAGTGGAATTTTCTGATGTGGTGAGTGATGTGGGTCCGTCTGGGAAGGTCTGGGATGAGTCAAGCAGTGGAGTTCTGTATGGTCTGGAGTTTCTACAGAAGGTGATCCCAGCGTAGATTGTGTTGCTGTAGTCCAATCAGCTGGTGATTAGTGCCTGAGTGACAGTATTTCTGATGTTCAGGAGGCGCCATTTGAAGATTTTCCATAACATGTGAAGTGTGTAAAAAGCAGACAGAGTCGACCTCATTGATCTGAGACTTTGTGGTCAGTTTACTGTCCAGGATTATGCTGAGATTTCTGGCATGGTCGGTCGGTTTGGGTGATGATTCTAGTTCCGAGGGCCACCAGGAGTCATTCTAAGGGGTGGTGTTGCTGCTGAAGATTAGCACTACAGTTATGTCTGTGTTGAGCTTCATGCAGTTGTCCTTCATCCAGCTGGCGATGCTCATCATGCACCTGTGGAAGTTAGTTCTTGTGTTGGCAGGATCGATCTTCTGAGAGTGAGCAGATGAGCTGGGTGTCGTCTGTGTAGGATATGATGTTTAGTCTGTGGGATCTGATGATGTTGGCCAAGGGGTTAATGTGGGTGTTGAAGAGGGTGGGGATGAGGGAGGATCCTTAGGGGACGCCACAAATGATGTCCTTAGGGTTGGAGGTAAATGGAGGCAGGTGGACCTTCTGCGTTCTTCTGGTGAGGAAAGAGGCGATCAACTAAGGGGGTTTCCTTGGATACAAATGTGATGCAGTCTTTTGATCAGGGTGTGATGAGATGTGGTGTCAAAAGCGGCTAAGATGCCGAGGAAAATCAGGGCATCTGTTTCATGGAATCCAGATTGAGAGGTGTCTAGGACATGGTTCTGCTCCAGATATATTGTGAGTTGTCGGTTGATGACGTTTTCCAAGACTTTGGCAGGAAACGGGGAGATGGGAGATGGGGGTGGTAGTTTTGAGTTCATTTGGGTCAGAAGATAATTTCTTGAGGAGTAGTTTGACTTCTGCATGTTTCCAGTCTTCGGAAAAGGTGGCCGTGGCAAGTGAGGAGTTGAAGAGGATGGTGAGCTCACTGCTCATCCTGCATCCTTCAAGGTTGAAATTGTGGTGCAGGCAGAGTTCCGTGGGGCTCCTGAATGAACAGAGTTCATGATGTTGGTTGTGTACTGGGGGGGGGGGAGGGGATAGCTGATCCCATGAAGTAAGTCGGTGATAATAAGTTGATTTTGGTGAGTGCATGAAGTTGAAGTAAGTCTGAAGGACTGAGCTGCGGTTTGAAGTTCATATAGATGGTGGTGATATTGACGCGGAAAAAGTCTGCAATCTGTCATATAGTTCTTGGGAGGGTGTAATGCTGTGGTGAGGGGGTTGGTGAACTCTTTGATGATATTGAAGAGCTCTTTGCTGTGGTTGGAACTGAACTCGAAGTGCCAACTAGGGTTTTCCTCTTTGTCTCTCTCAGTAGCCGGCGATAGAGGTTGAGGGAGGTCTTGAAGGTCGTCCTGTCTGAGGTGTCCTTGAAGGTGGTCCTGTCTGAGGTGTCCTTGCTTGTGTGCCATCTTCTTTCCGGTTGCTTGCAGTGACATTTTGCTGTTCTCAGTACATGGGTGCCATTTTTCCTGCTTGGTGGATCTCCTTTGTCTGCTGGTTTTCAAGGAGGCGATGATGTTGGCGCAGTTAGTGATCCAGGAGTTGACATTTTTGACAGCTTGATCCAGGTTTGATGCAGTGTTAGGGTATGATGTTTAGAGGTCCTCATCCCATTGGCTCTCTTATGCTTTGCTCCAGCTGTGGTGGGTGGCAGTGGTTGACCTGGCAGTGGAGGTGCAAGGCCTGAAGATGTTGAAGTGTACGATGGAGTAGCTGGTTGAAGTGAGTACAGTGATGTGGCTGTACTTGACCCTGTTGCTGGAGGTGAAGGTGGGGTCCAGCATGTGTCCTACGTAGTGGGTGGGGTCGGTGATGGGTTGGGTGAGTCCAATGTTATTCATGCTGTTGAGGAAGCCCGGCGGTGTTGGTGTTGTTGAGATCATTGAGGAAGATGCAGTCTTTGGAATCATCGTGAGAGGGGTGATGAAGTCGGGGATGATAGGGGAGAAGCTGGGGCGTGGTCCAGGTGGTGTGCAGGTGAGAGTACCTTTAATGGAGGTTTTTGCATCTTTTTGGAGTTTGAATTTGAAGTGTTCCATGGTCAGGTTGGTGTCTTCAGTCACAATTCTACAGTGGATGTTTTCTTTGTGGATGATGGCGATCCCTCCTCTGGGTTTGTTGGTGCAGTCTTGGTGTGTGATCTTGTATCCATCGGATGTTGCTGTGGCATTGTCGGGAGTAGACTCAGTGTGAGCCAGGTCTCAGTGAGGAAGACAATGAGGTTGAGGGAGCTGATGAGGTCCCAGATCTCGGTGGCGTGTTTGAAAAGTGAGTGTGTTGAGGAGGAAGCAGGCAAGTTGTTGTGAATTAGGTGCATTGTGTTGGTTGGTTTGTGTGGTGGTGGATGGCATGTTGGTGGGCAGTCTGATAATGCAGGAGCAGGAGCAGTGAATGCACAAGAAAGGTCCAACCATGGATTAAAGAGAGGTACAGCAGCAGCGGTTGTTGTTGCATCTGTGTTTAAGGGCTTGGAGTTCAGTGGTGTTGTAGCTGTGGGGTGTAGGAGAACCAGGATTCCTCCCCCTTGGTGCTGTCCAGGCGCAGACAGGCACAGATGGCTTTGCCTTTGGTACTCCAGCCTCCATTAAGTAAGTCCTTGGAGGATGGAGGGGCTTTGGGTGGTGGCGGGCAGGGCTATGAAAATGAGGCATACGAGGGACAGCAGGGAAAGACACTAAGGCAAAGGAAAAAGGCACAAAAGGCAAAGACCAGAAGAAGGAAATAAATGAAGCACAAGGAGGGCAAGAATCTGGCTGATTGAGGATCGACAGCGAGAGAGAGAGTTGGGGAATACTAAAAATAAAACAATTAAAATTTTAAAATAATTTATTAATGGGGTCGCATTTTTTTGCTCTATATTTTAATTAAATATATAAAAATAATTTACAGTTATATTTAAAAAAATATTTTTACTAATGTATTTCAAGTTTATTACACTTTTTTTGCCTTTCACTACACTATACCATAGTAGGTTCTGTAGTCGGATGAAGTCTCCATATAGTAAAGAATTGGGAAAATGTTCCTATTGTTTCCCATACAGACTTCTCCACTCTGGTGGACGAAGATGAAGAGGGGGAAGAGGTGGAGGGTTTTACAGGCAAATGATCAACATCTTTGACATGAAAGGGATGCTGCCATTGGCAGATACTGCTTCTCAACTGATCTGTCATATACGCATTAGGTACACACATTTTTGTAACTAATATATCAACAAATCAGTCACTTTGCTAAATAGAAGGTTCTCACTCATATAGTGGTATTTCATCCATATACATAGGGCTCCCTCCTCTGGGTGGAGATTCTGCTCTGTGTGGAGGATGCCCTCCTTTACAGGGAGCTCTCCACCCGAGTGCGGAGGATCCACCTGCATGCAGCGAAGAGACTCTGCACATGGATGGCGGTCTCCACCTAGCACAACAAGCAGGAAATAAAATATAGAAAAATAAATTTGGTCATTTTGAAATCATTCTGAGGCATCCTATCTTTGCCACAACAGAATCCTACTCCATGCTGCTGCACTTTGCCTTATTCGTGCCCCCAACATGGGTGGTAAACTTGATAACAGCCCCTCTCCTTCTCTGAGGCTGAATAAAACATCATCAGCCAGGGGGTGGTCAACAAGACCCTCAGCCTCATGGGAGTGGGGAGCCAACTGAGCATTGCAGCACAAACCCAAATCTGGAAGGAGATCAGCAGATGCTGCAGTGTATTGGGTGTTCACATCTGGCGGTGCAGACTTTGCCATGAGCACTGGGAGGACCCTTGTCACTTTGCTGAAATTAAGGCCCAGGACATTATGGGCTTTGTCCTCCCAACCACATTCTCAGCACCCACAATACACAACTGTTACAAAGGGTCCTGAGAGCTCCTGGCTAACCTTCCATGCTCAGCTGGAAGAGATTGAGCTGCAGATTGATGGGAAATGAATAATAGGAATAACCACTTCAGTGGTCATAAATTTTTTGAGATTGATGCCCTGTCACATGTTCACTGTAAGGTGGGGTATAACGTTCTATGTTAAATTTAACAAGTTGTTTCTCTAGGTATACAAATTGTGAAAGGTAAACTTTTCTCCCATCCATGTTTATTGTTTGTTAAGTTTAGATTGACTAATCAACTGATCTTGGCATAATGGAAATGCACTTTTCTCTGATTTGCAATTCAGTACCATTTCCATTTTGCCCATTTTAAAATATGCGGTGCTGACATTGTGGGCTTTAACTTTACTTCCTAACCAACATATAATTATTAACATTTACCTTCAAATTTCACGCAATTAATTATGAACCACTTAGCTACTGAGTCTCAGCACCCCCCTGTTCACAACCACCCCGATAGGTGCAGAGCCCTTTTTTGGCTATTTGGAATGTTTGGGCTCATGGCGCCATACCTTTTTTCTCCACATAATGTATCCATGTGAAATGTGTGTCCTTTTTTCCCAACATCCTGGAGAATCTGGTTTGTGGATACTCAAGACGGAACATAGAAACAAGGAAAAAGGGTGCTCTGGATAAAAGTGTTTTTGCTCAAAATGTCATCAACAAACAATTTGCTGTGCTAAAGTCACCATCTTCCCAGCCTTCAGGAACATGCAGAACTGAATAAAAAACATTTTTTTTAGTATAGTTTTCGTGTTTTTCAAACAAGTAGTTAATTGTTCTAATTTTTTGTGCTCTCGTCCTCCTTTCAGTTTGTGTGGAAGCCAGTGTGGAACAAGTGGGTGCTCCAGAACAGCTATGGATTTCTGAAAAGTAGACACAATTCTGAATTAAGCAAGGTGTCATTTGTTTAGATCCCTCATGCTTCCTCCAAATAAACTAACCGTTGAATTAAAAAAATACTGAGTAGGAAGAAATGACCAATTGTGACAATGTTTTCATCCTTAACTTTTTGTCACAATGGCTGACTTACAAAAGCAATATATCATTACATCTACTAGACCATTCTGGTTGTGGGTATATATAGGGTTTGTAGGTTTTACAGTAACTAAAGATACCCAAAGACAACAACTGAGCTGCACCGTACAATGGTTTTTCATTGTGTACAGAGTATAGACCAATTCACATGGTGGAATATGTAGAGTGACAAATGGGTATCAAGGAAACCTATGTATTTATTAAATGGGCACAAGATCTGGAGTTTAAGAGCAGTGGTTATTTGTACATCTCTAAATTTGTGGGTACCGGTACTAGCATTTACTTTAGAGAGTAATTTTCGTCTCCTTTCTTACACTCTGGTTTACATTTGGAAGGTAAAAACATAGCCGAATTCAATTGGTAGTAACAAATATCCAACTATCCTAGTCTTTCAGTTGTCTTAGGATACAAATGGTACCTCACTTGTGTGGGTAAGCGATGTGCCCGCATCAGGAAAACCCCAAAATGCAACATGGATACATCATATTTTTCTACTCAAACCTGACCTGTTTTTTGCAAAGTGGGTAGCTGTGGATTCGGAGCTCTAGCTTAGCTAGCTTAGCCAGCAGCTAGAGAAACCTAGAAACCATGTACATAAAACTAGACACCTAGGGGAATCCAGGATGGATTATCCAGAGGAATCCAGGATGGGGTGACTTGTGTGGCTCTCACCAGGTTTTTTTACCCAGAATCCCTTGAAACCTCAAACTTTGACAAGAAAACACATTTTCCTCGCATTTCTGTAATGGAAAGTTCTGGAATCTGCGCGGAGCCACAAACGTCCTCCTACCCAGTATTTCCCTAGGTCTTACAAACAAAATGGTACCTAAACTTGTATGGGTCGGCCTAGTGCCCGCAGCAGGACACGTCCCAAAACACAACATGGATACATCACATTTTTCCATTTAAAACTGACCCTTTTTTGCAAAGTGGGTAGCTGTGGAGTTTGGGCCCTAGCTCAGCTGGCACCTAGGCAAACCTAGCAAAACTGTAATTTTTTTAAACTAGACAACTAGAGGAGTCCAGGGTGATGTGCCTTGTTTGGATCCTGGGAGATCTTTTTACATACAGTGCCATGAAAACCTCAAACTTTGCTTAACATCCTTACATTTCTCTGATGGAAACTTCCAGATTCGGCAGGAATTGACAAACAACATTACCCCACTTGTGCCAGTAAGATTACTGCACCACTTGTGTGGCTTGACATGGTGCCTGTCGGAAAGTACCATCTTGCCTGGCATGTTACCCCCATTTTTCACTGTATATATGTTGTTTTAGTTGTATGTGTCACTGGGACCCTGCCAGCCAGGGCCCCAGTGCTCATAAGTGTGCCCTGTATGTGTTACCTGTGTTATGACTAACTGTCTCACTGAGGCTCTGCTATTTAGAACCTCCGTGGTTATGCTCTCTCATTTCTTTCCAAATTGTCACTAACAGGCTAGTGACCAATTTCACCAATTCACATTGGCATACTGGAACACCCTTATAATTCCCTAGTATATGGTACTGAGGTACCCAGGGTATTGGGGTTCCAGGAGATCCCTATGGGCTGCAGCATTTCTTTTGCCACCCATAGGGAGCTCTGACAATTCTTACACAGGCCTGCCACTGCAGCCTGAGTGAAATAATGCACACATTATTTCACAGCCATTTTCACTGCACTTAAGTAACTTATAAGTCACCTATATGTCTAACCTTTACTTAGTAAAGGTTGGGTGCTAAGTTACTTAGTGTGTGGGCACCCTAGCACTAGCCAAGGTGCTCCCACATTGTTCAGGGCAAATTCCCCGGACTTTGTGAGTGCGGGGACACCATTACACGCGTGCACTATACATAGGTCAATACCTATGTATAGCTTCACAATGGTAACTCCGAATATGGCCATGTAACATGTCTAAGATCATGGAATTGCCCCCTCTATGCCATCCTGGCATTGTTGGCACAATCCCATGATCCCACGGGTCTGTAGCACAGACCAGGGTACTGCCAAACTGCCTTTTCAGGGGTTTCACTGCAGCTGTTGCTGCTGCCAACCCCTCAGACAGGTTTCTGCCCACCTGGGGTCCAGCCAGGCTTGGCCCAGGAAGGCAGAACAAAGGACTTCCTCAGAGAGAGGGTGTTACACCCTCTCCCTTTGGAAAAAGGTGTGAAGGCAGGGGAGGAGTAGCCTCCCCCAGCCTCTGGAAATGCTTTAATGGGCACAGATGGTGCCCATTTCTGCATAAGCCAGTCTACACTGGTTCAGGGACCCCTCAGCCCTGCTCTGGCGCGAAACTGGACAAAGGAAAGGGGAGTGACCACTCCCCTGACCTGCACCTCCCCTGGGAGGTGCCCAGAGCTCCTCCAGTGTGCACCAGACCTCTGCCATCTTGGAAACAGAGGTCCTGCTGGCACACTGGACTGCTCTGAGTGGCCAGGGCCAGCAGGTGACGTCAGAGACTCCTTATGATAGGCTCCTTCAGGTGTTGCTAGCCTATCCTCTCTCCTAAGTAGCCAAACCCTCTTTTCTGGCTATTTAGGGTCTCTGCTTTGGGGAATTCCTTAGATAACAAATGCACGAGCTCATCAGAGTTCCTCTGCATCTCTCTCTTCACCTTCTGCCAAGGAATCGACTGCTGACCACGCTGGAAGCCTGCAAAACTGCAACAAAGTAGCAAAGACGACTACTGCAACTCTGTAACGCTGATCCTGCCGCCTTCTCGACTGTTTTCCTGGTGGTGCATGCTGTGGGGGTAGTCTGCCTCCTCTCTGCACTAGAAGCTCCGAAGAAATCTCCCGTCGGTCGACGGAATCATCCCCCTGCAACCACAGGCACCAAAGAACTGCATCACCGGTCCCCTGGGTCTCCTCTCAGCAAAACGAGCGAGGTCCCTTGAATCCAGCAACTCTGTCCAAGTGACTCCCACAGTCCAGTGACTCTTCAGTCCAAGTTTGGTGGAGGTAAGTCCTTGCCTCCCCACGCCAGACTGCATTGCTGGGAACCGCGTCTTTTGCAGCTACTCCGGCCTCTGTGCACTTCCGGCGGAAATCCTTTGTGCACAGCCAAGCCTGGGTCCACGGCACTCTAACCTGCATTGCACGACCTCCTGAGTTGTCCTCCGGCGGCGTGGGACTCTCTTGTGCAACTTCGGGTAAGCACCGTTTCACTCCAATTTTGTAGTGCCTGTTTTGGCACTTCTCCGGGAGCTGCTTGCTTTTGAGAGGGCTCCTTGTCCTGCTGGGCGCCCCCTCTGTCCCCTGACGCAATTGGTGACATCCTGGTCCTTCCTGGGCCACAGCAGCATCCAAAAACCTTAACCGCACAATTTGCAGCTAGCAAGGCTTGTTTGTGGTCTTTCTTCAGGAAAACACTTCTGCACGACTCTTCACGACGTGGGACATCCATTCTCCAAAGAGGAAGTTTCTAGCCCTTGTCGTTCTTACAGAATCCTCAGCTTCTACATCCTAGTAGCAGCTTCTTTGCACCAACAGCTGGCATTTCCTGGGCATCTGCCCACTCTCGACTTGATTGTGACTTTTGGACTTGGTCCCCTTGTTCCACAGGTACTCTCGTCTGGAAATCCATCGTTGTTGCATTGCTGGTTTGTGTCTTTCCTGCAGAATTCCCCTATCACGACTTCTGTGCTCTTTGGGGAACTTTAGTGCACTTTGCACTCACTTTTCAGGGTCTTGGGGTGGGCTATTTTTCTAACCCTCACTGTTTTCTTACAGTCCCAGCGACCCTCTACAAGGTCACATAGGTTTGGGGTCCATTCGTGGTTCGCATTCCACTTTTGGAGTATATGGTTTGTGATGCCCCTATCCCTATGTGTCCCGATTGCATCCTATTGTAACTATACATTGTTTGCACTGTTTTCTAATACTATACTGCATATTTTTGGTATTGTGTACATATATCTTGTGTATATTTGCTATCCTCATACTGAGGGTACTCACTGAGATACTTTGGCATATTGTCATAAAAATAAAGTACCTTTATTTTTAGTATATCTGTGTATTGTGTTTTCTTATGATATTGTGCAAGTGACACTAGTGGTACTGTAGGAGCTTCACTCGTCTCCTAGTTCAGCCTAAGCTGCTCTGCTAAGCTACCATTATCTATCAGCCTAAGCTGCTAGACACCATATACACTAAGAAGGGATACCTGGGCCTGGTGCAAGGTGTAAGTACCCCTTGGTACTCACTACAAGCCAGTCCAGCCTCCTACATTGGTTGTGCAGCGGTGGGATCAGTACTTTGCAACTACTTACCACTTTTGTCATTGTACTTTTCATAAGAGAAAAATATACAAAACAAGTTCATTGTATGTACACCTAACCAAAAAGTTTTGCTTTTCCTCTTTTCACTTCTTTTCTAAGTGCTGATAAGTACCTCTAAACTTTCTAAAAAGTTCTTAAAAAGTTTTAAAAGTTTTTTTTCTGTCTTTCCAAAAGTTCTGAAAAACATTTTCTATCACTTAAACACTTTCTAAAATGTCTGGCACAGGCCAAACTGTTGATCTGTCCAAACTTGCTTATGATCACCTTAGCTGGAAAGGAGCAAGGAGTCACTGCATAGAAAGAGGTTTAAGTGTAGGGAAGAATCCCCCTAGAGAACTATTGGTGAATATGCTTGTTGAACAGGATAAGGCCAGAGGTGGCACTTCTGTTGAAAAGTTAGCTGGTGGTTCCCAATCTGACCCTGGGGCACCCCTAGCAAAAGATTTAGAAGGGAAACTTCCTAGCCTGCCCATTAGCAGACAACCTAGCATAGCTGGTACTGATGTAGAGTCACATCATACAGATAGTGTGGTCTCACATCACAGTAAGAGTATTCCTTCTCATCATAGTAGAAGTGCTGTTTCTGTTAGCCAAGCTGTTAGGGTGCCATCTGTTAGGAACAGGTCTCCTTCTGTTCATTCTCACCATACTTCTGTTTCTAGGCATGTCCCTCCCACCCACCCTGATGACAGAGTGTTAGAAAGGGAGCTCAATAGATTGAGAGTGGAGGAATCCAGGCTGAAGCTCAAGAAGCAACAGCTGGATTTAGATAGGCAGTCCTTAGAGATAGAAAGAGAAAGACAGAAAATTGGGTTTGAAACCCATGGTGGCAGCAGCAGTATTCCCCATAGTCATCCTGCAAGAGAGCATGATTCTAGGAATCTGCATAAGATAGTTCCCCCTTATAAGGAGGGGGATGACATTAACAAGTGGTTTGCTGCACTTGAGAGGGCCTGTGTTGTACAGGACGTCCCTCAAAGGCAGTGGGCTGCTATCCTATGGCTATCATTTAGTGGAAAGGGTAGGGATAGGCTCCTTACTGTGAAAGAAAGTGATGCCAATAAATTTACAGTTCTTAAGAATGCACTCCTGGATGGTTATGGCTTAACCACTGAACAGTACAGGATGAAGTTCAGAGAGACCAACAAGGAGTCTTCACAAGACTGGGTAGACTTTGTTGACCATTCAGTGAAGGCCTTGGAGGGGTGGTTACATGGCAGTAAAGTTACTGATTATGGAAGCCTGTATAACTTAATCCTGAGAGAGCATATTCTTAATAATTGTGTGTCTGATTTGTTGCACCAGTACCTGGTAGACTCTAATCTGACCTCTCCCCAAGAATTGGGAAAGAAGGCAGACAAATGGGTCAGAACAAGGGTGAACAGAAAAGTTCATACAGGGGGTGACAAAGATGGCAATAAGAAGAAGGATGGTAAGTCTTCTGACAAAGGTGGGGACAAATCTAAAAATGAGTCTTCATCAGGCCCACAAAAACACTCTGGTGGGGGTGGTGGGCCCACATCCTCTTCAAATCAAAACAAAGAAAAGAAACCATGGTGCTATTTATGTAAAATAAAAGGCCATTGGACAACAGATCCCAGTTGTCCAAAGAAAAGCACCAAGCCTCCTACCACTACAACCCCTACTGCTACACCTAGTGTCCCTACTACTAGCAGTGGTGGTGGGAGCAAACCTACTAATAGCCAATCCAAGGGAGTAGCTGGGCTCACTTTTGGTAACTTAGTTGGGGTTGGTCTGATTAGGGAGACCACAGAGGCTGTGTTAGTCTCTGAGGGGGCTATTGATTTAGCCACCTTGGTTGCTTGTCCCCTTAACATGGATAAGTACAAGCAACTACCCCTAATAAATGGTGTTGAGGTTCAGGCCTACAGGGACACAGGTGCCAGTGTTACAATAGTAATAGAGAAACTGGTCCACCCTGAACAACACCTACTTGGTCACCAGTACCAAGTAACCGATGCTCATAACAACACCCTTAGCCACCCCATGGCTGTTGTGAATCTCAACTGGGGGGGGGGTTACTGGCCCAAAGAAAGTTGTGGTTGCCTCAGATTTACCTGTAGACTGTCTATTAGGAAATGATTTAGAGACATCAGCTTGGGCAGAAGTGGAGTTGGAGGCTCATGCAGCAATGCTGGGCATTCCGGGGCATATTTTTGCTTTGACCAGGGCTCAGGCCAAAAAGCAAAAAGGACAGGGTGACTTGGATCCTGGAAGAATGGACCAAGTGCTCCTTAAAGCTAGGGTTAGCAAAGGTAAATCACTACCTACTATCCCTCCCTCTACAGTGGATTCAACTTCTGAGGAAGAAGAATTTCCACCCTGTGCAGAACCTACACCAGAGGAGCTGGAAGCAGACACTGCTGAGCTTTTGGGTGAAGGGGGGCCTGCCAGGGAGGAGCTGAGTGTGGCACAGCAGACCTGTCCCACACTAGAGGGTCTAAGACAGCAAGCTGTCAAACAAGCAAATGGGGATGTCAGTGACTCTCACAGAGTTTACTGGGAAGACATCCTCTTGTACACTGAAGCAAGGGATCCAAAACCTGGAGCTGCCAGGAGATTGGTGATTCCTCAGGAGTACAGAAAGTTCCTCCTAACTCTTGCTCACCACATTCCCTTAGGTGGACATTTGGGGCAAATGAAAACTTGGGACAGGCTTGTTCCCTTGTTTCATTGGCCTAGAATGTCAGAGGACACAAAGGAATTTTGTAAGTCCTGTGAAACCTGTCAAGCCAGTGGCAAGACAGGTGGCACTCCAAAGGCACCCCTTATTCCACTGCCTGTGGTTGGGGTTCCCTTTGAAAGGGTAAGGGTTGACATAGTTGGCCCCCTTGACCCTCCTACTGCTTCAGGCAATAGGTTTATCTTGGTGGTAGTGGACCATGCCACCAAATATCCTGAAGCAATTCCTCTAAGGACCACTACAGCTCCTGCAGTGGCAAAGGCCCTCCTGGGAATCTTTTCCAGGGTGGGCTTCCCAAAAGAGGTAGTATCAGACAGGGAAGCAATTTCATGTCTGCTTACTTAAAGGCCATGTGGAAGGAGTGTGGTGTGACATACAAGTTCACTACATCCTATCATCCACAAACAAATGGACTGGTGGAGAGATTTAACAAAACTCTCAAAGTCATGATTATGGGACTCCCTGAAAAACTCCGCAGGAGATGGGATATCCTGTTACCTTGCCTCCTTTTTGCTTACAGGGAGGTACCCCAGAAAGGAGTGGGCTTCAGCCCCTTTGAACTCCTCTTTGGACACCCTGTGAGAGGTCCTCTGACACTTGTTAAGGAGGGTTGGGAACAACCTTTAAAAGCTCCAAAGCAAGACATACTGGACTATGTACTTGGCCTCAGATCAAGGATGGCTGAGTTCATGAAAAAGGCCAGTAAAAACCTTCAGGCCAGCCAAGAGCTCCAAAAGCAATGGCATGACCAGAAGGCTGTTTTGGTTCAGTACCAACCAGGGCAGAAAGTGTGGGTCTTAGAGCCTGTGGCCCCAAGAGCACTCCAAGATAAATGGAGTGGACCCCACATAATTGTTGAAAGGAAGGGTGAAGTCACCTACTTAGTTGACTTAGGCACTGCCAGGAGTCGCCTTAGGGTGCTCCATGTCAATCGCCTGAAACCCTACTATGACAGGGCTGATCTCACCCTGCTCATGGCAACTGATGAGGGACAGGAAGAAGAGAGTGACCCTTTCCCTGATCTCTTCTCTTCCACAGAACAAGATGCTCTAGTGGAAGGTATTGTACTAGCAGATTGTCTTACTGCTGAACAGAAAGACCACTGCATAACTCTCCTGGGTCAGTTTTCTGAACTCTTCTCTACTGTGCCAGGTACAACTTCTTGGTGTGAGCACACTATAGATACTGGAGACAGCTTGCCTGTCAAAAGTAAAATCTATAGGCAGCCTCACCATGTCAGGGACTGCATAAAGCAAGAGGTGCAGAAAATGCTTGAACTGGGAGTGGTTGAGCACTCTGAAAGTCCATGGGCCTCTCCTGTGGTAGTTGTACCAAAACCTCATTCCAAGGATGGAAAGAAGGAAATGCGGTTTTGTGTAGACTACAGAGGCCTCAACCAGGTAACCAAAACTGATGCTCACCCTATACCCAGAGCAGATGAGCTCATAGATACACTGGCATCTGCCAAGTATCTAAGCACTTTTGACTTGACTGCAGGGTATTGGCAGATCAAATTATCAGAAGATGCAAAAGCAAAAACTGCATTTTCAACCATTGGAGGCCATTACCAATTCACAGTAATGCCTTTTGGATTGAAAAATGCACCTGCCACTTTTCAAAGATTGGTGAACACAGTCCTGCAAGGGCTGGAAGCTTTTAGTGCAGCATATCTAGATGATATAGCTGTCTTTAGCTCCAGCTGGGATGATCACCTGGTCAACCTCTGGAAGGTTTTGGAGGCCCTGCAAAAGGCAGGCCTCACTATCAAGGCTTCAAAGTGCCAGATAGGGCAGGGGAAAGTGGTTTATCTGGGACACCTGGTAGGTGGAGAACAGATTGCACCACTTCAGGGGAAAATCCAAACTATTATAGATTGGGTTCCCCCTACTACTCAGACTCAGGTGAGAGCCTTTTTAGGCCTCACTGGGTACTATAGGAGGTTGATAAAGAACTATGGCTCCATTGCAGCCCCTCTTAATGACCTCACATCAAAGAAAATGTCTAAGAAGGTATTATGGACAGCAAACTGTCAGAAAGCTTTTGAGGAGCTGAAGCAGGCCGTGTGCTCTGCACCTGTCCTGAAAAGCCCCTGTTACTCCAAGAAATTCATTGTCCAAACTGATGCATCTGAATTAGGGGTAGGGGCAGTCTTATCGCAACTTAATTCTGAGGGCCAGGATCAACCTGTTGCTTTTATTAGCAGGAGGTTGACCCCTAGAGAAAAGCTTTGGTCTGCCATAGAGAGGGAGGCCTTTGCTGTGGTCTGGGCACTGAAGAAGTTGAGGCCATACCTGTTTGGCACTCACTTCATTGTTCAGACAGACCACAAACCTCTACTTTGGTTAAAACAAATGAAAGGTGAAAATCCTAAATTGTTGAGGTGGTCCATATCCCTACAGGGAATGGACTATACAGTGGAACATAGACCTGGGAGTACCCACTCCAATGCAGATGGACTCTCCAGATATTTCCACTTAGACAATTAAGACCCATCAGGTAATGACTAGTCTTATAGTCCTTCGTTTGGGGGGGGGTTGTGTAGGAAAGTACCATCTTGCCTGGCATGTTACCCCCATTTTTCACTGTATATATGTTGCTTTAGTTATATGTGTCACTGGGATCCTGCCAGCCAGGGCCCCAGTGCTCATAAGTGTGCCCTGTATGTGTTACCTGTGTTATGAATGACTAACTGTCTCACTGAGGCTCTGCTATTCAGAACCTCAGTGGTTATGCTCTCTCATTTCTTTCCAAATTGTCACTAACAGGCTAGTGACCAATTTCACCAATTCACATTGGCATACTGGAACACCCTTATAATTCCCTAGTATATGGTACTGAGGTACCCAGGGTATTGGGGTTCCAGGAGACCCCTATGGGCTGCAGCATTTCTTTTGCCACCAATAGGGAGCTCTGACAATTCTTACACAGGCCTGCCACTGCAGCCTGAGTGAAATAATGCACACATTATTTCACAGCCATTTTCACTGCACTTAAGTAACTTATAAGTCACCTATATGTCTAACCTTTACTTAGTAAAGGTTGGGTGCTAAGTTACTTAGTGTGTGGGCACCCTGGCACTAGCCAAGGTGCTCCCACATTGTTCAGGGCAAATTCCCCGGATTTTGTGAGTGCGGGACACCATTACACGCGTGCACTATACATAGGTCAATACCTATGTATAGCTTCACAATGGTAACTTCGAATATGCTCATGTAAAATGTCTAAGATCGTGGAATTGCCCCCTCTATGCCATCCTGGCATTGTTGGCACAATCCCATGATCCCACGGGTCTGTAGCACAGACCCGGGTACTGCCAAACTGCCTTCTCAGGGGTTTCACTGCAGCTGCTGCTGCTGCCAACCCCTCAGACAGGTTTCTGCCCTCCTGGGGTCCAGCCAGGCTTGGCCCAGGAAGGCAGAGCAAAGGACTTCCTCAGAGAGAGGGTGTTACACCCTCTCCCTTTGGAAAAAGGTGTGAAGGCAGGGGAGGAGTAGCCTCCCCCAGCCTCTGGAGATGCTTTCATGGGCACAGATGGTGCCCATTTCTGCATAAGCCAGTCTACACCGGTTCAGGGACCCCTCAGCCCTGCTCTGGCGCGAAACTGGACAAAGGAAAGGGGAGTGACCACTCCCCTGACCTGCACCTCCCCTGGGAGGTGCCCAGAGCTCCTCCAGTGTGCTCCAGACCTCTGCCATCTTGGAAACAGAGGTGCTGCTGGCACACTGGACTGCTCTGAGTGGCCAGGGCCAGCAGGTGACGTCAGAGACTCCTTCTGATAGGCTCCTTCAGGTGTTGCTAGCCTATCTTCTCTCCTAAGTAGCCAAACCCTCTTTTCTGGCTATTTAGGGTCTCTGCTTTGGGGAATTCCTTAGATAACGAATGCAAGAGCCCATCAGAGTTCCTCTGCATCTCTCTCTTCACCTTCTGCCAAGGAATCGACTGCTGACCGTGCTGGAAGCCTGCAAAACTGCAACAAAGTAGCAAAGACGACTACTGCAACTCTGTAACGCTGATCCTGCCACCTTCTCAACTGTTTTCCTGGTGGTGCATGCTGTGGGGGTAGTCTGCCTCCTCTCTGCACTAGAAGCTCCGAAGAAATCTCCTGTGGGTCGACGGAATCGTCCCCCTGCAACCGCAGGCATCAAAGAACTGCATCACCAGTCCCCTGGGTCTCCTCTCAGCACGACGAGCGAGGTCCCTTGAATCCAGCAACTCCGTCCAAGTGACTCCCACAGTCCAGTGACTCTTCAGTCCAAGTTTGGTGGAGGTAAGTCCTTGCCTCCCCACGCCAGACTGCATTGCTGGAAACCACGTCTTTTGCAGCTACTCCGGCCTCTGTGCACTTCCGGCGGAAATCCTTTGTGCACAGCCAAGCCTGGGTCCACGGCACTCTAACCTGCATTGCACGACCTCCTGAGTTGTCCTCCGGTGGCGTGGGACTCTCTTGTGCAACTTCGGGTGAGCACCATTTCACTCCACTTTGTAGTGCCTGTTTTGGCACTTCTCCGGGAGCTGCTTGCTTCTGAGAGGGCTCCTTGTCCTGCTGGGCTCCCTCTCTGTCCCCAGACGCAATTGGCGACATCCTGGTCCCTCCTGGGCCACAGCAGCATCCAAACACCCTAACCGCACGATTTGCAGCTAGCAAGGCTTGTTTGCGGTCTTTCTTCAGGAAAACACTTTTGCACGACTCTTCACGATGTGTGACATCCATCCTCCAAAGGGGAAGTTTCTAGCCCTTGTCGTTCTTGCAGAATCCTCAGCTTCTACGGCCTAGTAGCAGCTTCTTTGCACCAGCAGCTGGCATTTCCTGGGCATCTGCCCACTCTCGACTTGATCGTGACTTTTGGACTTGGTCCCCTTGTTCCACAGGTACTCTCATCTGGAAATCCATCGTTGTTGCATTGCTGGTTTGTGTCTTTCCTGCAGAATTCCCCTATCACGACTTCTGTGCTCTTTGGGGAACTTTAGTGCACTTTGCACTCACTTTTCAGGGTCTTAGGCTGGGCTATTTTTCTAACCCTCACTGTTTTCTTACAGTCCCAGCGACCCTCTACAAGGTCACATAGGTTTGGGGTCCATTTGTGGTTCGCATTCCACTTTTGGAGTATATGGTTTGTGTTGCCCCTATCCCTATGTGTCCCCATTGCATCCTATTGTAACTGTACATTGTTTGCACTGTTTTCTAATACTATACTGCATATTTTTGGTATTGTGTACATATATCTTGTGTATATTTGCTATCCTCATACTGAGGGTACTCACTGAGATACTTTGGCATATTGTCATTAAAATAAAGTACCTTTATTTTTAGTATATCTGTGTATTGTGTTTTCTTATGATATTGTGCAAGTGACACCAGTGGTACTGTAGGAGCTTCACTTGTCTCCTAGTTCAGCCTAAGCTGCTCTGCTAAGCTACCATTATCTATCAGCCTAAGCTGCTAGACACCCTATACACTAATAAGGGATACCTGGGCCTGGTGCAAGGTGTAAGTACCCCTTGGTACTCACTACAAGCCAGTCCAGCCTCCTACAGTGCCCACAACAGGAACGGATAAACCAAGGTCAGTGGGAGCCCTAGTGTGGAGACTCCTATTGACATCAGTTTGATACGTTTCTGTTGTGGGCACTAGGCCCAACTACAGACGCAGGCCAAGGTTTTTATCGGTTCAAGTGATGCAGTGCTGAGTGGTAGGAATTTTGTGGATATCTGTCAATTCTGGAAGCTTCCATCACAGAAAAATAAGGGAAATGTTTGATTTCAAAGTTTGACATCTGGGGGAATGGCATGGTGGGTGTAGGAAGCTGGCCTGGTGTGTGGTGGGTACCTATGGTACTTACACCTTATACCAGGTCCAGGTATCCCCTCTTAGTGAAGTGTAGGCAGTGTCTAGAAGCCAGGCTCTCTAGAGGCAGCTGTGGAGTAGCAGCCAGTGCTTATCTAGGAGACATGCAAAGCTCATGCAATACCACTACAGTCTCACAGTACTTACACACAAGAAAGAAAACACTTGGTTGTACAAAAATAAAGGTACTTTATTTTTGGCACACAGTATCAGAAAATATTACAGAGGCAACCCTGCAATAGGAGGTAAGTAATTACACACTCTCTATCTCTCTCTCTATCTCTCTCTCTCTCTCTCTCTCTCTATATATATATATATATATATATATATATATATATATATATATATATATACACACTAATAAACAGTAAGACACATAAAAAGGTTATAAAACAGTGTAAAAGAGGTAAAAGAGCAATAAGCAATAGTGGCCCTAGGGGTTAGACCAAACCATATACTAAGAAAGTGGAATGCGAACATAGGCCCCCACCTAGGTAAGTAAATCGTGTGGAGGGGAACTGGGAGTACTAGGAAACCACACTGGTAAGTAATGCAGTACCCCCAGCGACTAGGAATGCAGGAGTAAAATAATGGATTTCTCCAGTACCACCCCAAAGGATGAAAAGAAGAAAATGAAGACACAGAGAACAGACTGCAAGAAACCAGCAGTAGATTAACGGAGAGGGAGGCCTGTGGAGAGGGGGGACCAATTCCAGTAGTGTCTGTGGAGTCCAGGAGGAGAAGGAGATACTACCCACCCAGAGGTATTCATTGGGGTTGGTCGACAAAGAAGGAAGACAGGTCAGCACTGCAGCCCAGAAGCTGGTGAAGAGTTCCTGATGAGAGCAAAAGGTGTCCCATGCTGGATGCTGGACTGCAGATGGGTGTCGGTAAAGGATTTTCACCAACAAGCCTTGGCAAAGGCAACTCGTGGTTGGAGGCTGGGAACCAGCAAAATCCAGGAAGACTCTACCAAGGAGGGTGAGTCACAGGGGACCCTCCGCGTTGCAGAGGGCCCACAGGAGCAGAGGCAGCCCCCACAGGTGTCCCACAGGACAGGGACACTGAAGTCATTGAAGCAGCCCATGCAGCACCACAGAAGATGGTCCTACGCCTCAGGAGGACCACACAGAGGCCCAGGAGTTGCAGGAGGGAGTGCTTGGGGATGGAGCTACACGTTGCCTGAAGTTCCCCTTGGAGGTGAAGCAAACAAGCTTTGGCAGCTGCAAATGATGAGGTGCACGGGGGTACTGCCTTGCGTGGAGTGGAAAGGACTTACCACCACCAAAGTGCAACGGATGTTAGAGAGGACCAAGGGGACCACTCTGGACTACCACCTGTGATGCAGGTTCCATGCCACTCAGGATGAGGGGAGACCCACGCAGTCAGTCATTGTTGCAGCCAGGTAACTGTGGATGCAGGGGAGTGATGCCTTCACCCCAACGGAGATTCCTTCTTCTTCTTGTGCAGGCTGAAGAGTTGCAGTTTTCTGAGGATGCACGGCCGGGTAAATGTTGCAAAGCTGGCAGGCGACGGGGAAACAAAGTTGCAGAAGGGTCTCCTTCCAAGTTAGCAGTGATATTGGTTCCTGGAGGGTCCAGGTGCAGTTCCTGTAGCCAGAAGTCGAAGTGGAGGTTGCAGAGGAGTCCTGCTGTATCTTGCAAGCTGAATCTGAGGACCCACCCCAGAGGAAGACCCTATATATCCCAAAGAGGAGGCTTGGGATACCAGGCCTAACCAGGCAACTCCTATCAGAGGTTGCCTCTGACCTGCTTGGCCTGGCCACTCAGATCCTCCCAAAGTTCCCTGCCAACCTTGAATCAAGATGGTAGAACCCAGGGACCCTCTGGAGGAGCTCTGGGCACCACCCCTGGGGTGGTGATGGACAGGGGAGTGGTCACTCCCCTTTCCATCGTCCAGTTTCGGTCCAGAGCAGGGACTGGGGTTCCCTGAACTGATGTGGACTGGTTTATGCACTGAGGGCACCAAAGGTGCCGTTCAAATCCAGTGGCTGGGGAGGCTACCCCTCCCAAGCCAGTCACACCTATTTCCAAAGAGAGAGGGTGTTACCTTCCTGGGCTTGATCAGATCAAGCAGCAGGAGGGCAGAAACCCGTCTGTGGGGTGGCAGCATCTGGGCTGCTCGGAAAACCCTGTAACTCTGGTTGTAGCAATGCTGGGAGTGCTCTAAGGAGCCCCTAGAGTGCATGGAATCATACTTCCAATACTTGCAACAGTATTGAAGTATGATTCGGACATATTTGATACCATACATGCCCAGGTTCGGAGATACCATTATGTAGTTGGACATAGGTACTGACATATAAAATGGCGTCCCTGCTCTCACGAAGTTCAGTAAAATGTGGCTGGAGTTCATTGGGAACCTCTGCTACTGCAGGGGTGTCCTCATACACAAGTACCTGCACCCTGCCCTCAGAGCTGAGAGGGCCTACTATAGATGTGACTTACAGTGACTTGGTGCAATGACTTGTAGTGAAACCGGGTGCGTGCACCCAGTTCACACAGACTGCAATGGCAGGCCTGCATAACCCTTTGCATGGGCTCCCTATGGGTGGCAGAATAACTGCTGCAGCCCATAGGGATCCCCGGGAACCCCAGTGCCCTGGGTACCAAGGTACCATATACTAGGGGCTTACATTGGGGACCAGTATGCCAATTGTGGGAAGAAAATGTTACCAGCAACCAAGTTTAGAGGAGAGAGCATAATCACTGGGGTCCCGGTTAGCAGGATCCCAGTGAACACAAACGCACTGACAAACAGGCCAAAAGTGGTGGTAACCAAGCTAGAAAGAGTGTACTTTCCTATAGTGGGTAAAAGAAATCTTGTGGTATCCACACAAGGCATGTCACCCTGGAATACACTGTTTGTCTGGTTTTAAAAAATGTCTGTGGCTTGTAGGTTTCCATGGGTGGCGGCTGAGCACGACCTCAAAAACTGTAGCTACTCCTATTACTTATCACTCCACATAGCACTTTAGAGCCTTTTGTGTCAATGTCCCTTGGCCTACCGACACAAGTAAAGTACTATTAATATCAGGAGACTTAGGTCAATGTGGTGAGATAGGAAATTTGTATCTCCCCACAGATTTCGGGAAGTTTTCCTCACAGAAATGTGAGGAAGATGTGTGTTTTATTGTCAACATTTGAGGTTTGCAGGGCATCGTGGGTAAGAAAATAGAGTTTGATGCATGCTAAGCACACCACCCTGGACTCCCCCAGATATATAGTTTTCAGAACTGACTGGGTTTGGTAGGTTTTTACAGATGACTGCCTACCCAAGCCCAAAATGTGCAGCTATTCACCATTGAAAGTAGAACAATATTGGAAATTAGCAACACTCTCTTGACCCATATGTTAAAACAACAACCAGAAGAATCAAATGCCCTCTCACTTGCCATCAGGATGTGATGCTTTAGTCCATAGGAGAGCAGAAAGACTGTTGAGCTTTTAGGGGTGAGGATTTGGCCTGATGTTCTGAGGGGAAAGACACATCCCATTATTTTATTAAAAATATATATAATGATGCCATATAATGGACTTTCTGTCCACTCCCCCCAGGGGGAACAGATGGGGGTAATTATCCTCATCTGCTCCCCTGGGGCTGAAAGATTGTTGTCCCATTTACTTGTGGAGGGGGCATGGCCATGTCCATGCTGGGCAGCCCCACCAGTATGTTTAAAAAACAATCACTACCATCTAGTGTGCTTTCTCGACCCCCTAGGGGCAGATCTAGGATAATTACCCCTAACGATCCCCTCAGAAAGGGGGCAGAAAGGCTGTTGCCCCCTGTAGTTGGGATGAGAGCATAACCATATCTATGGTGGTCAGCACGGACTCCTACATTTAAAATAAAATCCCTAGCTTCTAATGGGCTTTCTACCCCCCAGGGGCGGATCAGGGGTAAGTACCCCAATGTGCCCAAAAAGGGACAGAAAGACTGTTGCCCTATTTAGTTAGGGTGGGCGCATGGCCATGCCCATAGTGGGCACCACCCACCTCTTAATTCTTTTTTTCAAATTAATTCCTTAGCATCAGGACAACCAATGCCTTTCTAGCATAGATATGTTAGTGAAACTGGCCATGCTGCTTTGCTTGATCTCTTCTATTTGAATTCTATGTCAGGACTGGAGACGTGAATTATGCATTTCTTTCTTCACTTTTTATTAAACAGCGTGTTCAAAGGTTAAAGAAAAATACACAAAACTACATATCCCATGGTCCAACGGAGAGTAACCATAACAATCAATAGCTAATCCAGATGCCGTCCGAAAGCCTATATATAACAATGGTTCCCCAAGTCCTTCCTCTTTCTTCACTGCTGAACCGTTATTGAAGTTCCCTCACTATTCTTGTACTTACTAGTGCCAGTTTGTGGGAATAGACTGTGCCGTTTTGCTAGTTGACATAGTGCGCTGTTTGTGACATTGAGATATTGTTATAACTGTGGTTGTTTGCTTCCACGCAGTAGGCTTTGGCCAGAGCGTGTTTTTTTCTGATACCGCGTGGGTCCACAAGTTGGCACTCTTTCATGCCTGCAGTGAGATCCATTGGGCGCATTGCCATCTGCTGTGAAGCGCACTGCCACAGCGCTCAGCGGACCTGTGCTGCACATCAGTGGACTGCAGTGGTGTATCCTGTTACTGGGTTTCCACGTGCTACTGCCCCTACCAACCCTCACTTGACACCTCAATCGAGGTACACTCTCAGCCTTTTCTCCTTATCCCAAGACTCACAGCTCAAGTTCATTGTCAGGCGGCTTCGATCATCCTTATTACTCCTCTTTGGAAATGTTGAGCTTGGTTCCCCACCCTCTTGGAACTGTCTTGGGACACCCCAATCATGATTCCATTGTTTCCTCAGATCCTGTTGGATGCTCTCTGCCATCCACATTCTCTTGTACTGCAAGCCCACCTGAATTTCATTGTGTGGAGAATTTCAGGTGTAGTTGGGAAGACATCCGACTTTTGAAGGAGGCTGAACGATTCATTCAGCAGGCATGGGCCCCAGGGACTAGTAAGAGATACAAGTCAACCTGGGCCAGTTGGAGTCATTAGTGTGTGGGAAGACGTTTGGATCCCGTGGGGATCCAGATTACAGATATCCTAACTTCTTTAGCTGAATTAGCGGACTCTGACTTGGCTTATGTACTGTGAATTCCTTCAGGTCTGCTATCTCAGCAAGCTGTCACCCATTAACAATACTCCTATAGGAGATTATCCTGGGTCAGTAAGTTGCTGAAAGGCATCAAAATGGCTAAACCTCCAGAACCCAAATACTCTATCCTGTGGGATATGAATGTAGTACACTGTTTTTCAGTTTTTTGTCAAATTGGCAGGATAATCAGTATCTTTCCAGAAAAGAGAGTTCAGCAAAATTAGCTATTCTTCTCTGCCTCATATCTTGCAAGAGAGCCTCAGGTGTTAGAGCTCTAGATAAAATGGTGAGGGTGTTAATTCCAGAAGGGGTTACGTTTATCATTTCTAGGCAGACCAAATACAATAACTAGTCCTTAACATATCCCCCCTTTGAGGGTGCTCCCAAACTGTGTGTGGCAAGGTGCCTTAAGGCCTATGAGGAAGTGACGGTGGAGATCAGACCACCGGGAGAAGGACATCTGTTGCTTGCCATTAAAAAAACATATTTGTTTGATAAACAGTGTTATTGTTTTTTTTTTTAAAACAATACAGAAACAAGTACAAATCACATTGAATCCACCCACATAATATCTACTCAGATCACCATCAGTTTCTACATGCTCATATAGTACAGTTTGATCAACCATACAGTTACATTATATGTCCCCTGTGCATCTCCTTGTACGATTTCCACTTCCACATCCCCGGTCCATTTCCCCCATACTTTGCCTATTTGGCTGGACACCGCTGTGCCTCATACACCGGCCTCTCCCGCTGGGCACATCAATCACCACCCCGTCTGCATTGGGCCAGCAAGGGGGGTGTTGCACGCATCCACTGGGCAACTATATCTCTCTTTGCCACCAGCAGTGTCATCCCCAAGAAGGCACGGTTGGCCTGGCTGCACCCGTGCCCTCCAGGACCCCTAAGCAGATGGGAGGCAGGGCCTTTTCTACCTCAGCGTCTCAAACGGCAGGCAGCTCACCGACCACCCGTTACCAGTATCTCGCTATAATGGGGCATGCCCACACTATGTGGAAGAAGTTGGTGCCCAGCTGGGCACAGCGGGGGCACCAGGAATCATCCCGGAGTCCCATCTTTTGCATCCTGTCTGGGGTGAAGTAGGTGCAGTGTAATTAATACATTTGGATGAGACGGAGCCGCAATGACACGGTCAGTACTCTAGGCACCATTAGGACATCACGCCAATACTCGTCCTCCAGTTGCCCCAACCATCCCTCCCACAGGGATCTCAGGCTGGCCATGGGGTCCTGTGTGTTAATGCTCAGGGTACGATAAACTTTGGATATTCCTTCCTTCCCCAGCGCTCCCATCAGAACCTTAGCTTCCATCAGACTAAATTCAGGCATTGCCACCTCAAAGGGGGGTTTGGGATTTCAATGCATGTCTTAGTTGCAAGTATTTATGAAATTGGGTATTTGACAGGGAATATTGTTGTTGGAGGTCTTGAAATGAGAGCATATGAGACCCGCTGCAGACGTTGCTTGGAGTGTAATGCCAATGGTGTCCCTTTACCGAATCCCTCAAGGAGCGCAACCTCCCCCAACCATGTGCCATGCCACAGTGGAGTCTGCTGTGTGAGTTTAGACCACCAAACCGTGGAGTGTTGAGCATCCCACTACCCTTTAAATATTGATCGGGTCACCTTAGGTATGCTGATGGGTAGTAGTGCACCGTAGAGCATCGCCACTATGTGGGGGAACCCTAGTGTGAGGAGTTGGAGTTGGTATGCCGGGTCTCCTCACCCACACCCAAACCAGTCATTCATCACCAGCAGCTAGGAGGCGAGGTAGTACAGGAGCAGGTTTGACATCCCCAGCCCCCATCATGTATTCCTATTTGACAAGTGGAAAAAGCCAACCAGGCACCCGAGTTGGGCCACAAGAATCTCTTGGCTATTGACTCCATCTCATTGAACCAGTCCCTCAGGATCATGTAGAGGAAGTTTTGAAGGAGGTAAATGAATCGTGCAATATCATCATTTTGTAGAGACTAATCCTACCTATAACATTAAGGGGGAGTGCCTGACACCTATGAAGATCCTCTTTGACCCTGTGAGTCAGAGGCCTAGTATTAAGGGGCCACGCCAGATAAAGCTCTAGGGCAATAGTGATGCCCAGGTAGTGAAAGCTGACCCGCCGGATGGGGATATCTTGCTGCCAGTCAAAGATGTCCCTCACTGGATGCAATGGGACCAGGAATGATTTACTCGGATTGATAACCAGCCCGACTCCTCCGCAAAAAGGTTGCAAGCAGCAAGGTTCACTACTAGCTGGATTAGCTAAGTATAAGAGGACGTCTGCATATAGGGCAATATGGTCCTTGTGTCCAGTAGTCTGTCTCCATCCCTGTATCGGGGGCCATCTCTCAGGCTCCGCGGCAGGGGTTCAATTGCTAGCGCAAAAAGTAGAGGGGACAAAGGGCAGCTTTGCCAGGTCCAACACCGGATGGGAAAAACACCCGACAATGCCCCATCCACTAGGACCCGGGCAGACGGGCTGGCATAAAGTAGATGCACCAAGCTGCGATATCTAGGGCCTATCCCTGCTTTTCTCAACACTTGGGTCAAATAGGACCAGTCCACTGTATCAAATGCCTTTTCAAAATCTATGAGAAGCAACGGCAATTGAGGGGGCAAAAGGTGACGATACACCAAGGACACCAGTAAGCGCCTAAGAAAATGACACGTGCTCCTCGTGGGCATAACGTCGATTAACGATCTGAGTACCCTGAGCAGGCTAGCCAAAATGCTGTAAAATATCTTTATTTCAGTGTTTAGACACGATATGGGGTGGTACACCGCACATGAGACCGATGGGAGCCATGACTACGGGAGAACCACCACCGTGGCTAAGTCCAGCTCAGGGGGAAAAACAGTCCTCTCTGCTTTTTCAGCATATAGGTTCAGTAAGTGCGGGGCCAGCTGTTCCTTATATTTACAATTGTATTCCGCTGGGCATCCGCCCAGGCCCCGAGTTTTGCCAGCTGTCGGTGTGACAATCACCGCATTGATCTCCTCCAGGCTTATTGCATCGTCAAGTGCTTGCCTTTTGGTGTTAGAGAGGTACGGAAGTAAGACCTTGTCGAGAAGGTGGGGTCACCTGTTCAGCCTGAGGCGGCGGGCATGTCGCATAAAGATGTTCATAGTAAGCCGCAAAGGCCTGGGCAATGGCCAGGGAGGTACAATGTGTTTGGCCCATATTGTCAATAATCTCTGGGATAATCCTATTGGCCAAGGGTCCTACTGAACCCAGCATGGTATACTCTGTCAAAACCGTACAGTGCAAGCATATTATACTGGGATCCCAGCAAGTGTGTCTCCTGTAGCATCAAGATGGAGCGAGAGAAATGCCGTACACTGCTGAGGACTGCTGAGTGCTTAATCTTATTCAGCAAGCAATTGACATTCCATGAAATTATAGTGCAAGGATGGCCCGGAGGGTAGTGGAAGTCAGTGGATTGGGCCATCAGCAATCTTTAGCCCTTGTGTGTTCCCGAAACCGTGAGCCTCGGGGCTAAGTAGATACCAGGGCAGGGTGAGCGGCACGGAACCCCACAAAACGCAGATTGTTGTGCCTCGACCTGTTTTCCGAATCTACGGCTCGAGAGTTGAGTTCACCTGTCTGGGTCATCAGTTAGGCAACCTTGGTTTTGAGATCTGAGACGTCATCTTTTACTGTGGACACCCTCCCCTCCTCTTCCATATTGCGACCCACACCTTCCAGAGACCCTGTCCCAGGAGGCCACCATCCTCTCATACTTCGCCGATCTTAGCCTCCATGGCACTCTGAGAGGACTTTATGGCTTGTAAAATCATGTCCAACCCCTCAACTGCGGCTCTGCCTGTAGGTGCTGTGTGACCACTGGTGGCACCCGGCTGGGTGGTGAACTGGTCTATTTTTGGCTGAGAGGTGGGGGTGGTTTACCAGTTTTATCTCTCCCCATGATTCAGGCACCCTTACTTCAACTTATCGAGGGTTAGCCTGCTTGACGGGGGCCGCAGCACAAGCAGCCAACCAGTGCCACCTCTCCTGTGCCTGTTTCGGTAGTTCCTAGTTGCATGGCGGACAAGGCCCCTGAGCCAGAAGAGTTCAGGTGCTTCTTTGTGCCAGGAAGTTCTGAGGAGACAGAACGCCGACAAAGGGCCAGGGTTCTCCCGCCCGACTCCGCCCTGTCTAGGTATGGCTGGCGATACCCCTGGCAGGCTCACCGGTGGACCCGTCCAGCCCCAATGTGGGAACGCTGACCTCTGGTCAATGGGGGCCTCAGCAGGACTCCTTCATCTACCCCCATAATCGCCACCAAGATCAGGGCCCCAGGGGGCCCCAACAGAGTCCTCCATGCCCAGAAGAACTTTGTGCAAGCTGCTCCATGCTCTGATGAGACTACTTTGGCACCTAAGCACCAGTTCTACGTTTATCGCTCCAATTTCTGATGAGCCAGCAGGCAGTAGGGCCAAAGCTGGGTGCAAAGCTCTGGGTCCCAGCTCGTCTCTCCAACCCAGTTCTTGCCAGGGACCCGGCCACGGCCCCGGATGTACCAGTTGTCTAAGCCTGGGGGTAGAGAACCCCCCCCACATCCTACTGCCTGAGGGGCTCCATCTCCACTGGACCCCAGGCTCTAGGCCCCAACCCATCCCTCTAGTCTACCTCTCACCGTGACCCAACCCTGGCCCCAGTGTTGGCTGCTGTCCAGTCTGGGGGGGACCCCATGTGAGTTAATTTATGGGAATGGATTTAACAAAATTGTTTTCTACATAGGCTCTGTTTCCAAAATGGATTGATGGTGCATGAGCTTAACTTCTTACAGTGAAGTCAAGGAAGGACTTTTGGAACCATTGTTATTTATTAACTTTCAGAAGGCATCTGGATTGGCTATTGGTTGTTAGCTAAGAAATTTCTCATTATACTTTGGAGCTGATTTCACTGATATCAGTTCTCCTATAGGTTCTGGCTCAAAAACCGAGCAACGAAGCATGAAAGTGTAACTCCTACAGTGAAGAAGAGGAACAGACGTCACTAATATATATACACATTGTTGGGATTGGTTGATGGTTGTCATGACTACCTGTTCTCTGGGGTTCCTGGGATGTGTAGTGAATGTTTCTTTTTTGCTTATACTGAAACTGCTGTTAATAAAAAGTGAAAAAAGAAATGCATGATCCTCGCCTCTGTGTCCTTAATAGAACTGAAAATTTTCTTCTTGTTAGCTAGAAAATGTTACAGTTAGCACAAGCTTTATTCAGTCATAAAACCATCAAAGCAATAAGACCACAATACTCCATAGATTACAAATTAGATTAAAAATATAAATGAGAACAATTAAAAAACACCATTCAATATTAACAATAAAAATATAAATATAAGTCTCTCATTTCAGCCCTATAACATGCATATTAACAAATTACAGTGTTTTTAAAAGACATGTACGTATATGCCATGCAGCCACAAGGAACTTGATAACTGCATGAATCAAAACAGTCAAAGTGCCGCTCTTTAAAATCCTTAAATCAATAGCAAATTGTCTTATGCCCAAGTTCAAACAAACTGCGTCGAGGAAAGGTGTACACTAGACAAAAGAACATAAAATGTTCGACAGATTTGGGAGCAGCATTACAACCAGGGCATAAGTTAAGTACTAACGGTAACCTCCAACTACTAGTAAAAGACAGTAACGGTAAACACCCATAACGAAAGCAGGCATACAGACTTGTTCCTAAGGAGTCAGGAATAAGATCTAAATAGGATTCATACTGGGGATACCACTTAAAATCAAAAAATTGATTAGTCAGCGTCCATGGGATGTACAGAGAAGATAATTTTATCTAACATAGGACCAGTAAACTGCTTTCAATTATTGTTTTTGGGCCTTCTCTAAATTCAGTGGGCTCTCCCAGTAATTCAAAAGTCCCAAAGTACAAATTCAATTTGACACATGCCTGAGCCATGGAATGGAGACTGCATTGGGTCTTTTTAAAGGATCAAGAAGAGAGTCCCTATAAATGATAAGCTCAGGTGTAGTCCAAATCCTTACCCAGAGGAGTAAAGGTGTCAGGGCTATCATGTCAGAAATACGATTAAAACTAAGATTAAAAAAAAGCCGGAATCAAGGATATACTGCGTGGCATGCAAGTAGTGCTCTGATGAAACTGTTTTCGCCTACAGACAATTTGGTAGTTTTACAAAAGCCCCACACCTCAGCACCATAGGTAGCAGCACTTTGTGCTTTTGCCAAATAGTTCTTAATATCTGGTGAAACGGCTTTCATGGCAGTACTTTTATAAAAGCGCAAAATGGCGCCTGATCTGAGCTGAAGAAGAGACACACTTTTATAAATCTGGTCCTCCCAGTGTAGATTGTTTGAAATCCTCACACCCAAATAGTCTATGGAACTGACTTTGTTTAAGGGCACCCCATCTAAAGTAATGGTGCATCTCCTCACTGGTCCTGGGATAAAACACAATTAAGTTGGTTTTACTAACATTTAATTCCAAACCATGGTCTACACAGAATGTTGTAAACCTGTTAACAAGGATCTAGACCCATTAGAGTCTTAGAGATGAGAAGGGAGTCATCTGCAAAGAGTAGTTTAGGAATTTTCTGCACATTTAAGGAGGGGGCATCATTTTGGCAAAGGGACACAGCTTGTACCACCTCATTTAAAAATAAAGTAATTAGTGTTGGTGCCAGGACACATCCTTGACGAACCCCCCGCTGAATGGCAATGTTATCAGTTAGTTCTCCCTGATTACCCCATCTCACCTGGGCATATGTATCCTCATGTAATCGCTGTAGTAGATGGATTATATTGGCAGGAGTACCTATTTTGTATGGTACACCCCATAATTGTTCTCAGGGGACCATGTCAAAAGCAGACCGAAGATCCACAAAGGCAACATATAGGTTTTGTTCAGCAAGGGCTACATATTTCCAGGGTAGGAGCGTCAGCCTGAAAACTTGGTCCACCGTATTGGCTTTAGGGCGAAAGCCCGCCTGGAGTGGCGATAACACATGCTGGGCTTCAACCCAATCCACCTCCTATCCAAAAGCTGTTTAGCAAAGATCTTTTGGAGATTATCAATAAGGCTGATGGGTCTTTAATTGACAGGGGAGCTCACAGCACCCTTTTTATAAATGGGAATTATTTCGGCCCCTTTCCAAGGTATTGGGCCCCCGGCCACTATAGCATTGGAAATCATGTTTATGTAACAGGACCAAATTGCTGGCTCAGATTTATATAAATCTCCCGGTATCTTATGAGGGCCTGGGGCTTTAGAAGATTTTAAAGAGTTAGTTGCAGCAGTAGTTTCCCCCAAGGTAAAAACAATGTAATCATCATAGTTAGAAACATCCATTCCTAGATCGTCAGGCAAAGAACTCCTTTTAACCAATTGCGAGGAGGAAGATTCATAAGTTAAAGAAGTGCATGGTAGGGCATAAAGATTAGAAAAGTGGTCCACCCAACTTTCTGGTTGAATGTGAGTTCGAATTGTACTCTTGCCCCCTCTGTGTCTGTTGGACAATAACTTCCAGAAAGTCACATTGTCATTAAGTTGGGTTGCATCGAGCAGATTCTTCCGGTTTGTACCTTCCCAACTTTTCTTTGCCTGTGCTACGGTCTTATTATAAGCGAGTCTAGCAGTTCTATTCGCCACCTGGGAACGAGACATTATAGCTGATTTTAATGCTAATTTGGCCTTAGAACAGTCCTTATCAAACCACTCCCCAGCTTTATGGGTTTCAGCAAATTGCTTGATAGTGGTCTTCCTATAGAAGATATTCTGTAGTTCATGTATCATTTTCTCATGAATGCTGAGAATTGGAATATTACTAACCTCAAGCTCCTCATAGTTAGCCATGGCATCAACAAACAGTTTGTAAATCTCCTTGATCAAATAAGGATTAGACATCACTTTTGGCCAGCTAACACAAATATAACTGCTATCCAAGAGTGGCTCTGGGACCACAGTAAGATGGATATTCTGTGATCTCCTAATTATGCCACTGTGCAAAGTAAGAAACATAGGGTTATGATCACTATCGTGGCAAAAATCCACCTTCATGTCTTCTAATAATGGCTACAACCTGACATCCACTAAGAAGTAGTCAATAACACTAAGAGACTGACCTCGCTTGAAAGCAGGGGCGATAGTTGGGTCGGAACGTGTACGACCATTACAGGCCCTAAGTCCATACTTAAAGCACAGAGATGTCAGCTGTAAAGCAACACAGGAACGAGTACACTGTTGCTCATTTATCAATTGTGGAATACCCCAATGTTCGTCCTCTTCTGCCGTTAGATCACTACATACGCAGGAGGTTTCAAATGTACAATTCAGATCCCCTGCAACCACTAATTTAGTGGAAGAATGCAGGGTGTCCATATGTTCAGACAGCTGAGCCAGGGTCTGGGACTCTGATCCCTGTGGAACAGACCTAGCATATACATTAATTATGGTTACCTCAAAACCTTGGTTTAATACAAGCTGAATACCTAATATGTTTGGGGAATCTATTTTTAATGCAAAATTATCACACTGCAATTTCTTATTTAACAATATCAATAGACCCCTGTTAGCGCAGCCCGTACCCCCATCTGCAGGTTGAGCCACTGCATAATAAGCCAGAAACCCATCCAGAGAAACTGGGTCCTAGTCCCACGTCTCCTGGAATAAACCTATGTCCTGTTTATTTATATAGTTGGTCCACTCGGTATCCAACAACTTCCTGCCCAGTCCAGCCAAATTCCAGGACATAATAGAAAGTTCAGTACAAGTTAACAGGGCTCTAGGCCTGAAGCACTAAGCTTCTCTATAATTTTTAAGCCCAACAAACTATCCAGACCTACCCACAAAAGTTGAAGTTGAAGTTATTGGGTAGGAATCAATACATAGTCAGTATCAGGTAATGTGTGGAAATAGTTCACTGCCGGGGCCGAAGCATGCTTTTGACTAAGATCGAGCTTCCTGCCTGCTAGACCACCATATAATGTGAGTGGGCTACTAGCAGGCGGGGTGAATTTGAGTCTGATACTAGCCCCCCAAGGATTCCTGATATAACAGGTACGTAATCCAAAATCAATAAGATTGACCACTAGCAACGTAACTCCAAAGCAAATGAAAATTAAATCAAAATTTGAACCAGATTGACTATGTCTGCCCACCTCTAAAATATCTGCTCAAATAACAGAAAGGCAGTTTCGCTGTAATCACAGCCAGTAAATTACCTTATTTATCAAGGAATCCTGGGTTTCCAAGGAACCAGAAGGCAACCTAGGTACCTCAACCATATAAATGGTGTTTCCTTTGTTCCCCAGACCTTGCGCCTGTTTCTTAAAAGCTGGCCAGCTCGTTCCAGCCTGATATAAAGCACCGTCAGATGACTTAATATGATGTGTAGTGGGGGTGGCTGATCCAGCAGGTGCCTGGATGCCAGCCACCCCCCAGGAACCCTTTGTATTCTCGGTAGACTGGACTTTAGCGGGCCTATCAGACCCAGTGATATTCCTGCTCTTAGTATCAGTACTATACTTGCGCCTTATGGTCACAGGAATATCCTGGGATCCTTCAGTGTAGGGCACAGGTGGACATACAGGACGGAAAATATTGACAGGCCATAGATGTAGAATACCTGATTGGGGCCTAGATTCGGGTGCAGCAGTAACAATAGACGTACCCCCTGTGACAGGCAAGGTCCCATCCATATTTGACCTCAAACAGCTACACACACTTCTGCACATGTTCCCTCGTTAGATTATTCATCAACAACACCAGGCTCTTTACTTGGTTAAGCTTCTGAAAAATAGAGGCCAAATCGGATTTACCACAAGGCAATGACAGACTACCCATGCCCAAGGATGAATTGGCCACAAAATTATCATCAACAAATGATCCAGAGTGTATGTGTGTAATACTGTTGCATGACCCCCCATTCTCCACCAGGGGTCCATACCGATTACAACACAAAACGTTAGGAATCACCAGAACCTCAGGATTTAACAGAGGCCTCTTCTCCAACAGAAGGGTCACCTATGACACATGGCGCAGTGTCCAAATCTCTACACAAGGTAATGTTCGGCACAGAAGAGGGATTAGGTCTAACAGCTTGAAATGCCGCATTTTGTTCAATTTCCATGGAAGGATTAGGTGGCTGCAGCCTTTTCTTAAATATATCAGGAATTTTTTTAACAGGGGTACCGCATTTTGTGGGTGGTAAATTAGAATTACTTCACAGAATGGCCTCCACTTCTTCGATTAAAGAATCAATGTCTTCTAAAGAGTTACTTCCTCTGTTGGACAAGGAGCTTGTTTTGTTAATCGTCCGTTTTTTAGGCTTTTTTGAGCCACTAGTGTGGACAGAGGCATCCACAGCTTTTCATTTCCCAATCTCTAGTCAACAGGCGGTATGAACAAAGCATATTAATCAGACCTTAAATCTAGAACCAGGGACATAAGCTTACTTTGCAAAAAATCAAAAGCGATGCACTCAAACCAGCCTCTGTTGGGCATAACGGGTGAAGACGGGCCCGGGTACGTCCCGCACTGCGGGGGCCAAGGGCACTTATAAGCGTAAGTCAGGTACAAAAGAGCCTGGGGGATGTAGTCCCACGCCAGGTAATGCGGCCAGATGATAGTCCCAAAAAAGTGCGTCCCGCGCTGCGGGGGCCGAGGGCGCTTATAAGCGTGAGTCAGGTACAAAGGAGCCTGGGGGACGTAATCCCACCCCAGGTAATGAGGCCAGGTGACAGTCCCAAAAAAGCACGTCCCGCGCTGCGGGAGCCAAGGGGGCTTATAAGCGCAAATCAAGTAGAAAGGAGCCTGGGGGACGTAGTCCCACCCCAGGTAATGCAGCCAGATGACAGCCCCAAAAAAGCGCGTCCTGTGCTACAGGGGCCAAGGGCGCTTATAAGGGTGAGTCAGGTACAAAGGAGCCTTGGGGATGTAGTCCCACCCCAGGTAATGCAGCCAGGTGACAGTCCCAAAAAAGCACGTCCCAAATAAATGAATACCCACCAAATAAATGAATGTTTCAGTCTGCATTCTCAGTAAAAATGTACTTCCAAGAGGAGCAGCCTGTCAGTTGATTCCCTTGTGTTCTACTGAAGCCTCTCAGAGTGTTCTAAAGAACAACTGGAGCACTAACAGTCTTACTTAGGACAAAACTGTGGCACACTTGAAGCCATCTTGATTAAATCAAACTGGTAAAACTTAAAACATTTAGACCCAGATTTAAGAAGCTCAAGCACCACATTAGTGTCATTTTTTTATGCTAATGTGGCGTTAAGCTTCAAAATCGCTGCACCAGATTTACAAAGCGGTGCAATGCATGCATTGCACCACTTTGTAACCCTTTGCACCACATTATGCCTGCAGCAGGCATAATGTACGCAAAGGGGCATTTCCTCATTAGGGGAGCCAAAAAAATGGTGCAAAGAAATCTAAAAGATTTCATCGCGACATTTTTTGCGGCATTTTTAACACCTACACAGAGCAGACGTCAAAAGAAGGCATCCCATTATTTATAATGTGTCTCAATGTGCCTTGCAGGATTAGGATCAAACATTTTGACGCTAATCCTGAAAAGCGCCAAACAAGTGTCAAACGTTTTGATGCTAGTTCCCTTACTACTGCCATGGTGTGCCATAGCTTATATACAGCACACACATGGTGGTGTTAAGGGGTCGCTAAGAGGTGTAAGAAAAGTGGCGCTGTATTGGATGCCACACCACTTTTCTTAAATCTGCCCCTTAATGTAGAAAGGAACAAAATGAGGGGGTTCATCTTGTGTTTGAAGTAATGGTTAGTGCTGTAGAAAGAAAAATTAGGACATGTTTTAAGTGAGTTCTCAAATATCTTTCTCTTCCATTTCATTAAAACATTCTGACATGCACACTGAAACATTTACTTTCAACACCAGTAGCAGACTGCAAGTTAACTGAGAAATTTCCTAGCTAGCGTGAAGGAAAGTTTCAATTCTATTTAGGACATGGAGGCGAGGAATATGCAGCCCTTTCTTCACTTTCATTAATTACAGCAAGTTCAAAGTTCAAACAAAAAAACATCGCAAATACTTCAAATCCTATGATGCCGTGAGCATTGTCATGGAAACCATACAATAATCATAACAGCATCCAAATGTCCATATAAATGTCTTCCGGAATCAGTCCTTCCTCCTCTTCACTGTAGGAAGTTAAGTTTAAGTGGCATCAATCTGTTTTTTAATCGCCTCCTAAAATGTAAGGAAGATGTCAATGCTCTTTTCTTTAAGTGATTGAAGCTTTTGAAAAACAATAGTTTGCTCAACCTTGTCATACAAAAAATGCTTACAATTAAAACAATGTTAATGAAGAGATCAAAGTCAATAAAATCATGTCCGTAACCATATAAGGAAGCAATCAATGCCATAAGCATGAGTAACACACATAATACCTGTAACGCATTGAAGTCCTATAGAACGGAATGCCCTGTACCCCATTCTCCTCACCAGAGTTCAGGGAAGGAATACTGCCAAATTATTGGGGGCGAGGGGGTAATCCTCGCCTCCGTATACTTAATAGAATTGAAACTTTCCTTCACGCTAACTAGGACATTTCTCATTCTATGTTAGGACCAGAGGCGAGGATTATGCAGGTTCAAACCTTACTTATTACCAAAAATGCGGCCTCATTTATAGGCGTAAAATATAATTTTTTAAAGGTGGACTCTGATGACCAATCGCCCACATTCATAATATCTTCCAGCCTACCACCTACCTGTATGGCTTTAGAAGCCATTGCTCCTCTGGTCAAATGAGCACCAAAGAGATGGGTATTTATGCCCACTTCCATCATAATCCATTGTACCCACCTGGCAATAGTCGGAGAAGCGACTGCCCTGTGCAGTTTCTTAATAGTGATCAGCAATTGTCTCTCTCTTGGAGGCCTCAAATCCTCCATCATTTCCTCATACCTTTTAAGGCATCTTACAACACACGGCGTAGGGTGAGAATCAAAGCTAGGTTAAGATACTGACCTGATATTCGTTTTGGTCCGTCTGGAAACTGTAAAAGTAATCCCTTCCGGAGTGAAGACCCTTTCCATAATGTTCAGGGCTCAGACATCCGAGACACTTTTGTAGGATATAAGACACAACAACATGGCCAGTTTCACTGAGATTCCCTTCCTAGATAGAAATTGATTGCCCTGCCTTGCTGAAAAAAGGCTGAGTACCTTATTGACATCCCATAAGCCAAAGTATCTGGGTTCTGGAGGTCTAGATAATCTGACCCCTTTTAGAAGTTTACTCACCCAGAGATTGTCTGATGAGGGAGTTAGCGTTTTTTGAAAGCTTGACGTTTTGCCATCGTCCCATTAAATCCTCCACGTCATGAGGATGAAATGTCCCTGCATCACCAATGGGTGTGGGTGCACTGCTAGATCCCGCAGGATCCCCACAGAAGTTGGTAATTTGAAAGGCACCATCCAAGAAAGCTCCAGAAGAGTAGGGAACCATGTTTATGATTTCCAAATTGGGGTAACCAGTACTAGAGAAGCTCTCTGTCTCCTGACCCAAGCTGCCACCCTGGCAATCAGGAAGAACGGAGGGAAGGTGTATCCCTAGTCCATCGTCCAGTCTTTCAGGAATGCTTCCACTGCTTCTGCTTCCTGATCTGGGCCTTCATTACAACCCTGGCGGTCGGTGTAAAGCGGTGGTAAGACCGCCAACAGGCCGGCAGTAAAAAAAATGGAATCACGACCATGGTGGAAACCACCAACATAGACAGCCACTTTAGCACTCCGACCGACTCGGGCGTACAAACAAACAGCATGGCGGTCACCGCCAACAGACAGGCGGAAGACAATGCACCGCCCACACTATTATGAGAGGCCAATCTGCCCCCTTTTCCGGGGCGGTTTCAATGCCAACAAAAACACCGCGGAAACAGGACTTGGAAGGGGAAACACTCACCTCTATACAACCCACGAGGAACCAGGATGCCATGGAGCCAGAACTCCAAATGCTCCCTTCAATAGTATTCCTGCTCCTCTACCAGGAGCACGAAAGACAGCGGCGGCGACCACGGTGAGTACTGCACCTACAACACAGGGGAGGGGAGGGAAAAGAGAGTGACACATACATGCAACACCCCCAACCCCCACCCTCACCCACAACAACACACACACCAATACATGCTGCAACAATAGATTTACACCCTCCAACCCCCCCTGGAAGAACGCAATGACAAAAGGAAATGATTGTAACGATTGTAATCAATAAAAATTCATTAGTCAAAACTTTAAATACAGTTTAAACAATTATGTACACCAACTATACAAGTCCGGATAGTGCACCATTCAAATTCCGTGGACCACTGGGCCCAAAATGCATGGGCAAGGCCCACACTCGATACCAGACTGCAAATGGAGAGAACACTGCTGGGGCATCAGATCGAAATGAAACAGGCACCTCAGGGGAAAGGGAAGGTGGGGCACCTCAGCTGGATGAGAGCACGAAGCCAGCTCCACGAGGGGGCTCCATGCCCATTGATGTATCCTGGGGAGTGCAAATACACAGTCTCTCAAGTTTCTCAAGTGGGTGGTTTGCCCACTGCTTTATCCTGGGGAGTGCAAAGCCACAGTCTCTCAAGTCTCTACAGTGGGTGGTTTGCCCACTGCTTTATATTGGGGTAGTGCAAAGCCACAGTCTCTCAAGTCTTTTCAGTGGGTGGGTTGCCCACTGCTTTATCCTGGGGAGTGCAAAGCCACAGTCTCTCAAGTGGATGCCTTTCTCCACTGGTTCTGGAGGGGGCTTTGTGCCCAGAGTGCTTCATCCATCCAAGGACTGAGGTAGTGAATGTGATACTCCACTGGTTCTGGAGGGGGCTTTGTGCCCAGAGTGCTTCATCCTACCAAGGACTGAGGTAGTGGATGCCTTTCTCCACTGGTTCTGGAGGGGGCTTTGTGCCCAGAGTGCCTTATCCTGCCAAGGACTGAGGTAGTGGATGTGACACTCCACTGACGGTGGTGCAACATGCAAGCTGGAACTGATCACCAACCTCGTACGACTGCCCACTGGGGATGGCAGCCATGTCTGGGGTGGTGACACTGGCTCAGGATGTTGCGGGGCCACTGGCGGTGCTGGCGGCGGTGTCAGTAGCGGCGATGCTTGCGGCAGACTCTGTGGCATCGGTGCTGGCGGCGGGCTCTGTGGCATCGGTGCAGGGGACGGGCTCTGTGGCATCAGTGCTGGCGGCGGGCTCTGTGGAAACGGTGCTGGTGGCGGCCTCACTGACTGCGGTGCTGGTGGCGGGCTCACAGACTGCATTGCTGGTGAAGGGCTCAGTGTCTGCGGTGCTGGCGGCGGTGGTGGTGGCGGGCTCACTGACTGCGGTGCTGGCAGCGGCGGTGCAGGTGGCGGTCTTGTCTGCTGTGCAGGTTGGCGTCGACATGGAACTGCCTTTGATTTTTTGGCCCTTCCCCACCTTGGATGGTGGTGCACCTATCTTCCCACTTTCCACTTTTGTTTTGCCTGAGCCCTTGATGATAGGTGTTTTGCCTTCTCCCTCTGGGATGTGGGCAACTTTTTCTGTTTTGGAGGTGGGGGAATGTCCTTGCCCTCGCTCGTTAGGACACCGGCAGCCCTGTTGCTTGGCGCACTCCAGAATCCCGCTATTGCTGGCACCACTGTGCCCGATGATGTGGTGGCTGAGGTGCTGGGTTGGGACCTGGAAAAGCGGGCCCTAGGGGACGGACAGTGAGGGGGAGGTGTGGGGAAGAGGTCAACATTTGATAGGAAAAGCTTTTTAGACACACTGGGACAGGTAGATGGAGGGGTTTGGGAGTGGAGTAAAAAGTAGTGGATGTAGGAGGTGTACGTTTGCTGACTTGGGTGAAGGTGCATGGGCTGGAGGCTGTTGTGAGGTGGATGGCTGTTGGGTGGGTGTGTGACTGCGTTTGTGTAATTTGGGCATACACTACAGACACAGCAACCCTCTGCACTACCCCGTGCACTTAGAGTTCCCTAATTAATCACAGGGACATGGGGTACAAGGCCTATGCCCGATTGCTGCACACATGGAAGTCACAACAGCCTGCCTAGGTGTAGATGTCTCTTCCACTGGTGGGGTTGGGGTGCCACATAGCCTGCCTCACAAAGGGTCCTTGCCTACAAAGCTCGCCCTGGCCTAGGGTAACCCACTGCCCACCTCCCCCACCCAGACACCTCGTAATGCGCGCAGAGTAAGATGGATGTGACGGTACTCACCCCCTTGTGGCTGCTGTGATGCCCTCAAGCACCCATCCAACTCCGGATACGCCACCGGTAGGATCCGGAACATCAGGGGGGTCATGGTGCGACGGGCACCCCTCCCACGTTGGGAGGCCATCCCCAGCTGGGCCTCCATCGTCTTCTTGCTCCAGCGGCGAATGTCCTCCCATCTTTTCCTTCAGTGGGTGCTTCGTCTCTGGTGGACCCCCAGGGTCCGGACGTCCTTGGCGATGGCATGCCAAATATCCTTCTTCTGGTTGGCGCTGACCTAGAGGAATAGTACAGGAAAAAAGGAAAAACTTTAACCATCCGGACCGCCACAGTCATTGGCCTACGTTCCCACCCCTGCCCTGATGCACATACACTCACCGTCCGCTCATGCAGGCCTCAGCTCCCCCATGTATCTTCCATCTACACCACTCCAAACAGGCATTGCCCATACAGCATGCTCACAGTGTACTCACCTGTTTGTCTGGAGGACCGTAGAGTAGCGTGTACTGGGGGAGGACCCCATCCACTAACTTCTCCAACTCCTTCGAAATGAAGGCAGGGGCCCTTTCCCCAGACACATGAGCCATTGTCGCTTCCAGATACAGGTCACAGCAGCACTTGCAGTGTAGGTCCTCTCCTGTCGAAGGTCAGGTATCAAGTGAGTAAACAGACAGAAAATGGTGGTCACGTCCGTGGCAGTGCGTACAATCACCACCGGCGTACATCGTCATTGGCTCCTCGGACCCATAGGGCCCAATGTTAGCCAATTCAGGATTGCACCGCGGTCTTCGACCACCTACAGCGACGGTGTACAACGCCAGCGCAGTTACCTCATATCCCCTTGTCCCACATTACAGGTCAGGCAGCTGCCATTTCAGGTGGCCACATGGCATTATTTTTTAATGTGTCACACACATCTAGGCCTTGCATGCACACAGTGAAAGGCACATAACGGATTGACAAATGTGTGCAATAAATTCTTTTTTTACTACCTCAGTGTTGGCTGACTCTGTGCTCGCTGTTCTCGTCCATAGGGCATGTCCGCTGGGGCAGGTGAGGAGATGGCGGCATCCTCCGGTGTACAGACCGCTGGTCGACCTGTTGACAATGGAAGACAGACACATCATTATCACTTACAGACTTGATCGTGCCACAATCCTGGAACTGTGAGCCCAGTTGTACCCAGACCTGATATCAGCTATCTGCCATCCCACAGTAATCCCCACCTCTAGTGCGGGTCCTGTCAGTACTCCATTTCCTGGCAAGTGGGTCTTTTCAAACAACCATGGCCATTACATCAGGGATGTCCCAGCCTATGTTCTCAAACGTGCTGTCCAGAGTGTTGTCTGCCCTGCTGAAACACATGCGCAGCTACATCGTTTTCCCTCAGGTGGAGGATTTGCCCACAGTGAAAGGTGACTTCTATGCCCTGGGACATATCCCCAACATCATTGGTGCCATTGATGTGACACATGTGGCCTTGGTACCCCCCCCCCCCGCAGGAGTGAACAGGTGTACAGAAACAGGAAGAGCTACCATTCAATGAATGTGCAGATGGTGTGTTTGGCAGACCAGTACATCTCCCATGTGAACGCCAAGTTTCCGGGCTCAGTACATGACGCTTACATTTTGAGGAATAGCAGCATCCCTTATGTGATGGGGCAACTCCAGAGGCACTGTGTGTGGCTATTAGGTGAGGACAAGGACCCTATAGCCTGTGAATAGTTGTCTGGGTCTGGGGTTGTCCCTAAGGGTTAGTGTGTGTCTACCAGTTGTCCCTCGACATTTGCAGGTGACTCTGGGTACCCCAACCTGTCATGGAAACTGACCCCAATGCGAAATCCCAGGACAAGGGCAGAGGAACGCTACAATGAGGCACATGGGCGAACTAGGAGAGTGATAGAAAGGACCTTCGGCCTCCTGAAGGCCAGGTTCCGGTGCCTCCATATGACAGGTGGTTCTCTCGACTACTCACCAAAGAAGGTGTGCCAGACCTTCGTGGCCTGCTGCATGCTGCACAACCTGGCTTTGCGAACACAGGTGCCTTTTCTGCAGGAGGATGGTCCAGAAGGAGGTCTTGTGGCAGCTGTGGAGCCTGTGGACAGTGAAGAAGAGGATATCGACAACAGAAACAACGTTATCCAGCAATACTTCCAGTGAGACACAGGTAAGAAGACATCACTGCCTCCTACATCTCATACAATTGTTAGACCTATCATATGTCTGTCACTTTCACCCAGTGTATGGACCCTGACCTGTCACTTTGCCTTTCCATTTCACAGATGTGGGTCCCACTGTGTGACCTCTGCTATGTTACCTCATGGACTAGAGCCGTGTGACATAGGTATGTTGAAAATACAATGGACATTGCTATGTTCCTTAGTTGTAGCAAATACACATTTGTGAAAGCACAGACTGACTCCATCTTGTTTTGTGCTTCTAGGGTGTTTATTTAAGTGCAAATTAGTGGAGGGGGTTGGAAAATGGTCAGGGGTGATGGTGGAGGAATGTCCATGGCAGAGTCCAGTTATTTGTCTCACTGGTGCATTGTCCAAAGGGGCATAGTAAATGGAGCTTGCGCAGTTTAAGGATGGACACGGTGACGAAGTGGGACAGAAGGATGACATTCAGGGTGGTCTCATTTCTTGGCGGGGGTCTTGGCATTGTTCTCTGTCTTTGTCCTGGATCTTAGGGACCGTTTGCGGGGTGGTTCTCCATCTGCAGGGGGTGGGGTGCTGGTGTTGTGGTCCTGTGGCGGCGCCTCCTGTCCACTAGCGCAGGCGGAGGTGGTGGGCAGTTCATCATTGAGGCTAGTGTCAGGGGCCCCTTGTTGTGCCACAGTGTCCCTCCTGGTGTTCACAAGGTCCTTCAGCACCCCTACAATGGTGACCAGTGTGGTATTGATGGACTTGAGTTCCTCCCTGATCCCCAAATACTGTTTCTCCTGCAGCCGCTGGGTCTCCTGAAACTTGGTCAGTAATGTTGCCATCGTCTCTTGGGAATGATGGTACGCTCCCATGATGTTGGAGAGGGCCTCGTGAAGAGTGGGTTCCCTGGGCCTGTCCTCCCCCTGTCGCACAGCAGTCCTCCCAGTTCCCCTGTTTTCCTGTGCCTCTGTCCCCTGAACCGTGTGCCCACTGCCACTGCCCCCAGATCCCTGATGTTCTTGGGGTGGTGGGTTTGCCTGGGTACCCTGTAGTGGTGGACACACTGCTGCTTGACGTGTCCTGGGGACAGAGGTATGGGCCCGCTGGGTGGGTGCTGTGCTGGTGTTTCCTGAGGTGGGAGGGTCTGTGGTGGCATGTGCCAGTGTGTAGGGAACCAACTGTGCTGAGGTCCCAGATGGGCCGGGCTGGTCATCTAGATCAAGTTGGACAGAGCGGCTGTCATCACTGTTGGCCTCTGCGGTGGGGGGGGGGGGGGGGTGGACATGTCTGGAACCTCCAGTCCGGTGACATTGGGTAGGGGTTCTGCAGGGGTGTAAAGGCATGATTATTGCATCTGTGTGTGCCATTGTGTGCAATGGGTGGGTGACCATGTACCCCAGTGCTTACATTCTTGTCTAGGACCTTGTGTGATATTTGGTTTGGGGATCTGTGTGGGTATCTGTAGTGAACATGCTTTGGTGATGTGTGTCCATGCTTTGGTGTTGCATGCAGGGCTTGGTGTTGGGATGGTTTGGTTGTGATAGTGGGACATTTTTGAGGTGTTGGAGTGATGGGGGTGAGGGTGAGGGTGATGTATGTGATAGCATGCAGGTAGGGTGGGGGATGTAATAGTTAAGATTTGACCCACCAGAGTCCATTCCTCCTGCTACTCCGGCGAGGCCCTCAGGATGCACTATAGCCAAGAACTGCTCCTCCCATGTTGTTAGTTGTGGGGGAGGAGGCGGGGTCCGCTGCCAGTTCTCTGAACTGCAATCTGGTGTCTTGAGACCACAGAATGCACCTTCCCCCGTAGGTCGTTCCACCTCTTCCTGATGTTCTTGGGTGCTGTCCCACTGCATTGACCCTGTCTACGATTCTGCGCCATAGCTCCATCTTCCTAGCAATGGAGGTGTGCTGCACCTGTGATCCGAATAGCTGTGGCTCTACCCGGACGATTTCCTCCACCATGACCCTGAGCTCCTCCTCAGAGAACCTGGGGTGTTTTTGCAGTGCCATGGTGTGGTGTGGGTGATGTGTGAGGTGGTGTGTGTTGTGATGTGTGAGGGGATGTGTTTGTGTATGTTGTGTGAGGTGCGTGGATGTTGTGTGAGTGATGGTGTTGTGTGCCTGTGGATGCTAGTTTGTTGATGATGGTGTCTCTCTCTGTGCTTCGTTCAAAATTTTTGTCGTAGGGGTTTGTGGGTGATGTGGGTGTGTGTTTTATATTGTATTGGGTGTGTGGGAGTGGTGTGTGTATGGGTATCAGGTGTGTGTATTTTGATTTGTCCAATGTGGTTGTGTTTTGTAAATGTGTGTGTATTTTGAGAGCGGCGGTGTGTACCACCAATGGAATACCGCGGTTGAAATACCACTGCATGGATTAGTGGGTCGTGATAGTGTGGGCGTATTCTTGTTGGTGTGACGGTGGAGGTTTTGCTATTGCCAGTTTATCACTGACCTTTGGTGTGGCAGACTTGTGTGGGTGTCTAGATTTTGGCGGATTCAGGCCTGTGGGTCGTAATAGCTGTAGCGGATATCCACGGCCGCAGCGGTGTGTTGGTGGTCTTCTGCACGGCAGTAAGCGGCATTTACCGCCTATGTTGTAATGAGGGCCCTGGTATTCAACTGAAGTGCCTGGGGGGCTGTAAAATCAGTCAGGATACAAACAGGTCCACGCTGCTTGGTCCCTATCGATCCATCAGAGACTGGAAAATTGAAGGATCCGGTTGGCAATTGCTGGAGTCCTTGACGTAGCGGGAATTCCAATTCGCCACTCTGTGCTGTGCTCCCGGGAGACACTCCGCTGTCACCGAGATCTGCTTCTGCAAGCAGTAGTCCCAAAAATCTTTGGCCAGCTCTGCTAAAGCTCTGGATTGGGTGCCCCCCAGTCTGTTGATATCCTGAACTGCTGAAGTGTTGTCCGTCCTTAACAAGATGTAACAGTATATCTTGTCCCGTGTTATGGATCGAATTGCAAATGAACCCGCAAGGAGTTCCAAGCTGTAGATGGAAAAGTTTAACTCCTCCTGTGTCATTGACCCTCAATGGAGATGTGTCCAAAGTGGACTCCCAAACCCAGTCTGCTGGCATCTGACTCTATTACCATGTCCGGGAGAGAACCAAAGATCACTCTCCCGTTCCATGCTTCCATATGGCCTATTCACCACTGGATTTCCGAGCTGGCTTCCGGCGATAGTTCCATCAGGTCCGAGCACGTGAGGCCCTTCCTGAGATGTGATGCTTTCAGCCATTGTTAAGCCCTGTAATGCAGCAGACCTTGGAAGATAGCTTGTATTCAAGAGGATAACAGTCCCACAATCCTGGCTATCTGTCTGAGGGAGATCTTGTCTCTGCTGATAACGTTTGAAAGTTTCTTCTTGATCTTGGAGATCTTGCATTCCTGTAGTTTTAACATAGGTACTACAGTATCAATTAGGAAGACCAGGAAGACTGTGGATTGGGAAGGAGTCAGCAATGACTTGTCCCTATTGATGACAAACCCGAGGTCCTGAAGTAAGAGTAATAGTTGTGGTCAAATGGTTCAGTAACTGCATGAGCGATTGGTCCATCAGGAGGATATCGTCAAGGTAAATTATCAAACTGATGCCCTGAGCCCTTAGGGTCTCCACGACTGGTTTCAGCAACTTCGTGAAACACCAAGGTGCTGAGAAGAAGCCAAATGTTAGACACTGGAACTCGTACACATGTTCCTGCCAATGGAAATGCAGGAAGCGACGATGTGGCAGAAAGATAGGGACTGTTAAATAAGCGTCCTTGAGATCCAGGCAAACTAGTGATTCTCCATTGAGCAAGAGGTCTTAGAGGAGATGGATACTCTCCATTTTGAAGTGGTGATAGACCAGCCACTCGTTGAACTTCATGAGGTTTATAACCAGACGGAAGCCCTTGTCCTTCTTTTCTAAGAGGAACAGGTAACTCAAGAAACCCCTCGGGTGAGGATTGGTTTGGATAACGGCTTCATTGAATAGGAATTGCTGTATCTCTGTCTCAATCGCTGTGAATCCTGTGGGTTGAATCAAATAGGGCATGGTCTTACCTGTTGAATTGGGGTGCCATAAAAATCTATGTGGAAAACTCTGATTGTCCCTATCACCAAGTTTTTTGTACACAGTCTCAGTCTCCCTTCTAGATTTCGAGGGGAAAAAACGATAGTGCTTACTACTAGGTCTTCCCAAGGCGTGGCACCTTCTCTACCGGGTCGGTAGGATCTGCTTCTACTGGCATCCCTGTTGGGAAAGAAGGCTTCCTGCCTTCCATCATTACTGCCGTTGTGGCAGCCGGCCTCAGCTCTGGAGGGGCTGGTCTGGAAGAAGCAGCTGGAGAAGGGACCCCTGCCTCTTCCGACCCCACAGAAAACCTTCCCTGCGAAAATCTTTTTCATAGAGAATTGTGTTGCATCAAGCGCCAAAAAGGTCATCACAAACTTCCCAAGTTCCTTTACAAAAGGGTCCCCAAAAAGGTTGTTGTTACACCTGGCAGGTTTTTGGCATGTCTCCCCTGTCTTTTTGCTTTCTGACCTCCTATTTTTATGGCGTACTGGGCTCTGTTTTTGCTGGTTTATGGTCTCTGTGCACTTTACCACTGCTAATCAGTGCTAAAGTGCAAGTGCTCGGTATAGAAATTGTACTGTTGATTGGTTCATCCAGGATTGGCATATTTGATTTACTGGTAAGTCCTTAATAAAGTGCACTAGTGGTGCCTGGGCACTGGTTGTGCCACCCACATTAGTAGCCCTATAAAGATGGCTCAGGCCTTCCACCGATTTGTGCGTGCAGTTTTAATCTGCCAATTCGACTTGGCAAGTGAACACACTTGCCAGACCTAAACCTTCCCTTTAACTACATGTAAGGCACCCCTAAGGTATGCCCTAGGTAGCCCCATGGGCTAGGTGCAGCGTACGTTAAAGGTGGGAGATGTACTGATGTGTGATACATGCCCTAACAGTGAAATACTGCCAAATTCGGATTTCACTGTTGCAAGGCCTATCTCTCATAGATTAACATGGGGCCTGCCTTTAAATAACTTTAAAGTGCAACTTCCCTTTGAGAACAGATAGAAAAGTGGAGTTTAGGATCTCTAAACTCACAATTTATAAATACACATTTTAGTGAAGTTGGTTTTTAGATTGTTAGTTTGAAAATGCCACTTTTAGAAAGTAGGCATTTTCTAGCTTAAACCATTCTGTGACTGCATGTTTGTAGATTCATCGTCTGGATCGGTTTGACAGTTGGGCTGTTCTGAATTCCCTCTAGACAGTGACACAAAGGGGTCTCGGGTGTAGCCTGCATATCCTGATGGGCCATATGAGCTAGAGATGATGGAAGAGTGGACACTCACACATGAAAGGGCTGTGCCCACCATCACACAATGCAGGCTGCAACCCCCCTAGTCTGTGTCCGGGACCAGGTCTGGTAAGGGAAGGATCTTACAAACACTTGAAACTTTGCTTTGAAGTTTGCTAACTTCAAAGGCAGAAATGAGTAAAAGTATTGGACCGAAAACCCCAGACTTTTTGAGTCTTTCTGGAATCAAGAGGAACCTCTGCCAAGGAGAAGAGCTGAAGAGCTGGGGGAGGAGTACTATCCCTTTACTGCGTTGCTTTTTTGGATTGGCGTGTAGTTGCTGCTTCTTCCTTAAAAAAGTGCAAAGGGTGAACTTTGCTGTGTATTCTGCTTAAGAAAGTTTTCCAAGGGCTTGCAGTAGAGTTTGCCTTCTGTTGGAAGTCTCAGGGACACCTAAGACTTCAGCTTCCTCAACCTGCAACACCTGGAACTGTGTGTTTTGTGCTGTTCAAGAGAAAAATCCACTGCGATGCCACCAAAGACGCCGCTGGCCTGCACCATGACCTACTTACGCTGCAAGGAGCCGCACTGCCACGCTTCGCACCGGAACCCTGGTCTCACCAATGGCGTTATCGGATGGCTTCACCGAGCCGCTGCTCGCACCACAACCTGTGGGCCCCACACTCCAGCATCGCCTGCTCACACCGCAACCTGGGCACCCCCGGCAACATCGCTCCTGCTGACATCGGTGCCGCTGCCTGCACCGGGGCCTGTGGACACCATTCGTGAAGAGCACGAAGCTCCTTCCTTTCCCGCACCGCAACCTGGTCCGCCAGCACCATCGGCTTCAGTGTCATCAACAGACATCCCTGTCTGCACCGCTACCCATAGATGCCGTCTAGAGCCATCCCGTGCCACACCACTGACTTCAACCTACCGACGACAGTGTTTCAGCAACAACACTGCCTGCACCGTGACCTGGTGAGATCACACATCGCACCACCCAGCTTCACATTACAGCCCTAGTCTCACCGATGCGGCTGGATACTGTCACCGAGTCGCTGCCTGCACTGTGACCTTGGGCAGCGCCCGTCGCATCGTCCAGCTTCGCACCGCAGCACCAACGCCATCCACGGCAGCACTTCTGACTTCATCATCCCGGAGTTCGATCTGCAACGCGTGTGACTTCAGGTTCCCGACGACTCCCGCTCCGACTCCAGAACTGACGCCGCATTCCAGAGCTCACCGCAAGGATCACAACGCCCTGCTTTCCCAAAGGTACTGTTTGGGGTCTTCCTGACGCCGTAGCTGGCCTGCGACGCCGTAGCTGGCCTAAACTGTTAGTTTTGTTGATGACGTCGCCATGATAGCCCCAGGTGGAGCTATCGACTTCAAGGAACTGTATTTTTAAGTTAAATCTGACAAAATTCATATGTTTAGCACTGTATTTTGGATTTTTACCATTGTGGTCTTGTTTTACACAGATAAATATTGGCTGATTTTCTTAAACTGGTGTGGCATCCTTTGGTAGTCTTTTCACTGTGTTACTGTGTGTTATGTACGAATGCTTTACACATTGCTTAAGAGATAAGCCTGACTTCTCATGCCAAGCTACCAGCGGGGTGAGCTGGGGTTATCTGAGCAGCTATCTCCCTTATCCTGACTAGAGTGAGGGTCCCTACTTGGACAAGGTGCAAACCGACTGCCAACTAGAGACCCCATTTCTAGCAGTTGCCTTGCGCAATCACGCCAGCCTCTGAGTTAAATAGTTCTCCCAGCTTGAGGTACATTTTTATTAAGAGGGAACAGCGCCTCTCAGCGGAGATGTCACAGTTGGTGTTTCCAAGAAGGCAAACCGCCTGCTGTGCCCACCATGCGACTATGTACGTTGGCAGAGGTGATCCACACTGTCTGGACGCTTCTGCCAATTCAATAATCTTTGTCAGGTGACCCAGGACGTCCAGGAGCTTGTCCTGGCAAGCTCGCCAGGAGCGATCAATCCCTTTCTTGGGGTCGTGCAAATATTTGGCAAAAAATGTACAGAGCTTAGGATCAATAGAGGGGGTGGCTGCCACCTTGTCCTCCAGCTCAGGTCTAGGGCACTCCGTGCTTAAGCGGGCTTTCGCCTCCTTGTTAAAGGGGTGTTAAATCGATTTGGCCACATATGTCGCTAACTTGGGATCTGGGACACCCTCCGAGGACCTGGGGTGGTAAATGTCTTCAGGGTCAAACATATACGTGTGCTACAACCCCTCCTCCTCATAGCCTGAGCTTCTCGCAGATGTGTGCCAAGGTCTGCCCGAATCGCGCCTTTCTTCCGATGAGCCTTCTTCATAGGAATCACCCCCACCCAGAACGGTGAGAACCCGGGGCGGGAGCCACATCCAAGGCAGCTGTGCCACCATGCTCTCTGGATATTACATCCTCCCGGCAGGGTTAGTTTTTCAGCGTTTGCGCACTCCTACTGATGGCTTCTCACAATTTGTCAAAGCCTTACAGGTGCCCTGCATCACACTAAAGCAGCCTTGAGGAGGAAGAGCTAGTCGAGGCATTTGTCCCAGCCCCTGAGTCCCATAGAATGCCTGGGGCATTTGAGACCTGCCCCATAGTTTGTCCACCCTATCCTGCAGGGGTGCGAGCGCTTTGGCAATTGCTTGCAACTGGAGTCTGTCGAGCCCTCCAGGTAGGTGGCACTGGGGAGGCCACTCCTCCTCTGCTACCAGGCTTGGGGCATAGGCATGGTCCCCGAATGACTCCATAATAATACTGAAACTAAGTTTTAGAATTAAAACAAAGCAAATTTTAATCAACTGAGTGAATACAGCAGTGATTACACTTTTAATGAATGTATATGGGATAGGACCACCTGATATACACCCTGATGTTCAGTATAATGGGCAGCCCCCTCGCTGGTGCTCCAGGGCCACCTGATTAGGGCCCACTAATTTAACCCCTATGGTGCCTGGGACGTAACAGTTATGTCCTGGGCAGCACCGCTCATGTGCCTAGGACGTAACCGTTAAGTCCTGCACCCAGCCCTCGGGTGAAGCGCTAGCGCTCCACTTGAGGGCCTACCTCCCACCCCACCCCGGGGGAATCACTTCCCCTTCCACTCCCACCCCAACCTCCATCTAATGACGTCAGCGCGCGATCACGCGCTGACATCATTAGAGGTCGCCGAACGTGCATGAAGCCATTTGCTTTGTGCGCGTCCACCAAGAAGGAGGTAAGTTTCTCCTCCGGCCGGGGGTGGGGGAGGTTAATACAAAAGAGGCATCGGGAAAGGAAAGGGTTTTCCTCTCCCTCAATGCCTCCTTTAGCATTCCTGCTGCCCGATCGTGATGCGATCGGGCAGCAGGAATGCACACTAAGCACCAGGGAATTTGTTGTGTGTGCGTATGTGTGTGTCTTGTGCAGGGGTAGAAGCCGCAATGGCACCAGGGATGTGTTTTTTTGTGTGCGGGGCAGCTCCTTGGGTAAGGGTCGCCCCCCAAAGGGGGACAAACACTTTTAGGTAGTTCTGGCCCCCTTGGGGGCAGATCTGCCTTGTTTTTTTGGCCCATCTGCCCCAAGGGGGGCAGAATTCACTAGGCACCAGGGATTATGTGTGTGTGAGTGGGGGCTGCCCCTTGGGCAAGGGTCGTCCCCCAAAGGGGGACAAACACTTTTAGGTAGTTCTGGCTCCCTTGGGGGCAGATCGGCTTTGCTTTTTTGGCCCATCTGCCCCCAAGGGGGGCAGAATCCACTAGGCACCAGGGATTATGTGTGTGTGTGAGTGAGTTTTTTGTGCGGGACGGCCCCTTGGGCAAGTGCCACTCCCCCAAGGGGGCATAATCTTATACGCTGTTTCTGCCACCCCTGTGGGCAGATCGGCTAATTATTTTTCAGCCGATATGCCCCCGGGAGGGGGGGAGAAGCCATAATGGCACCAGGGATGTGTTTTTTTTTTTTTGTGTGGGGGCGGCCCCTTGGGCAAGGGTCGCCGCGCAAAGGGGGAGAAACACAATTAGGCAGTTCTGCCCCCCCCCCCCCTTGGGGGCAGATCCACCTTCTTTTTTTGGCCCATCTGCCCCCAAGGGACAGAATCCACTAGGCACCAGGGATTTTCTTTTTGTGTGTCAGCCTAGTCTTTTTTTAGGCCCATCTTCCCGGAGACCACTAGACACCAGGGAAAAATGTTAACTGTTTGGTGGCGGGGTGTTTCTCAACTGGCAAAGTGTTTGCATTTGTGATTATAACAGTGTATTTCTCTTTTTTGTTCTAGTTCAAAGCTTTTGCTTCTTTTGTTGTAGCTCATTTTGGCAGTGGTTGACTTGCAGTTTGCGTAGTTGCATGTTGTAGGTAAATTTACTCAAAAGGAGTATTGTTGCCATGCATGAATGACATGTTTGTAGGTGGTGTACCGAATGCAGGATTGTGTGTGAAATTGTCTTTAGATTTGTGCACAATATTTGTGTTGTCTTATGTCTAATATGCTTTTCTTTTTTCTTTTTAGTTGTATATCATTAGTGATTGCTGAGTCTGTGCAGACTAGTTGCTGGTGAGTCTAGCTTTTTCAGGCAAGCAAGTGGTATATTTTTTGAATACATAACTCTTTGTAATAAAGCCACACTTTTTTATTACTTATTTTAAACAGTGCTGGTTGTTGTTGGTGCATTTGTAACTTTACACTTCTTAGAAAGGATCATGTCTAGCCGCAGAGTGACCACTCAGCAGGTTGTTGCCATGCTTTTTGAGTCGTCTTCTGACCATGACTATGATGGACTCTGCATCTGAGGCAGAGGATGAAGAGAGAGTGAATCTGGAGTGAGTTTTCTGTCCGAGAGAAATCTTTTAATGAGGAAGCCACTCTCAGTGAGGATGAAGGGCCTGTTTTCGAGGAGGACATTGATGTGCCAATGGTGCAGCAGCCAGCGGCTGAAAGGCTTCCCATTGTAAGACCTGACACCTGGGTTGCCCCAAATATGGAGCAGCCACAGTTGCCTGTCTCTACCAGTCTCCCAGGGTGTAGAATAAATACAGAAAACATTTTGCCTGTCAATTTATTTGAGTTGTTCATGGTTGATATATTTTTGGAAGAGATTGTTGAGCAGACTAATTTGTATGTGGAGCAGTATTTGAGGGACAACACTGCCAGACGTAGGCCTCAGTCTAGAGCTACCCATTGGATTCCCACAAATTTGGAAGAGGTGGAAAACGTACTTGGGTTTGTCTTTTTTGATGGGGTTGATAAGGAAGCCGTCACTGGCTTCTTATTGGGCTACTAGTCCCTTGATGACAACGGCTAAATTTCCTGCAACAATGACTCGTCATCGGTATTTGCTTCTTCTTCGGATGCTGCATTTTGTCGACAATGTTTTAGCCTTGCGACCATCTTTTTAAGATTAGGCCTGTCCTTGATCATTTTGTAAATCGTTTTTCAGAGGTCTATGTGCCAGGCAAAGAAATAAGTGGGGACGAGTCCTTGGTCCTGTTCAAGGATCGTTTGGTTTTTAGGCAGTACTCAGAAAGTAGTACAGGATATGTTTATAATTTCCGGGTCTACACTGGTAGGGATTCCAGTATTGACCCCCCTGGTTGTCCGCCCACTTTTAGAGTTAGTGAGAAAATTGTGTGGGAACTTGGTAGACGACTGTTTAACTAAGGTCACCATTTGTATGTAGATAACTTCTACACTGGAGTTTAGTTGTTCAAGGAGTTGTTCAGAGTGGACACTGTTGCTTGTCGCACAATCCGCTTTAACCGGAAAGGCTATCCAAGGGAGCTTGTCTGTAAAAAACTTGAGAGGGGACAGTGCAGTGCCTTGCGGAACGATGAGCTGCTAGCTCTTAAATTTGTAGACAGGAGGGATGTGTGCATGCTAACTACCATCCATGATGAGAGCACTTCACCTGTGACTGTTTGGGGTCAAGTTGCTGAAGTGCGCAAACATGTGTGCATTTTAGATTACAATAAGCACGTGGGTGGTGTTGATAGAGTAGATCAGAGGTTGGAACGTCTTATGTGTGGTATAAAAATTGGCTGTCCATTTGTTCAATCTGGAAAGATTTAATGCTTTTATAGTGTTTAAGGATTGTTCCCCTGAGTCAAGGATGAAATTTGTTAAATTTCAGGAGTCAGTGATAGAGAGCCTTGTTATGGTGGATCATGCAAGAGTTCCTAGAGTAGCAGTTGTGGAGGATGTGGCTAGATTAAAAGATCGCCACTTTCTTGATCAGATTGCTCTCACTCCCAAAAAAGACTTTCCCGCTAAGAAATGTAGAGTTTGTGCCCCAAGAGTTATCCGGAGGGGAAGCCGGATGTACTGCCCGGACTGTCCTTCAACGCCTGGGCTGTGTGTGGCAGGGTGTTTCAGGAGTTACCACAGCAAAACAAAATTGGGGGAAATACCGTGAGCGTAAACTGCTTGTTTTATATTTTCCTATGTTCAGTTTCACTGTTGGCATTACTGTCATGTATTCAGTTAGAGCTTTTGTGTTTGTACTTTTGTACTTATAATTAGTTAGTGGTTTCTTTGTTGTTTAAAAACAAAAAAAAAGTGATGGCAGTGTCCATGGAGTGGCGCTTTGCTGGCAGTGTGCGTGGAGTGGCGCTTGGCTGGCGGTGTTCGTGGAATAGCGCTTGGCTGGCGGTGTGCGTGGAGTGGCGATTGGCTGGCGATGTGGTGCTTGGCTGGCTGTGTGCATGGGGTGGTGCTTGGCTTGTGGTGTGTGTGGAGTGGCTCTTGGCTGGCAGTGTACGTGGAGTGGTGCTTGGCTGGCAGTGTGCAGTGTGGGGTGGTGCTTGGCTGGCAGTGTGCATGGGGTGGCATTTGGCTTGTGGTGTGTGTGGAGTGGCGCTTGGCTGACAGTGTGTGTGGAATGGCGCTTGGCTGGCGGTGTGCGTGGGGTGGCACTTGGCTGGCTGTGTACGTGGGGTGGCGCTTGGCTGGCGGTGCCAGCCAAATGCCAGTCCACACACTCCCATCAGCTGGTGTGATTGCTGTGTCAGGCATGTGGGCGTCTGAAAGTGATGGGCCCTTGAATGGCGCTGTTTGTTGATGCAAGTGTTGTAATGTGCTCGGCCCACGGCTGGCGGCGTGAATAGTCTTGTGCATGTCATGTATGAAAGGTGTGTGAATGGACTGTAAAGCGGTTGGTGCCTTGACGCGGCTTTACAGCTCACGAGCTGTGAGTCATTGGTTCAGTTTTTTGGCCTTTCAGTTACTAAAAGTGCATTTCACTTTTGTGAAATCTCTTGTTAATAAAATTTGATCTACTGAACCATCACTCACCCTTGTGGCAAATCCAACCAGTATGTGTGCTAAAAATGACAAAACCTACTCCGCTGTAATCAGGTGTCGCAGCACACCCGTGACAGGATAGGTGTTTTGGGTGGGACCCCGATGATGGAGCATGCCACCAACTTGGTTGGTGGGTGAGGAGTCTTTTTAACATAACCTAAGTGCATTTCTTTTCACAATTTTAGGGTTTGGAACATCATAGAAGTACGTGGACACATCAAAATTATTTATTGCAAAACTGTGTTTGAGGGGGAGCACCTATGTTTTTGGTCCCGGGTGCAGCCTTCATCTAGGGAGGACATTTTTTTAAACTAGACACCCCAAGGAGTCCAGGAAGGTGTGGCTTTCTTACCCAGACTCCTCTGCATACCTCAAAATTTGCTTAAAAAAGCAAATTTTCCTCACTTTTCTTTGTAGGATAAACACTCCGGCACAAATTTCCCACCACCCAGCATTCCCCTCAGTCTCCCAAGTAAAATGATACCTCGCTTGTGTGGGTCCCCAAAGCAGAGTCAGCCTAACGATGTATAAAAGAAAAATATGTGCTTATTAACTTGCTGCGCTATCCCCTCAATCTCTACAGGTTTTTGGTCTTTTTCTGTTGCAGGCATCTGGGCCACCCACACAAGTGAGGTATCATTTTTATCAGAAGACTTGGGGGAACTCTGGGTGGCAGGAAACTTGTGGCTCCTCTTAGGTTCCAGAACTTTCTTACACTGAAATACGAGGAGAAAGGTTTTTTTAGCCAAATTTTGAGGTTTGCAATGGATTCTGGGTAAGAAAACAGTGGGGGATCAATGCAAGTCACACCTCTCTGGACTCCCTCAGGTGTCTAGTTTTCAGAACTGTTTGGGTTTGGTAGGTTTCTCCATATGGCTGCTGAGCCCAGCACCAAAAACGCAGGTGCCCCTCCCCCCCAGCACTAACAGTTAGTTTTGTATTTGATAATTTTAATGTGTCTACATGGTGTTTTGGGCCATTTCCTTTCACAGGCACTAGGCCTACCCACCAGGTGAGGTACCATTTTTATCAGGAGACTTGGGGGAATGCTGGGTGGAAGGAAATTTGTGGCTTCTATCAGATTTCAGAACTTTCTGTCACCAAAATGTGAGGAAAAAGTGTTTTTTTGCCAACTTTTGAGGTTTGCAAAGGATTCTGAGTAAGAGAACCTGGTGAGAGCCCCACAGGTCACCCCATCTTGGGTTCCCCTAGGTGCAGGCTGAGCTAGAGGCCAAAATCCACAGCTAGGCACTTTAAAAAAAACAGCTCTGTTTTCTTTCGGAAAATGTGATGTGTACATGTTGTATTTTGGGGCATTTCCTGTCGCGGGCGCTAGGCCTACCCACACAAGGGAGGTACCATTTATATTGGGAAACTTGGGAATGCTGGGTGGAAGGAAATTTGTGGCTCCTCTCAGATTCCAGAACTTTCTGTCACCGAAATGTGAGGAAAAAGTGTTTTTTCGCCACATTATGAGGTTTGCAAAGGACTCTGGATAACAGAATCTGGTGAGAGCCCCACGTGTCACCCCATCTTGGATTCCCCTAGGTGTCTAGTTTTCAAAACTATGCAGGTTTGGTTGGTTTCCCTAGGTGCAGGCTGAGCAAGAGGCCAAAATCCACAGCTAGACGCTTTCCAAAAAGCAGCTCTGTTTTCTTTGGAAAAATGTGCTGTGTTCATGTTGTGTTTTGGGGCATTTCCTGTCATGGGCCCTACGCCTACTCACACAAGTGAGATACCATTTTTATCCGGAGACTTGGCGGAACACTGGGTGGAAGGAAATGTGTTGCTCCACTCAGATTCCAGCACTTTCTATCACCGAAATGTGAAGAAAAAGTGTTTTTTGGGCCAAATTTTGAGGTTTGCAAAGGATTCTGGGTAACAGAACCTGGTGAGAGCCCCATAAGTCACCCCATCTTAGATTCCCCTAGGTGTCTAGTTTAAAAAAATGCACAGGTTTGGTAGGTTTCCCTAGGTGCTAGCTGAGCTAGAGGCCAAAATCCACAGCTAGACACTTTCCAAAAAACAGCTCTGTTTTCTTTAGAAAAATGTGATGTGTTCACGGTGTGTTTTGGGGCATTTCCTGTCACAGGCGCTAGGCCTACCCACACAAGTGAGGTACCATTTATATTGGGAGACTTAGGGGAATGTTGGGTGGAAGGAAATTTGTGGCTCCTCTCAAATTCCAGAACTTTCTGTCACCGAAATGTGAGGAAAAGGTGTTTTTATGGTCAAATTTTGAGGTTTGCAAAGGATTCTGGGTAACAGAACCTGGTGAGAGCCCCACAAGTCACCCCATCCTGGATTCCCCTAGGTTTCTAGTTTTCAAAAATGCGCAGGTTTGGAAGGTTTCCTTAGGTGCTGGCTTAGCTAGAGGCCAAAATCTACAGGTAGGCACTTAGCAAAAAACAAGTCAGATTTCAATGTAAAAATCTGATGTGTCCATGTTGCGTTTCCTGTTGCGAGCATTAGGCCTACCCACGCAAGTGAGGTACCATTTTATTATCAGGATACTTGGGGGAAAACAGAATAGCAAAACAAGTGTTATTGCCCCTTGTCTTTCTCTACATTTTTTCCCTCCCAATGTAAGACAGTGTGTAAAAAAGACACCTATTTGAGAAGTGCCCTGTAATTCACATGCTAGTATGGGCACCCCGGAATTCAGAGATGTGCAAATAACCACTGCTTCTCAACACCTTATCTCGTGCCCATTTTGGAAATACAAAGGTTTTCTTGATACCTATTTTTCACTCTTTATATTTCAGCAAAAAAAATTGCTGTATACCCGGTATAGAATGAAAACTCATTGCAAGGTGTAGCTCATTTATTGGCTCTGGGTACCTAGGGTTCTTGATGAACCTACATGCCCTATATATCCCCGCAACCAGAAGAGTCCAGCAGACGAAACGGTATATTGCTTTGAAAAATCTGACATTGCAGGAGAAATGGCAGTTTTTTTCACCTCAATTACAATATTGTTTTTTATTTCAGATGTTATTTTCTGTAGGAAACCCTTGTAGGATCTACACAAATTACCCCTTGCTGAATTCAGGATTTTGTCTACTTTTCATAAATGTTCAGTTGTCTGGGATCCAGCATTGGTTTCACACCCATTTCTGTCACTAACTGAAAGGAGGCTGAAAGCACAAAAAATAGTAAAAATTGGGTATTCCCCAGTAAAATGCCATAATTGTGTTGAAAAATTGGATTTTCTGATATAAGTCTGCCTGTTCCTGAAACCTGGGAAGCTGGTGATTTTAGCACTGCAAACCTTTTGTTGATGCCATTTTCGGAGGAAAAACCACAAGCCTTCTTCTGCAGCCCTTTTTCACCATTTTTTTTTTAAAAAAATAGAAATTTTCACTGTATTTTGGCTAATTTCTTGATCTACTTCAGGGGAACCCACAAAGTCTGGGTATCTCTAGAATCCCTAGGATGTTGGAAAAAAGGATGCAAATTTGGCGTGAGTAACTTATGTGGACAAAAAGTTATGAGGACCTGAGCGCGAACTGCCCAGAATAACCCCAAAAAAGGCCTGGCACCTGAGGGGAAAAGGCCTGGCAGCGAAGGCCAAACCGGGCATTCTGACAGGTTCGCACACCAGTCACCCCGTGCCTGTCCCCGGGGCGTTTGTTGTGCAGGCCTCGCCTGCTCTTACCACTAGTGTGGTGTCAGCGAGGATTGGGTTGGGGGAAGGAAAACGATCGGAGTGACTCCAAGGGCACTGGTTGGATCGCACCCTTGCACATGTGTCGGCAATCCGAAATACATGCTGCAGAAGCGCTAAACAACCGGATTGCTGGGCAACTGACAAGACGTGAGTGCAACACGAAAGTGCGGCACCTAGCAGACACGTAAGGGACCGAAAGGTGCGCTTGCGCCGTAGCCTGCTGCACGCTGTTCTAAAAGGGAAAAAAGGGTTAATACAACAATAATCAATTGCAGTAAACGATATTTCCACAAGGTAATCCCCGGCAGCCCAATACGTGAAAGGAGCGTTAAGGAAGCGAGGGACTTAACTGACAGGTCAGCAGTGAAGAAAGAGGAAGAACTCATCCCGTCAGACTTTTATATGGACATTCGGATACTGGTATGATTGGTGTGTAGTTTCAATGACAATGCTCACGGTTTCATGGGATTTTAAATATTTGTCATGTTTTTTTGTTTGAACTTGTGGTAATTAATAAAAGTGAAGAAAGGACTGCATAATTCTTGCCTGCGGTCCTGACATAGAATCCCTGGTGATTGTTCTAATGAGAAACTAGAGTGCTAATATTCTGGATTTATGACAAAAGTGTGGAATATCTGAATGCCATCTTGAGGAAATCGAAGTGGAAAACTAAAAGTTTTTTTCTACTGAGAATACCTCAGTAAATTAGGAAATTAGAGCGCTTCATAAGAAATAAAGCTCCCAAGATGGCCACCAAAGTAAAAAGAGCTCAAATGTAGCACAAATATAATCCAATTGTAGCCCAAGTATAACCAATGACGGAAGTGTGCAAAACACTTGATTTTTTTGTTCTTTTGCATTTATATAGCACAGACTTGAACCAGAGGTATTGGAATGCTTTCTGTGAGCATCAGTTATTTTACACAAGAACCCATTCATGTTGGTGTTAGGCATGGGGAGATTACGTGATTTACCCAGAATACAGGAGGTCGAGCTGATGCCGAAACTTGAATCTGGTTCCCCATTTGCAAAGTCTGTAGTTCTGGCTGTAACACCACATCCCCTCCTATAAGTGTAACAAATAATCAAGTGATCAACTAGATAAAACAAAAACATAAAGATAGCAAATAATTTAAAAGTGCTTTGTCTCTATTTGGAAACTTAGAAAATATTTCTGTATTTTAGTTTTTTAGTGCCCTAATCATATTTTCTATGGGAATAAGACCCTCTCATTTTTATAAGCAATAAAGGAAATGCTTTAGGTATTACTGTTTTGATTACACCAAGATGATATCAAACACTCCAAACTTTTGTATTAAATATAGACTGTCAGCAATTTAGTTGTTCATTAGAATACTGTGGGGAGGCAGAGGTCGGCTCATGGACTCAGATAATTGAGGGCAGGGAGGAGAGTGCAGTGGCAACAAGTTGAGTGCGCTGGACAGGCGGGAGTGGCAGTGGCAGTGCAATGGACCATGGAGGGCAGGGAAAAGAGGGGCGGGGCAACAAACCAACCATGCAGGACAGGCAAGAGAGGCTGTAAAACAGACTATTGAGGGCTGAAGGAAGAGGCACTGGCAGTATAACCATACATGCCAAAAGACCTGTTTCAGGGAGGAGACTCACAATGTTTTTAACCCCAAAAGGGCATTATTTTATGTGTCTCCTGCCTAAAATCTTCTCTTTGTCAATGTAAGTCAATGGAGAAAGAAATTTCCCAGGCTTTCTTTTCAAAATCTCCCTCTTACCAATTTCAAAATGTTGGCAAGTATGTTACATAGGATCACTGAGAGCAGGATGGAGATGGGCAGGGGCACCAAATTGACCTTACGGGGCAGGCATCGGGGGTTGCAGCGGGACAACACACCATACAGGGAAGCGGGATGGCAGTGCAGCACAACAAACTATGAAAAGCAATAGGAAGGGGACAGGACCATGCCCATGAACAGAAACCCGAGGGAAAGAGGCAAGGGCAGCAAGCTGACCATACTAGATAGACAGGAGGGACAGTTGCAGCATAATGGAACATGAAGGGCAGGAGGGAGGGGCAATAGCAACAAATCAGACAATGCAGGGCAGGAGGGAGGGGGCTGGTGCATGGGCTCAGACAACAGAGGGTAGGAAGGGGGTGGATGGGGCAGCAAGCTAACTATTCAGGGCAGGTGGGAAGGGCAGTGGCAGAACAATGGCAACACAGTGCTGTAATGAGGGAGCAGGGGCATTGACCTGGACAATGGATGGCAAGGGGTAGGGGGTCAGGAGCTGCAAGCTTGGGTAGGGGCAGCACAATGCCAGGCCAGGTACTGTGTCCAACCTACACTGTGCATTACAATGGGCATCTTACTTAGGCCCTCATTATGACCTTGGCGGTCTACAATGTAGACCGCCGAACTCCCACCAGCCACAAGACTGCCAGTTATGGCTGTCATCTGACCCCCATATAATGACTGCTGGCGGCTCTCCGCAATAATTTGGGTGGAGAGCCACCAGCAGCCATACTGGCAGTTGGCGGTGCAGTGGAGGTTGCTCCGCTGGCACCGCCACGTCAACACAACACTGCCATGCCTATTTCGACTTAGTAGTAGGCGTGGTTGTGTTGTGTTGGCGGGGCGCTTGAGGCAGAGAAAGCGCCCTGGACCCCGTTCCCGCCAGGACGACCACCGCGACCACCAGGTAAGGTGATCGACCAACATGGGGGGGAGTTGAGTGTTGTGTGCGTGAAATAGGGAGGGGTGTTTGTTTGAATGGAGGGGGTGGAGGGTGTTGCGTGTGTTTGTGTGTATGCAGGTGTGCGTGTGTGAATGCGTGTATGCGGGGTGTGGGGGGGGTGTTGGAATGGGGATCGAGGTGGGGGCTGTTGGAATGGGGATCGGGGTGGGGGATTTGGAATGTGTATCGGGTGGTGGTGTTGGAAAGGGGATCGGGTGGGGGGTGTTGGAATGGGGATCGGGGTGGGGGGATTTGGAAGGGGGATCGGGTGGGAGGTGTCACAGCTTGGGGGGCTCCAGATAGGGTTGGGTGGGGGGGAGGGTCCTACATGTAGGGGGTTGGAGACTCCTGCAGTAGCGACAGGAATGAGTATTCCTGTCGCCAGTATCATTACCGTGGGGATTCCGTGGTGGGACTGCCACCACGCAATCCCTGGCGGTAAGGATGCACAAAATACCATCGGCGGTGTTAGGACTGCCGAGTTGAAGGTGGTCTACCTTCAGCCAGGTGGTCCTACCAACCTAGCGGTACAGGTGGTGAACTGGCTGCAATACAGGGAAAAGAAGGAAATGGGGGAGCTAGCACCCCATTTCCTTTGATTTTGACCCTCCCTGCCACAGTCAGCTCGACAGAAAAGCACATTGTAATGTGGATGGAGGTACCCTGTTCTATACCGCCCTCTGACAGCTGCTTTTCCCCAGCCACTGTCATAGTGGTCGGCGAATGGTTTGTGGTGTCAGCGGGACTCCTAAGGTTTCTAGTGCAGCAAATTACCAACATTGTAATTCGGCTAGCGGACTGCCTAGTCGGCGGTCGGGGTTTCCGACGCCGCGGTGATGGTGGTGACAAGACTGCCAAGCTTGTAATCAGGCCCTCAGTTACTTGAAATAACTCTAACAGCAAATTTTCTTATATAGTTTGCATGTGTAAATTCAAAACCTAACTATAACATCCCTGTAACATTTGAATTTATCGATATATGTATATCTCCACAAAAATCCTTGTAGATGAGGAGCACTCGCAGGGTACATTCTTATTCATTTTATTCTTGAAAAGACAAACTTGTTTTGGCACTCAGCCTTCTTCAGTGTCAGGGAACCTTTAGCCAACACCTCCCTTTTAACGCTTCATGATTGGTTAGTTAGCATAAACACAGAAATGTAACCCACTGAAACACCAAAATAAAAGAAGGACCTATTGCTTCATTCTGTTCAAAGGATATCGCAATACAGCCACCATTTTGACCAAATGTTTTGTATAGTCGAAAATCACATTTTACTCCAATTCATCAGAGGACTGATCACATTTTTTTATCCAATTGCAATAACAACAACATCCCATATTGAATGACTCCAAGATTTTTTAGCCACAATAGTTTCCTTTCTCATTGGATAACTGCTTTGTTATCACTGTTTGTCTTCCACTTGGCTAGTTAACAATTTCTGTACAAGATCATACAAATCCCTCTTCTTAATACATATGTATCAACTGAACATGGATATATATCGTAACAAGGATTACAATTTCTTTAAAATTATTATATAAAGTGAGCTTGTGCAGGGGACTGCAGAACTCTGATTGGCTACCAACACTTAAACCAGGAAGTGTTGGCAGCCGTCTTGGGACTCGGCATTAGCCGAGTCTCACAACAATATGGAAAAAAGAGAAAAGGGGGTATGGTAGGAATACCATAACCCCCAAGCATTGGTCTTTGGGGTCCCAGAGAGACCCCGGCAGAGCAAAGCAACATTTTTTTTTAATTAATTTGCTGTGAATTTGTGGCAAAAAGTTATTATTTTTTTTTTTTTAAACAAGCAAGATCTCCCACATTTATTTTAATTGTAGCCCATGGGAGGGCCAGGTCCCAGAGCAATGCGGGGTTTAATAAAAAATGAAGGGGGGGTGCATGGAGCCCACCTGCAAGGGCTTAAGAATACCCCAGGGACTACCAATTTCCGAGGGCTAATATCAATAGTAAGCAGGGGCCACGTGTAACCCCCAGGGACCACCAGCTCCCCAGGGCAACAAATTTAAATGATATGTGGGGCTGCGCTGACTCCCCTGAGCCCCAGGAACCACCACCTTCCTGAGGCTACAAATATAATGCTTAGGGGGGAGGCGAAGATGACCCCGAAGCCCAGTGACCACCACCTACCCCACCTACCCAGGGCTATAATAAATTGACTGGGGAGGCTGCGTAGACCCAACCCCCAGGGAACACCACATACCCAGGGCTAAGTTAAATATGGAGCAGGGGGACCATGCATACCTCCCGCCATGCCCAGGGGACCACCACCTCCCTGGGGCTTTCTTTTTTTTTAAAAAAGAAGAGGAGCTGCGAAACCCCCCTTCCAGGCCACTGCCAGCCCAGGGGACCACCACCTCCCGGGAGCAGCCAGTGCCAATAGAAGGAGTGACCCCCCCCTCCTGGAGCCATACATGGCCCTGGGGACCACCACCCCGCAGGGCCGGTCCCTGCTATGTCCCGGGGTGCCCACCCCCAGAATATAGATGTTTGCTATTGCCAAACAAAAGCAAACGCTCCAGTTACAGTGGGATGGAGCTGTCAAAGTGCTCCTGCCCACTGGAAGATGAGGTTCTGTCTCTTTTCATGCCTGCAGGCAGGGAAAGAGATGAAACGATTGTCTTGCACGGAGGGGGTTGCCTTTCCAGCAGCTCCCTGCATGCAGAAGGCTTGCTGGCTCCCATAGGAGGCGGGGAGCCTGCTGGGACCTGATTGTGCACACTGGGTGCCCTGGGCACTCAGTTGAATGGCCGGGCCCTGGGGGATTAGGTCCCTGGGGTAAATATCGGCATTCACCCACCCACTCACAGACACTCTTACACATTCTTGCACCCCCTCCCCATTTGATTGTGGCTGGGTCCTGGGGTTCCCTGGGGCCAAAATCGGCCCAGAGTGGGGGGCCGCATGGCCCCCTCCCTTACTCAGTGAAGCCTGGGCCCCGGGGAATGGGGTTCCAAGGACCATGATCATCCTAGGGAGGAGGCTGCTTGGACCACTCCCCTAATCAATGAAGGCCTGCCCCTGGGGAAGGGCCATCACAGTGCAATGGAAATGATAATGAAAACACAGAATAGTGAAAGAAAAGACTACATGCTACAGCATGCATTGCAGCAGTCTCAAAATGGTCTGCCATATTTGTACAATACAAATTAACTGAGAAAAGATGATTTAATGGACATAATGTTGTATGAAGAAACCGGTTGCCGAACATTGTGCTTTCAACACTAGTTGTTAATGCCCTGCACTTTAAATCACGGCACTTTATTTATGTTGTTTGTATTTTCTGAACAAACTACAACTTCCATTTGCGTGGGAGGCTAAAAGAAACATGCAGCTGAATCACTGTGAAGGGATATAACCAGTGAAAATGGACTGCCACCTTAACCTGTGATCAAGGTCTTGAAGAACCAAAATACAAAAATGCATTAGGATTTTGTTTGTGTTGTATGAGCACTAATTAAAAAATAAGAATCTACTTGTGAGTGTGGTCTGTTTGTTATGGTGTGTCACATTTGAAGATCCATATACTATCTACTAGCTGGGCCCCAGGGAATGGGGTCCCCGGGACAAGATCGGTCTAAGGAGGGGGCTGTGTGGTCCACCTCCCCTATTCAATGAAGACTGGGCCCCTGGTGATAGGGTCCCTGGGCCGAGATCAGCCCGGTGAGGGGGCCACTCGGTCCTCCGCCCTTGTCAATGAAGTCCGAGCCCCGGGGGATGGGATCCTTGAGGCCAAGATTGACTAAGGGAGGGGATCCACGAGCCACCCCCCATGTGGTTGGGACCCGGGGGTGGGGTCCCCTGGTCCGTTCTGGCAATGTTGCTTACTGCACAGAAATTAATCCTCATCATGAAGCACTTACAAATATAAACATAGCAGGTGCCCCCATTGAAGCTCTACTTCTGTAAGGAGAAATGGAGAAATCTTAACTCCTGGGCTTGGTGAAGACAAATCAAGTGTGTTTTCTCAGCAATTCCAGGTCACTTCATCATCAATCTACTGGAGCAAAATTTGTATGTGACTGTGACCAGTGGGTTCTTTGTTGTCCTGTCCTGGTAAGAGCAGAGTCCATGTTTCTACCTTTAAATTGCTAGGAGTATCCAAATGTGGAAATCACTTGGATGGTTCCCCGTTTGGCCCACCCACCTTAGTAGTATCTAAAGGTCTTCCTGCCTTTTGCCAGGAGGATGGAGATCTTAACCAGCGGGTTACCTGCTGATTTTGGTGAGGAGTTCTTGATGTCGAGGAATATGAGGACATCTCCACCAAACAAAGGAGCACTTTTGTCATATAGTGAAGAGAAAAGACCCTTGTTTGGTGGAGATTTATGTCTTTGTAGTCTTGTTGTCTTCTTTATAGGAGGATTTATGTTATCAAATATTTCTGGATAAAGAAACACCAGGACAATCACACAAGGTCAAGGGTGACATTTCCTTATGTTCCATTCCACAGCTATATTGTAGACTACATACTGGACATTTACCCAAGGAGGCAGAAAGAACTCTACTTGGGTAGATATTTTGTTAAAAACTGTGGATTCTTGTTGGATAAAAGGACAGGTGATGTTCCTTTGCGGCCAAGTCATTCATGCAGCTACTGACACACCCACACAGACACTCACACACCCACTCACAGACACACTCATGCACCCACTCACAGACCCACACAGACTCATGCACTCACTCACAGATCCACTCCGACACTCACACACCCACTCATAAGCCTACTTAGACACTCACGTACCCACACACAGACCCACTCAGATATTCACCCACCCACTCATAGACCCTCTGAGATATTCATGTACCCACTCATACACCCACTTAGGCTCACCTACCCACTCATAGACCCACTCAGGCTCACGCACCCACTCACAGACCCACTCAGAGATTCGTGCACTCACTCATAGACACATTCAGAGACTTATGGACCCACTCACAGACCTTCTCAGACACTCATGCACCCACTCAGAAACCCACTCACACACTCACGCACTGACTCACAGTCCCATTCACAGACTCACACACCCCACTTACAGACCCACTCAGAGACTCAAACACCCACTCACAGACACACTCAGAGACTCACACACTCACAGACCAACTTAGACACTCATGCACCTATTCACAGACCCACTCTGACATTCACTCACCCACTCACAGTCCCACTAACACATTCATGCACCCACTCACAGACTCACTCAGGCTCATGCACCCACTCACAGACCCACTCAGACACTCACGCACTAACTCACAGACCCACTTAGATACTCACGTATCCAGTCACAGACCCACTCAGAGAGTCAGGCTCCCACTCACAGGCCTACCCAGACACTCACACACCAACTGACAGACCCTCTCAGACACTCGTATGCCGAGTCACAGACCTACTGAGACAATGATGCACTCACTCACACACTCACTGTCAATAATTAGTAGTTACAGTTAGGAAATAAAATTCATCCACAGAAGCACTCACACATCCACTCACACCCCTGTACAACCTCTCATATACCCGCTCACACACCCACACAACCACTCACATACCCATTCACAGACCCCTACAAGTGCTTACACAACCACTCACTCATTCATAGATCCACTCTCACACCCACTCACTCACTTATACAGGCACTCACACAACCATACGGCTACTCATACAACCAGTCACTTACCCATACAGCCACTCACAAAGCCACATACTCACCCATACAGCTATTTACAAACCCACTTACTCACCTATACAGCCACTCACACACCCACTCGCTCACCCATACAGCCTCTCAAAACAGCCACTCACTCACCCATAGAAGCACTCACTCGCACACCCACCCAAACACTTAAATACCCATTCACATATCTATACAAGCACTCACACATCCGCTCACATACCCATACATCCATTCACACAGACACCTATTCTACAATACAGCCACTCAATACCAACTCACTTAACCAAATAGTCACTCAGCCAGTCACTCACAAATACAGACAATTACACAGCCAGTCATTCACTCATACAGCCATTCAGACACCCACTCACTCACCCATACAGTCGCTTACACACCCACTCACTCTCCCACACAGCCACTGACACACCCACTCACTCAATAATATAGTCACTCACACAGCCACTCACGCACCCACACAGCTACTAACATACCTACTTATACACCCATACAGGCACTTACATACCCACTCACACACCCATACAGGCACTCAGACACCCACTCACACACACATACACACAGTCACAGAGCCACTCACATAATATATGTTGGAACTAGTGCCCCTCATTAGTAGTACAAAGAGTATACTATTCTAACTTTTGTAGTGTAGTACATTGGTATCTATGCTTAACAGTCAAAATTTTAGAAAACACTCACACTTACTTGATGATGTCATTTGAGATGTCATCAGTGATGTCACTGACCATGTGATGAGTAATGTAATATGTGAGGTCATAAGCAGTGCTATGCGGGGGTGTAAATTATAGTTAGCTCTGGTAATAATGACTGCTGAATTTCACTGGTTCTGTACGAGTCAAATGTGAGCCTAACTATAAGGTCCCTGTGGCCTTTGTTTCTTTCAGTGAAAAAGATAAATAGATAGATAGATATGTTCTACTTACCTAATATAGACTTACAACTTTGTTGGGAAGACATGCGTAGTAAAGGCATGAGGGGGAAAGGCATATGCGTGGTTAAATCTTGTGTGGTAAAGGCAACACATGGTAAAGGCATTGCATGGTAATGGACACGTGGTAAAGGCATGCATTGTAATAACATTTGATGTAATGTCATACAACCACTATATTCCTATATTTATATCATATCCTCCACAACATTTTATTTATACTTTGCACACTTCCAATGTGAATCAAGAAATGTTGGACTACATGTACGAATATTAGGTTTTGTGACTCGCAAATTGAGACTCTTAGCAACTTGCAATTGGCGAGTCGCAAAACCTGATCTACAACAGTGTCAATGACACTGTTTGTGCTTCCCAATGGGGTCGCAAATGACCTAACTCATAAATATTCATGAGGTGGGTCGCAATTTGCGACCCCATTGGGAATGGCCGCCATCACAGGGATGGTGGCCTGCTGGAGACAGCAGACCACCATGTCTGTGACTGCTTTTAAATAAAGCAGTTTTTTTTTTTATGCAGCCTGTTTTCCTTAAAGGAAAACGGGATGCGTATCAAAAACAAAAATAAAACGTTTTCTTTTCATTTTTTCAGAGCAGGCAGTGGTTCGTGGGACTACTGCCTGCTCTGAAAAATTATTTTTGCTACCATTCAGAAAGGGGAGGAGGTCCCATTTCAAATTGGTGCTAACTGCGATTGTTTTGTGACCCCATTCACGGTCACCAAACAATCCTACATTGCACTGCGACTTGCAATTAGGAAGGGAACGCCCCTTCCTAACTGCGACTCGCAAACCTATTTTGCGACCCGGTAAATAGATTACCGAATCACAAAATAGGGTCTGTACATACCAAAATGATTTTTTCTTGTCGCAAACAGCCTGATTCTGTGACTCAGACTGTTTGCGACAAGAAAAAAAGTACGTACATCTGGCCCTTTTTTCTATATAGTTATATCCCAAGATGTTCTGTTGAAATTTCTGTTATGTTGCTCTGCTGGAAAGTGAATGGAGGAATTCCTGGATTGTTCTAGATGCTGGTAATTACTTGGGTGGAATTCCAGTCCATGTATTTTATTCACTGAGTTGCTACTGTCAGGGCCCAACCTTATGGAGATCGGTCTTGGTTCTGCTTAGTAGGAAGAGCTCAGCTAGGTCATGTAATGCCCCGCCTCAGCTTAAACACAAGCTACCCCAGACTAGTCTCAACAACTTTAGACCTCCTCAGTAAGGTGCAGATTACATCCTACAGACCAGTGAGCTATGTAGCCTGCATCTGCGCATCCCAATTGTTCTTTAGCAGTTTTACTGAGAAGACGAAAAAAGTGCAGGGTAGACTGTTTGAATTAATTGCAGACCCTGGTAATTACTGCAGTAATAATTCCAAGCTGTTGTTGTTTTTCCTAGTGTGCTACAGAAGAGAATAAGCCAAATGCAGATCAGACTTTCTCCTCCTATAGAAAATATGAAGCAGTACCAGCTTGTTTTCCATTATCCAGTTTCCCTTCTGATGTGGACATGAAAATATTGGCCATGCCGATAAAATACTGGTGAGGTGCAACAAAAGAGGTCTGTTCTCCCTCCTCTGGGCCTTGCAGCCAGACTCACTACTATGATGCCCAAGGGAATGTACATTTTACAGGCTGCAGAGGGCGTTGTTAGGGGTCTAGTAGTCTTGTAACTGTAGCTCAAATAACATCCCATTAAATATTTTTAACCTACATGTAGATTTTGATATTTTACAGGGACTATAATAGACGTAAAGCTATTTTCAACCATTTTGTTTGCTTTCTTGTTATTGTTCAGACGTTTTTGTGCCACACATCTTATCTTGCACTGGGTATCTAGGAAATTGCCTTGAAATTGTTACCTAGGAAAGGCCTTTCTGAACCATGCCTCAAGATCGGAATGATATCCTCATACCCATGCAGAAAGACCCACACCGGCTCAAATGTAGGACAAAGCTGAAAACTCAACTCTTTGAACAACACAATATCATGATGTAGTAGCAAGCCACAAACCAGCTACATCTCCTATCACATGTTGACTATGCCCTAGGGTTTGACCCGTGCAGCTGTCCGATGCCTTTCGGACGTTTTGTGCTTTATAAAAAGCACAAACATACAAACTGTAATGGACTAATCCGGCAACAATGTAGGAACATTTAATTTAAGATATAGGTTTTGGAGAGTCCCTGCCAACCTGTTCCTCCCAGTGAGACTAATATAATGTATTTCTACTTAATAGGGCTTTAAAATATATGTACATATTTGTTTAGGGTTGTTATTTATATTTGTATTGTGTTGCTGATATCCTCACCAACATTACTTCTTGCAAAGTTGCGTCAACAATGCCAGAGCAGTAATAATTAATTTTTGGCACGTCCTGTGATGTAATTTTCTGTGATGTCACGTTGTCAGCTAATTCGAGGGGGATCGCACATTCGCTTTCTGCCTGGGGACCCACAAATCTGAGAATTGGGGTCGGGGGATTGTGAGTGTGTGTGCCTGTTTTCACTTTGTGCCCAGCAGCATCGCCCACTGCTCTTTCTCGATATTGTGCCCGCTGTCACTAAATACTATGGAAGCTACAACTATATAACAAACCTGCCTGCAAAGAACTCCATAAAGCTCATTTAGGACTGCGGGGCCTAGGTTTTAGCAAGCTGTTGTTACCACTCACTTCGCCGTGACAGCCTGTCCTGTCAGAAGAGACGATGGGTCCTGCCCTCTTGGTCTCGTTTTCGTGCTGCTCGACGTAAAGCCATACACGAGCGGACATTGTTCAGAGCAGAGTGCGCATTCCACAAGGTTATAAATACAATTTTGACTAGCCAGCAGCTTCGGGAGGCTATGGCGTCTCCGTAGGTTTTCGCTGTCATGTGTGTGCAGCACTTCTGTATATGGTTCTGTTTCTTGACTGGAAGAAACGTATAAAAGCCTCAGCTCCATGGAGGAGAGTCACACCAGCAGCTTCCGAAGACCTCTACTGTCCTCCTCTGCAACTCACAAGCAAGGTGAGTTGGCTTCCTGCAATGGGCGGACTGTACCAGCTTGGATCAGTGAGAAGGATACGACGCAATGAATGTATCTTTTGGGCACTCGTGTACTGGGAACATGGATTCGCGGAAGGTGTGCGCTGCAGGCCTTGGGCCGAACTTCAGGACTTGCCGGGAGTGTGGCTGTGCCGCGGCCAGAGCTGGATTTGGGACACGCACTGGTGTAGTCTGACCCTTCCTTCATGGGTTTTGAGAAGGGAGACGGGTGGAACGTGCACCTGCTGGCCTCCCCTCCTCACACCAGGAGGTAGTGGAAGGCAGGCCGAGCAGGCAGGACCAGGCTCAGTTAGGAGTCAGGAGAGGCCGGTGCTCAGCAGCTAAGACAGCTTTGAGTGACTGTAACCACTGACCTGCTAATCAATGTGACCGCACATTATCATGTATTAACATAGGCTTTTCTTTCCTTCTAGCAAAAAGATGGCTTTCTCCGGCATCCTGAGTGACTCCGATATTGCTGCTGCTCTGCAGGGCTGCCAAGGTAATGCTCCCAGGCCCTGTGTCCCAGGCCTTGCTTGCTTGTCCACCCCCTTTAAGCCTGTGGTCCGGGCGTCGTGTGCCTCGGTATTTGTGGACCCTGGTCACCCTGGACCTCCGCATCTTTAGCCCAGGCCCTCCCTGTTCTGCGGTACCCTCGCTCCTAACCGCTCTTGCTTCTTCTTAACCACAGCGGTCCCTTACCCCCCGTACCAACAGCCCCCCAGTATGTCCCTCGCGCTCTCTATCCCCAGCCCTCCCTTGCTTACTGTACTTTGAAAGCTTTCTCTCACCACCAGAAACCTGAGCCCTTTCACACCCCCTAACCCCGAAGTCCTGGGTCCACTCTTTTTTCAAATTTTAGAACTCTGGATTCTCCCTTCCCCCATCCCACACCCAGAGCCGCCAATGGTTTATACTGTCCTCTCTCGTGCTATGCATCCTTGTGCTCTCGCTCCCGTGCTTTGTACCCTTAGCCCTCCCTGGCCTCGGTGCTGGCCCACTCCATCACCCACACTCTACCACTGGAGCCCAGCACCAGGCCGGCCCTCTTCCTCGCCCTTTGTATCCTCGGCTCTCTTTCCTTAGTGCCCAGTCTTTCCAGTTATCTCTCGGGCCAATCTGTCCCTCACCAAACCCTCCCACCCCTCCCTCAATCATTGTCTCAAGGACGCAGTAGGTATCACCTTGTGTGCGCAGTGCTTAATTTGTAAATAAAAACGTGCCGGTGCCCAAAGCCCTCCTCTTAAACACGCGGCTGCTGCAGTTGTGCGAGCACGGAATACTGAGGCAGCGTAAAACTGAAGCCATTTCGGGCCTCTTCAATCCATTTATACTCAGTCCCTGCCCTTCCAGCTCACTCTTGCAGCTTTTTGCTTTTGTCTCATTGTGACGCGTTTTCGTTTTTCTCTTCTTCCCTCTTTCCCATATGTGTCTTTTGCTCGCAATAAATGCTTGAGGCAGAAAAATAAGTGCCGCCCTCACAAATAAGGGCAGATGTTCCGCACCGAAACCAACAAAGCACAAATCACGCTCTTTGTGTTCGTCTCCCTGTCGACCTTTCTACCATCCCTTTCTCTTTCTTATTGTGCCCTTTCCTCTCTCTCTTTCTTTTTATGTCGCGCTCTCAGGCTTTCTCATTCTGCGCCTTTAATGTCATTTAGCCTATTCCATGCTTTATTTTCTATCGTTCCCCCTTTCGCTGTCTATTTTCTCTCTCTCAATTTATTCTGTTTCTTTTATTTTTCAGTCTGGGATTTTCAGGCTTTCTGTTATTTTTCCCTTCTGACATCTCCCCACCCATCCTTCCCTCTCTCTTTCCTCATTCTTTCTGTTTCTATTCTACCACCATTTTAGGGTCAACTCTCTCACGCACTTTCTTCTCTGTGCCTCTCTCGCCTTTGCCCTCAAAACCCTTCTTTCTCCTGCTTCAACCTCACTCTCTCATCTTCCCGCGCTCTCCCAGTCTCACGCTTTTTTTTCTCATTCGTGCCTCATCTCTTCAGACACACTTCTGTGTTCTATTGAAGATTAACTACAGTAATCTGGTTATTATTCCTAACACGCTGTGCTTTGTGTCCACTCAACAGCCGCAGATTCCTTCAACTACAAGACCTTCTTCACCCAGACCGGACTGAAGAGCAAATCCGCCGACCAGGTCAAGCAAGTCTTCGAGATTATCGACCAGGACAGGAGCGGATTCGTTGAGGAGGATGAGCTCAAGTGAGTGTGGACTGCACCCTCATTGCACCCCCTTCACGCACTCTGACACACACACTAACACAGCTGCAGAGAGGACTTTTAAATAATATGATCAGCCAGTCCTTGCTTTATAACCAGCACTAAACTGCATCCTGGGGCTTGTAGTTTTAATTTTAACAATGAAACTATTACAGAATAAATCACTGTTTTCTTAAAAAAAAAACAGGGCCATCTGAAGGTATAACACGAGACCAAGGACCCGTGGCCGCTGTGCATGCATAGAGTAAACCACAGATGCTCGCATGTGCAGACACAGGCAGAGACACGTGCACACAGGGGCAAGCGCCGATGCACTTATCCCCTCCCAGCCGCGCAGACACCAGTAGAGCTGGAGAGACCCAGCGACACACAAAAAAGCGTTAGATATTAAATAAAAAAACACTGGAATAGAAGGGGAGTGACAGGTAAACTGAAGAGGGATATTCAAATAGAGATGAAAACGGTGGTTTATACCACAGCAAAACAATCAGTAGAACAAGGAATAGCACTGTGAAGAAGATGAAAGCCTGAAAGTAGAGCACTGTTGGTCGCATCACATAAAGTGCGAGTTTGCGTCTTCTTTGCTAATTAACTCCTAAGTGCTTGTTAGCAGCATGTCCAATATTCATAATCGGTCTGCTCTTGGGTGTTCTGTGGCAGCAAACATTACTAATCCAGGCGACATTTACTTGCAACAATACGGGTAGTTTTGGACACATGTCAGAACAAATTGCGAATTCGTGTCATTTGGCCCAGAATTCTTGTAAAATAGGTTCATTGATTAGACGAGACTGGACTACTGCACCTAGGGCTTATACTGCATTAAGGCCTCTACAGGTAGCTCTCACTGCCACATGGCACCAGATCGCAACAAATAGCTTGAAAAGCATCTAGAATTTTGGAGAAAGGGGGATACCGAACTGCAACCTGGAATCTTGCCTGGCGCAGTGAAACTCCTTGCTCTAGTGCTGACCACCACCACAAACCCGGCTAAAACGTCCACCTCTCAAATATTTGTAATATTGCTCTAAATGGACAGAAAATAAACAGTAGCCCCTTGTTTGGCTCTTTCAACTGCAAGGCAAAGGCAGCATTGCTTTGAAAGCACAGAAAGAGGTCAGGCAAGGATACCGTAACTAGCTGATGACAAGTGGCATGCCCCTCTCCGGACAGAAAGTCGGAAGTCCCAGGGATGGTAAATGGGCAACTCATCCAGTAGGTACTACCAACATGGCGGCCTCGTTGTGAAGGGTCTCGGCGGTCTCAGAGTGTGAAAGGCCGCAGGTCACAAGTGTTTTACTGGAAGAAATCTGTTCACTCTTGTTAACGCTCTCTATTCTCTTTCCCTACCAGGCTGTTTCTGCAGAACTTCTCTGCTGGTGCCAGAGCCCTGACTGATGCCGAGACCAAGGCCTTCCTGGCAGCTGGTGACTCCGATGGTGATGGCAAGATCGGAGTTGATGGTAAGCGCTGACTAATAGTTGTCAGGTGGTTAAGTTGTCAGTTCTGTAGATCAGCAAGTCTAGTACTAGTTTACTCACTTTAATATAATGGGGCTTACTAGCTCCATCGGAATTGTACGTTTTAGGAGACTCCGTGGTGTTTCACCCAGATATTTTATGTGCTGCAAGCAAGCGAACAGACCTTCCATCATGTAGATACATTTCACCATGTGAAAAGTGTGTGTGTGTTGGGGAAGGGGGGGGGGGGGGGGGGGGGGAGCTGAAAAGTCCAGTTCTGATAGATAATTTCCATAAAGCACGAATGCCTGTTATTGCCTAAGTTATGGAATTATTGGGTCCACAGGTAACTATAATTTTATACTAAAACAAACCGGACTCAAGTCCCTGAATGTGAAGGAAAAAAAACTGGTGTGGATGAATTCTTAAACTTACTTCTACCTGGGAAATTGGAGCTTTTTAAAATAAGTAACAAAATAGGTCGATTCTATTAATTTTCTAGTTCTGGGTTTTAAAATATCATTTTTGTATGAGTGCATTACCACCACCTGATCATTTTGGTAATCAGATGAGTGTGCTCATTGTACTGATGGATAGGCTTAAAGCCGCTAAGTGGCGTCATGTCACCTGCTAACTTCAGCCTCTCCTGGCTTTTTCGCCAACAGTACTTTTCTTCGTCCATACTTACAATGTTAAAAGCGAAACTACAAATTCCAGAATGCAACCTGCTGCTAGTTAAAAAAACAAGATTATTTGCAGTTGTTGTACTTGTCATGTGACCTCTTCTCCACTAAGGATGCTCTAGCATCATCCCTATTGGTCTAACACCCCAATATTTGTTTCTTTGCAGAGTTCTCAGCCCTGGTTAAGTGCTAAGCTGTCCACCACCACGAACAAGCTGCTTGTGCTGTCCACGCTCTTTCTGACAACCAACTATTTATTTATGTTTTGTACAGTAAAATGGCATTGGTAATTTCTATCTACTGTTAGGACTGCTCTTATCTCTGACAAGATCTGTCTTTGACTGTATTGTTCATTGTTGCAAAGGAATAGAGAGCTGTATGTCTCGGGACTGATCTGTAACCATCTCACCAATAAACCGATGTATTTTGAAGTTTTTTGTCTATTTTGAATAATTTTTTGTCCTCGGCGAGCATTCCAATAGAAGTCCAGTGCACGCAAGTGAGACATTATCCGCAGGGCAGGGGGAGAGGTCACAAGGCTTTTACAGTAGCATTCAAACGGCTCATTTCACCATTCACACCATTCTTCATTTAGACAAAAAGAATTGAGCAAATCATGTGTGACGTCATGCCCCATGTCATACCCCAATCGACTTGAAATTTAAACTGAGTTTCTAAAAAATAACCTAATATGCATTAGAATTTATAGAGTATGGAGTTAATGGTACTTTGTTAAAATGTAAATTGTAATAAAACAAGGTGGGGGGCACGTAATGTAAGTGGCTCACTAAAAGGTTCGGATGATGCATACATAGGTCCTGCAACTTTTTATCTGTAGTACGACCCCATGAGCTACCCTTTAACTTCCCGCAAAAGGGGGCTCACGCCTGTGAAGATTACCATTACTCAGTCCTAGCCATGTGGGCTTAGATTTACTGAGTTCTTTCTGTGTGCCACTTCATTGCTGAAGGGACCACACGTTTGTAGTGCTTTGCTTCACTTTAATTTCCAGGAATTATACTCTTTAATCAAATATCCCAGCGCCTCCGCTTCAGTCTTTAGTTGCAAACTTGCAAAAGTCTTTTGTCACTTCTCCCAGACAACATTTAATGATCCACTGCATTCAACTGACGAATGTTTCTTTTTAATTTTAAATGGGCTTTTGATATATCTTGAACAGGGCCGTAAAGGGCAGCCTCTAAATAATCAAATGGACTAAATGTGGAATTAGAGTGCTGCAACATAATAGGCTGACCTGGCACTTTATTAAGACAACTGTGGACGGCTGCCTTAGAGAACGACCAGAAGAGGTCACTAGTGGCACCAAATTAAAACAAATGTCCTTAACAATGGTCACGATGTTAGAGGACTGGGCAGCATGAATGATAAAATATCACTAGAGACTTCGGGAAAAAGATATTGCGCTGGATCTGGGAGTTTAGCAGGAGGGATGAAAAGGCGGGAAAGAGTCAGCCATAGGAAGTAGGGGGAGGCAAATAGGTGAGTTTTGACTTCTTCCCTAAAGCGCTGTAGACAGGAAGCAAGCCTTGGGTGTAAAGGAGGCCCTCCAATAGTATGGGGGTTCGTGATGCTGTTTCCAAATGCCATGGAAGAGCTGCTGGCTATGCTGGAGCCACCAGAGACATTTTTTCCTAACTGGCTAATCTAGTTTGTTTAAATGAAAGTCCTTGAAAGTCACACTGAAAAATAACAACAAAAAAGTACTGAAAGGAATACATGCATTAATCTCTCCAATGGTGATTGCTTAGCGCTGCATTCCATTCCATCATATTTTTCCACTGTACCTCCTTAGACAGAGGCCATATGCAGCCATATGCAACAGTCTTGATGCTGTTTCAGCAGGAATAGTAGTCCAGCCTGAACCGCCAAGTCAAGACCATAAATATTAGCAACACAAAAGGATGATGGACAGAGTGCTGAAACTTTTCAACCACTCACCCCCAGTCACAGACCTGGGTTTAATCCATTGTTCTTTTGCTCACCATGACACCCCAGTTAGGACCCAACAATATGCAAAGCAGTCTTGACTCTGTTCCCCATGGGAAACAAGTATCCTAGGACTGGTTTCTGAGTATCATCCTTCATCAGCCAAGCTAACTTGAATCCAGTGGCACAGTGAGCATGAGACCCATGTCTGGGCATACCCTTCCACTTAGGGCAACTTTAACAACACAAAAGGATGATGGATGGAGTGCTGAAACTTTTCAAACATTCACCTTCAATCACAGATCTGGGTTTAATCCATCGTTCTTTTGCTCATCATACCACTCCAGTTTGGACCCAGCCATATGCAAATCAGTCTTAACCCTGTTTCCCATGGGGACAGTCCAGCCCCAACTGCCAGACCAGGTCCTCCCTGGACCAGAAATAAGCACCCTGCCACCGGTTTCAGGGTATCAGCCAAGTTAGCTTGAATCCAGTGCACAATGAGCACCGGACCCATGTCTGGGCATACACTTCCCATTTAAGACAACTTTATCAACACAAAAGGATGATGGATGGATTGCTGAAACATTTCAAACACTCACCCCCAGTCACAGATCTGGGTTTAATCCATAGTTCTATTGCTCACCATGCCACCCCAGTTTGGACCCAGTCATATGCAAATCAGTCTTGACTCTGTTCCCCATGGGAACAGCCCAGCCCCAACTTCCAGGCCAGGTCCTCCCTGGACAAGAAACAAGCATCCTTGGTCTGGTTTCAGCGTATTATCCTTCGTCAGCCAACCTAACGTGAATCCAGTGGCACAGTGAGCATGAGACCCACGTCTGGGCAAACCCTTCCCACTTAAGGCAACACAAAAGGATGATGGACGGAGAAACTTTTCAAACACTCACCCCTAGTCACAGATCTGGGTTTCATCCATAGTTCTTTTGCCCACCATGCCACCCCAGTGTGGACCCAGCCATATGCAAATCATTCTTGACCCTGCTCTCCATGGCAACAGTCCAGCCCAAACTTCCAGGCCTGGTGCTCGCTGGACCAGAAACAGGCATCCTGGGACCAGATTCACGGTATCATCCTACATCAGCCAAACTAGCTTGAATCCAGTGGCACAGTGAGCATGGAACCCACAACTAGACATACACTTCCCACTTAGGACAACCTTAGCAACACAAAAATATGATGGACAGAGTACTGAAACTTTTCAAGCACTCACCCCCATCACAGATCTGGGTTTAATTCATCATTCTTTTGCTCACATGCCATCCCAGTTTGGGCCCAGCCATATACAAACCAGTTTTGACCCTGTCCTCATGGAAACAGTCCATCCCAAGCCGCCAGACCAAGTCCTTCCCTAGACCAAAAACAGATATCCTGACCCTAGTTTCAGGATATCAGCCAAGCTAGCTTGAATCCAGTGGCACAGTGAGCACGAGACCCCTGTCTGGGCATACCCTTCCCACTTAAGGCAACTTTAGCAACACAAAAGGATGATGGACAGAGTGTTGAAACTTTTCAAACACCCATCCCCAGTCACAGATCTGGGTTTAATCAATTGTTCTGTTGCTCACCACGTCACCCCAGTTTGGACCCAGCCATATGCAAATCAGTCTTGACCCTGTTCCCCACGGGAACATTCCAGCCCAAACTTCAGGGTATCACCCTCCATCAGCCAAGCTAACTTGAGTCCAGTGGCACAGTGAGCACGAGACCCATGTCTGGGCATACCCTTCCACTTAGAGCAACTTTAACAACACAAAAGGATGATGGATGGAGTGCTGAAACTTTTCAAACACTCACCTTCGATCACAGATCTGGGTTTAATCCATAGTTCTATTGCTCATCATACCACTCCAGTTTGGACCCAGCCATATGCAAATCAGTCTTAACCCTGTTTCCCATGGGGACAGTCCAGCCCCAACTTCCAGGCCAGGTCCTCCCTGGACAAGAAACACGCATCCTGGGTCTGGTTTCAGGGTATTATCCTTCGTCAGCCAAGCTAACGTGAATCCAGTGGCACAGTGAGCATGAGACCCACGCCTGGGCATACCCTTCCCACTTAAGGCAACACAAAAGGATGATGGGCGGAGAAACATTTCAAACACTCACCCCTAGTCACAGATCTGGGTTTCATCCATAGTTCTTTTGCCCACCATGCCACCCCAGTTTGGACCCAGCCATATGCAAATCATTCTTGACCCTGCTCTCCATGGCAACAGTCCAGCCCAAACTTCCAGGCCTGGTGCTCGCTCCAGGCATCCTGGGACCAGATTCAGGGTATCATCCTACATCAGCCAAACTAGCTTGAATCCAGTGGCATAGTGAGCATGGAACCCACAACTAGACATACACTTCCCACTTAGGACAACCTTAGCAACACAAAAAGATGATGGACAGAGTGCTGAAACTTTTCAAGCACTCACCCCATCACAGATCTGGGTTTAATTCATCATTCTTTTTCTCACATGCCATCCCAGTTTGGACCCAGCTATATACAAACCAGTTTTGACCCTATCCTCATGGAAACAGTCCATCCCAAGCCGCCAGACCAGGTCCTTCCCTGGACCAAAAACAGATATCCTGACCCCAGTTTCAGGACATCAGCCAAGCTAGCTTGAATCCAGTGGCACAGTAAGCACGAGACCCCTGTCTGGGCATACTCTTCCCACTTAAGGCAACTTTAGCAACACAAAAGGATGATGGACAGAGTGTTGAAACTTTTCAAACACCCATCCCCAGTCACAGATCTGGGTTTAATCAATTGTTCTTTTGCTCACCACGTCACCCCAGTTTGGACCCAGCCATATGCAAATCAGTCTTGACCCTGTTCCCCACGGGAACAGTCCAGCCCAAACTTCAGGGTATCACCCTCCATCATCCAAGCTAGCTTGAATTGAGTGGCACAGTGAGCACAGGACCCACGTCTGGGCATACCCTTCCCACTTAGGGCAACTTTAGCAACTAAAAGAAATGATGGACGGAGTGCTGAAACTTTTCAAACATTCACCCCTAGTCACAGATCTGGGTTTAATCCATTGTTTTTTTCTCACCATGCCATCATCCTTTTGTGTTGCTAAAGTTGCCCTAAGTGGGAAGGGTATGCCCAGATGTTGGTGCCGTGCTCACTGTACGACTGGATTCAAGCCATCTTGGCTGATGAAGGGTGATACCCTGAAACCAGTCCCAGGATGCTTCTTTCCGGTCCAGGGAGGACCTGGCATGGCAGTTTGGGCTGGACTGTTCCCATGGGGAACAGGGTCAAGACTGATTTGCATATGCTGGGTCCAAACTGGGGTGGCATGGTGAGCAAAAGAACAATGGATTAAACCCAGATCTGTGACTGGGGGTGAGCGTTTGAAAAGTATCAGCATTCTGTCCATCAACCTTTTGAGTTGTTAAAGTTGCCCTAAGTGGGAAGGGTATGCCAGGATGTGGGTCCTGTGCTCACTGTGCCACTGGACTCAAGCTAACCTGGCTGGTGAAGGGTGATATCCTAAAACTGGGTCCAGGCTGTTTGTAACCAGTCAAGGGAGGACCTGGCCTGGTAGTTCAGGCGGGACTGTTTCCATAGGAAACAGGGTAAAGACTGGTTTGCATATGGCTGGGTCCAAACTGGGATGGCATGGTGAGCAAAAGAATGATAGATTAAACCCAGATCTGTGAATGGGATGAGTGTTTGAAAAATATCAACACTCCATCCATCATCCTTTTGTGTTTCTACAGGTCCATAAATATATCAGAGTCTATATTTGTTCCATTATTCCTTACTTTGGTTGATGTCATGAAAGGTGAGCCGTTGTTCCCAAGGTCAGAAGATTATAGGCTGTTCCCAATTTCTGTAGGTAAAGATTTCAGTTTTGGTTGATTAACATCCACTGGACTATGGCTCTGAGGCACTGGTCAAGGCCAGACAAATCTAGCTCTGTCAGAATTTTTACCCTGAGGATAATGTAGATCTTATGTGGATAGTTGTAAAGGTTAGACCAACAGGCTTTATGAGGTCAGGAGGTTGATGAGGAAATTCATTGAAGGAGTGGCGATCGGACAGATTTTTGAGGGAAACCAGAGTTGTTGCGGAAAGGAGTTGAAAAATATGGCGAGATTGAAGTGATGCTTCATCTGAGGAAGATGATTTAGTCTAGGATGGTTCCTCGAATTCAAACATCTTCTTGTTTCTCTTGTACTGTGAGGTGGAGGACAACATCAAAGGAGTTTGACAGGTCCAGCAGTAATATGGCGCAGACTCAGTATCTATAGACAGTGGTCTTCACATAATCTCAGATAGAAATCAGAGGTGATTCCAATCTTCTGCCCGCCCAGGAGGCAGTTTCGTAATATGAGAGTAAGCTATTTTTCTCCAAGAAATTGCAGAGCGGGTTGAAGGTGCTATTTCAGTGACTTTGCCGATAAAAGGCCCACTTAAGACTGGTTTGTAGCAGGCTGAGTATGTTGGATGAAGGATTTATTTCTTTGTGATTGACTTGATGCAAGAGGTGTTAAGGGCATTGTAAATGGTTCATGAGGCTATATAGTCATTAAGCTAGGGAGATATTAAGCATTGTTCTGGGGTAGACACTAATGGTTAGAAATGGTAGGATGTATCTGAAAATCCGAGGTAGGGAATGGTGCCCAGGAGAGCTGGCTGGGACTCTGACCCTAAGCTGTTCCTTGGTTTGAAGAATGTACAGAATTGGGTGAAAATACCCAATATTGGTAGTCTACCTGAAGGAGGAGTTTTGGGTACAGAGAACTAAGCAAAGAGGTCCCTGATAGACTTTCTCACAAGGAAAATGTTCAAGTTTGTGCCGGGTTCACCTTGTGAAAGAGCTACAGCAGTGCCAGCAGCAGTTCTATGTCTAGGCCAGCTTTCCCACTATCCATTAAGCCAGGTGGCTGGTTTTATCAAATGCATTCTAGTAGGAGGCTTTCCCCCAAACTATTTTCTCCACAAGTTAGGTCAATAAAAATGACTGTATGTTGCTAGTTTACAGATTCCTTCTACAGAGTACAGAGTATTTCATACATGCTGATTGATGGATTGGAAGAGCGGAGAATACCCAGCATCAGCCTGCTCTTTCCCAACAACAGAGTAGCTTTCTGTCACACTATGATCATCCCTGAATTTGAGGTCACTATGATGGGTTGACTAGTAGGTGGCAGTACTTATGCTTTCAACAGATGATTGTTAACCTCTCAGTCGCTGTGCCTTTTCCCCCTGAGTTCTGAGCCCTTTCTAGGTCGCAGCCTACAAGACATCTTGTGGACAATTAGAAAGTTGACCTAGGAATGCATTCAGCACATTGCTTGCCATTGGCTGTGTGGTTTGAAAACTCACATTTTCTTGCTTTCCATTTGCTGGCTTCATTTGTTGAAGACTGTCATGCTTGAGTTTGGTTCTTCCCTTGCCAAACCATATTTACAGTATCCTTCTGAGTTCTCCCTTTCTGTATACAGGCCTGTAAATCTTGTTCTTCTCTAGTCACATTTGCTGTGCATTCAAAGACCAAGGTCAAACATGAGGCACTATCTTCTGAGGGCGCATGTTTACTTTTCTTTCTCTGACTTAAAATTGAAAGGTTTTATGTGCCAATATTGTTAAATACTGGGGATAGGAAAGATTTTTTTTCTAGCACATGACAACATTTAAATGAACTGTGTAAGTATTTAATAATTTCTGAATATATCAGAATTAGGAACACAAATGAAGCACATTTTGTGTTGATTCTGAAGTGTGTTGGAAACATATACTTTAACATGAAAGAAAAAAAATCATTACCTTGGGTGATGCAATTTCCACACATTTCCGTCTGTGCACTCTATAGATTTTTTAGTAAACTGTATTTCTGTGCAAATGTAATGGTCATTACAACTGAAAATGTGTTGTCTGTAATAGCAGTGTGTTGCCACACCATGAGTACTCCATTCTAAGCCACTCCACTCTATTTTACACCACTCTACTTTGCACTACTCCCCTTTACACTAATGGACTCTGCACAACTTTACTCTATGCCACTGCACTCTTTGCCACTTCATACTACGCCGCTCTACTCTGTATCACTCTACTCTATGCCAGTACACTTTTCGCCACTCTACTCTACACCACTACACTTTTTGGGACTGCACTCTACACCACTCCAGTCCTGGCCATACCAATCTACTCTGTACACCTCCACACTTTTTCACTGTACTCCACAACTCTCTGCCACACTGCTGTTTTGCTTTACTGCAGACTAATAAGAAATACACAAATACTGAAAGGAATTTCTAGTATGCAACCCTCTTAGTCCGAGAAACACCTTTATCAAGGCACTTTGCAAGGTTTGAATAAAAAGGTCAATTATGTACAACATCAGTGCACATTTGAAGAAAGTCACCACAGTGAAATAAAAGTGTACTGCTTTACTTTAAATTGAGAGGAAACACGAATAAAAGGAATTCCACCAACGCAGAGCTCTTAGTCTGAGTAAAAAATGTATTAAAGCACTATTTCAGGTTCGAATAGAGGAGGCATGAAGGTCAAATGCAGCAACACAAATACACCTCCAAAATAATCACAGCAGTTGAATAATAATGTTAATAAAAACAAACAATGAAAATACACTACTTTATTCATGAATTATATATCTGCATATACAGTGATTATATATTTATGCACAATGCAAAGCTAGAAATAATAATCAAAAAGAATTCATCATCATGTGGCTCACCTGCTTCACCTCCTTGCCAGCAACAGGCCAATAACCCAGTCGTAAGTGACGAGAGAGAACTACCCTCAAGGGAGTGGCAGGGGGCAAAGGCGTCCCTTTCCCCCCTGAGTTCAATATTTCCACAGTCGCCTAGCTTCCTCTTCTTATATACTTTAGAGAAGCTGGAGATGAGATTTCTAGAAATCCCTCCTCTCATCCAGTGAGTTGATGTTCAAACGCTGGCCAAAGCAGATTGGTATTGAGAAGGGCACGTTGAAAATTGGCCACATCCCAATGTGCTCTTCCAAGACCAAACTGTTCCTTGCCGTACCATAAACATCATCGTGGTACATCTTTATCTAACTTGTACCCCTCCATGTTATGTTCTAGCCCTTGGTGAGAAAGATCATGAAAAGTGAAAACATGAGCGATCAACACATTGCATAACTTGTGTGCGGAAAAATACCTGCACCTCTAACGTGACGGTGACTGCAGATAAGTTAAGCACAAAATGGAGTCTGTTATCAAAATGGGGCTGGTGGTCACCAATGCCACGGTGTGGGAAGCTAAGCTAAGCACAAAATGGAATAAGTGGTCAAGATGGAACAGTGGTTAAATACAGATATCATTACAGTTGCACACTACTGCACTCTATGCCAATACACTTTATGCCGATATGCACTTTACTCTGTGACATTCATCTCTATGCCCCTGCACTCTACGTCGAGCCACTGTATGCCACTGCAATCTACTCCACTCCAATATTATCTATGCAACTGCGCTTTACACCATTTTACTCTAAGCCATTACACACTATGCCACTGTGCACAACTGCACTGTATGCCACTTCACTCTAATCTGAAACAATCTAAGCTATGCTACTGCACTCTACGCCACTCTACTTCACTCTGCACCACTCCACTCTTTAGCACTGCACTCTATGCCACTCTACTCTTAACCACTGCACTCTACTCCAATTGACTCTCCCTCACTGCACTCTGTGTCACTGCACTACATGCCACTGCACTCTACTCTCCATCTATGTACTCTATGCCACTGATCGTTGTGCCACTACACTCCTCCACTGCAATCTGATACTCTATTCTGCAACACTGCACTCTCCACCACTGAACTCAATGCCACTCTACTCTGCACTAGTCCACTCTATGCTACTCCACTCTATGCCACTGTACTGTGCAGTGTCATAGGTTGACTCTTGCTCTAGGAATGACTGCTGGTTTAAGGATGACAGTACTTATGTTTGTATGCGACTAGGCCAATCCTACAACAAGCCTCAACTGTTGTCCCAACCCTCCCGGCTCACAAACAGTACCTCACTAAAAACCCAAACAGTAAAAGGTGAATGTGGAAGCCTTTACGCATGGACTCAAGAGTGCAACATCTCAGGGTGGTCTAGGTTAGACGGAGATTACCCCTTTCTGACATGTACAACATATTTCAGTCAAATACAGGCAATGAAGGAGATGCAGTAGTTTCAATAGGTTTTATTAACAAGAGTGCAACCTACAATAAGTTGCATGGGCTGCAATGATTAGGATAATGAATAACGCAAGGAACAGAATAGTAAAAACAAGAGTCATGAATACAAAGACCCCCACCATCTTGCAATAACATAAGAGATGAAATGGATGTGGAATAGTCCATACTACCCTAGCGTGATGAACCAAGAGCTCTAACCTAAAGAGAGCTAGGTGTGTTAAACCTAATCTGCCAGTACCATGCCCATGAGAAGAGCCCCCAACCCTCGTTACCTTGGAATGAGATCTCTAGATCAGACTCCGTAGGGACACGAAGACTGGGCCAGCATCAAGGCGACGTGTAGCATAGATAGCGTCGATAGCATCTGGTAGGAATCCCTCTGATTAACTTGTCTATGTGAGATGTATTTATACTGATCTGGTAGGACCCCTGACGCAGGTATGTTTCCAAACAATAGATAAGAAAGCATGCTTGGGGGCGGCAATTATATACACAATTCCTTGAAAAGGTACATTATGTTACTGACACATGAAAGTGGGAAAGTACATAATGTGACAACCTATGTATCTCATTTATCTTTGACGCTGATAGTGACGCCTTTACAGAATGGCACTGATAACGTGAAACTAAAACATCTTCCTAACTAGAAACCTGGCAGCCATCTTGGAAGAAATAATTAAATAAATGTGCTAAAACAGAGCAAGCAAAGGAGGTTAAAAGTCACTAGGTGATGGGGGCACAGGCCTGCAAGCCTGAAGGCTAAGCTAACTCCTGATTCCCATTAAAACTAAATAGGATCCACTACAGCGGCAGTTTATTCTACTCTGCACCACTCTATGCTACTCAACTCTGCACCGTTCTACGCCACTGCACTCTATTCTACTGCGCTTTATGCCACTCTGTTCTAATCTGTGCCACTCTATTCTGCGCCACCCTACTCTGTGATTCCATTCTGTGCTACTCTACTCTGTGCCACTCTACTCTGCACCACTCTAGTCTGCACCAGAGCACTCTACTCTGCACCACAGTAATCTATGGCACTGGATTGTACGCCACTGACCTCAATGTCACTGCACTCAATGCCACAGTACTCTACACCACTGTATGCTACAATACTAAACACCAATGCACTCTATGCCAGTCCACTCCACTCTATGTCACTCCAGTGTAAGCCACTCTACATGACTCCACACTATGCCACTCCAGTAAAAGACACTCTCTGCCACTCCACTCTACAACACTTTACTCCACTCTTCACCATTCCGCTCTACAACACTCCATACTGTCTAAGTTCCCTAAAGTAATAAGCCAATCAAATGTCCTATGGGACTCCTTTATCAACACTTCTACTTTTGCTTTGAAAGTGTACAAATTCAATTAGTAACATTTATCCTAATAAATGTTATGGAAAAAGGGTACCGGACACAATATCTTGTATGATCACATTTTTAGTATAAGGACAATATACATTTCATTATGTGTCAAAAATAGTACAGACAAGAGACAGTGGAAATATATATATATAGATATATATATATATATATATATATCTATATATATATAAATATACTTATATAAATAAATGCCGACTTAGAAAAAGTCACTGAAGGTTGCATAGGATTTTGTTTCAAGCAAACATAAGGGGAGATACAGTGTGTTCATATATGGTATCTCCCAGTAAATCATAAAATGTCTTGAAAGAAACTTAGGGGGGGATGACAATGTTTCGACCCGTAGCTACTTTTTAGATCTCATCATGGCAAAAAAGGCCTGACTAATGTTCCCTAGAAACTGTGGACTCTTGGGACCTTCAATGAGGCATCCAGTAAGCAATATGTGAAATAATAATTCAAAACAGAGTGTACAATTTATACATACCCACTCAGTTAGTCAAACAGCTCAGTTGGAGTAAAGAAATTATTCAAGAGAATGACACCTTTGCATTGTGTGGAGGAAGTGGTCTTACAAAGAGTATCCCTAGACAAAGGCAATAATGCAAAATGTGCCACTGGGATCCTTTGACAGTCCTGTAGAGATTAAGGGATTGCTCTGAAAAAGCATACCTTTGCATTGTGTCACGCCACCGCCTGTTGCGTAACACAATTCAAAGATGTGCTTTTCCCCAGTGGCCTGTTGTGCACTGTTGTCTTTGTATAGGAATACTCTTGTAAATGTAGTCGTGACCACTTTCCCCACACAATACACAAGTGTAATTGCCTTAAATAATTTGTTTGTCCCACCAGAGCTGTCTCACTAACCTAGCAGTCTGGCATACATTGTACACTCTGGCCCTCATTACGACTTCGGCGGTCTTTCCACAAGACTGCCATACTACAAGTAAAGTTGGATTTGCAGTTGAAAATCCAACGTTGTTGGCCTGGCCGATGGCGGAACAGAGGCGTTTTCCACCAGCAGCACCACAACGTCAACAAGACTTCACCTGCAGTATTACAATATGTAATACCGCACATCGGTATCCTCAACAGCGGTACAGTGCTGGTGGTGGAAAATGGCGAGACCCATCCCCTCCCGGACAACCACCTAATGAGACAGGTAAGTGGATCATCCGAAATGGGGGGTTGGTGTGTGCGTGTATGTGTAGCAGTATGGGTGTGCATGAGGGCATGTGTGTATGTATGTGCTCGTGGAGGGTATGTGTGTCTGCATGTATATGGAGGGGAGGGGGTGTGTTGGGGTGCGAGTGAGTAGGTGTGTGTATTGGGTAGCATGCGAGTGGGGTTGCATGTGTGCAAGTCTGTGAGTGAGGGGGGTGTCTCTGTGCAAGTCTGCGAGTGAGTGGGAGTGCCTGTGTGCAACTCTGCGAGTGAGTGGGGGTGCATGTGTGCAAGTCTGTGAGTGAGTGAGGGTGCATGTGTGCAAGTCTGCGAATGAGTGGGGTTGTCTGTGTTCATGCATGTGGATGAGGGGGGTGTGTGTGGATGTGTACGGTTGAGGGGGAGTGTGTGTGGATGCGTGCGGATGAGGGGAGTGTGTGTGTATGGGTGCAGATGAGGGTGTGTGTGTGGATGCGTGGATGAGGGGGGTGTGCATGTATGCATATGTGGAGGGGGAGTGTGTGAACGTATGCGTGCGTCAAGGGGCTTGGGGGTGTGCCTGTGTGCGGAGGGGGTGTGAATGATTGTGAAGGAGAGGTGCATATGTCTGAGTGTGTGTGGCAGTGTTTTTATGTATGCGTGCGGTCAAGTGAGGGTGTTTGTATGTATGCGTGCGGTCGGGTGGGGGGTTGTTTGCAAGTGTGTGGACAGGTGTGGAGGGGTGTCTACAAGTGTGTGGACGTGTGGGGGTGCATGTGCTGGTGACAGGAATGGGGATTCCTGTCGCTGGGTGCGTTACCACCAAGGTTTTTGTGGAGGGGCAACTGCCTCTAAAATCCTGGTGGTTTGCTCCCTCCTAATACATCCGGTGGGCTTAGGCATGCGACAGGCCCAGAGGAGCTCACCGCCGGCCGTGGCGGTCTGACTGAGCCGGAAGGATTGGTGGCGTTGTGGCGGTTTGGGTTCAGCCAAACTGCACAACTAGAATGCAGCGGTCTTTACTGCTGGGTCCGCGGCAGTTAGGCTGCCACCGCAAGTTTGGCGGTCTCATGACCGCCAAACTCATAATGAGGCCCTCTTTTTTAAAGTATTGTACCTATTGCTCAGAGAGGTTGTATATATTATTACCATTCCAAATAGCACAACAGTATGGAAAACGTTGAACTTAAGAGGGGTTAAATTTACTGTTCCCACTCCAGTCTGTGCACAGTAGGGAAAGCATTGGTCTTCAGCAGGGATACATTTACTATTCCCACTCCAGTTTGTGCAACAGTAGGCAAATCATTGGACTTCGGAGGGGTGAGAATTACTATTTCCACTCCAGTCTGTGCAACATTATGGAAAGCGTTGGACTTTGGAGGGGTTAAATTATACCCTAACTAAGTTTCCACCCTATACCTCTATGAACGTAGCAACCTGCACCTAAAATGTGAGTATAATAAATGAATATTACATTATATGCATAATGAATATGAATCACATACTTCCTTACAATGATTAATTAATTAATAATTAGTTCCTAATTAACTTCCCACCCTACCCCCATACAAACCCAGCAGCCCACTACAATACTATAACAATGAAATGAAAAATTCTAAGGCCCAGATATATGGTGGCCTAGCGCCATTCCAACGCCACAATAGCGTCATTTGTTTTATGACAATGTGGCATTGGAAAGGCAAAAATGCAGCACCATATTTACAAAGTGGCACAATGCTTACATTGAACCACTTTGTAACCCCTTACGCCATATTATGCCTGCACCAGGCATAATGCATGCAAGGGGGCATTCCAGCGCTATGGGGGGTGTAAAAATGGCGCAAAGGAAACTACGAGATTCATTTGCACCATTATTATGGGCACTTTTTAACACCTGCTAAGTGCAGGCGTTAAAAAGAGGCTCCCATTGTGTTCATTGGGTCTCTGGGTACTTTGCAGGATTAGCGTCAACATTTTTGATGCTAGTCCTGCAAAGCGCAGGACTATCACAAAACATTATGACGCTAGTCCCCCTGACTACCGCCATGGTGCGCTGTATTTTAAATACAGCACACACATGGGGGTGTTAGGGGGGGCGCTATTAGGACAAAGAAAAGTGGTGCTGCACTGGTGCAGCACCATTTTTCATAAATCTGGGCCTAAATCTCTTAAAATTACAAGCTTTATTTAAACAAAAACAATTCTACAAACAAAACTAACACATAAAATTAATATATGAGCCAAAACACATTGAATAAATAAAGAATATTCTTTCTGTCCATATTATTGAAAACAGTATTTACAACAACGAAATTCTTAACAAAGATATTACTTATATGAAAAAAACAATATTTTTGACAACAATATTTCTGCATCATAATATTTTTGAATCACAATATTTGTTTTTCTATATTTCTGCCTCTCAATATTTACAACTCAATATATTATTCAAAAACCCATTCCAATATAGAATGTGTCCACATAAATGTTATAACCTTTGTGAAGGAGTGGCTGAACAAGTTACCATACAATCTTTCCTGTGACTCCTCGTTTGGGAAGGCAACCTACACAGTTTAGAGTAGAGTCCTTCACTGTATAAACTCCTAAACTGTACACATAGCCAGTAGAGCTCTTTCACAGCATGTTCAACTTGATGCCATAGTGAGCTCTTATACTTGCAATGTACTACCTAATCAACAGCCACCCTTTGTACAGGATCAAAGACTCATGAGTTGTTATATGCTTTCCAGCAGTATATATATCTCTGGAAACCTGGCAGACAAATGTTCCACAACAGGCTGAATTTTGAGCAACCTGTCATGGTCTGGATGGTCCCAGGCCAATGCAGCAGTATTGTCCCTGAATTGCAGCAAACACTGCAATAGCAAACACTGATCTCTGCTCATGTACAGTGTGAAGATGGATATTACCCAAACCATGTGAGTAGACCAGTAGAACTGCATACTTGGTTTTGCACTAACCCCTTTTTGAGCGTAAAGGCCCAAAAAGTTCCCAACCCTCCTCAAGTGATGAGAGAGTCCACTGGTGTGCCCAAGAAGTGCCTTAGAGTGCCTCAATGCTTCCTCAGAAATTGTCCAGCATGCAAATTGGTTTGCTGCACAATTTGCTCAAGGAAATCAACATGCAAAAGGAGAAGAAAGTAGTCAGTGGCAAGCAAATAGTTGTATCGACTTTACATCAATCGTCACCAGTAAACAGCAGAATTTGGTGCTAAACTAAATTGGAGGGCCCTCAAGAGATCATTATGTCTTTGCTTGCCGCCGCACAATGCTTATTCTCTAGATTGGTCTACCCTGCTATGGTCAATCTGCTGCACAGAGCATTCTTGTGAAGGGACAGCACGACTGCCATCATCATGTCGTGCAGAATCGCTGGAAGAAAAGTCTTCAGATGGAACTCTGCCAACTGAAAAATCACTTCCAGATTCTGCTCCATTTTCCTCTCCCTCAGATGCTATCTCAGTATCTTCTGTCCTAGTCTCTGATTCTGCCTCAGAGCTGTCCTCCATAACCTGAGTGTAAGGAAACTGGGCACTTTGCAGATGCCCCCCCAGTAATGTGCTCTTATTTGGACTACTAGAGGCTAGTTTGTCAACTCTGATAATGTACTGGGACCTGCTAACCAGGCCCCAGTGATGGTGTTCTCTCCCTAAATTATTTGTTGACATGGCAATTCCCTGATTGGCAAGAATTTACCCCCTTTCAACCCCCCTTGTAAATGTTACTCAAGGCACCCGGGGCATAGGTGTAAAGGGGTCCCAGTGCTGCAGCTTGAGTGGATGCCACCCTAGGTGACCTATGCAAACTACTGATGGCAGACCTGCCATTGCAGACTGCCAGAGCGGTGCAAACTGCTCAAGTTCGACTGTGTCCTCACCATGTGTGGCACAGTCCCATACACTACCTTATATGTAAGTGAGGCACACCTAAAGAAGGCTTCTGCAACCTAGGAGTCAGGGTGCACTATATGTCTCCATAGCACCCTTTCCATTAAGGTACAATATACATGTAGGCCGATCCATGAAATAACATGGGACTTAAGCCCAGGCAGAGCAGGGCTGCTGCTATATTATGGTACTGCCTAGATATGTCGAGTTTGGTGTCAAGCAGCTTGCTTTCCGTTCCTCAATATGAATTTGGTGTTGAGAGACAGGGTGGCATGCACCAAGGTGGCACACTAGAGATTGCCTACCTGTTTGCCACCCTTTGTTGTGCTCTGGTCAGTCATCCCAAGCTTTTTCACATGCTTGCTGCCACAAAGACAGGTTTCTGACCTCATGCCAGGCAGCATGGGTGCTCCCAGGAATCAGAAACAAAGGCTGAGGAAGGAAGCAGGTCACACCTCACGCCCTCCAGACGGGCTAGTGAATAGAGCCCTCAGGTTGGTAAGCTTCAAAGGCTTCACTGCCCCCGAAAGCCATCTGTGCTATCCCCAGTGGAGGAAACAGCCCTCCCCCCGCATCCAGGCACATTTGCCGCGGACAGGCAGGAAATTAGATATGCAGGACTGTGCATAACCCAAGCATGCTGACCACACATCTAGGGTGAGCAGCCCGATCTGCACACTAAAGTTTGATTTCTGCCATCTTAAGAGTGGCAAAATAGAGGGTGCTGGGTAGCTAAAGGTGACCTGTCCCACCGGATCTGGTCACCTCAGGGGCGGATTAGCTGTAGGAGCTAGCTGCCCATTGGCCACAAGTCTCCACACTCCAAACTCCCCTAAATCCAGGGTTTAAGAAGCACACTTGACACCAGAACCACAGTTGAACAAGAGGAGCTCTGCTTCATCGACAACCGGACTCTGTCCACTGCACGAATACAAAAGAGAGATACTCTGTCCCTGAGGCACCAGACTGGGAACTGCGTGAACGACCCTTGTCCTTGGCTGAAACTCATCACTCTCGACGAGAGGGTCCCTTGTGGAAGCCAGAAGCACCCCAGACTCCTTTGGTCTGGTGACAACAGTCCCTTGCAAACTTCAGGTAAAAACACTCACAGGATCTGAATTTTCACTTATCATCTGGCCCCCCATGGGATCAGCAAAACCAGGTGGTCTGTTGTATCCTGGAAGTTGCAGTTCCACCTGCTTCCAAGTTTCAGGCAGCTACACCACTCCATCGGACCCCGGGAAGTTTCTAAAAAAAAAACTGCACCATTATCGCTGCAAACGTTTGTTGGTTGCCAGTCTGGTAACTAACCCCTTACTCTACACTGCAAGTGCGGAGCACAACATGCAATCTGCATCCAACATCTGCAACCCAGCCCCAGCCCCAGCTGAGATTTTGCATCTCCTTGTCAGCATTGTTGTGTAAGCGCTAAAAACAGCACAAGCGCAGGTTCCGTTCAGCAGCACGGACAGTCAGGACAACTCTGCACCCAGACCCCACCAACAAGGTAGAAGTGAACTGAATGCTGTGACCTAGTCCCATGACTCTCACAACCTTAACCCTTCAAGGATTCCCTGCACCATGACCTCGAAGTGGTCGTTTGTCACTAGTGGCTTCCCTGCCATTGACTTCAATGCGAGTCCCGTTCAGCACCATGGAAAGCCAGAACAATACTGCACCTGGATGCCACGGGCCAGGTAAAACTGAAATGATTGTCGTGATCTGGTCCTAGAGACTGCACCACCTTAACCCAGTAAGGGTTCCACACAATTCACTTTCTAAGTACGTTTTTGCAGCCAGTGATTTTTTCTCCAATACAGTATACTTCAATGCAAAGTTTTAATGCCAGTTTTGCTGTGATTTAATATTATTCCTAAAATCTATAACTCCAGTTATACCAATCCAATTCTGTTCATTTTGGTGTCTAAATTAAGATAAATATAATCTCTATTTTAAAAATGTATGTTGGATTTCTTTCTAGTAGTGTCAACTACTTATCGTCCATGTTGGTGCTCCGAAATGCTTAACACATGTTCCTCTAAGTAAAGCCTGGCTGCTCTTTGCCACACTACCAGTTCTGAGCTAAAGAGTTACTAGTGTGAAACCAAGGATCATCTTTGGGGTATTGTGAAATTATTACCCAGTGAGGACTAACTCCCACACCATATAATACTTCACTTTCCTACAGTGAGTTAGAGCTTGGGCCGCAGTCATCCATCAAGACGCTATTTCTGCCGACTGGCTAAAACCTTCCTTCTAAAACACTGAAATATTGTTCTAAACCAGTCTGTGGGTGTGTGTGTCTGTGTGATGTGTGCAACAATAAAGAAACAAAAAAGATGTATCTTTTGGATGAATCTGCAGGTTCTCCAAAGACATAAAAAAGACACAGTATTACTTCACCTTGACACATGCAAAATACCACAGTGTTAGAAATTGGGTTACTAGTTGACTGGGGTATGAGGTCTGGCTAAGCAGCAATCACAATTCTAGTAAGGGTAGGCCCAGGCAAACCCTAAATTAACCTGCGCTCACCCCCTGGTAGTCTGGTACAGAGCAGTCAGGCTTAAATTAGAGGCAGTGTGTAAAGTATTTGTGCAAAACTCCAAACAGTAGAACACTGAAAACACAACACAAAAGATTCCACACCAGGTAGAAAAGCAGTTCAAGGTGTAATAAATAAATCAAAACCAAAATGACGAAAATCCAACCAGTACAACCAGAGCTATCAAAGTATTAAGTAAAAATAGCGCCAAGAAACCCAATTGGGGATATCTGGTCACACCAGACCGAGACAAAGTTACAAATTCAGGCTGCCACGATGGTGCGTCGGCTGGCTACAGTGACCCAGATAGGCCTGTTGAACATAGTACTTTAAATCCTGGTTGCGAACCGTTGCATGGGTCAGTGGCGAAGATGAGACACATAGCCGAGATGATGCATTGGTTCTGAGGTGCAGCGAGGCTGAGGTGCGAGGTCCTGTTGCATCAACGTCGACGATCCTGTCAACAGGGTTTGCAATGCGATGGGCGTTGTCGAGGATGTGTTGTTCAGTCAAGGGGATGCGCGGTCCCCATTAGTGATGAAGCTACAATGTGGAGTTTTGGCATTGTAGTCAAGGCTACAGTTGAAGGGAGATGCAAGGAGCTTGCACCAGTAAAAGCATGGCACACCGGCAGTTCTGAAGGCGATATGTCAAACCTAAAATGAAGGGATGAGGCGGCAATGCAAGTCTTTTTCGATGGGCCCAATCCATGCAGCAGCTGCAATACATCGGTTTAACTCACGGATGTGCCACTCAGCGAAGGAAATGCATCAGTTCTGAACGGGAATGTGTTGCTCGGCGGAGAGAATGTGTCGGTTCCACTGGTAAGCACCTTTGGCCCACTTCCAAGGGTCCAGGACTGGGGTGGCACCGTTTGGCAGAGTAGACTCACAGATAGCAGAATCCAGGGGCAGACGCAGGATAGTTTGAAGTCTTTTATGTCAGTGAAACTTCAGATCACGAGTCCTGCCAACTAACCCAAAACCCTGTCACTCTGGGTTTTGGGTTCAAATGATGCAGGTCCAGTCCTTCTCACAAGGTAGAGGACACCAGACAACATGCCACCACAGCAAAGCAGGGGTCCAGCAGAGTGACAGACCTTCAGCCGAATAGCAGTCCTTTCTCCTGGCAGAGTATCCACAGGTCCAAAAGTGTACTGAGGTGGTGGTGTTTGAGGTCTAGTTCTTCTATCCACTGGTGCCTTTGAAGTGGGGAGACTTCAAAGACATGCCTTTGAAGTGCACAGCTGTCCTGCTTTCCCGGTCTTGCCTCCAGACCAACTACAGAGGGCATGCAGCCTTTTGTGTGGGGACCAGACACAGCCTATTGAGGTTTAAGTGAGGTTGGGTCCAGCTCCTCCCTCCCATTCTTCCTAGGATGACCCATCAAGTCACACCTAAGCTCATATTGTGTGTGGCTGTCTATGGGGAATACACAAAGTCCAACTGCTAACTATACCCAGTCATGTGACCAGGGATAGGGTGCAGGCACCAAATGGCTAAGGCAGGAAAATTCAGTCTTTCTAAAAGTGGCATTTGCAGACTTGGGCTTTAAAATCCGACTTCTCCATAAGTTAGGATTTTAAATTGTGACTCCAGAGACACAAAATGAAGGAACTATCTCTTCCCATTTGAAATTACACATATAAAGTGCAATAAGGTAACTCTAATGTTATCCTATGGGAGAGAAAGGCCTTCCGGTACTGAAAAACAAATGTAGACGTTTTTCACTATCAAGGCATGTAAAATGTAAAGGTACATGTCCTGCCTTTTAACTACATTGGACCCTGCCCTTCAGGTAGTCCAGGGGCTACCTTAGGGGCGACTTAAATGTGTAAAGAGTGAATGTTTGGGTCTAGCAAAAGAGTTATTTTTCCAGGTCAATAAATGTTTAATTTGTTCTGCATTCCGTCCATCAGCTGTTGTTTTTGCATTTCTTGCCCTCAGTGGGAAGGGTATTCCCAGACGAAGGTCCCATGCATGCTAAGCCACAAGTTCAAGCTAGCCTGGCTGATTAGGGGTGATACCCGGAAACTGTCCCAGGATGCTCGTTTCAGGTCCAGGGAGGACCTGGCCTGGCAGTTCAAGCTAAACTGTTCCCATGGGGAAAAGGGTCCAGACTGATTTGCAAATATCTGGGTCCAAACTGGAATGGCATGGTAAGCAACAAAATAAATTGATGGATTAAACCCAGATCTGTAACTGGGGGTGAATGTTTGATTTGTTCAGCATTCGATCCATCATGTGACATTTCAGAGTATGCTGGACACACAGGGTCTGCAATGGCAGGCCTGAGACATGTTTAAAGGGCTACTTAAGTGGGTGGCCCAATCTGTGCTTCAGGCCCACTAGAAGCATTTAATCTATAGACCCTGGAGAAATCTCATGCACTTTACTAGGGATTTATAAGTAAATTAAATATGCCAGTTGTGGCCATGCCAACATTACTATGTTTTAGAGGAGAGTGCCCAAGCACTTTAGTACTGTTTTGCAGTGGTAAAGCGCTAATACCAGCTAAAACGAGGTCAGAAAAATGGAGGAGGAAGACAACAAGTTTGGGGATGACCTGCAGAAAGGGACAGGTCAGACACAGTGCATACTTTTGTCATGGCTTATGCGAAACTTTATTGCTGGGGTACCTGCTTGGCCATTTCCTGAAGTTACAAATCCACCTTTGATCTCAAGAAGCAAACATTCACACAGTAGCCCCAGCAACTTTATGCACAGGTGTGCTTCTTCTGAAAATTCACTGTGCTATCACTAGGGTCAATGGAATTATGCAGCAGGGGAGCACCAAATTTTGCAAGAGGTGTGCTTAACTTACACAGCATGAAAAGGCAAATTGTGCGGCATAATGCAGCCCTTTTTTATAGTATGACTGTTATTTTATGATTAATACCGTCTGGGCAAACATTTCAACTTTAGTACCAGTTTATCAACCAAATGCAGAAATAAGCAATTGAAAGAGAACTATTCATCCTTTGCACAGGGCCTTCCACTGCGTGCAAAGATGTTGCCACACTGACCCCTTTCCATTAGTATATACTTAATTTGCCACATAAATCGACCGCCTGCTGCATAATCTGCAGATGGTAGACCTAGGCAGTATATATATATATATATATATATATATATATATATATATATATATATATATATATATATATATATATCTTTCTTCTTTTAGAAATGTGTGTTTTCCCCTGGGTGGTCACAATTTGCACAGCAGAGTAAAAAGCATATTTGAAATTATATATATATGGCACCCAAAGGGGGTTGACCCATCTGTTAGGGATCAAACCCCTACCTACATTTCTTGTCACGGTTTCGGGCGGGTCTGATCAGGACTCTGGTTGGGACACCCCTTGAGATCACCGAATATCCTAAAGAGGTAGTGTACTGGGGCAGAAGAGCAGCTAAAGGCATACACGGAAAGGACAGCTATGGACAGACACAGGAAACAGGAAAGTAAAAGCAGAGCAACCCTTGTGTGAACAAATAGGAAACGGATTACTAGTGGACAAACACGCTGGGGTTGTACACAGAGTAAGGTGCAGAACCTCCCACAGTGACAGGGAATCTCAATGCCTCTGTGCAGTTTGCTCTTACAGATAGTCACCCTGCCAGCCCCATAGAAAGGAGGAAGCAGAAGTGATTCTGTCTCTGGACCCTAGAGCACAAACAAGGATAGTACTTACATACACAGGACACGCTCTTGTGGGTCCAGCTGGAAACACAGTGGCGAATCCTGAGAAAACGGCAATAGCACACTGTCACTGTTAGGCACGAAAGACAACGTATAACACTAAACAAGGATAGGGGCTGGAATTGCCTCCTGGAAACCAGGAGCCAACCCCAGAACAAAGGAGGACACTTATACACTGGTGAAGACTGATAGAACACTTACCAGACACAAAGAACCAAGAAGAAACAGAAACAGAAGGGAACAAACAAAGAGGCAGAGGCAAGAACTGGGAACAGGCTCAGGCTGAAGTAAAGGCAGGACTAGGACTTGAAAACAGGGTGCAAACATTCTGGCTGGAACAAACAGAGATAGGACTGGGAAAGTGAGAGCAGGCTCTGGCTGGACCAGGCAAGGACAGGACTGGAATACAGGGAGTAGGAATGAGTAGTAAACAGGACTGGGAAACAGAGAGCAGGTTCAGGCTGAAACAAGGCAGGGGCAGGGCAGAGAAACAGGGAGCAGGCTCTGGAAGAAACAAACAGGTACAAGGCTAAGAAGAAGGGAGCAGACTCTGGTTGGAACAATCAGGAACAGGGCAGAGAAACAGGAAACAGGATCAAGCTGGAACAGAACAGGAACAGGAACAAAACTGGAACACCATCTGACAAAGGGTCTGTAACACAAAGGAATCGAAGTCCAATGCACGAAGGGGATCTTGAGAAAATGGCTGCTTATAAGCAGTTCCAAACTGGGCTGAATAGGAGAGGTTTCAGGTGTGGGTAGTTTCAGACACTTGCAAGTCCTGGAGGAGAGGATCCGGTGAAAAGGGGCAACTGGACTTCTCCCATAGAAAACAATAGGAAACAGAATCCGGGCTTTCCTGACTACCAGGCTGTGCATTATGGGATTTGCAGTCCCAGGAAGCAAATGTAGTACTATACAAGTGTACCATGGAGAAAAGAGAAACAAACAGGAGTCAGCAAGGGACTCTAGATAAGTGTTGAAGGTGATTCCCAGGCTTCCGACAGTCCTCTTACAGCGCCCCCTAGAAGTGGGACGACAGAGTCGTAACAGTATACCCCCTCCCACCAGTCTGCTCAAGAAGAGAAGGCGATCCTTTGGCTGAAAAAAGTTGAAGATGAAAAGCCACAGCAAGAAAATCTAACACCAACCTTGGTGGATAAGTTTACAGTCCTGCCATAGGAGAACCTTCCAATGAGCAAAGCATGTATTAATACCCATATGGGCGCCAATGTCTTTTCTCTTTATTGTTCGAGTGATATGGGAGGAGTGCATGGAGTTGGTTTCTGGTGAAGTGGATTCAGGAGCAAGGAGATCCGGAATTGCATCATGGGCGGTATTCTTTAGGACTTTAGTTTCCTGTTCAGTACTGTCTTCTTTAGAGGAGATAATTGGCGTATTAGTAACTGTAAGGTCTGTAACTCCTTCCGACAAGCAGCATATGTCTGTTTCTGCAGCAGTATTTGCATTGATTGTAGTCTGAGGCTTGCAAAGCATAGAGACTTGGGAGACATGGGTAACTGGTGTTCTCAAGGTAAACATGAAAAAGTCAGAATTGTCTTTCATCTTGGATGACATTGGAGTATCAAATTCAGGAGCAACAGGAGTTTTCATGTCTTTAGAAACTGGATTAACATCTGAAAATGTAGAAGTTCCACAAACTAATTCTTTAGGGTGATCTTCAGACAAGACTGGGATTTCTTCATTGCAAGTGCTCTGTGGTGTGTTCGTGGTATCAGAAATGGTTTCTTTGGAAGGCGTTTCTACTACAGGTAGTTGATCTTCAACTCTGTTAACACTGAAAGGTTGTTCTTTGGAAAGAAATAGAACTGGAGTCTCTTCAGAAATCACCTTTACACTGTTACCTACATTTTCAGCTCTAGCCTTTGAATTGATGATGGTTTCTTGCAATAAAACACTAAGAACAGTACTTATCATCAGATCTTCGAATACAAGATTAACATTCAAGTCTTTAGTTTTAGTGGGAAATATTACATCTTTCAGTACTTGAGCTTCAGTTGCAGATTCCTGGTTTTCAGGAGTCTTTAGTTTCAGGGACACAGCAGGTGACATTGGTGTGCCTGATTTTTCATCAAGATCAGATACCAGTAGCTCAGAGATCTGTTCTTCACTAATCGTGGAGCTGGGAACAGGATACACATCGGCAGGGATCAGCAGGTCAGGATCAGTGGTTGAGGCTGCAACTGTGTCCAGTTCTAGGAGAAGGCTCTCATTTCTGATGACAGGCTGTTTAATTTCAGATTGCTGGCTTTCTTCCTTGTCTGAAATCTCCATGGTTTGCTTTGACACATAAGAGATTTGTAAACTTTCTGAGAAGTCCATTACATTCTTAGTAATTGCGGGTATTTCTTCACGGTCAGAAAAATCCATTAGTTCACTTGAAACAGGAAATGTCTCTTCATTATCTGAAAATTCTATGATATTGTTTGAAAGGGCAGCAGTATCCCCACAATCTGAAAATTCTGGTGTTTGTGCCATTTGGACAGCACTATCTGCAGGTTTGTTCACGGCAAGGCAGGAACCACTGTCATCACTAGATTCAGATTCTTCAACACTGTTGCACAACTTGCCATTAATCTCCAGTAAAGTTATATCTTGGTTTCTTAAGGTGTAGCTATTGGAGTCGGCATCAGAACTCTCTTCTTCCTTTGGCTTTATTTGTTCTGATAGAGGGGCTGAGGCACTTCCTTCTGAAGACTCTGATCTATCCTTTGAATCAAGAGGGGTCAAATCTCTCAGAGATGTCAGAGATTCATTCAACTGTACAGGAATTTTCACTGGAGAACTACAGGCTGAGAGAGAGTCTGAAGAAGAGGCTGATATATTTATAACTGGAGGTGTCTTTTGACTGTCATTAATAGAAGGGACAATCTGCTATATAGAAGTCTTAGGAGAGGCACACAAAGTAGCATACCGTTCTTTAAGCCAAAGCTGGTGATCATTTTCTTTTTTCAGGTTTTCAAATTGCCTTGCAGTAGTTTCCATCAGCTGCTCTGTTACTTCTTCTACCTTACAGATAAACAGAATGTCTGGTTCTGGCAACAGTGAAACATGCATTGATGAAAAAAGCCCACGTGCACGATTTCTTGTGTATGTTACAACATATTCATCATAGAAGTCCAATATCTGCCTTTTAATCTGCCAAAACTGCTCTTTTAGTGTGTGTATGTCCATATTGTTATCAAACCCACTCAGAATAGAAAAGGGTTTAGCAGAGCTTTAGGGATTGAGACTGGTATATTATCATCCAGTTTGGGAAGAGAACAAGCCTTTTGAATTGAACTAAGGAATCCCACAGCCTTTACTGTTCCCTTTGATACAGGTTCTATCCTGCTGACTTGAAAGCACTGAGGGACTGGTAGATCCATACACGAGTCAGCACAACACTTAGGAATTGAGACTGATGTACTGTCATCCAATTTGGGAGGAGCACAAGCCATTTGAGTTCAACTAAGGAATCCCACAGTTTTTACTGATCCCTTAGATACAGGGTCTAGCCTGCTTACTTGAAAGCTCTGAGGGACTGATAGGTCTTTATAAGAGTCAGCACTGCACTTTGAATTCTGAGAAACTGGCCTAGATGGGCTGAAGCACTCAACAGAAAACAAGGGAATCCCTAGTGTGGCTTCTTGAACAGTGTCAGGTTTCTTTGTTTTGACAGAGTCTTGGAAGTGAATTTGGGATGCATTAGCATGAGGCAAGGAATTAACCAGGTTTTCTTGAGAGTAAATGTCTTGTGCAGAAGTAGCAAAAGCACTTTCACTGTTAGGAACATTCTCCCCTGTTTGAGGTAATAGAACCTCCAAAAACTCATTATTACTTGGTAGTTCTTCTGCGGACAGGGATTGGGGGTCATAATCACAGATCTTATAATAGTTGAACATTGATGGATCAGCAAGCCACGCAATGTAGTACTGAATTTGCAATCTTTGATTTTCTTTAACAAGTCTATCCTTTAAACTAAGACCTTTTTTAGAGGTCTTCAGAGAATGTATGGATTTAGAAAGGGATGTCTTAACATGATAGGAAAGCATTTTAGGTCTGTGTGTGCCTTTACTGCCAGGGGAGCTTGACATTTTTGGTTTGTGCATTCTGTCACGGTTTCAGGCGGGTCTGATCAGGACTCTGGTTGGGACACCCCTTGAGGTCACCGAATATCCTAAAGAGGTAGTGTACTGGGGCAGAAGAGCAGCTAAAGGCATACACGGAAAGGACAGCTATGGACAGACACAGAAAACAGGAAAGTAAAAGCAGAGCAACCCTTGTGTGAACAAATAGGAAACGGATTACTAGTGGACAAACACGCTGGGGTTGTACACAGAGTAAGGCGCAGAACTTCCCACAGTGACAGGGAATCTCAATGCCTTTGTGCAGTTTGCTCTTACAGATAGTCACCCTGCCAGCCCCATAGAAAGGAGGCAGCAGAAGTGATTCTGTCTCTGGACCCTAGAGCACAAACAAGGATAGTACTTACATACACAGGACACATTCTTGTGGGTCCAGCTGGAAACACAGTAGCGATTCCTGAGAAAACGGCAATAGCACACTGTCACTGTTAGGCACGAAAGACAACATATAACACTAGACAAGGATAGGGGCTGGAATTGCCTCCTGGAAACCAGGAGCCAACCCCAGTACAAAGGAGGACACTTATACACTGGTGAAGACTGATATAACACTTACCAGACACAAAGAACCAAGAAGAAACAGAAACAGAAGGGAACAAACAAAGAGGCAGAGGCAAGAACTGGGAACAGGCTCAGGCTGAAGTAAAGGCAGGACTAGGACTTGAAAACAGGGTGCAAACTTCTGGCTGAAACAAACAGAGATAGGACTGGGAAACGGAGAGCAGGCTCTGGCTGGAACAGGCAAGGACAGGACTGGAATACAGGGAGTAGGAATGAGTAGTAAACAGGACTGGGAAACAGAGAGCAGGTTCAGGCAGAAACAAGGCAGGAGCAGGGCAGAGAAACAGGGAACAGGCTCTGGAAGAAACAAACAGGTACAAGGCTAAGAAGTAGGGAGCAGACCCTGGTTGGAACAATCAGGAGCAGGGCAGAGAAACAGGAAACAGGATAAAGCTGGAACAGAACAGGAACAGGAACAAAACTGGAACGCCATCTGACAAAGGGTCTGTAATACAAAGGAATCGAAGTCCAATGCACAACGGGGATCTTGAGGAAATGGCTGCTTATAAGCAGTTCCAAGCTGGGCTGAACAGGAGAGGTTTCAGGTGTGTGTAGTTACAGACACTTGCAAGTCCTGGAGGAGAGGAGCCGGTAAAAAGGGGCAACTGGACTTCTCCCATAGAAAACAATAGGAAACAGAATCCGGGCTTTCCTGACTACCTGGCTGTGCATTATGGGATTTGCAGTCCCAGGAAGCAAATGTAGTACTATACAAGTGTACCATGGAGAAAAGAGAAACAAACAGGAGTCAGCAAGGGACTCTAGATAAGTGTTGAAGGTGATTCTCAGGCTTCCGACAGTCCCCTTACAGCGCCCCCTAGAAATGGGACGACAGAGTCGTAACATTTCTTTATTTTTTTGGGAAATGTGGGGTTCCCCTGGGGGCCACAATCGGTTTCTCCAGGGAAAACACAATTCCAAAAAAGGTGGGGGCCCAGAGTGGGTCTGCCCCTGTGCCAAGAGGATGTACTCCATGACAATTTCACTTTAAAAAAATATATATTTATTTGTATTTCATTTATATTTCCATGGAGGGGCACTTTTTGTAAAAAAAAAACAGATCTCCTGGGGGTATGAGGGCTAGACCCCTGCCTGGTGGGCTGACTCCCTTATAACGGGCCTGGTGGCATAATAATTTACCTGTCTGTGGATCGCGTTTCAAGGAGGCCTCTTTGGAAAGGGGAAACACTCCCTTTTTCAATGCATTTTTCCAAAATGGAGCAGCACGGAGCTCTCACTTGCTTCTTTTGCCGCTCTGGTGGTGAAACTGTGAAGTCAGCACGACATGCGGGCCACTGACATCACAGATGGGTCCCATCCATGCAGGGAACCGCAGACGGGAGGAGGTGCAGGAGCAGAGGTGGAAGGGATCCCTCTTCTCCTAAGCCTTTTATTTTTAAAACAGGTATCCTTTGGTGCAAGTACTAGAGGATCCTTTTCAGCACCCCTCATTGTCGGCCAGTGGATGACAAATGACTAAAAGGGGTTAAAACATTGTCAAGGTTTCCATTTACTACTACTCATTGGTAATCAAGCAAGAGACAAACATACCTCAAAGTTAGTTTACACAATTTGATTGAGCAAATCCTAACTTAGAAGTGAACTTTTTTGCAAGAAAGGGTCAATATTGAAGACCAGAATGAAGACTCCCCTATTTTCAAAAAGGATATACAATTAACCCTTGAACTGGTCATGAGTTACTCTCACCGACCCTAGAAATACTCAAAACCTGCCTGTGAGTTAGGTCCTTTCTCTTTTTCAGATCGATGTTTTGTTTTACAAAAACATCCTCAAAGGGAATTGATTATATAGCCTTTTAAGAAATGCAATACATTATTATTCAGGTCAATTAAATTCTTTAACGTATCCATTTAATCATATATTTTCAATACTTTTATATTATCTTTCACCGCAGATTGTGAGGGCAGCAAGAGAAGTTGGAAGATGTCCCAAACATTTATTGGCAGGTGGGGGTCTCATGCTTTTCACCATGGTGTGGATAAAGAAAGAAGGACTTTTGTAAGGAATGGGAAGAAAGGCATTTCCGTTATGTTAGAAATGTAAAACGGCTTTCTTTCTGTTTACAGAAAGGGTTTGCCATTTCAGGTTAAGGGCGAGTAAGAGGTCATTTTTACGTCCAATCTACCAGACAGCTCCATTGTCAGGTTGCAAAAGACCTATTGTGGGCTTAAAGAGATCTTACCTGGTCTTAAAGCCATTGGAATGTTTAACGTCACTAGCATTTGGTTAGATCTTTTTATGGCTTTCTATGTTGCAGCTTGTCAGCTTTGTGTTTGTCCCTTCCATGGAGCTAGGCCTCTTTACCATTTCTCTCTTTAGTTGACTTTAATAGCTTCGCCTCTGAATTTTAATGAACCATTTTTTTTACTTCTAGCAAAAGCACTCTATGGAAGTACATGTGTTTCCCAGCTGTTTCCTCATGTGCCTATTTCCCCTGCCACACATGCCCTTGTGTTCCTCTCTGTGGCTCGTGTGCTTTGCTCACCCATCATTGCCTGTATTGTTCTCTCACCCGTGTGCTTCTTTCCCCTAACACTTGTGCTCCTATTGTTCTCCCACACACATGGGCTTCTCTGTCTGCCTTTCTCTGTTCTCTCTCTCTCTCTCTCTCCCCGTGTTCACCCTTGTTGCTCTCCCTTACGTGCTTTCCCCAATCTTGGATCTGTAAATGAAATGAAAAAAGACGCCTTCGTCATTGTGTACATGTGCACATCTGCTCGCCTACAAAATGGAGCACCAGCCGTGTCATTGCACATTTTGTTTAGCTACGCGTCTCCAGAGCCATAGGCAAAGCGAAGAGGCCCCAAAAGCGAGACCTATTGGCTTTGCCAATGTTTGTTCTGAGTGGTAAGCTCCTCAATCAGGCAATTTGTTAGTCACAAAATATTTGAATACTGCCTATTTCTTTCGTAAGTGGGTCTTTCCTGCAGAGGCACATGGACGAAGGTGCAGGATGAAAGACTGCAAAAAAGTGAAATAAAAAAGGAACAAGAGATGTAAGAGTAGAAGAGATGAAGGAAAGCTAGAGGGGAAAATAGTAGATTGACGAAAGCAGAGGGGGCGAGATGTACTGTGAGGGGGTGAAAATATGGGAAGACTGAATTCAGGAGTGAAATAAAGTGAAAGAATAAAAGGATGAGGGGATGAAGGCAGATCATTTTACAGGAATTTATGAGAATCAAAAGAAGTACCTCCAGACACTGCAAAATGATGCCAGCAGACTATTTAGTGTTCAACACGAAAACATACCCCATCAATTTGGTGCTGGAAAGTCTCATTCCCAGTCTACATGTGAGTGAGCTTTAAAACATTATGCATCACCCTTGCATATTTGCCCCAAATTAAATTCTTACCTCGAAACTATGGTTAAAAGCACTTCACCTAATCACATTTTGACAGCCGCCTTTATGTGTATGGTAGGTCACCATCATTTTTCTAATCAATATATTTTGCACAAAAAAACTCTACCTTAATAAAGACTTGTTAAAACCCTTGTCTCTGAGTACATTATTTCACTATACTGGCAGGCTTCTTTAGGGGGTTTAGAGGGGATAGTGTTCGTAGTGACCACAGTATACATTTCACAAATAGATTAATTCATTAAATCCACAAAAAGAAATACATTAAAAGATAATTATAAACAGATTAAATTAGATTAGATTAGATTAGATACCTCTTCTTTTATCTGAAGCATGATCAGGTTTTAGGGACAACTGAAAAACAGTGATGAAGAAAAATGCTTTCGTAAGGTAGCTGTATCAACTCTGCACCTAATGCTTTATTTATGCTGATGCATCTCAGCGGTTGCAACAGACACTCAATTTGGCAGATCCGACTCACTTTTCCTGACAGACTGAGGTAAAGAGACAGAAAATGCAGAGTGGCAGAAGAAAGAGACATGAGATGGAATGAAGGCAGCTTGGTATTCTGTACAACCAGGAGCTCCTAAGAACGTTTTTGAGCCCTTGCACATACAGTTTTACAATGTGAGACACACATATGCCCCAACTTAGAAAACAATGTTGATGTTGCTGCTACTGTCAAAGAGTAAGGCCATTTGTTTTCAGATCTTGTAAATTGTTTTATGTTACTTATGCAGCTTTTATAAGTAAGAGTTAAAATCACACACAAAAGACACAAAAGACATCCAAAATCAACTCAGAGTTCAAGAAAGAAAAAAATAACAACTATTAATTCCTGGTGGATTTGTATGTAAGCACTGTTTTTATAGATGATGTAAAACATAACAATGAGTAGCTATTTTCTCTATGGTGTTAGCGATCTCATCACTTTGTGTGACGCTCTTTACAGTAGCTAGATAAAAATAATTGTTTTAGAACTCTGGGTTAATCTGCAGCATTGTTGAAAAGGCCTCGTGACATGACGCATTTTACGTCTGCCTCATGCCCGGTCACCTTCTGCCAGTTAAAATAAAATAGTCACGTGACAGTACCTTTCCGCCACGCTATTATTCGGATAATGTATGCAGTCAGTAAGACTTGCTGAATTGTATAGCCTAAGGAAGAAAAGGCACGCAAAAGCCAAAAAGGGTTTGTACAAATGGACGCCATGTTCGGAGGCCTACCCCAAGGCGACAGGGAAGGGGAGAATCTTATCCCTACAACTTTACTAATTTACAAGGAAAGGTGAGAACTCGCATGCAGTCAAAAGTGGCAACCGGGGGCTGGGGTGAAATACGAAGAAACGAAAACCTGCTGTCACTGACACGAAACACCTCCGAGTGTTAGAAATAGATACAGCCCAAGAGCGTGGGCCCCGGGGAGCAGGGCTGCCCGCCTGCCTTCCCTGGGTCAGCGAAAGAGGATAGCGCTCACTGTGAACGAGCGTAAGTGCAGGGTTAAAATCAGCAGCTGAGCACATTTTTGATGAGCGTGGCCCCTAATTGACCACAGGAGCTGAAGTACCCAGGGTGTCATAATGGGTACTGTCTTCTGATGGCCACCTGTCAAATAGGTCGTGGACGGGCTAAGCTGCAGCTCACCCACACTAAAGTCGGTTTTATCCACTGTTCTCGATGAAGACGTGGGCAAGCAAAGACGGGTCATCAGAACGGTGGATTCTCCTTTGCACTTCCCTACAGGGCAGTAAGGGGGCACGATGTTCCCAATACGTAATGGTGATCCTTACTGGGGTGTCTGAGGAATCACAGCAGTGCTTAATTAAAAAAAGAATACTAAATAAGTTCAGGCCCCACATTTTTGTGAGCCTACCACCAGTGCTGCCAAATGCCGGTTTGTCAAATAACATTCCAAATATCAACTTAGATGTGTACCTCTTCATGCCCTTCCTCCCTACTTCCTCCACTCCCTGTGTCTCCCTGGGTTTCATCCATGCTGAAAAGAGACTTTTTTGTTTAGTTCCATCATAAAGCATTCCCATAGTGCAGTTGGTAATAGTTCATTTTTGATATCAGAGTAAACGTGCTTTGCCTTGTCTATAAGCGTGCACATTTTTTCAATGCATCAACTAGTAATCGTAGATTGACATTTACCCTCGTGGAATGCATCATACTGGATAGTATAAAATCACTTTTCTAACTAAATCTCTCTTGGACTTCTTGACTCCACATTTTGCTAATTCATTACCTGGTTTGGTGGGCCAAAGTTTGATGATCTAAAATAAGTCCTGGCCCCCTTAAAATGAGTGTTGGTGCTCACCCCCTGCAATCACTAATACAGACTAAGCTCTGAATCCCATTAATTTTCTTGGCAGTACTACAGATGCTTAGTTTGTGCATGCTCCTCCTTTTGTACACTGCTCTGCCCATCCAGTGTTGATTTGTCTGTACCACCATGGACATATTAGGGGGACGCCAGGGGTCGCAGCTGCAACCCCTGGCTTGCCGTTTGCTACCCCTGGCAAAGCCTTTGCATCCCCTTGACTAAGAGGAGGCAAATTCTGTGCCAGGAACACAGTGGCAGCTCGTCCTCATGACGTCAGTTGGGACTCCGCTCTCGTTGTTTTCTGACAATTTTGTTATTACACTGCTAATGAAAAAATATATATTATTCACTATTAGTGTAATAAAAATGGAGTACAATTAGCTGGAATATGCCCTACCATGGCAACTGAGCAGAGGTAAGTAAAAAATGCTTTTAAATGTTTGTTGTGTGCATGCTTGCGGGGTAGAGTGTGTTTGTGTGAGAGTGTATGTAAGTGTGAATTTGTGTGTATGTGCATGTGAGTGAAAGTGGAGGTCAAAGGGTGTGATGTCACTTTCACTATCCCTGGCATCTCTGTGAAATGATGTCCATGTGTAACATATTTCTTTTTGCCAAGGATGTAGTTTGCCCTCTGCTATGACTGCACAACAACCCCAGTGGTGGAGGGTTCGCCGGAATGGACCAAAGAAAGGCTGACCATACTGTGGAAGGAGGCGGGTTTTCTGGAGTGGGGACACCTGGTCAGTAATGGATGTGTGGAGCCTTTCAAAGCTCTTAACATGGCGGTGGGGGGAAATCTATCCAAAATTCAAATACCTTCAGTTAACTAGCTGGATGAAATGTACTGAGGAGGAGGTGGGAGCTTCGAATGAATTAGAAGACCGAAACACCAAAGGACCCCCTAAAGAAGGACGTTCCAAAATGGTGCTGGTTAATCATGGAGATTGTGGATAAAGATTTTACCCTCCCGGAAGAAGTGTGGGGAGAAGACTTGCCTGGAGTACAGATAAGAGATTTATGGCAAGTATCTACTACTCTTTTATATGCTACAGTCAGTCCTGCTTCTTTAAGAAGAAATCATTTGTTTTCAATTCACAGGGCCTTCTGGACCCCTGAGAAATTATCCAAATTGAGGCACGGAAACTAAATGGCTTGTAAGAAATGTGTTTTAGCTCTGGCTGACGATCTCCAAATGTTTCTGAAGTGCCCCCAGCTTACCCAATTTTGGATTGAGATGGGCGAGGTAATGGTGGAAGTTCTTTCTATAAACTGTCAGGTAAGCCTATCTTTAGTGATTTTTGGATGTCTGCAGAACCAGCTGTTAATCAACAGAGATGGGGCTAAGCTGCTTTTTTTTACCTAATTTTACTTGCCAGGAGGAAAATTTGTAAAACAAAATCGGTTAGTGTTTTCACCCCGAGCTTCCAAGAGTGGAAAAAATCACTTGAGTATAGCTGAAGACTTGATGTGAAAGGGAAAAAAATGCAACACAAGTGTATCATTGGTCTCTTTTTAATGGGATCTGTCCCTCTTTACAGATGAGTCTGATGAAACTCCTGACTCTGTGACTAATCTCCCTGATCAACTTGAAAAATGCCAGAAAAGTTCACACACATACAATTAAAGATTAAAAGCCTCACTGAATGCCTTAAATCAGATTTTGGGATTATTATTTTTTCAGAGCATGGTTGCTTGTTTGTACCTTGACAGAGGTAGCACTTTTTCCTTGTGCTGTCCACCACAGTATCTAGCTCTGGGGACCACATCTTCTCCTGGAGCTATTTCCTGGTTATAACTATTCAAGCATGGTTGCTTATGTGTACTTTGACAGATGTAACACTTCTTCCTTGTGTTGTTCACCACAATCTCTAGATGTAGGGACCACATCTTCTCCTGGAGCTATTTCACGGTGATAACTAAACTGGGTGACGTAGGTGGGCAGTATTGATGGGTTTTTAATGGAGGTTTATTGTGTGAAGGATTATTTGAAACTATTCAAATGCAAAAATAAGACAGATTTACATATGGCTAGGTTCAAACTGAGGTGCCATGGTGGGTAAAAAACAGACTGGCATGCAACCCAGAGGGATTGCCAGTGGCTGAGACTGATTTAAGCATTCCATTCATCACCTTGTTTTTGCATTGCCGCCCTCAGTGCGCCGAGTAAACCCAGACATGAGTCCGGGGCTCACTGTGCCAATGGAACCAAGCTATACCTCGCTGAAGATCCCTAACCAGAGAGAAATGAACAGGACCTAGTTTGCTTTTCTTTTGGTTCAGGGAGGACCTGGCCTGGCAATGTGGGCTGGAATGTTCCCAAGACGAGAAGAGTCAAGACAAATTTTCATATGGCCAGGTCCAAACTGTGGGGGCTTGGTGGGCAAAAAACAATGGATTGGGATGTGGCCCGAGTGATTGCCTGTAGCTGAGATTAATTCAAGCATTCCTTCCATCACCTTGTTGTTTTTGCATTCGCCACCATAAGTGTTCCAGGTGTGCCGAGACGTGGGCCCCGGGCTCACTGTGTCACTGGAACCAAGCTATACCTGGCTGAAGAGCCCTAACTTGAGAAAAACAGTTCCTAGGTTGGTTGTATTCCGGTTCAGGGAGAACCTGGCCTGGCAGTTCGGGCTGGAATATTCCCATGAGGAGCAAGGTCAAGACTGATTTGCACTAGTCCCAGGTGCAGAACTTCGCCCCGCCAGCGGTGTTTTCAGAACTCGGCACTTCGGACTACGTGGGTTAGCGTGGAGTTCCTGAATGCCACCTTCTGGCACGGAGAGTAGTTCTTTTGGACATGCAAAATTTGGTTTTGGCAATTGCTAGTGAGTGCCACAGTACTCTCGAGCCTCTAGCGAGCATATGCAAGACTTTGCGTCTCATCGCGCTGCTTGCTGCCCCACGCGTGAGACTTCGTGTTGTTGTTTGTTTGCTTGGGCATGCACCAGTATTTCTTTGTACATTAATTTGATTTTTAAATTTGATAATTGTGGGCGGTCTGGAGTTTAGGTATGGGCCTAGTTGTTATTTATTTTGCATTTAATTGATTTTACATATTTTGTAAAGGGAAACTGTGCACAGCCCAGTGCATTTTCTGGTTGTAAAATGGGAAATATTATGTTACTATGTGGCCTAGATTTCCAAAGGGCCACCTAGCCAGTAGGCCCAGTACTAGTAGTCATCAGTGCATGAAATAAACATTTCAGTGGTATATGTTTTTTAAAACTTCATTTGGGGAAAGGGTGGCATTGGATTAAATTAAAAATGTTGGCTACTGTTTGCATTTCATTTTTTGTGTGCAAAAAGTGCATATGTTGTGGGGTAATACTTAATGTTACAGGAGGATGTCTATTGTGAAATTTTCATAGCTCAGTTTATTTTTGTGTTTTGCATTGCTGAATTAATGCTAGTGTTTTCTTCAGTGTTACCACCATGCCTCCTTACGACTAGTGTGTGTGTCTGTGTGTGTTTGTCATTGTCCACCATTTGTCTTTATTTCCATGCTGTGTGGCCATGGGCCATTTTATACAGTCTTTATCCATAGGCTTGCATGTGTTCTTTGTTCTCCATGTCTCCTTGTTCTCAATTGTTGTTTTACCATGTAGGTTGTGGCTATTTTGTCCATCCAGACAGTGTGTCTTTGTCATAGATTTGCATGTGTTCTCTGTTCTCCTTGCTGTTGTTGTTTGACCATGTGTCTTGCATCCATTTTGTGATGCAGCCAGTGTTCCCTCGCCAAAGACTGCATCCATTTTGTGATGCAGCCAGTGTTCCCTCGCCAAAGACTGCATCCATTTTGTGATGCAGCCAGTGTTCCCTCGCCAAAGGCCTACATGTGTTCCTTCTTACCAATGCCTCCTTCTTCCTTGTTTCTCCATGTGGCTGGCAGCCATTTTGAGCATCAAGCCAGTGCCTTTTTGCCAAAGACTTGCATGTGTTCTTTCTTCCCAATGCCTCCTTGCTGTTGTTTGACTATGGGGGTGGCGGCCATTTTGCGCATCCAAACAGTGTGCCTTTGCCACCAGCTTTCATGGATCGATGTGAAACCAGTATATATAGTTGTGCTTGGAAATCATTGTGGTATATGAATACTAAAAGAATATGCTTCTGATGAACATTGCTTATATTATTTCCTTTTTTTTTGTTGAATTTTTATGTTGTACCCCATTTGTCCTTCCCTCACAACAGGTTTTTTTCTTCTTGTCCTCCCATATAACCATTGGCAATCATTGATCATTTGTTTATTTTTATTTTTACTTTACATTTTTAATTCTTTAATTTAATTTTGTATCCTAATTTTGTATCTTAAAATTGTAGACACCAATTTTGTATCTTGTTTTTTATTGTAATTTTCTATTTAAATTAAAAAAATGTTTTGTTTTTTTTTAAATTGTTTCAGTTTATTTAACCCTTTTGGTGTGCATGACGGAATGGTTAATCATACACACCGTTGCTCATGTGCAGAGAACAGAACCATTGTGCCCTCATCAAATGAGCCCCAAATCCCTCACCTGCTTACAGCAAGGGATTTCGGCTTAGTAAAAAAATAGCTTTGGGAGCTAGGAAAGAGTTCTCCCAGCTCCTAGGCTATTTTTAGTTTTCAGTGAAATGACAAGCAGGGTGCATAGCATTCTGAAATAATTTCACTGAACGCCAAAATGAAATGAGCCAATCGATTTGTTTCACTTTCACTGCCTAGGTGCTCGTGGGGCTATCTCATCCCGAGCACCTAGGTAGACAGGAGAGGTATCATTGGAAAAGGGAGAATCCCTAGTGGATCCCTGCTTGAGGATTGCCGCAGGAGGGCAGTCCCAAGCAGGGATCCACCCACTAGACACCAACGAGGACAACGAGGGCAAGTGCTTTTGTTCCCCCTTAATTTTGTGCCATAATCAGTCTTTCTGCTCCAATCTGCCCCCCAGTGGGGCAGAAAGCCCACTAAACCTAATGATTTTTTTTTTTAACTTGTAGGGGTAGGGGCTACCCCAATTGGCATGCCAATGGCCCTACCCCTCCCCAGGCACAAACAGTCTTTGTGGTCCCCTTGGGGCTTATTACTCCCGTCCTGTGCAGAAAGCCCGCTAGACACCAGGGATTTTCTTTTTATGAAGGAGGGGTAGGAGGCTAACACAGTGTGCATGCCAATGCCCCCACCCTTCCACACAAAATAGGAACAGTCTTTCTGCCTCCCGCAGGGCAGATGGGGGCAGTTACCCCATCTGCCCCTCCTACCCCACAGGGGGTACAAAGCCCACTGAACTACAGGGAATACTTTTTTTTATTTGTATCAGTGGGGGCTGCCCAACATAGGCATGGCCATGTCCCCCTAAAATAGGAATATAGTCTTTCTGCTCCTTGGTGGGCAGATAGAGCCTATTACCACCATCATCCCCTTCCCCAGGAGGTTAGAAAGCCCACTGGACACCAGGGATTACTTTTTATTTTTAATTTGTATTGGCCAGGGCTGCCCAACATGGGTAAGTCCATGCTTCCCACCCAGAAAGGGAAACAGCCTTTCTGCCACACCCCCCACCCGGTGGGGCAGAAAGCCCACGAGACACCAGGGATAACTTCTTTTGTAGAGTTGGGGCTGCCCAGCATGGGAATGGCCATACCCCCGCAACAATGGGGAAACAGTCTTTCTTCTTCCCTGCAGACTAAAGCATTTCACCCCAATGACAAGGAAGATGATATTTGATTTTGTTGGGTGTTGTTTTTACATATTCAGCCAAAAGAGTTTGGCTAACTCCCAGTCTCCAACTTGCTATGGTGAGCATCTGCACATTTTTGCGCTTGGGTAGGCTGCCACCTGGAAAATCTACTAGACCCAGACAGTTCTGAAAACTAGACATCTGGGGGAGTCCAGGGTGGTTTGCTTCGCATCCATCCCACACCATTTTCTTTTCCACAATGCCCCGCAAAGCTCTAAGGCCCTCATTACAACCCTGGCGGTAAATCCTGCTTACCGCCGTGCAGAAGACCGCCAACATACCGCTGCGGCCGCGGAATTCCGCTACAGGTATTACGACCCACAGCTCGGAATCTGCCACAATACAGACACCCACACAAGTCCGCCACACCAAAGGTCAGTGATAAACTGGCAATAACAAAACCAACACCGTCACGCCAACAAGAATATGCCCCCCTATCACGACCCACAAATCAACACGGCGGTCTTTCAACATCGGTAAACCATTGGTCGTACACACCGCTGCGCTCAAAATACACACACATTTACAAACCACAACCACATTGGACAATTTGAGAAACACACACCTGATACACATACACACACCACAGCCACACACTCACACCACTATAAAACACACACCCACATTACCCACAACCCCTTACTACCAGAAATTTGAAAGCAGGCCAGAGAGAGACACTACCAAAAACAACACCAGCATCCACAGACACACAACACCATCACTTACACAACATCCAGGCACCTCAAACAACACACACCAACACATCCCCTCACACATCACAACAGACACCACATCACACATCACCAACACCACATCATGGCACCTCAAAGACACCCCATGGTTCTCTGAAGAGGAGCTCAGGGTCATGGTGGAGGAAATCGTCCAGGTAGAGCCACAGCTATTCAGATCACAGGTGCAGCAGACATCCATTGCAAGGAAGATGGAGCTACGGCGAAGAATTGTCGACAGGGTAAACGCAGTGGGACAGCATCCAAGAACACGGGATGACATCGGGAAGAGGTGGAATGACCTACGGGGGAAGGTACGTTCCATGGTATCCAGACACCAGATTGCTGTACAGAGGACTGGCGGTGGACCCCCACCTCCTCCCCCCCACAACTAACAACATGGGAGGAGCAGGTCTTGGCAATACTGCATCCTGAGGGCCTTGCAGGAGTAGCAGGAGGACTGGACTCTGGTAAGGCAAATCTTTACTACCCTATCCTCCCCACCCCACCTGCATGTCATCACATACTCCCACCCTTACCCTCACACCCATTGCCCCAACAACCCACAGATACCCCACCAACACAACCCACACATCCCAAAACCAAGCCCTGCATGTAACACCAATGCATGGACACCCATCACCCAAGCATGTCCAGTACAGAGACTCACTCATGCCCCAAAATCACCAATCACACAAGGACCAAGCCAATAATGCAACCACAGGAGTAGAGGGTCACTCACCCATTGCACACAATGGCACACACAGATACAATAACTATGCATTTACACCCCAACAGGACCCCTACCCAACGTCACCGGACAGGAGGTGCCAAACATATCTAGTCCCCCCACAGAAGAGGCCCACAGTGATGACAGCAGCTCTGCACGCCTGGATCAAGATGACTAGCCCGGCCCACCTGGGACCTCGGGACAGTCGGTTCCCCTGCCACTGTCACAAGCCACCACAGAGCCTCCCCCCTCAGGAAACACCAACACAGCACCCACCCAGCGTGCCCATCCCTCTGTCACTAGGACACATCAATCAGCAGTGTGTCCATCACTACAGGGAACCCAGGCAAACCCACTAAAACAGGATGGTCAGGGACCTATGTGCAGTGGCAGTGGACACTCGGTTCAGGGGACAGAGGCACAGGATAACAGGGAAACTGGGAGGACTGCTGTGCGACGGGGGGACAGGCCCAGGGAACAGACACTCCACGAGGCACTCTCCAACATCATGGGAGCTTACCATCATTCCCAGGAGACCATGGCAACGGTACTGGCCAAGTTTCAGGTGACCCAGCGGCTACAGGAGGAACACTACCTTGGGATCAGGGAGGACTTGAAGTCCATTAAAACCACCCTGGTCACCATTGCAGGGGTGCTGGCAGACCTTCTCAACACCAGGAGGATCACAGTGGCACAACAAGGGGCCCCTGACACTAGCCTGGACGAAGAACAGCCCTCCACCTCCGCCGGCGCTAGTGGACAGGAGGCACCACCACAGGAACAACAGGACACCAGCACTCCACCCCCTGCAGATGGAGAACCACCCCGCAAACGGTCCCTGAGATCCAGGAACAAGACAGAGAACATTTCCAAGACCCCCGCCGGGAAATGAGCCCCCCCTGAATGTCACCCCTCTGTCCCACTATGTCACCCTGTCCATCCTTAAACTGCCATTGCTCCACTTCCTATGCTCCTTTGGACAATGCACCTGTGAAACTAATAGACTGGACTCTGCCATGGACATTCCTCCACCATCACCCCAGCCTATTTTACAATCCCATCCACTTATTTGCACCAGAATAAACACACTTCAGTCACAAACCAATATGGAGTCAGTATGTGCTTTCACAAATGTGTAATTGCAATAACTATGGAATATAGCAATGTCAATTTACTTGTTCACATACCAATGTAACACAGCTGTAGACCAGGAGTAAACAGAGCAGAGGGCACAAAGTGGGACCCAGATCTGTGAAATGGAAAGTCAAAGTGACAAGTCAGGGTCCATACACTGAGTGAAAATGACAGACTTATGCTTGCTCAAACAACAGTATGAGATGTGGGAAGCAGTTACATCTTCTTACCTGTGTCTCAAAGTATTGCATGATGATGTTGTTTCGTTGTCAATATCCTCTTCTTCTGCCTCCTCTTCTTCACTGTCAACAGTCTCCACAGCTGCCACAAGACCACTATCTGGCCCATCCTCCTGCAGAAAAGGCACCTGCCGTCGCAAAGCCAGGATGTGCAGCATATAGCAGGCCACGATTATCTGGCACACCTTCTTCTGTGAGTAGTATAGGGAGCCACCTGTCAGATGGAGGCACCGGAAGCTGTCCTTCAGGAGGCCGAAGGTGCGTTCGATCACCCTCCTAGTTCGCCCATGTGCCTCATTGTAGCGTTCCTCTGCCCTTGTCTTGGCATTCCTCACTGGGGTCAGTAGCTATGACAGGTTGGGGTAACCAGAGTCACCTGCAAATGTCGATGGATATCTCTTAGACACACACTAACCCGAAGGGACAGCCCCATACCCATACACCTATGTCAACTGTATTGGGACCTTGCCCTCACCTATTAGCCACACACAGTGCCTCTGGAGTTGCCCCATCACATAAGGGATGCCGCTATTTCTCAAAATGTAAGCGTCATGCACAGAGCCAGGACACTTGGCATTGACATGGGAGATGCAAAGGTCTGCCAAACACACCGTCTGCACATTCATCGAATGGTAGCTCTTCCAGTTTCTAAACACCTGTTCATTCCTGCAGGGGGGTACAAAAGCCACATGTGTCCCATCAATGGCACCAATTATGTTGAGGATATGTCCCAGGGCATAGAAAGCACCTTTCACTGTGGGCAAATCCTCCACCTGAAGGAACACGATGTAGCTGCGCATGTATTTCAGCAGGGCAGACAACACTCTGGACAACACGTTAGAGAACATTGGCTGGGACATCCCTGATGCCATGGCCACTGTTGTTCGAAAAGACCCACTTGCCAGGAAATGGGGTTCAGACAGGACCTGCACTAGAGGAGGGATTTCTGTGGTGTGGCGGATAGATGAAATCAGGTCTGGCTCCAACTGGGCACACAGTTCCTGGATTGTTGCACGATCAAGTCTGTATGTGACTAGGATGTGTGTCTCTCTTCCATTGTCGACAGGTCCACCAGGGGTCTGTATACCAGAGGATGCCGCCATTTCATCACCTGCCCCAGCAGACCTGCCCTATGGAGGAGAACAGCTAGCAAAGAGTCATCCAACACTGAGGTATCACAATTTGTTTTTTGCAGAAACTTTAGTAATCCGCAATGTGTCGGTATCTGTCTATATTCCCGGCCCAGATAGGTGTGACGCAGTTAACATTCATCCCATGTGGCCTCCTGAAATGGCTGCCTGACCTGTAAGGTGGGACAAGGGGATATGAGGTAACTGCCCTGGCGTTGTACACTGTCGCAATGGACGGTCAAAGACCGCGGCGCAATTATGCATTGGTTAACATTGGACCCTATGGGTCCCAGGAGCCAATGACGATATACGCCGGCGGTGACAGTACGCACCGGCGCGGACGTGACCTCCATTTTCTGTCTGTTCCCTCACTTGATACCTGACCTTCAACAGGAGAGGACCTACACTGCAAGTGCTGCTGTGACCTGTGTCTGGAAGCAACGATCGCTACAGTGTCTGGGGAAAGGGCCCCTGCCTTCACTTCGGAGGAGTTGGAGAAACTAGTGGATGGGGTCCTCCCCCAGTACACGCAACTGTACGGTCCTCCAGACAAACAGGTGAGTACACTGTGAGCATGCTGCATAGGCAATGCCTGTTTTGAGTGGTGTGGATGGAAGATACATGGGGGGCTGAGGCCTGCATGTGCGGATGGTGAGTGTATGTGCGTCAGGGCATGGGTGGGAACTGGTGGGCAATAAGTATGATGGTCCGGACGGGAAAGTAATTTCCTTTCCCCCTGTACCATTCCTCTAGGTCATCGCCCTCCAGAAGAAGGGTATTTGGCGCGCCATCGCCAAGGACATCCGGACCCTGGGGGTCTACCACAGACAGAGCACCCACTGCCGTAAAAGATGGGAGGACCTGCGCCGCTGGAGCAAGAAGACGGCAGAGGCCCAGCTGGGGTTGGCCTCCCAACGTGGGAGGGGTGCCTGTCGCACCATGACCTGCCTGATGTTCCGGATCCTGGCAGTGGCCTATCCGGAGTTGGATGGGCGCTTGAGGGCATCACAGCAGCCACAAGGGGGTGAGTACACTCTCATTCAGCTGACTCTGCACGCATTACGAGATGTCTGGGTGGGGGAGGTGGGCAGTGGGTTCCCCTAGGCCAGGGCGAACTTGGTAGGCAAGGTCCCTTGTGAGGCAGGCTATGTGGCACCCCAACCCCACCAGTGGTAAGAGCCATCTACACCTAGTCAGGCTCCTGGGACTTCCAGGTGTGCAGCAATTGGTCTTAGGCCTCGTACCCCATGGTCAGCTGAAATTTCTAGGAATTGTCAGTGCATGGCGTAGTGCAGAGGGCTGCTCCATGTGTGTTGTGTCCTTCAACGTTAGTGTGTTGCATGCACTGAACATGTCTTTCTTCTGTCTCCCCCCCATTTTTGTGGTCTCCCTATTCTTGTGTGCAGTAGCATCATCAGGCGGAGGAGCATTGGCACCGGAGCAGGAGGGAGCTGCAACCCACTTGGCCCTGGAGGGTGAAGCAACGGAGTCTGAAGCCACCAGTGGGATGGAGGGCGAGGGGAGCTCCACGGCGGGGACAGGAGCAGACAGCAGTGACAGCAACTCCTCCTATGATGGGAGCTGCCTTGCGGTGGCAGGCACCTCTGTGCCCACCGCATCAACAGGTACAGCCACCACACCCCCTACCAGCACCGCCCTCCCAGCAGCCCCTCAGCGTGTGTCCTGTGCCAGCTCACCCAGGAGGGTGGGCATCTCCTTCGCCCCAGGCACCTCAGGCCCTGCCCCAGTCAGCCCTGCTGCCTTCTGTGAGGAGGCTATTGACCTCCTGAGATCCCTCACTGTTGGGCAATCTACCATTGTGAATGCCATCCAGGGTGTAGAGAGGCATTTGCAACAAACAAATGCATACCTGGAGGGCATTCATTCTGGACAGGCAGCCCAACAGAGAGCATTTCAGGCTCTGGCCTCAGCACTGATGGCAGCCATTGTCCCTGTGACCAGCCTCCCTCCTCCAACTTCCTCCACCCAGACCCCATCCCCTGTATCTCAGCCTATCCCAAGCACACCATCAGACCAGCATGCACACACATCAACACACAAGAGTGGACATGGCAAACATAAGCACCACACATCCCACAGGCACTCACACAAGCACCATCCCCATGCAGGCACACCAACATCCACTGCCTCCACTGTGTCCCCCTCTTCCACCTCCTCCTCCCTCCCTGTCTCGTCTCCCCTCACACCTGCATGCACTACATCATCAGCCACTACCTCCATCACCAGCACGCCCATCTCCACACACCGCTCACGTGCACTCACCACCCCCATACCATTCACACATCCCCAGTGCCCTCTCCCAGTGTGTCAGTGAGCCCTCCTCCCAAAGTACACAAACCTAGGCACACACCCACCCAACAGCCATCCACCTCACAACAGCCTCCAGCCCATGCACCTTCACCCAAATTCAGCAGATGTACACCTCCTACAACCACTACCTCTACCTCCACTCCCAAACCCCCTCCATCTTCCCATCCCAGTGTGTTTAAAAACTCTTCCTGTCTAACATTGACCTCTTCCCTACACCTCCCCCCCCGTCGTTCACCTAGGGCCAGGCTTTCCAGGTCCCAGCCCAGCACCTCAGCCACCACATCCCCAGGCACAGTAGTGCCAGCACCTGCAGAGTCATCAAGTGCGCCACCCGTCAGGGCTGCCAGTGTGCCACTTAGCGAGGGCAAGGGCGTTCCGCCACCTGCCAAGGTGAAAAAGGTGCCCACATCCCGGAGGGAGAAGCCAAAACTGCCAGCCACCAAGGGCTCAGCAAAAACAAAAGGGGATAGTGGCAAGACAACTGCGGCACCATCAAATGTGGGGAAGGGCCAAAAGCAGAGGAGCAGGTCAGGAGAGGGCATGGTGGCACCGACTGAGGGACCAGTGTCACACCTGCTGTCCACGACCACGCCAACCTGTATGTGATGAAGCACTCTGGGCACCAGGCCCCCTCCAGAAAAAGTGGAGACTGTTATCCACTTGAGAGACTGTGGCTTTGCAATCCCCAGGATAGAGCAGTGGGCAAACCACCCATTGGAGAGACTTGAGAGACTGTGGCTTTGCACTCCCCAGGATAGAGCAGTGGGTAAACCGCCCACTGGAGAGACTTGAGAAACTGTGGCTTTGCACTCCCCAGGATACATCAATGGGCATGGAGCCCCTTCGTGCAGCAGTGGCGTCGTGCGTTCATCAGGCTGAGGTGCCACCCTCCCCCTCCCCCTGAGGTGCCTGTATATTTTCGATCTGATGCCCCAGCAGTGTTCTCTCCGTTTCCAGCCAGGTATCATGTGTGGGCTTCGCCCATGGATTTTGGGCCCAGTGGTCCATGGGCAATGATTGGTACACTATCAGGACTTGTGTAGTTGGTGTACATATTTGTATATACTGAATTCTCCAAGATCCTGGGAGCCTACCAACATTTCCAGGACACGATGGGCCAGATACTAGACAACGTGCAGGAGAACAGGCGGCTGCTGGAGGGACAGTATCATGGGAGGACTTCCAGGCCATTAACAACACCCTGTTCTCCATAGCAGGGGTGCTGGCAGACATGGCCAACATTATGAAGGAGGCAACAGCACACCAGCGGGCCCCTGCCACTAGCCAGTCATCTGAACAGCCCTCCACTTCTGCTGCCGCTAGTGGCCAGGAGGACTTGCCACAGGACCTACAGGCCACCAGCACCCCTCCCCCTACAGAAGGTGAACCACCCTGCAAACATTCCCTGCGAACCAGACAGAATCCAGATACACTTGCCAAGACCACAGCGAGGAAATTAGATTCTCCTGATGGTCCCCCTTCTGTCCCACTCAGTCACCTTGTCCACCTTTAACTGCCATTGCTCCCCTTCCTATGTTCCCAGGGACAATGTACCTGTGCTACAAACAGACTGGAACAATACCCTGGACTTTCCTCTATCATCGCCCCATTCCATTGCACTTACCCCTCTATATTTGAGTACAACAATAAATACCCTTGGATAAAACTTGACTACTAGTATTTCATGTATTGCAAATTTGTATTGAATGAAACAGCTACAACCATCGCAAATGAATGTACATAGAATGAGCATAGAATCAATGACCTGTAGCTGGCTGTTGTGATCACACAAGGAGAATGTTGTCATATCACCAACAACTGCAACAATAATATCCATAGGTAACAGTAAGTAGGGCAAATAAGTGGGTAATGCCAGCATGCCAATGCACGCAGAATACACCAATACTCATAGAAATGTGAAATTGCACCGTCTCACCTGTGTGTCATTGGAAGTACTGACGTATCACTGATGTTCTGTTGTCTACATCCTCATCCTCTGCCTCCTCATCCTCACTGTCCTCAGGGTCCACTGCTGCCACAGGGGCATCGCCAGTCTCCTCCTCCTACAGAAAAGGTACATGCCATCTGAGGGCCAGGTTGTGCAATATGCAGCATGCCTCTACTATCTGGCAGACCTTCTTGGGTAAGTAGCACAGGGTTCCACCTGTCAGATGGAGGCACCTGAACCTGGTCCTTTCAATGATCCTTGTGGTTCGCCCATGTGCCTCATTATAAGGTTCTTTCTCCCTTGTCCTAGCATTCCTCACAGGGGGTCAGCAGCCATGATAGGTTTAGGTAACCAGAGTCACCTGCAAATATTGAGGGACAACATTTAGCCACACACTATCCTATATGGCCAACACCATAGGCATACACCAACATATACTGGGCGGGAACCAGGCCTCACCTATTAGCCACACCCTGTGCCTCTGTAGTTGGGACATCACATCTGGGATGCTGCTATCCCTCAGGGCAAAGGCATCGTGCGCCGACCCAGGATACTTAGCATTTACGTGGAAGATGTACTGGTCCGCCAAGCACACCATCTGCACATTCATGGAGTGCAAACTCCTACGATTCCTGAACACCTGTTCATTCTGGCGGGGGGAGGGTACAAATGCAATATGTGTTCCGTCAATCGCCCCAATTATATTGGGGATATGTCCCATTGCATAAAAACTGACCTTCATAGTGGCCAAATCCTCAACCTGGGGGAAAGCAATGTAGCTGCACATGTGTTTTATCAAGGCAGACAACACTCTTTTTAGCACGATTGAGAACAGTGGCTGTTCCATTCCTGCTGTCAAGCCCACTGTCACTTGGAACGAGCCAGTGGCCAGGAAATGGAGCACTGATAGCACTTGCACAAGAGAGGGGATCCCAGTGGGATGGCGGATAGCTGATATCAGGTCAGGTTCCAATTGGGCACACAGCTCTGTGACTGTGGCCCTGTCCAGTCTATAGGTGAGTATTATGTGCCTGTCCTCCAGTGTAGCCAAGTCCACCAGGGGTCTGTACACGGGGTATGTCTCCATCTCCTATTCATCCGCAGCGGTAGGTATCTAAGGGACACAAGAGTGAGTAGGCTATCACAAACTGAACAATGGAGCCAGAACAGCAGTCCACAATGTGCAAACATGTTATGGGACAGTGTAATTAGTGAAGTATGTGCCTATTTATCCTGTGACGCAGCAATTATCTATAGGCCTGTTCAACACCCCTGAAATGGTGACCGCCTGTCCTGTGTGTAGGGACGGGTGGAAGTGAGGTAAGGCTGCTGATGTGAGCCGCGGCGGTAGGCGCAGTGAACCGCTGTGCAATTCCTCATTAGTTAACCTGGGGTACAGTGGCCAATGGTGATCTACGCTGGCAGTGACGTTATGCACCGCCGCGGACGTCACGCCATTTCCTATCTGATTCCTCATTTGTTTCCTGACCTTCCATAGGAGAGGACCTAAGCTGCATGTGCTGCTAGGACCGGTGTGGGGAACCTACCATGGCCCGTGTGACTGGGGAAAGGCCGGACTGTTTGTCTAATGATGTTCTGCTGTGTGTATTGCCTCTGCAGGTCTGTGCCCATTAAAAGAAGGGAATTGGCGTGCCATCGCCAAGGAGGTGCCGACCTTGGGGGTCTATGGCAGGAGGAGCACCCACTGTCGCAAACGGTGGGAGGACCTGAGATGCTGGGCACGGAACACCGCAGAGGGCCAGCTGGGTATGGCCTCCCAACGAGGAAGGGGTGCCTGTCGGATCGTGACCCCCCTGATGGCCCGCATACTGGCGGTGGCCTACCCTGAGCTGGATGAGTGCTTGAGAGCATCACAGCAGCCACGGGGGGGGTACAATGGCTATCATTACAACTTACAGCTGGTGGGTTGGTATCCAGGTAGTGGTTGTGTGTCCTTGGGTATCCCTAGGCCAGGCCTTATATAGCAGCATAGGTCCTCTGGTGGCTAAGGGTTTGAATGTGAAATACAGCCTTCACTTCTGAGGAGTTGGGGCGACTGGTGGATGGGGTACTACCCCAGTACGGACTGCTGTATGGGCCTCCAGACCAGCAGGTGAGTACACTGTGGGCACGATGCATGTGGCATGAATGCATGGAGTTATGTGTGAAGGCTTCGTGTAAGGGGGGAGTGTGTATGTCCTATTTGCAGTGTACATGTTGTGGGCTGGGCTATGTGTGCGCCAATGGTGATGCAAACGGGTATGGTGGGCCATTTGTGTGACAGGCTGGACTGTTTGTCTAATGGCGTTCTGCTGTGTGTATTGTGTATTGAGGGCACCACAGCAGCCACAAGGGGGTGAGTACAGTGGCTATAATTACAACGTACGGCTGGTGGGGTGGTATCCAGGTGGTGGCTGTGCGTCCTTGGGTGCCCCTAGGCCAGGCCAGACATAGCAGCATAGGTTCTCTTGTGGCTAATGGTTTGAATGTGAAATAAAGCTTACCTAGCTTGTTAGTATTCACTTCTAGGCAGGGCTGCGTGGGTCCCAGGTGTGCTGCAGGTGGGGATGTGTGCCCCTCCTCATTCCTTGGTGACTAGCCATTTCACTGATAATGCCATGCATAGTCCGTAGGCCTCTTCCTTGTGTGTGAGTGTGCTGTGTACACCAACGGTGGTGTTGGTGCAGTCATTGACCCTGTGTATCCTTTGTCTCTCTCCTCCCCTTTCTTGTTTTGTCATCCTGTTCTTATGTGCATTAGCATCATCTGGCAGAGGAGCAGAGGCACTGGTGAGAGAGGGAGCTGCATCCTACAAGATCCTGGAGGCACCGGCACACAGGGCACCAGTGGGGTGGAGGGCAAGGTGAGCACCATGGCGGATACTGAAGGGGGCAACACAGATGCTGATACCTCCTCCGATGGGAGTGCCCTGGTGGTGGCGGGCACATCTGTGACCACCCCAGCTGCAGGTACAGCTGCCACCCCCGTACCTGCACCACCCTCCCAGTAGCCCCTCAGCGAGTTGCCCGTGTCCGCTTACCCAGGAGGGTGGGCATCTCCTTTGCTCCGGGCACCTCAGGCCCTGCCCCAGTGAGCCCTGCTGTCCTGAGTGAGGAGGCTATTGAACTCCTGAGATCCATCTCTGTAGGGCAATCAACCATTATGAATGTCATCCAGGGGCTGGCAGCCCAGATGCAGCAATTAAATGCATTTCTGGAGGGCATTCACAGTGGATTGGCGGCCCAACAGAGATCGACTCAGGCTCTGGCCTCCTCTCTGATGGTACCATTGTCCGTATTTCAACCGACCCCCTCCAACTTCCACATCCCAGTCCCATTCTCCTCAACCCCAGCCCATCCCAAGCACACAGCCAGACGAGCATGCACACACGACAATACCCAAGATACACAGGCAAACACAAGCACCACACTTCATCCCACAGGCACTCACACAAACACCAGTCCGTTGCAGACACGACAACATCCACTGTCTCCACTTTCTCCACTGTCTCCACTGTCTCCCCCTCCCCCTCCTCCTCCTCCTCCACCTCCCACCCAATTACGTCTACACTAACACCTGCATGCACTACATCAATATCCACTATCAGCATCATCACCACACCAAGCAGATCACACACCTCACTGGCAGACACCTCAACAAGATTCATGCATGTGCCCCCTATGTCCCCTCCCACCGTGTCTGTACCCCCCCTCCTAAAGGACACAAACGCAAGCACTCAGGCACCAAACAGCCATCCACCTCACAACAGCATACAGCCCATGCACCTGCACCCAAATCCTGTAGACATACACCACCGACGAGCACTCTCTCATCCTCCTCTCCCATTACTCCTCCTGCCCCAACGTCCCTAAAAAGCTCCTCCTTGCCCAACTTGACCTCTTCCCTCCCCCTTGCCCCTGTTCTGCAGGGTATCAAGGACACAGCCCAGCACCTCAGCCATACAGTCCACGGGGATAGTGGTATCACCACCTACTCATGGTGGTAGGGATACCAGGACAGCAACACTAAAGGGGAAGGTGGCAGCACAACCTGGGATGAAAGGAAAGAGTCTGGCACCAGCTGTGAGGCAGGGGAAGGATCCTGCACCAGCTGGGAAGAAGGGTAAGAAGCCTGCACCAGCTGGGAATAAGGGGAAGGATTCTGCACCACAAGGCAGAGGGGGGAAGCGCCCATCCATCCCTGCCAGGAAGGGTAGGGGAGCCCCAACCCATGACCCAGAGTAGAAGAGGCACTCTACACCAGTGGAAGCTGTCAGCCAAACACCACCACCACCACCAGCAGATGTCACAGGGCCACCACCGGCAGCCGTGGATGTGCCTCCATCACAGAGTGCAGGTGCTGCCCTCGAGCCTCCCCCAACCACCACCAGCATGCAGCCATCACAGAGTGTAGAGGCTGCCCAGGAGCCTCCCACATCCACCATCAGCATGAAGCCATCACAGAGTGCAGGGGCTGCCCAGGAACATCCCACAACCACCACCAGCATGCAGCCATCACAGAGTGCAGGGGCTGCCCAGAAGTCTCCCACAACCACCGCTAGCATGTTGCCATCACTGCCGGCGGACGCCATGTAGTCCACCCTCCAGGGGCAAATGTGCGTGCTGCCCCCTCCAGAACCACCCATTCGAGAAACTGTGGCCTTCCACTCCCCAGGATAAAGAGCAATGGGCATGTTGCCCCCACCAGAACTAGTGGTGAAGACACCCACATCAGAGACTGTGGCCTTGCACTCCCCAGGACAAAGAGCAATGGGCATGTTGCCCCTTCCAGAACCAGTGGGAAAGTTACCCACTTCAGAGACTGTGGCCTTGCACTCCCCAGGACAAAGCACAGGGCATGTTGCCCCCTCCAGAATCAATGGGGAAGACACCCACTCTAGAGACTGTGGCCTTGCACTCCCCAGAACAAATCATAGGGCATGTTGCCCCCTCCAGAACCAGAGGGTAAGACACCCACTCAAGAGACTGTGGCCTTGCACTCCCCAGTACAAAGCACAGGGCATGTTGCCCCTCCAGAACCAGTTGGCTTGTTCCTGCATCCAGCTGAGGGCCCCCCCCTTCCCTGAGGTGCCTGCCTATTTGACAACTGATGCCCCTGCAGTGTTCTGTCCAGATTGGTGCAGGATTCGAGTGGGGCCTTGGACTGTGCCCTGTGGCCATGTGGGCCCTTCGAACTATGGACTGGGCAGTGTCCTTTTTTTATACAAGTGTACATATCTGTTTCATGGCCAAATCGGATTGTTAATTTTATTGTTGGACTGATTACAATCACTTTCGTCAATACCTGTTGTCCTTGCATTATTCTGCAGATTTTCAGGGTCAAATTGTTTTTGTAAAGCAGCTGGTTGTTTGTATGGCGTGTGTGCGTGTGTCGATGTGTGGTGTGTGTGTGTCACTCTCGTTTTCCTCCCTCCCTCCCTTGTGTGCTAGGTGTCTTTACTCACCATCGTCGTCTTCGCCGGCGTTGGTGTTCCAGGTAGAGCATAACGTAGAAGATCATCAGGAAGACTTGCAGTTTGGGTTCCATGGCGGTGTGGTTCTTCCCTGTTTCTCCAATGGTGAGACTTTTGTGCTCTGTTTCTGCCAGGCTTTGATGGCGTTGGTACAGCCCCAGAAAAGGTGGCAGATTCGTGTGTCTAAATATGGTGGGTGGTACTTTGCCTTCCGCCTGGCTGTAGGGGGCTCCCGCCGTGGTGACTGTTGTTTCCACCCTGGTGGTTGGTGTGGTACATTGGCTGTCTATCGGAGATATCACCACCATGGTCATAATTTGGCGGTACATACAGCCAGCCTGTTGGCGGTATTACTGTCACTTTATCACCCAACACCAGGGTGGTAATGAGGGCCTTAATCTCTACTGGAAAATGGCCCTCTCTGAAGGGTCCCCCTAAACCTTTTGCCTTCCTCCTCCTCATTTTTTGGACCTCATTTTTGTTGGCTTTAGGACTCTGGGCAGTTTTCCACTGCTAACCAGTGCTAAAGTGCATGAGCTCTCTCTCTAAAACATGATAACTTTGGCTTATACCCAATTGGTATATTTAATTTACTGATAAGTCCCCAGTAAAGTGCACTAGAGCTAGTAAATTAAGGGCTACTAGTGGTCCTGCAGCACTGATTGTGCTACCCACAAAAGTGGTCCCCTAACCATGTCTCAGGTCTGCCATTGCAAGGCCTGGGTGTGCAGTTTTATTGCCACCTCGACTTGGCATTGAAAGCTACTTGCTAAGCCTTAAATTCCCCTTTCTTACATATAAGTCACCCCTAAGGAAGGCCCTAGGTAACCCATAGGGCAGGGTGCTACGTAGGTAAAAGGCAGGACAGGTACTCGTTTTTTACATGTCCTGGTAGTGAAAAACTCCCAAAGTTGTTTTTCACTACTGTGAAGTCTGTTCCTCTCATAGGCCAGCACTGGAAATTCCCTTATATACTTTTAAGTGGAAAATTCTGGTCTGAGTGGAGTAGACTTGTCATATTTGGCATGGTTGGAATGGTAGCAAGAAATCCCATTTACTGGTGAAGTTGGATTTTACATTACTATTTCAGAAATGCCACTTCTAGAAAGTAGGCATTTCCCTGCACTTACTGCCATCTTTGCCTTAGAGCCTGTCTCCAATCCACATTTAGGCTGTGCTGGTTGACAGTTCCCCTTGTGTTATGCAGGCCCCTGACTCTGATAGAAGGACTGTACCTCTCTCCACAAGTCCAGCACGACCAGATAACCACAGTTGGTGCTTTGCACTTCTATGCACTATTTTCACCTGAATCTTTAAAGTTACATATCACTGGATCTACTTATTGGATTTTTGTCATTTTGGTCTTATTTGATTCAAATAAATATTATCTATTTTCCAAAACTGGCGTGGAGTGTGTTTTGTGGTGTTTTCACTGTGTTACTGTATGAATTATTGCACACATACTTCACACATTGCCTTCTAAGTTAAGCCTGCTCTGTGCCAAGCTACCAGAGGGTGCACACAGGATAATTTAGGTTGTGTAATGACTTACCCTGACTAAGACTGTGGTCCCTACTTGAAGACAGGTGTATACCTCTGCCAACCAGAGACCTAATTTCTAACAATCTCCACAAAATTATTATAAGAGGCAAACACAGTAACATCGTGATTATCTAAATCAGATTGCTTATGGTACTAGTATCAACTATCATTGAGTTGGCTAAACCAACCCTAAAATCTCTATTCAAAATTTCCTTAACAAAAACTGCATTTGGAACTAATGCATTGTAAAGAATGATCTTTGAGTCTAGTTGATGTCTCAACCCCCTTGATGGACCAACTCAGTCTCCTTTTTTTGCAATTCATAGATGCATAGTAGTACTACACACCCCTGTGAAATTGCTTGGGATTGTCCGAGCTACATAAACAAAGTCACAAAGAACGCTAACTCACTGATATCACTAGTTCACTTTGATGACCGGAGGACAAAGGTTTCTGCATTGCAAAGTCTTCCTAAATAATAAACCAAAGCGAGTGCCAAAGAGTATGATTAGGTAGTGTAGAGCACCTGCCTAGCTCAAACCTGATCATATAATGATATCCTTAACATAAACTAAACGTAACTTACCTCTGAGTGTGAGCAGCATGCTATTTGGAAAAAAGTTAGCATTGTAGAACACAAACACAACAAATAATATAATTATTACTCAAAGAGCCCAGGATTCTTGATACCTAGCATGTCGAGCAGGTCCTGCTTCCGGTCGAGGATACCTGCCCAGCAATGCGTCAGCTGCTGGGTGGTGTGCTGGACTTGGCTGGTGTGCCCCACACACTGGTGCGCCCTCCCCCAAAGCAGCTGATGCTTCCGCAGGGGGTACCCACTGTCAGGCTAGTCACCTTCTGCCAACATGGAGGGGAGATGGCTCTATATGTAAAAAACTAGCGCTGCCACTTCACAAAAGTTTGACCGGGCCTGCACCCCTTGGCTGCGCTGCCATCCACAATTTAGGCAGCTACTGCTGCTAGTTTTCTGCAGGGGGGCCTGGTGCCGCCACTCCCCTGGTCGCCAACTTGCTCTGCCATGGCACTTGGTGGGGTAAAGAATAGAAACAGGGCAAGGAAAGAAGGAATGAATATGGTAGTAAGGGGAAAAATAAACAAAAATACAAAAAGGCACGAAAAACCAAAATATACAAACACAAAAACACACACTAATATATTAAATAAAAATGCGGTTATATTAATTAGGAGGGCAGCGAATTGAAAAGATTAGGAAGGGATTCAGAAAGGCCCAGCACTATGAATAGAGTAAGAAAACAAGGTGGCTGCCCCCATGTGAACTGTGTGGTGCCATTTGTGCACAAGGGCGATTAGAACTAGACTACGTCTCATACAGTTTCAAATCCAACACTGGATCTACTATGATAGGCATTGCCTGCACAGAATGAGGAAAGCAGCCTCCCCATGCTTCCTACGCTGAGGGGACGAACGGGGTGATTTATCCACATGATCTGGAACTGCCCAGATTTACAAGTATACTGGCTCTCCATGCTCTCAGAGCTTGGCGCGATTCTAAGGCAACTCTCAAACGATCCCAAGTATGTACTGCTGGAAAAACCTACTGATGTGTACATACCAAGAATGTAACTACTGGTGTGTAACATGGGTCTGGTGGTTGCTAAATGTGACCTTGCTAGGGGATCAGGTTCACCTGAGGTTCCGTATCTGGGGGTACGATGGAAAGGCGTGGAATTATTTATGGCAGCAAAAAGAGTAATTAATAGAAGTAGAGGTCGCTCTTGCAAATTTCATAAAATTTGGGGAAGTTGGATTGATTTTTATGGCTTTGATGTCATGGAAGACGAAGCTGATGTATTGGACAAATAACTTTGTCACTGTGGTTAATATTCTATGTAATATTGATACCCCACTACTTGGAATACTGCTCCCACTAATGTTGATTAACAATGTAACTGTTTTGAGAAAATGCTGTCTCGCTGAAATGACACAAGGTTTTGATGGAACGTCACATGATGACCCCAGCATTTTTGTTTCTGTTTTTTTGTTGTAAAAAATAAAATATTCAACAAAACAAATTTTGAACGTGAGGATGTACTCCGCATTGCGATTGACGTAAAACGCCATGCGAACAGGATCAGTGGGAAACTCCGTCAGCAGAATTCTGCGTAGCACAGTGAAGATTTTAACAAACTCCACCCAGGCCTAATGTGCATATTGCTAGGTCCAAACTGAGGTGGCATAGTGGGCAAAAAATTATGGATTGGGATGTGGCCCGAGTGAGATTAATGCAGGCATTCCATCCATCATCTTGTTATTTTTGCATCTGCCACCCTATGTGTGCCGGGTATGCCGAGATGTGGGTCCCAGACTCACTGTGCTACTGGAACCGAGATATACCTGACTGAAGAGCCATGACTAAGGCAAAACATGTCCTAGGGTGCTTGTATTCTGGTTCAGGGAGGACCTGCCTGGCAGTTTGTGATAAAATGTTCCCAGTGGGAGCAGGGTCATGTGGCTCAAGTTATTGTCAGTGGCTGAGATTAATTCAAGCACTCATCCATCACCTTGTTGTTTTTGTGTTTGCTGCCCTAAGTGTGCTGGGTATGCCAAGACATGGGTCCTGGCTCCCAGTGCCACTGGAACCAAGGTATACCTGGCTGAAGAGCCCTGCCTAGGGCACAACAGGTCCTAGGTTGCTTGTATTCTGGTTCAGGGAGGATGTAGCCTATCAGTTTGGGCTGGAATATTCCCATGAGGAGTAGGGTCAAGAGTGATTTGCATATTGCTAGGTCCAAACTGAGGTAGCATGGTGGACAAAAGTGATAGATTGGGATGCAGCTCAAGCGATTTCCAGGAGCTGAGGTTAATTCAAACATTCCATCATCACCTTGTTGTTTTTGCAATTGAAAGTATTTCAGGCAGCTACAAATTAAAACCTGTTTTGCATATCATGTGGTGCAGCAATGAGCATTCTGATTAATGTGAATGCACTGACACACAGCCACATCTTTGGCACACTTGATCACTTCATCTCAAGGCAGAGTGTGTCTGTAGATAACCCATGCACATACAACAGCAGGACTCAACACAGGCTCAGATCTCACAATGTTAAACACTGGAGACATGAAATGTTCAATGTTTTGGTCTATGATCACTTGCACCTGTTACTCACTGTAGCAAGCTATGGTTTATTTGTCAGTCTTGTTTGCAGTGATGTTGGAGGTCTAGACATAATATTATCTAAATACAGGAGATAGGTGCACAAAGGCCTAGTAGCCTTCCTAAAATAAAAAATCTGATTTACAGTGAAATATTCGTCTTGAATGCTCAATTATATTTTGTACGTTTGCACCGCTTTTGTGCCACAAAATTATGCAAATGCGATGCTAACTTTTCATAAATCAGGCCCTAAGATGCTCTGATACCAACTTTCTCTACCAAAGAAAGTGAACCACCCCAAAAAAGCAGCTACAGTATTGCTGTTCATGCCCTCATATTTTTGCAACTGGATGGTGACAATACCTTGTTCCACCATTCTGCAGAAATACTTAAACTCAGGTTTTGCCTTAGAAATACAAGAGTTTTTCTAGAAATTGTTTTTACGACCTTTGCCAGCTTAGGATGATTCAAAATGGACATTTCATGGTATCACTCATATGCCTTCACAGGCCTCGGCTGTGCCATTATCTGGGGGGCTTCACAGAGCATTGGTTCCTTGGATGACTGTTCTGAAAGGTAAAACATTGATGCCCTCTTTGACATGTTGTTAGAAATTGGATCTCTAGTTTGCAAAGTTATGCACCCTGTTCAAGTAGAGAACACAATCGTAGTCAGGGTAAGTCAGATACACACTCTAAATTAACCTGTGTTCACCCTCTGGTAGGTTGGCACAGAACAGTCAGGCTTAACTTAGGCAACGTGTAACATGTTTGTGCAACACAAACACAGTGCCACAATGAGAACACCACAAAAAAGGTTTATAATCATAGATCCTAGTTATCTGAGTTGAATGAGACCATACAAACAAAAATCCAATCAGTAGAATAAGAATTTTCAATACATCAAATGCAGTGCTTGAAATGGGAGCCGTCTTGGAGTCTTTATGGTAATTTGGAAAACGTGCTAAATATTATGATCCTAGAAGTCAATGCACTTCTCATAAGTCAAATATGACCCTAGTGGGAGCTATTGTAGATATGAATAAAATGTATGTCCCCCAAGCGCGAGGAGCGCAATGCAACAACATCAGGACCGCTCAGGTCCAAGTGAAGTAACTAAACATATGGCCACAGCCGTAGGCCGGGACAATTAATTACTGGTTAGCTGCAGGCATTGCTGCTAAACGCAGAGTTGGGCTAGAGTGCAGCTCACAGGGCAGACAAGGTGCAGGTGTGTATAGCATGTCAAAGTTGCCGTGGCCACCGGGTGGGACACCTCCTTCAGCCCTACCTAGAGAGGTGAGCAAAGGTATGCCCAGTGCATCGGAGTTGTTCACAGAACTCGAAAGGGTCACGATGGGTGCCAACTGTAATGAAGCGCTTCACTGACCGGGGGACCCTGAAAGGAATGATCGCTTCCCCCAAGGCGAGGTGGGAATTGCAATTATATGACAAATTGCAGCCCCAACCAGCAGTCAGGAATGCTACCACGAAGCAGAGAACCGGTGATTGATGAATTGCAACAAGTTGGGTTTGAGACACTCACGAGGTCTTTGATGTCCCTGAGACCTCAGGGAAGAAAAGGGGGAAAATCAGCAAGCCCTTTGAGTTACTCTGGGGTAAGCCTTAGTCACTTTTGGCAGGCAGATATCAGTAGGTGTTAGGGCAGCTCTGTAAGGCAGGACAGCAGTTCCTGCAACAGATAGGCACAGCAAGATGACAATCCTTTCAGCACAGCAACCTTTACTCCAGCAGTTTTCTTCAGGTCCAGAAGTGTTCTGATTTCAGGGGGTCATAGCCCCAACACTTATACTAAATGATGTGGGGTATGGCTTCAAAGAATCCTTCTGAAGTGTGCAGGTCACCCTTTCAGCCCATCCCTGGCTCCAGACTATCAGTGGGGGGTGGTCAGCCCTTTTTGTTGAGACAAGCACTTCCCTCGTGAAATATAAGTGTAAGCTCCCCTCCACCCTTTTAGCTCAGGAAGACCCATCAGCATGCAGATGCAGTTGAGTGCCCTGTATTGTGGGTGGCTAGAGGGAATGCACAAGTGTAGCTGTCACCGAGACCCGACTTGTATTGGAGACAGACTGTCAGGCACACAGAGTAGTGAGCAGAAAAATGCCTACTTTCTAAAAGTGGCATTTTTCAAATAACAATAATAAATCTGACTTCACCAGTAAAGAGGATTTATCATTACCTTTCCAGTAATATGTACATGAGGTAGCTACTCCTTTTTGATCAGGAATAATTACAGCTTAAACGCATATTAAGGAATTCCCAATTCTGGCCTATCAGATGAGCAGAGCTTACAATATTGTACGTTTTTCACTACCAGAACATGTGAAACGTAAAAGTACATGTCCTGCCTTTTACTTACACAGTGCCCTGCCCTATGGGTTATCTAGGGCCTCCCTTAAACTTGACTTACAGGTCTAAAATGTGTACTATGAACTGGCTATATTTCTCTGCAATTGAAGGATGAGTAAACATTTGGGCCAATAAATATCTAGAACTGTGGTCAGCTGGGTGAGAATCATTCTGACTTGTGAATGATTATATTGTTGTACTCTATTAAATAACTTCCCCATCTGTCTTTGCAGGGGTCCTTTTGGCATTTGAGTTGTTAGGGCCTAGTGGTCCTTTACAGTGGAATACAGCTTCCCATATTCAAACATGCAATATTAGAGTCATTCCCTTACAACTCTTAGCCTCTACTTCTCCAGGTGCTGGCACGTGAAAGATCACTGGACATTGATTTGTAGCTAGGTTTGTGTGGTTATAGATTTTTCCCTGTACTATTGGACCTGCATTAACCTAAACTTCACGAAAGATACAGCCATTACGTGTGCAACAGTTAACCCATCGTCCTGGCAATGTGTGTGTGAGTGACAGAGGGGGAGCGATATGTAGCAAGAATTACAGTGGAGCAGGCAGTGTCTGGAGAGATGGGTCAAGGCAGACAGCAGGTGAGGCAGGGACCAGAGTGCACCACAACAATGTCCTGAAAGTAGAACAAGACAGGGGCATCAATCACTATAGGAGTCACATATGCCAAATCAACACACATGCATTGTAAGTACAGGAAGCCTAGGTAGAGATGGCAAGTCAAGTCAAAAAACATATGGCCATTACAAACCCACATTCACAAGACATACCTCCCACATGGTCCCTCCCTCGCAGCAAACAGAGCCACACGTTAGGCAGTTCACACTGCCACGGGTAGTAATGTTGCACTGACTCCCAATGTTGAATCCCAGTACAGGATGCAAATACATATGAAACCACCTAGTGCAGCACATATATTGCACTGAATCTGGCTGTTCAGGGAACAATGGTCCTAGCACATAGTTGTCACAGGTGCAGCAACACAATAGCAGGATGAGAAAAGCACTAACCTGTGCACATGAACAACCCAACTCATTGCCACATGTAACCTCCCCCAAACCACCCAGAGTCAGATCTCCAATATCTCCAGTTAACACAGACAGCAGGTGGTAGCAAGCCACAAGGCAGACTGTGGAACTGGACATAAACCATACATATGCCACATAACTATATCTCAGTAGGAGTATTGTCGTATCAGCTCTGTTCTAGAGTTAGCTGTATCCTCATCATCTTCCTCATCAACACTCCCCATGTCCCCTTCATCAGCCACTGGTACAGCTGCCACCTCCTCTGCATCCAGCAATGGGATGTGACATCTCAGGGCCAGATTGTGTAGCATGCAGCAAGCAACAATGATCTGGCACACTTTCTGTGGTGTGTAGAGTAGGGCACCTCTGGGGATGTGCAGACACCGGAATCTGGCCTTCAGCAGGCCAATGGTCTGCTCAATCACCCGTCTTGTACTACCATGGGCCTCATTGTACCTGTTTTCTGCCGCTGTAGTCAGATGTCTCACGGGTGTCAGTAGCCAGGGAAGGTTGAGATAGCCAGAGTCACCTGTGTGTACAGAGGTTAGAGCCATGTCAGGACGAGGAGTGTGTAGTGCAGGTTGTGAAGTGTATTCAGAGCAAAGGGGCACACATGTGTGAGGATACATACCGATAAGGCAGTCCCGGTCCCTCTGTAGTGGTGCCATCATGTGTGCACAGAAGACCTCCACTGCGCGTGATGCTGTGTTCTGACTTTGGTAGGCAAGATGGCACATCCTGCAGGAGATAGGACCCCAGCCTTCACCCAGGAGGAATTGGCGAAGCTTGTCGAGGGGGTCCTACCCCTGTATGGACAGTTGTATGGGGCACCAGAGCAGCAAGTGAGGCCAATGTAACTGTCCTGCCTTTGAGTGGTGTGTATGGGGATGGTGGGCTTAGGAGGAGTCAGTGCGACTGGAGAATGGACATGGATGAGGAGTCTGAACCTACGTGGATTGATGACATATGGGTGTGGTCGTGAGATGTGTGCTGTCCACTGCTGTCCCTGTGATGCCACTCTACATTAATGTGTACTGTCTTGTCACCCAGGCAGGTCAGCAACAATTAGAAGAAGGGGATTTGGTGCGCCATCGCCAAACAAGTGCGGACTCTAGGGGTTCATGCTCAGCAGAGCACCCGCTGCAGAAAGAGGTGGGAGGACCTTACGACACTGGGCCAGGAAGACTGCGGAGGCCCAGCTGTGAAAGTTCTCCCAACGTGGGAGGGGTGCCCATCAGACCCTGACCGCCTAAGGGCCCTCATTTTGGCAGTGGCCTACCCTGAGGTGGTTGGGTGCTTGAGGGCAGCACACCAGCCACAGGGAGTGACTACACACTATCACTTATGATGTGTGTTTCCATTTTGGCTCTGGGTGTGCACTATTGGGAAGCTGTGGCATGGGTACTAAGTGGATTCTTGTCCACTATAGGTATTAACCAGCAATACAGGATTCGCATCATTGATGGGTGGCCATGCTATCTGTGAATGGAAGTGCAGCAAGCTCCAATGTGGTATCTGTGTTGTCACCTACTACCAAAATGTGCTAGGCAGCGCATGCCATCAGGAGCATAGCATCTGTGGTGTCAGGCCGTTGTAATCAGTTGATGCCAACCACTGTGCCAGGGGTGACTGTTGCCCCTCAATCTGCTGCCAGATATTGTATGTGTAGCAAGGTAGGGAGGGCCAAGATGTCACTGTGCAATTTGACAATGGCCTTGTTGGCATGCCAACTAGCAAATCAGGATTCTTCGTGGTTAGTAGTCCAGGAATAGTGTGTCTCTATGGGCATGTGAAGATGCAGGTCTTGGGCAGGTGTGGCGGGTAGGCCTCTCATCATGTACACGATTGTATCTGTATATGCTTCAGCGGTGTATATGTGCATTGCTGTGGTGACTCCCATGGTGTTCCATTGTTGTAGCATGTGTAGGTGAGGGCATGGCGTGTCATGGCATGGCATCAGAAGATGTTGTGGTTACTCTGTGTGACTGTTGTGCTGGCATTGACCGGATGCACACTGTCTCTCTCTCTCCCACTCACCCCTTCCCTCTCCTCCTCTGTCTTTGTGTGCATTAGCATCATCTGGCGAAGGAGAAGGGGCACCGGAGAGTTGGGATGCTGCAGCCCAAGGGACCCAGGAGGCTGATACCAGCAGAGCTGAGGAGACCAGTGGGACGGAGGGCGAGGGGAGTGCCACGGGGAGACAGGATTGACAACACCATCTTCAGATTCCTCCTCGGATGGACACTCCATGGTGGTGGTGGAGCCATCTGGGACCATCCCAGCACCGTCCTTGTCTGCCACCCCCTTACCAGCACCCCCTTCCCTGTAGCTCCCCACCCAGTTGTCCATGCCCACTCACCCAGGAGGGTAGGCATCTCCTTCACTGCAAGCACCTCTGCCCCCGCTCCAATTAGCCCAATCATTGAAGAGGCTATTGACCTCCTTATGTCCATCCCTGTGGGGCAGACAACCATTATGAATGCCATCCAGGCACTGTCATCCCGGATGCAGCAGACCAATAGTTCCTGGAAATAATTAATGGTGCCCTGTCTGACCTGCAGAGATCGTTTCAGGCTCTGGACTTCTCCTTGATGGCAGCCAGTGTCCCTTTTTCTTCCGTCCCCCCTCCAGCTACCTGTCCCCAACCCACTTCCCTCTCCCCTCACCCATCCAAGACACACTTACTGACCCACATGCATCCACATCAACATACAAGAACAGACACAAGCACCACAAACGCCACCACTGCCATGCACACATACCACATTCAGATGCAGACATGCCAACATCCACTCCCTTCACCGACTACTCCACCACCTCCCTCCTCACAGTCACAACACCACTCACACCTGCAGTCAGAAACTCATCAGTCCCAGATCACGTCACATGTCCCCTCACTTGCACTGTCACCACAATGTCAGACCACCATAAATGCACCCCATACAAGACGTGTGTACACACCACGAAAATGAACACCCCCACATGCAGCACATCCACCCTACCTGCAGACACCACCCCAACATTCACTCACACATCCTCCCCGCCATCTCCCTGTATATCCTCCACCACTCCTCCCAGTACACCTAAACACCCACACTCACCCACCCAACACTCACCCAGCACACACAACACACACCAACGCACCTGCACCCAAGGCACCTCCACGTACACACCTCTCAAACATACCCTCTACCTCCACTCCCAAAAGTCCTTCCCACAACCTACCTTGTGCCCCTAAGAAACGTTTCCTGACTGAGTTTTCCCTGTTCCCCACCACTGGCCTAGTCCCTGTTCCCCCCATGTCCCCTGCTACCCTTCCCAGACCCCTACCTTCTACCTCCCAGGCCTCCACTGGTCATCGTCATGCCCCTCCCCCGCCTAAGACGTCCACCCCAGCAAGGCCACAGTTACCCCTCCCACAACCAAGCCAAGCCCACTCCCTCCAATTCCATTGCTAGGCCCAAACCACCCCCCCCTTGGCTGAACCACCTCCGTCCAGGAGCAAGCCTAGGGACCCCCCCAGATCCAGTCCAAAGGATCCCCCTCCAAGCCCAACCTGCCCCTCACCCCGAGGTGCCTGCATGCCCCAATGATGCCCCTGCCCTGTGGAGGCCAGTACTTTGCAGTCAGGAGTCAAGTTGGGGCTCATACTGTGCCCTGTGTTGTTGGGGCACAATGGACCATTCTGAACTGGCCCTTGGGGCTCATTGTATATAGTTTTATTGGTTTTAAGTTGTTTATTATATATGCACCACTGCACCGTCGGTGTCGATGAAGACAACCTTATCCTGGCTTTCCTTTCACATGTATGTGTCGTAGATATGCGATTTGGCATATGTGCGTGGGTGTGGCTTGCCGTGCCGTGTGTGTGTGTGTTGAGTGTGTGTACTAATGTCCTTCCCTCCAGTGTGTGCTAGGTTGGTGCACTTACGGTTGGTGTCGCTGGTCCTAGAAGTCAATGGCCAGCAGGAGCATCGGGAAGACTTGCAATTTGCGTGCCATGGCGCCTACGGACGCGCCTGTGTTCCTGAAGTGAGTGTGTCCTTTTACGTTGTTCATTTCTGCCATGCTTTTTGTGGCAGTGAGGCCGCCCCGCAAATCCTGGCGGTTTGCAGCCTCGTAAAATGGACGTGGGAAACTGCCTGACCGCCAGCCAGGAGATGTGTGCCGCCAGCTGAGGCAGTCCGTCCACACTGGCAGTTTAGACGGAAACCTGGCTGTATTCCTTCCCCCGACTCGTAATATGGCAGTCTTCACAGCCGGGCCCGCAATGACCTGACCGCCACCTTCACCATGGCGGTCCACTGACCCCATACTCATAATGGGGCCTAAATTTCTAATCTGTCATTTATGCCAGTCGGTTGTATGGTATTCAACAATTTAATTCAATAAATTTCTCTGTAGCATTTTTTTATGATCTGTTTCAGATAATTAGTTCAGGGACCTAAACATGTAAATGACTGATGTTTTGATTGAAGTCTTGGCAATGTATAGCATCACTGGATGTTTTAACTTTTTTCCGAGTGTTTTTTTTGTGCTCAGTGACTTGAACTTTGATTTTTCTTGCAGCTATAACAGAATACAGCATTCCACATGGGCACTTTAAATCATATACAAAATTTTGATTATCCAACTTTCTGTATGTCTCAATAAGATTTTGTGACCTTGATGAGGGCGTGTTACAGTGTTAACTACTATGACATTGTTATAATAACAGCAATTCTCACACTGCAGCATACCTTTCCATTCCTTTTACCTGAATGAGGTTACTTTTTTGGACTTTTATTTTAATATTGATTGAATGTTGAAATGAAAATAGTACTCTATCTATATAAAGATTCCAAAAATCATTCTCACTTTGCAAAATTTCCCAGTGCCTCAAAATGATCCTAATGATCCTCTTCGCTTTGCTGGAGATGGTGGAAACTTTAGACAAAAATGTGAATCTTGGTTGTTGCTGTTTCTTATGTGATAGTAAAGTATTTTTCACTTCAAACAGTTACCTCTATCTTGTATGGGAGTCTTTAGGTACTCACATGCCAGAAACTGTTCAAAGTATTCTCCCTGTGTTAATACAAAATCTGATGTAGTAGTTGATATTCTTTTCATTCTCACACTCTGTGAGCAAGGAGGATGCTTTTTGAGTGCTTCAGGAGGGGAACTCGAGAATTATTGACAGTTGCTTCTGGCTGTAAATTTTCTGTGTACTCATGTGTAAATGCTACTACCCTCAATGTATACTTCCACATCAAGAAATGGATTGATCTTATATTCAATTTTGGTATGAACCTTATGTGCAATATCTTATTATTCCATTCCACCACTTGACTCAGCACACATCATGTGGACCCAACCATATAATAAATATGCCATCTTTGCATCTCCGACTGATGAGGACGTTGAGTTGTTGAAAGTACTAACAAAAGAAAAGGAAGTCTCAGGGCCGGAGAGTGATCGATGGGGAACTGAAACAAAAGGGGAACTTTGCACTAACGTTTTCTTTCGCTTGCTGAGTGAGTATGTTGACACAATGGATGCAAAGGATTGCTTTGTGTGCACACAGATTCCTGTTTCGGTACAAGAGGGGGTTACCTATCATAGTTTGCCATTAACTTATGGGATAAGTTGTAGTCTGTTACTAACAAGATTCTATAACCAGGAAGAGATTCAATATTTCTATTCGAATTATGACCTTGTGTTTTCTTATGTGCCTATAATAGAGGATTTGAGTGGGGTAGCTAGATACTATAGTATAAAGTTAGTTAAAGGATTCTTTGAGTCGACATTGACAGTTAGTACATCTTATGCACACCGCAATAATTTGACATGCTTGATTACACCTGTAGAGAAAAGCTTTCTGTATCACACGGAAGATAGAAGAAGGGCATTGAAGGGTATATTAGAAAAAGGATTGCAGCAGCGGGCTTTGGCTAGTAGTGAAGGTTATGGTGCAATTAGGGAACAAGGGAAGCTAGCTTTAGATGCATTACACGTAGGGAAGCTTTGCATATCTAGGCCGAAATCATATTATGACAATGTGTTTGTGGGAATGAGTGAATGTAAGCATGTGTTTTTGTTTCAGAGTAAATGGACGTTCACGTTAAATGGACAGGATCCAGCGATCCCAGGGATTTATTACATATGTGGACTTAATGCTTATTACGGTCTTCCAAAGGGATAGTATGGGACATGTTATTTAGGGATAGTTTTCCCAAAGATATATAAACTTGACGATTTGAAAAGGTTTCCGAAATTGTCTGAATTACATCGAACTAGACAGAAGAGAGAAACTGCTGCTGGTGTAGTAGGAGACATATTTGGGGCAATAATCCCCTCAGTGGTAGTTATCTTGAACTCAATAAAGATTCGGAAGTTGTCTACTATTGTGGATAACATGCTGACAAACTTTTCAGGGGCTATACTTCTGATGGATACTGAACTTGTTGCGGAGAGGGCTATGACTCTTCAAAACAGGCTTGATTTAGACATTCTTTTAGCGAAAAATTGCGGAGTTTGTAGGATGCTTAATGAGCGTCATTGTTGCACATATATACCAGACAATAGTAATAAGGTTAGAAGTATGCTTACTAATTTAACTAGGGATAGTACAGACTTGAAGGAATTGAAAGAATCAGGTGTTTGGGAAAAGGTTGGTAAAGGATTCGCTTCAGTGGGAGATTGGCTTAGCTACATTTGGCATGGGATATTGTCTAAAATAGTACAGGGGATATTGATTATTATAGCTTGCAAATTTGGATTGTGGGTGGCACGTAAAATTAGTAAAAGAATAAAATTGAAGATGGCAAAAAATAATAGGAGCAGGGACGAAAAACAAAGGGAAAAAATGTATAGGGAAAAATCAAAGGGGAAGCCAATAAGGGAGGAAATTGAGTTGAAAGAATTTAACTGATGTAAATTTTGGGGGGAAAGTTTTGTGTGATGAAAAGAGTCATCAGAGGAGGGATTGTTGGAGTGTGTCTTGTAAAAGCAATATTAACATGAAAAGCTTGCAATGTATTGTGTGATGAAGCTGCATAGAAAACGTGTTAACATAGAAAAGAATACACACGTTTGAAATGTGCCCACGGGAGTGGCTACCAATGTATACGAAAACTAATGAAAAGCTTGTTAATTCTGAATTTTTTTCCAATAATGTTTGAATTTGTATTAGTACATCATGATTAGATTTATGGGTTAAGAGTTTTGCATTATTAAAATAGAAGGCCTTAGCTTAGCGAGGGTCTGGACCTAGCTGCCTGGTCTCATATTAAACTGCATTTCTAACATGTATTGTGCTGTTTTTCTGAAAGACCTGATGCTGTACTTTTCCAGAAGTTATGTGTGTGTGTAGCTGTAGTAAATTCTTTCTCATGATTACCGACTTGCTCAAGGCGACGTTCTTGCTGAATGCAACAGTGTAATTCGTAACAGGTGCAAGGTTAACTGTAGTAGGAGAAAACAATGGAGACACTGACTGGAGTGCAAAGTGTAACTTTTCCTACCTGACATTCCAACCGATGAAGACGTCAATAATATGGACCAATCCGCGACATGAGAACTGTGGTTTGTGGAAAATTCTAGCAAATTGCTTGAACAATTATTGGACAGAGATAACGGTGCACCAATTATTATCCAATGAGGAGTTAAGGGCTAATTAGACAAGTTTTGATTTAACGGCGTGACTCAAGAAGAAACGGGTTTCCTTTTGCTCACTTTACTCAAATTCCCTCCACTTCGACATCTCCATTTGTCATTCCTATTGCTTTAGCGTTTCCATGAGTTTATTCTGCGTACTCTAAACCCATCCTCTACCCCATTCTTGCCTAATACTTCCTTCTCCTTCATATGAGGGAAGGGTCCTATGCCTTAGCTATGCTTTGCCCCGTCCTATCTCTGCTGATGGTGAATTGACTGATGTCCTGAGGACGAAGACTGACGCGGGTTGCTGATCTGTTGGATTGGTAACTATCTGATGCAAATTGAAATTGTCTGTTTGCCTTTTCTTTCTAGGTACCAACTGCTATTTTGATAGAGTCCTTAGTTAGATGTTTTCCAAATTTATGTTTGCTAAATGTTTGCATGAAGCCCAACATGCTAATGCTAATTTGAGGTTAGTTAAGGCGTTCACTAATATCTTGTGCAAATAGACAAATTACTGAGTTCTTGCATTGTTGAACCATGTATTACTGAGACTTTGCTAAGTTGCTTCAGATAAATGATGTGTCTAATTACTGAATGAATATTCTCCATGCATTGATTAATTGTGTTCTAATTGCAAATTCAGAAGAGTTCTGATGAGTTTTATTGCCGATGAAATTAACATAGATGACATTAGATTGTAACAAATAGGGAAATAAATATCCTAACACTTAACGGATTAGTGTGGTTATATGTGACTGAAGGGTCATGGTGTGTTTGACTTATTGATTCATATTAAATGTTATTGATTAGTTGTTGGTCAGCTACTGAAATTATTGAGTGGTTTATTGATCTATTGATTTGTGATGCCAAAAAGACATTTTGTACTGGGAAGTCCCCAAACTTGGTCCAAAGGTTCGTCACCCTAAACGCGTCTCCGTGTAAGTTTACTTATTAAGGCTCTGACGCGCTACCACTTACGTTGCTAGCATACTCTAATATCCACTACCTACCATAACTGGCTATCTTCAAAGGAGCACGTACACTGGAGACAGTAAAGGGTTCTGGGTAGTTTACAGGTAGCTTTGATGTTATTAGGTGACGGATGTCTCTCCCCTTCCGAGATCCAGCAACCTAAATATTGAACATGGGACAAACAGAACTGTAGTTTCTCTTATGCCCCTGTTTAGCCAATTCAGTCTTCAAATACAGAAAATCAACCTTGTATTAGTCCTTTAAGCTTCAGGCAATCAACAAGTCATTAATATATTGAACTAATGTGAATTCTTCTGCCAATCTGTGGGTGTTCGTGGGAAGATAAGTTGCCCTGTAAACTCTTGAAGGAATGGACACTACGTGAATTGGCCCCAGAAAACGAGAAAACAAAAGTATATTGGCTAGCAGTCATACCGGACCAGAAAGGAAAGCAGAACACCAGCCTACGACAGAGAACAATGCAGCAGTCACTGGTGTACATAACATAATGGTGGGGGTATTTGGTACATCAGGAAAACTCGGGAGTACAACATTTCACAGAGCGATAGGTGTCTTTACAAGTCTTCCCCGAAAATGGGTACCACAAATGCTTAAAGTAGGCACCAATTCTCCTTGATGAATCAATGAAGCAATATCCAGGCGGATCTCCAGCTCTACCTCACAGCATAAGGTACTGTGGTATGAGGATGAGGGGGGGCTTTTTCTTGGGATTAATCCTAATTTTTACAGGTCAGCAGTTAAACCTCAAACCGTATTGTTAGCAAGTTTGGAACACAGAGTTAAAGTATCTTCGTTTAAACTCGTTGAGCACTGATTGGGATGAAGGTTTCACATGAATCATTGTTCTTGCACAGCACAGTATTCTAATTTTACACCGGAATTTTAAGATACACAACATTACTAATCCAAAACACAGTACAATTCAAATTTCATAAAAGATCCCTCGCCGGGATGTTGGTTGGTTAGATACGGCTCAAAAATAAGACGTGTTGGTCTGTGATTGGACCCAAAGAGAACACACAGGATCTGTAATGTAGTGAGGAACATGCATGTTAGAAACATCAACCTCATCAATTGTTTCACCCGAGGGAGGCAGTGAGGTAAATTCAGAGGTTTTCAAGACCCACTGTCATCATGAGACACAAGGTGAGCTTTCCATTAATGACATATTGCCGGAACAGCCCCTTCTAATCTACAGGGATTACAGTCAGATCCTCCCAGGTTGTCCTAAAAGGTAGGATATTGGTTTTTTGGGAGAAACGTGAATTCAGATTGGTTTGGTTGATGAAGGGGCTCCTGGGGTACATAAACTATCTTGTTTCCACTGCCCTAATGAACCACAACTGAAATAGGAGAAGCCACCAGGGGGACACATTCCCCCTTCCCTATCCATCCTGTAGGTCAGGGATGACTTTGCTTCTTTAACCCTCCTTAGCCCCACCACTTGCCCATTTGCTGAAATGTTTGCATTTTCAAAGTCAGTAGTTTAGATTCAGTTAATTATTTCTTTTGTTCTTGCACCACAACGCAATGAATTGCAACTGAAACCAATCTGATAGGCCCTTAGTTTGCCAATGAATGCATAAAGCTCTTAGTTGATTCTGTCTCTTGCGGCACTAGCCCTTGAACGAACACCAATCCAACAGCTTTGTGAGCAGTTTCCAAAACATTGACAATGCATGCCAGAATAATAAGCAAGCACATCTTTGAAGTGATCGAGGCAATACGCAGCGGCTTCCCCTTTTTTCTTGCAAGTATTAAACTTGGGTCAAACAGTTTTAACAGGACACATTTCAGCAATTACATTCACCAGTGCATCTTTACCACCAATAAGAGCAGCTGTGTTAATGGCCACTTGTTGCGTCCAATGGCTTTGTCTAACAATTAGTCTTTCATTTCACTTGCCCTCATTACAAGTAACAATTGACTGACATCAGCCTAAATGGGCTTATACCATTCAAAGCAGTTTGTGATTCTTCTCAAAGCTTTTGGCGTTACCACGTATTTTAGGGAATTGTCTGGTGTTCTTTAGGAGATCAGATGTGGACCATGGAACACAAAGAGTGCATGCCCCCCTGATCCAGGACCTTGATACACTCATAGGGGTAGAAGGACAGCTGCAAGAAGTCATTAGGCCATCCCTGTCTTCCTCACTGTCTGAGGGCGTGTCATTAGATCCGGGGGCTGTTTCAAGCTCTCTCGCTCTTCACCCCTTAGAGAATCTTCCATCATAGCTTTGGACACATTGGGCTGTCATACATAGCGCGATCTGATCTTGATCACCGCAGCAAGCACGAGGGCTTCTACACCAACCACATCAATACCCGTTAAATAAAATGTACTCATACACCAGTCAAAGTCTGAGAGACTTTATTAAACTTTATACTTTAAAGACTTTATTAAAAAAAATGAATGGCTGTGAGGCACAGGTTCAACCTGCCAGAGAGACCCCCAGCAAACTGAATTCAGGCAGCCTTGGTAGGAAAAGGCAAGGCACAGGTTTTGGTGATATGAGCGAGTCTGCTTCAGGGAACACGTGATGAATTCAAACAAAAGCCGCACACAGATGTCTGAAGACAGATGATGACAAAGGCTGAGCAAGATAATCAACACTTTCCTAAATGGGGGGTGAGATGTGAAACAAAGGCTCGAAAAGTCAGAGACGGGCACTTCCCTTATGCATTTGTTAGGGCAGAAGAACATGGCTGAAGTAGGTCACAGTTCGGCTAATGAAAATCTTTTTCTCAGCATCGAGTGTTATTCGCCTCTGTTCGGGGTATTAATAGCATGTATTGTCCTCTACTCTGGGTATTACCATCTAGTAATTCTCTGCCCGCAATTATGAGCCAATGCAGAAGCAAAGGAACATAATGTAGGAAAGAGCAAATAATAGCTTCTAAGTATGAACACTTTAAGGCCAATTGCATCTGTCACTCTAAAGTAAGCCAAGACAGGAAGGCAAACACGTCAGCTGCTCCCTGCTGTTGCCCTGTTTTCAATTCCTGGACAAATGATCAGATAAACAACAGCGCGTAATCCCATCATTTTAATCATTCTCCTTGGGTGAAATAAATGTAGCATTTGATACGGGGTGATAATTCCTAAAGGGGACATTTCAAATAAAGGACATTTTAATGATGTTGTTCTTGGCAGACAGGGGTGTGCAGTGATGTAATTGAGAATGTGCCCAGGGCTGAGAGAAAACAGAGTTGTTGTTAACAGAGTCTAATTGCTTTCATAACACAGTCATTTTGTGATCAATATGCAGAATAGTGTACTCTTTCTGGCATCAGTATTCAAAGTGAGTCACTCTAAAGCAAAACATTATATTTGTTTTGCACCATACATCTAGTAATTATAATAACAGATGAGAAACCCATGGACTAATTACCGCCTGAAAATATCACAATGCCCTGTTATGGTTACAGTAGCTGCTCATTTGATTAAATATGACTTGGCACTAACAAAAATAAGACAAATCATACTGTAACCCGAAGCTACCACTAATCAATTTGTGACATGTTAATTAGAAGACCTCTTTATCCACAAAAGTCAATGAAGTGTATAAATTAGCTGTTGTATCACACAGTGTCCAGAAGGGCTGGACTCAAACTTTCAGGGTATCCATATCAGATAACGTTCCTCGAAAAGCAAAACAAATGAATTTTTTTACACCTGCCTATAACATAATCTGTATGACTGCATAAAGGAAAGAACTATATCGATAGACATAGACGGACGTAGCTTTGTTTAGTTCTGCTTGGAAAGATCTTCAGAGGGGAGTCAATGAACACCTTCTCCCGTTGGCATTCTTTCAGGGCTGGCTTACCACGATTACATTGGCCTATGTTCAGGCTTATCATGCCCACCGTTTGCTATCAATTAAGGTTTTTGAGGAAATGCGATGTTGATTTCATCACAGTTGTCAAAGTGACCCATTACTGCACCAGTTCTACTCTATAACAACTCAGGAGATGAGGAAGGATTGTTTTGACCAAGGACAGGTCAAAGTGGACCCCCTTGACTACCACAGTGATTCGCATGCATAACTGAGTTCATCAACAACTGAGATTTTCAGGTCCTTTGCTCTTTGCAAGGGAATAAAGATTTCAGTCAAGCTGAATCTAAGGAACGTTATGGGTTTCTCGCCCAAAACTAAGACATTGGCCTTAACATTGTTCACAAGAAAAAATATCTCCATCGTTCACCAGTGGGTGTGGAGAAGTCATCTCCATGTTGTGTCATCTGCATACATTTGGAAGTGCACTTAAAGCTAACTATGCAAGAGTTTATATGTAGATACTGAAGTGTACAGGGGAAACGAGAGCTCCTCTAATACACTTACGCTATTTGACACTCTGGAAGAAAATGATTCCAATAAATAAATATGAAATTGTTGGCTGTGGTTAGGGAAGAAGTGTTTAATCCCCCCAGAACTTGATGGGCTCACCCAATTTTCAGCTCTCTTTGTTCACAGTATAACAGACTGCAGGGAGGTCAAAGATTGCCAGGAAAGCTGACTGGCCCTTATTGATGTGGAATAGAATGTCCTCTCAGGTTTTGGCAGTGCATATTCTGTGCTCCTCAAGATCTGAAGCCAGTCTGAAGGCCTGCAGAATGTTTTGTTCATGTAAATGTTTAGTTGTTTTAGTAAGAAAATGAGTAATAATTCCATATGTTAACAAAAACACAACCCTCCATGAAAACATAGATTGACACAAAATGCCTATTACAGGCATGATGACCCCAAATAATTAATATCAGGATATAAAGAAAAAGCAGAAGGCTGTGCACATCTCAATTGCCAACCACTAGGACTTTCTAGACCTCAACCAACACCCCTCAAAGGGCACACTCATTGTGCTCTGAGATATTTAAGTAGAGTTGGCAGCGTGGTAAGTATTTTTCCATGCAAAACTGTATTAATAGTATTGTGAGTATTCTTTTTAGAAAGGATCTAAGAGTTGAAAATATAAGGTGTCTTTGAGATACAAAATGGTGCATCGTTAGTTTTCATTATGCAGATGAAAGGATAAAGACTGACCAATCATGTGGGATATGGTCCCAATTTTGGTGATGTATGCTCCTTTCTGGAAAATAGGCAGAAATTAGTGTTGATGCTAGGCATATTTTAGTTAGAGATTGTAATCTTCTCTTTAATCCATTTATTGATGAAACTATGTTACACATGGCAATAGGTCAAATAGAAGAATTTCTAAATGTTCAACCTTTGGAGGCGGATATACAAGAAAAGTAGGGAATTTAGGTGCCAGTTTAAAACCTGGCAGATTGCCCATTGTTCCAGCAGGGTGACAGAAGAAATTACTCCCTCTCCTTGATGGAGGGACCGCCCACCAGATTTATAAATAACTGCCAAACTGGCCGTCATTTATGAAGCATTTCCAGGAACCACCGTCATGGTGGTTCCTGTCAATACATTTCTTTGTTTGGTGCAGGGATTGCCCTGCACCAAACATTTTTTTTACAAAAATACATATGATACAGGACTTTTTTCTTGTAAACAATAAAGAAAGGGTCCCCCTTGCCATGGCAAACTTCACCCTGGGCAAGGGGAACATTTAGCAGTTTTCACTGGCGGTGACGGGCAGAGAAGATTGAATTCCGCCAATTTAAGTTAGGAAGGTGGCATTACAGGTCTACCTCCATTGGCCCTTACTCTGCAGGGAAATCAGAGGGGTTTAATCATGGCAGACACATCTCTGCCATTATTATTAAACCAATGGTCTGCCAATCTCTAAATCAGGCAGGTGGGCCATTATCTTGGTGATATAGATACTCTGTCGCCATTGTGATAGAAGATAACAAATATTCTGGAGTAGGTTATTTTTTTCTTTAGTTGTAGACTGCAAGTGATTGTTTGCAACATTTTTGTCCTCTCCTAGCTGGTCGCTGATCACTCCCAAATTACCACAAGCTGATTGTCAGGAGGAACAGGCACTGGTAAGTCTCTCCTTAAGGCAGAGAATCAATAATAGACTTGATAGTTGTTGAGAGAAGGGGCGCTGTTATCATTGTGGTCTAGGAGACTCAACTTACTACAGTCCTCTACCCCTCAGGTGAAGGATGGGCTGCCGGTATAGGGCTGTAAAGCGCAAGAGACCTTCCTGCACACAGGACACTGTTACCATTGTGGCCAGCCCTGGAGACTTAACTTACCACAATGCTCTACCCCTCAGGTGAAGGAGGGGCTGCAGGGCTAGCACTATAAAGTGCAAGGGACTTTACCGCATACAGGACGCTGTTATCGTTGTGGCCAGTCCAGGACACTAAACTTACCACAATCCTCTACCCCTCAGGAAAAGGAGGAGCTGTGGGCACATTGCTATAAAGAGCAAGAGATATTCCCAGGTGCAGGAAGCTGTCTGTAGGAAAGTACCATCTTACCTGGCATGTTACTCCTATTTTTCACTGTATATATGTTGTTTTAGTTGTATGTGTCACTGGGACCCTGCCAGCCAGGGCCCCAGTGCTCATAAGTGTGCCTGAATGTGTTACCTGTGTTATGACTAACTGTCTCACTGAGGCTCTGCTATCCAGAACTTCAGTGGTTATGCTCTCTCATTTCTTTCCAAATTGTCACTAACAGGCTAGTGACCAATTTCACCAATTCACATTGGCATACTGGAACACCCTTATAATTCCCTAGTATATGGTACTAAGGTACCCAGGGTATTGGGGTTCCATGAGATCCCTATGGGCTGCAGCATTTCTTTTGCCACCCATAGGGAGCTCTGACAATTCTCACACAGGCCTGCCACTGCAGCCTGAGTGAAATAATGCACACATTATTTCACAGCCATTTTCACTGCACTTAAGTAACTTATAAGTCACCTATATGTCTAACCTTTACTTAGTAAAGGTTGGGTGCTAAGTAACTTAGTGTGTGGGCATCCTGGCACTAGCCCAGGTGCTCCCACATAGTTCAGGGCAATTCCCCAGACTTTATGAGTGCGGGGACACCATTACACGCGTGCACTACACATAGGTCACTACCTATGTGTAGCTTCACAATGGTAACTCCGAATATGGCCATGTAACATGTCTAAGATCATGGAATTGCCCCCTCTATGCCATCCTGGCATTGTTGGCACAATCCCATGATCCCACGGGTCTGTAGCTCAGACCCGGGTACTGCCAAACTGCCTTTTCAGGGGTTTCACTGCAGCTGCTGCTGCTGCCAACCCCTCAGACAGGTTTCTGCCCTCCTGGGGTCCAGCCAGGCTTGGCCCAGGATGGCAGAACAAAGGACTTCCTCAGAGAGAGGGTGTTACACCCTCTCCCTTTGGAAAAAGGTGTTAAGGCAGGGGAGGAGTAGCCTCCCCCAGCCTCTGGAAATGCTTTCATGGGCACAGAAGGTGCCCATTTCTGCATAAGCCAGTCTACACCGGTTCAGGGACCCCTCAGCCCTGCTCTGGCGCGAAACTAGACAAAGGAAAGGGGAGTGACCACTCCCCTGACCTGCACCTCCCCGGGGAGGTGCCCAGAGCTCCTCCAGTGTGCTCCAGACCTCTGCCATCTTGGAAACAGAGGTGCTGCTGGCACACTGGACTGCTCTGAGTGGCCAGGGCCAGCAGGTGACGTCAGAGACTCCTTCTGATAGGCTCCTTCAGGTGTTGCTAGCCTATCCTCCCTCCTAAGTAGCCAAACCCTCTTTTCTGGCTATTTAGGGTCTCTGCTTTGGGGAATTCCTTAGATAACGAATGCAAGAGCTCATCAGAGTTCCTCTGCATCTCTCTCTTCACCTTCTGCCAAGGAATCGACTGCTGACCGTGCTGGAAGACTGCAAAACTGCAACAAAGTAGCAAAGACGACTACTGCAACTCTGTAACGCTGATCCTGCCGCCTTCTCGACTGTTTTCCTGGTGGTGCATGCTGTGGGGGTAGTCTGCCTCCTCTCTGCACTAGAAGCTCCGAAGAAATCTCCCGTGGGTCGACGGAATCTTCCCCCTGCTACCGCAGGCACCAAAGAACTGAAGCACCGGTCCCCTGGGTCTCCTCTCAGCACGACGAGCGAGGTCCCTTGAATCCAGCAACTCTGTCCAAGTGACTCCCACAGTCCAGTGACACTTCAGTCCAAGTTTGGTGGAGGTAAGTCCTTGCCTCCCCACGCCAGACTGCATTGTTGGGAACCGCGTCTTTTGCAGCTACTCTGGCCTCTGTGCACTTCTGGCGGAAATCCTTTGTGCACAGCCAAGCCTGGGTCCACGGCACTCTAACCTGCATTGCACGACTTTCTAAGTTGTCCTCCGGCGGTGTGGGACTCCTTTGTGCAACTTCGGGTGAGCACCATTTCACTCCTCTTTGTAGTGCCTGTTCTAGCACTTCTGCGGGTGCTGCCTGCTTTTGAGAGGGCTTCTTGTCTTGCTCGACGCCCCCTCTGTCCCCAGACGCAATTGGCGACATCCTGGTCCCTCCTGAGCCACAGCAGCATCCAAAAACCCTAACCGCACGATTTGCAGCTAGCAAGGCTTGTTGGTAGTCTTTTGGCAGGAAAACACTTCTGCACGACTCTTCACAATGTGGGACATCTATCCTCCAAAGAGAAAGTTTCTAGCCCTTGTCGTTCCTGCAGAATCCTCAGCTTCTACTGCCTAGTAGCAGCTTCTTTGCACCCACAGCTGGCATTTCCTGGGCATCTGCCCATCTCCGACTTGCTTGTGACTTTTGGACTTGGTCCCCTTGTTCCACAGGTACCCTCGTTTGGAAATCCATCGTTGTTGCACTGCTGGTTTGTGTCTTTCCTGCAGAATTCCCCTTTCACGACTTCTGTGCTCTTTGGGGAACTTTAGTGCACTTTGCAGTCACTTTTCAGGGTCTTGGGGTGGGCTATTTTTCTAACCCTCACTGTTTTCTTACAGTCCCAGCGACCCTCTACAAGGTCACATAGGTTTGGGGTCCATTCGTGGTTCGCATTCCACTTTTGGAGTATATGGTTTGTGTTGCCCCTATCCCTATGTGTCCCCATTGCATCCTATTGTAACTATACATCGTTTGCACTGTTTTCGAAGACTATACTGCATATTTTTGGTATTGTGTACATATATCTTGTGTATATTTGCTTTCCTCATACTGAGGGTACTCACTGAGATACTTTGGCATATTGTCATAAAAATAAAGTACCTTTATTTTTAGTATATCTGTGTATTGTGTTTTCTTATGATATTGTGCAAGTGACACTAGTAGTACTGTAGGAGCTTCACTCGTCTCCTAGTTCAGCCTATGCTGCTCTGCTAAGCTACCATTATCTATCAGCCTAAGCTGCTAGACACCCTATACACTAATAAGGGATACCTGGGCCTGGTGCAAGGTGTAATTACCCCTTGGTACTCACTACAAGCCAGTCCTGCCTCCTACACTATCATTGTAGCCACCCCAGGAGACCCAACTTACCACAATCTTCTACTCCTCAGGTGATGGAGGGGCTGCAGGGATAGTGCTATAAACTTTGAGGGACTTTCCCGAAGTCGGCAGGGTGTTATCGTTGTGGCCAGCCCAGGACATTCATTTTACCATAATCCTTTATCCCTCAGGTGAAGGAGGGGCTGCGGGGATAGCGCTACAAAGTGCGAGAGGCATTCCTGCATGCGGGACACTGTTGATGCTGTGACCTCCGCATGAGACTCAACTTATTACAGTTCACTACCCCTCAGTTGAAGGAGGGGCTTCGGGGATAGCACTATAAAGCATGACGGACATTTCCGTATGTGGGATGCTGTTATGATTGTGGCCACCCGGCAGACTCAACTTACCACAATCTTCTACCCCTCAGGTGAGGCGGGGCTATAAGGATAGCGCCATAAAGCACAAGGGACCTTTCCGCACGCGGGACACTGTTATGGTTGTGGCCAGCCCTGGATACTCAACTTACCACAATCCTATCAACCTCAGGTCAAGGAAGGGCTATGGGGATAGCACTATAAGGTCGAGGGACTTTCCAGCACGCAGGACACTGTTATTGTTGTGTCCAGCCCAGGAGACTCAACTTACCACAATCCTCTACTCCCTCAGGTTAAGGAGGGGCTGTGGGGATAATGCTACAAAGCGTGAGGGACCTTCCCGCATGCGGGATGCTGTTATTGTTGTGGCCAGCCCAGGAGACTCAACTTACTACAATCCTCCACCCCTCAAGTTAAGGATGGGCTGCGGGGAAAGCGCTACCCATCAGGGAAATCGTCAAAAACATGAGCTCCATCCACTCAGGCTCCCCAACAGACCCTTGCCCCCACCACATCTTCCACAAGGCCAGCCAAATAATCGCTCCCCGGCTCCGGGCCGTCATCAACAGTTCCTTCAAGACCGCAACCTTCCCAAATATTTGGAAACATGCCGAAGTCAACACTCTTCTCCAAAAACCCAAAGCAGACCCTGAAGACCTCACAAACTTCTGACCCATCGCTCTACTCCCCTTCCCCGCAAAGGTCATAGAGAAGATAGTTAACAAACAACTATCTCGCTACCTAGAAGACAACAGCATACTCAACGTCTCCCGGTCTGGACTCCACCAGAATCACAGCACCGAGACCGCCCTCATCGCCTGTACAGATGACATCAGGACCAGATTCGACAAGGGCGAAACCTCCGCCCTCATCCTCCTAGACCTCTCCACAGCTTTCAACACCATATGCCACCAAACCATCCGCACACGCCTCTTCGATGCCGGAATCGACAACAAATCCCTGGTCTGGCTTACCTCCTTCCTCTCCGAAAGAACCCAAAGAGTTTGCCTCCCTCCTTTCCGGTCTACATCCACCTAGACCATCTGTGGGGTCCCCCAAGGATCCTCTCTCAGCCCCACCCTTTTCAATATCTACATGGCTCCTCTCGCCAACATCATCTGCCCCCACAGCCTCACCATCATTTCATATGCTGACGATACCCAGCTCATCATCTCCCTCACGAAGAAACCATCTACCGCCAAGAACAACCTACACGCCGGACTTCTCGCCATCGCTAACTGGATGACAGCAAGAGCCACCTCAAACTGAACTCAGAAAAAAACAAGATCATCATCTTCGGTCCCAACAAGACAGCATGGAACAACTCTTAGTGGCCCACCACCCTTGGACCACCCCCAACACCCACCACCCACGCACGCAATCTTGGCATCATACTGGACTCATCTCTCTCCATGACTCAGCAAATCAACGCCATATCATCCTCCTGCTTCAACAGCCTTTGCATGCCGCGCAAGACTTTCAAATGGATTCCTTTAGAAACAAGAAGAATGGTCACCCATGCCCTCATAAGCAGCAGACTGGACAAAGGCAACGCCCTCTATGCAGGGACCACAGCCAAGCTTCAGAGAGAACTCCAGCGAATCCAGAACGCAGCCGCATGTCTCATCCTCAATCTCCCTCGCCACTAACACATCTCCACCCACCTCAAATCCCTACACTGGCTGCCCATCAACCAAAGGACCACTTTCAAAATCCTTGTCCACGCTCACAAGGCCTTCCACAACACCGGACCAGCCTACCTCAACGAGTGAATCAAGTTCCACAAACCTACTCGACAGCTCCAGTCCACCAACCTCGCCCTCACTACAGGCGCCCGCATCCAACGCACCACCTCCGGAGGCAGATCCTTCTCCCACCTCGCGCCAAAACCTGGAACTCCCTCTCCACCAACCTACACAAGACCCAGGACCTCCAGTACCCCCCCCCCCCAGCGCCTTGAGACCCTACCGGGTGAGTTGTGCACTTAAGAAATGTGTTTGATTGATTGATCAGGTAAAGAAGGGACTGTGGGAATATTGCTATAAAGCCTGAGGGACCTTCCCTCATGTGGGATGCTGGACTCATCTCTCTCCATGATTCAGCAAATCAACACCATATCATCCTCCTGCTTCAACACCCTTTGCATGCTTCGCAAGACTTTCAAATGGATTCCTTTAGAAACAAGAAGAACAGTCACCCACGCCCTCATAAGCAGCAGACTGGACTACGGCAATGCCCTCTACTCAGGGACCACAGCCAAGCTTCAGAGAATCCTCCAGCGAATCCAGAACGCAGCGGCACGTCTCATCCTCAACCTCCCTCGCCACAAACACATCTCCACCCACCTCAGATCCCTACACTGGCTGCCCATCAACAAAAGGATCACTTTCAAAATCCTTGTCCATGCTCACAAGGCCCTCCACGACACCAGACCAGCCTACCTCAACGAGCGAATCAACTTCCACAAACCTACTCGACAGCACCACTCCACCGCTCTCGCTACAGGCCCCCGCATCCAACGCACCACCTCTGGAGGCAGATCCTTCTCCGACCTCGCCACCAAAACCTGGAACTCCCTCCCCACCAACCTACGTAAGACGCAGGTCCTCCTAACCTTCAGAAAGCACCTCCAAACATGGCTTTTCAAGCAGTAACCCCCCCACAGCGCCTTGAGACCCTACCGGGTGAGTAGTGCACTTAATAAATTTGTTTGATAGATCAGGTGAGGAAGGGGCTGTGGGAATATCGCTATAAAGCATGAGGGCCTTCCCGCATGTGGGATGCTGTTGTCATTGTTACCACAATTACCACAATCCTCTTCCCTTTAGGTGAAGGAGGGGCTGCGTGGATAGCGCTATAAAGCGTGGGGGACCTTCCTGCACATGGGCCAGGGACATCATTGGGGCCAGCCCAGGATTTTCAACTCACCACAATCCTCTAACTCCTCAGGTGAAGGAGGGGTGGCTGGGATAGCGCTATAAAGCAGGAGGGACCCTCCTGCATTCAGGACGCTGTTATCTTTGTGGCCAGCCCAGGAGATTCAGTTTACCACAATCCTCTATCCCCCCGGTGAAGGAGAGTGTGCAGGGAACGTGCTATAATACTCAAGGGGCCTTCCCACATATGGGATGCTGTCATTGCTGTGGCCAGCCCATTAGACTCAACTTACCACAGTCCTCTATCCCTCAGGTGAAGGAGGGACTGCTGGAATGGTGCTATGATGTTCGAGGGACCTTCCCACACGCTGTACGCTTTTATTGATGTGGCGAGCACAGGTTGCAGGGATAGCGCTATAAAGCATGAGGAACCTTCCTGCACGCATGGTGCGTGTGGGAAGCGCCCAATGCAGCCCAGGCAAAGACATGGACAAGAGCTGGCCCTTCCGCACCTGTATGAGCCCAGAAGAGGCTGGGCTACCCATGTTGGCCATTATATCTGGGTGCAATCACATTCAAGCTTCTCACCCACACGTACAAGGCCATACACAACGAAGGACCAGCCTACCTCAACCACTGTGTCTCCTTAAACACGCCCGCCAGATCCCTCAGCTCCCTCCAGATGGCTCTGACCACCAACCCTTGCATCTGCAAAACCACAGCCGGAGGGGGATCTTTCACCTACACTGCAGCAAAGAACTGGAACAACCGCCCCCTGCACCTCAGACAAAACCCATCGCTCACCATCTTCAGGAAGAAGCTCAAGACGTGGCTCTTTAGTTGAGGCTCCTCCCCTCCCCCCCCAGCGCCTTGAGACCCTAATGGGTGAGTAGCCACGATTTACATATACTGATTGATTGATTGATTGATTGAGAGGAGACACTAGTTGTACTGGAGGCCTCTCTTCTGAAAGTCGGCCTCTCTCTTAAGCTGTGTGTTGCAGGAGGCTCCCAGAGTCTGTTTGACAACAAGGAGTGGGTGTTCAAGCGCCTCTGGGACAACATCTGTGTTGTATTACCCTCTAAAAATGTTGCACCTTCTTTTTTAACAACTTGTATTCAAGACTGCAAGAATTCTGTGCAGAGATACTGATACAGTAACTTGTAACCCTGCTAGTGTGCCATTGCAAAATGAACAGACTGAAATCTATGCAAGGATGCCTTCAAATAGCAACATAGAAAGAAACCATCCTTATAATTTGTATCCGTGTATTACATGTAATCAGCCATGAGTGGCCATTAGACACCAGGTCTGCTACCAGAATGTAAATAACCATATACCCAGTGACACTGTTCCTCCTGTACATGACACAGTATCTAAGAAGATTTTACCATCTTCCACCCTATTAACCATTTGCTTTTACCCCCCTGCATGCACCCTGTATGTTGTGTTTTGGAGAAATGGCTGTTATTTTTTTAGCTGTAGGGAAGTTCAAACAAGTGTCAGACAATGAGATCCTTTTGGTTAGAAGAGTCAAAAAAGTTGCCTACGCCCTGGGTAACCCAAAGACAATAGTGTAGTGGCTCATTTTAAGAAACCATGGCTTGTGGGAGTTCGTTTGAATCATCTCACTCACACGTATTCGTGTGAAAATGGCATACAGGCCCTTCCATTGGGGTTCTCCTACAAACCTTCTAGGTACAACTGGATGGAATTGATCAAAACCTGGGGTAGAGATGGGGTATCCCCAGGGGCCTTCAACATTGTAACACAAAATTGTTCTGAGGCCCTTGTGGGCCTAAATGATCTACATTGACTGAAGTACAAGGCGGAAATCTCTGAATCAGGTGAAAAACGTGGCCCGGCGGGATGTTCCTATCACTCAGGTTAGAAACCCTTGTACTTTGGATAAAGACTTAAAGGTCTATTCTGGTAAAATACAGCTTTGTGGCACCTCCACTGGTGTACTTTTTTGGAATTTTGTGGTGTACACACTAAGGTTGATAATCCAGACAGGCTAACTCAAATGGGTAAATAGGATTTAATATGTGTGCAAGAAACTTGGATGGTATCACCCTTTGTTGTGTATGTTTTTCACACTTATGGTAGCCTTGCCATTCCATCAATAGTCGGGCGCATTAAGGGGGCGTGGCAGTGCTGGTCTCAGTTACACTTCCCCTTGTGAAGGTTAAGGAAATATATAAATCTACATGGTTTTATCTGTGGGTTCTAGAAATTTGTTGATAATTAACTATTATTATAACATATTTGATTGTAGGCAGACAGTGGATGGGTGACTTTAACTTTAGGCTCTGTGAATTTGGTGGCAATCCAGAATGTGGCTTAACTGACCACAATGGTGATTTTATTGATCATTTTAAGCACACTCCTAATGGGAAGGTCCTTAATAAGATCCTTATTAAACAATTTGTTGTTAATTTTGGCTTTTCTCCCTATATATCGACCAACACTTCCCACCTTTTATTGAAATGGCAAGTCCAGTAAAATTTATTTTATATTAGTTACTGGTAATCTTGCATCTTTCATTGATGATTTTTCGATTGAGAGTAATTGTGCGAGTGACCACTTTTTATTGTCCATCACAATGTATCTTAGCGTAGGCCCAGTCAGAGGAGGATGGGGAGCTAGTCTGTTCGATCAATTCAGGTGTGACTTTAATGTGACATAATTGAGTGTGAGGTGGTGGGCATTTTCTACTTGTCTATCCCTAGAAGCAGACTCAGCATTGATTATTAAGGGTTATACTTCCCTTTGTCTTACGCTGTCCAATTCATTGATTGCAAGAAAGAGTAAACGGGTGCCCCAAACTTGCAGATGGTAGAATACTTGTACCACCACATATAGAAATTTGAAAAGTGTGCTTAAAACCATCCCTAGAAATGGGGAATTAGTTAAATCAGCTAGGAGGACCTATAAAGAAACTCTTGCCCATAAAAAGATGAAAATTTAACATACAGCATGGGATGACACATATCAAGGGTCATATTTCAGACCCAAAGTTCACAAATGTGGAGAGGTAGTGGAGTCCCTTGTACAAACAGTTTGGACAGACCATTATTTGATTCCTTTCTCCATCCCCAAACCATCAGAAATTGTGCCTAAAGTTAGTGGGATTTATAAATCCAGTCAATGGTCCCAATTGAATTCAGCCTTCTGGGAACAGGCCTTACAACGCTCAGCTCCTTGCCTGAGTTGGAGTGAAATGGCATATCGCTGTTCTACAGTGAGCTAAAACACTGGGTCAACAAGGCATTATAATAAGTCGTCCTCATCAAAACTAGTAAAAGGGATTTATCAGTGGATAAGATTAACTGGTTCTCTCAGGAACTGAAATAACTACAAAAGGAGTGTAAGGTCAAAGAAAGGTGGTGGGGAAGGGGTTATGATGTGACTGAGAGAGTCACCTACAAAGCTTCAGTAAACAAATATCAACATGCTATTTTGAAGAGCACGGATAAATGATTTTGCTAGTAGGATTAGCTAATCTTCTAATTGTACAAAAACAAATCTACCATATCGTAAAATCTTTTTAAAGCAAACCATGCCGAGCTTGGTCCACAACCTTCAGAAGAGCACTGTGAGTTATTGACAACTCACTTCCTTGGGAAAGTGAGTAGCATTTATGATACACTGGCGTCCTGTTGAAGGAGAATCTGGATGGGGAGTATGTAATCAAAACTCAGGGAGTCAGACTCTCTAGGTTCGCTCAATTAAAAAAGAGTAGGTAGCAAGTGTGGCAAGTTTGGTTACATCAGGCTTGCCATTAGTCCAGCCCTCATAGCCATCTTACTGTACTGAAGATGTACATACCCATATCCCTACTCCTAGACCTGAGTAATATCTTGAAGAAGATCATCAACAGGAACTCATCAGCTTTTTTGGAATCTAAAAACACCTCTACCCAACCCAGACAGGATTCCGGGCATACCACAGTACAGAAACTACACTTTTGAGGGTGACAGAAGACCTTAAACTGGGCCTAGACCAGGGTGGAGCAGCGGCACTCATACTCCTCGACTTGAGTGCTGCCTTTGAGACGGTATCCTATGCTATGTTACTGCAACACCTAGAAGGAATATTTTGAGTGAGAGACGTTTCCAAGTCAGCGAGGGTTCATCTAACTCCACCTCAACAGCTGAGATGTGGAGTTCCACTGGGTTCATCATTAAACCCAACACTCTATAATATCTATGTCCGCCCACTGTCAGATGCCATTGGGACTTTTGGGTTTACTATGGTTTCCTGCACAATGATACTCAGCTGATAGTCATGCTGTCTCCTGATACTATGGCCTCCTTGATAAAACTTAACAGTTGTCTAGCAATGGTAGCTAAATAGATGGCGGACAGTTGCCTAAAATTAAATGGAGAGAAAACTGACATGAAGGTGGTGGGCAACAACCCATCCCTCTGACAACAAATCAGCTGGCCACCCGTGCTAGGGGGTCTGTCCAACATCTAAAACAGAGGTACAAAGCTTGGTCTTCATTCGAGATAATCAGCTTTCCATGGCTCCCCAGGTGAACAGGATTGCTGGGATCTGTTTTGGTCTTCTGAGAGGGCTCAGGAAAACCTTGAAATGGCCATGGACGAAGTCCAGAACAATTGTCATCCAGGAGTTAATACTTTCACACCTGGACTATAGAAATTCAGTTTACTTAGGTAGCCCTAAGATGGTTATGAGAAAACTTCAAGTTATCCACAACACTGCAGCGCGGACACTCCTGAAGATTCCCAAATCACAGTCAGCAAGTGAAGCATTCAGAACTCTTCATGTACTGCCTATAAGCAGCAGAGTCCAGTTCATGGTACTCTGCTTAGTTCACCATGCCAAACATAAGTTGGGTCCCAAAATCCTCCACCAACTGATTAACCCATACCAACATAATAGGTCCCTTAGATCTGGCTAGGTGGATCTTCTAGTCACACCTAGGATAAAAAGATCTAGGTGTGGTGGTCAGTCATTCTTCTAAGCTGTGGAACTCGCTTTTGCTCAAGCTGCAAGGCGAAAATAATGAGTTGCACTTTAGGAAACAGCTAAAAACCTACCTTTCCCCTTAAGGAGATACGCATGCTTGTTGCTCACTGGTACTCTTTAGCAATGGGAGACGCGGGTCCAGGTAGCCATGCGCTTTACAAATTCAGTGTATTTTATTGTATTATGAACTAGAAATAGCGATAAGGCCAAACGATCACTCCGGATTCTGCGAAATTATCAACTGCCCCTTCTTTTCTAAACTGAAATCATCTAAGATAGAATGTCTCATTTCATCTAAAACTTGGGTTACATATTACTCAAAACTCTTTGAAATGCCCTGAAAATTGATTATGGGGAACCAACAGATGGGGCTATAGATGAGGTTGTGAATTAGGTCTCTCTGTAGACTATAATGATGTGACTACAGACAATAAAAAGCCCATCAAGCAAAGCCCCAGATCTTGATGGAGTACCTATGGACTTCTTTAAGGCAAACCTAGATCATTGGGCGCCCTTTGTTACACACGTCTTGCGTGCTGAGGTTACTGGCAATATACCCCTTTCCTGGAAAGAGTCGGTTTTTTTCATATCTTTAAAAATGAGGCTCAATCTAACCCTCGTTGTTATAGACCTATTTCTCTGCTAGATTCAACTTCCTCATAGATACTAGAACGGGTTCTCCTTTTACGTTTATAAACTCGGGATGATTGTAATAATATTCTTTACCTGGCCCAATTTGACATTTGCCTGGGCGTGAGCATGGTGAAGCGATGTCTAAACTATGCACTCGTAGTTGGGAAATATGTCAAAGCCAGGGGAGGGGCCTTACATCTGGCCTTTATGGATCTCCACTGTGCTTTTGACAATGCAAATCACTCCAAACTGTGGCTCGTGATGGAATCTATGGGGGTTGAGCATGCTTTTGTGGACTTCCTTAAATGACTGTTGAATACCACCATCAAATTCGAGATAGACAAAATGGGGAATGTACTGCTCTACTCAATTCTAGTAGAGGGGTAGGACAAGTATGTATTTCATCATCATTTAGGGCCAGATGTTCCAGTGGTTTACCCATTTTATATCTATGGGAAAATGCTTTAGTACATATGCCCCTCACTTTCCTTCTTTATATAAATGGATTGGATCTACACTTGGTTAAAACTGGTAAGGATATGCCCTTGATGTGTTTGCGTCTGGTCCCTTCTCTTCTTTACGCAGACAATGCTGTACTTCTTGCACAAACAACATAAGGCTTCAAACACTTCTTGAACCTTTCACCTTATCCATGAGTGACCTAGATCTAAAGGTTAACTTCTCAAAATTTTTCATGTTGGTTTTGGGCCAGGCAGAAACAAAATCCAGGGCACTTGTGGTTGGAGAGGTTATCATTCTTAGAGTCCCAACTTTTAATTATTTGGGCATACCTTTTGATAGCTCTTTAAACTTGGCCCATTTATTTAAAATCAGAGCGCAACAACTGCATGGTGCAATTAAGTTGTTCATTTTACATCTAGGCTAGGTGCCAAAGGGTAAAAGAAATGCTTCTCATATATAATAGCAAATGTATCCCTGTGGGTCTTTATGCTGAGGGTGTCTGGGGACAGGTAAATGTAGATTGTCTCCAGATCCCGGAGAATAGAATTGTAAATCGCATCTTATCCACTCCGACCTGGATATCATTGTTTATCGGTCATGAGGAATTGGGCCTAAGTTACTGTATTGACATGGCCCAACTTGCCCTACTATTTTTGTGGGTCAACATTTGGTCCTCTCTAGAAGCATCTTTCTCGAGATCCCATGGCTGAAATATATTAAGCATTCTTTTGAGCAATTGGGCAATAGATATTTTTAATTAAACCCTTCAATGATAACTGCTGAGTTGAAGGACATGGTAAAAACTCTTTTTCTTGACTATATGAGTAGAAACAGGACAATGAAAGTTTCAAAGATGCAAACAGTGACTGCACCTTTAAATCTTGTCACATCTATGAGCCCAGAAGCATACCTTGTTCTTTTTTTTATAGCCCTCAACGCATGTTTTACTTAACTAGGTTTAGACTCAGCACTGCCCATTTTTATATACTTTTCCAATCCAGGGGTTTTGGTTTAGATCGCTTCCCAAATGCCCCGGTGATAATTTTATGTCACAAAGTATGTCACATTGTATGCTATTTTGTAAACTAGATGAAAATCCTCAAAAATATTTTTACTTCCATTTTTAAAATCTGTGAACATTAGACAATATACATTGGCCTTAACCTTTTTACAACTTGGCTCTGTAAAACTATGTGTTGCTATTGTGAATTTTATTACAAGTGCTATTAGGCGTAGGTATGAGAACTAAAACATGTACTGTTGGATTTGCCAGTTTTAACTTTTATATATGTATTTTATTTATTGTATTGTATTGCTTCATTTTAAGTTTTGAAGTTTCTCTTTTTTCTATTGCTTTTATAATGCTGATATGTAATGTATGTATTGTCTTTTTAAAGTCTAAATTTGACCGCAATAAAAGAAAATGGCAGACTGACTGACTTGAAAGTAAGGATCTTCAATAGTTTTTCTACAAATATTAGTGCTCTCTGGAATGTTCCTAACACTCATATTTGAGGTGCTGGATGTAGGTTTTTTCCGAATAAGAGACTGCTTCTCTGGAAGGGTTTGTGTTCAAGGAAAATAGTACCCAGTATTTCAAACCCGAGTTGTCTAGATGTAGTGCCAATTCACAATTATCACGGCAACTAAAGAGTAAACAATGCAAATTGTCTTTAATTTGGAACAACAAATTTAAACATAAATATGTCTAAAAGCAATAAAAGGCTTTTTTTAGATGTGGGTCACATTTAACCTGGAAACTCAAGAACGTAAAAACTAAGTAAAATTTTGAAGGAGTGCTGGATATTAGGAAATGTGAAATTCATTCACTATAACTGAATGACACATCACTATAAGTGATGTGTTGCCAGGGTTTAAAAAAATGTTGCAATCGGTCTGTCCTGTTTTCAGTGTTTATTTTTTGGGGATTCCAGTGATGTTTCACATTGTTGTCCAAGCCTTTTCAAAATCAGTGCTTATCAGCATTTATTCAGCTGTCTAACCCCCAAAATGGACATAAAATGTGTCTTTCCAGTGTGTTCAAAACACGTTGAACTGTTTTGCAGTGGTTGTTATAAAGCATGCAATTAATTTAAAGGAGAAGCAATACAGGGCAAGTAGTGTCTTCTCATTAGCAGTTTGTCCAATAAACTTATGTTAGACTGTTTTGAGCATTGAAAGTCTGTGTATCGTACTCTCACTTACATCTCATTACACTCTCTCACATGTCTTTACCTTTCACATTCTGACTCCAGGACTATGTCTGATGTACAGCACTATAAATGGATTAAAAAAGTTAGAGTAGTATATTCAGATGTTTTATTAAAAAAGTTCCTAGACATTGTCGGGGTCATTCACCTACTCCTTACTCAATATTATGGCAGTGTAGGGGTGGTCACCCTTGTCAACAGCATAGTAACTTTTCAAACCTTTGAATTTTAATTGCACCAGGTTAATTTGTAGCCTGCAATCTAAGGCAGCCTAAACGTGATGCTTTAAGTATGCCTACTACTGCTTTTCTGCACACTTTGCCAAACCATAGTAAGGTGGTGCTGTTGTTTTGTGGGCGTCCATAACTGCCAAGTGTCACCTTGGTAAATGTTTCACTTTAAGTCAGATTTTAACAGATATCACTTTGAATTCTGTGACTTGAAATTGTGCTGCTAATTTGAAATGTTGCTGCTAACATTGTAACTATGTCACATTGTAACTAACTGCAGTGAAGTGGAATTGGGTAAACAGCCAGGATCAGCTGAAAGCATCACACATAAAAATAGGACATCTTGCTGTTATGAATGTTGTTTGTATGCAAAAAGTCTTATGTCTTTCACCACTGTCCCAAGTGCATGGTGATAGCTCTCTTTTCTCAAGTACCTATCACTACACATAGGATATAATGCTTAAAGCCAGGGGACCTCCTATCAATAGTGACTTGATAGAAAGGGGGCTGATCTATCAATGGGATTTACCCATCCTGTCTCTTTGGGTAAATGTGATAGTACACATTGACCAAGATGCTTATGAGCCAGCCATTTCACTGATCATTTAAAGAATTATACACCACTAAATGATAAAATATGCTTTTGATATTGCCAGATTCTCTATAGTGTATTCAATAAATAGATGTTACCTAAATCATGTCTATAAACCCTGCGCCTTTAAGCCAAGTACACAAACCTAGAGGAAACAAAAGGAAGAAGAAACAATGTTTTAATTTTACTGATAAACAACAAAACACAAGCAAGTGTTAGCCCCTTTACAAAGAAATAAAATTGATTATTTCTCTCTCACTTTCTTTTTTTGGAATGACATTGTAGTTTGTGGAAGTATTTATAAACATGGCAGCTTAGCTATAATATTCTCTATGAAGAGGATCTGTGCTTTAATGGGAATGTGAATAGGTTTTTCCAAAGTCAGGACACTTGATTAGAAGAGAGTTGATCAGACAATTGGTAGAATCAATTTCAACTGCAGAAATTGTAATGGCATTGGGAAATGAAGCAATGTGACGGCAGAAGTTACGCATTGGCTCTTAAGTGAAGTGCATGTATATTGCTTGGGGATCCTGAGTGTCAGATTTACAATGTTTTGGTGCAGGACAGCGCCACAAGCCTTCTTGCTGCACTGCACTGCATCAAAACAAAAGTCCAGGTATTTCGTACATATGGCACATTCCTGTCCTTTTCCCCTGCGCTGGCACGCAAATTGCTGCAGTGTACCACGGTGCAAGGGTGCCTGTGTTGCGGGGATGATTGTTTTTGTGCAGGAAGAGGCACCTTCCTCCACAAAAACAATCCCAAGAGGAGTTTTCCTTTTTCTATGTGTGCTGCAAAATGCAGCTCACATAGAAAGAGGAAGGAACAGTGAGAAATAAAGATATTTCTCCCCATTGCATCAATACATTCCAAGGTTTACAAAACCTTCTAAATCTGGGAATGCGGCAAAATCTATCGGTGTTGCATGGCAACACCCACCAACACCCATGGAAACACCTCCCCTATGCAAAGCAAGGCAACGCAGCGACTTGTGCTGTATTGCCTTACTTCATATCTACAAGGCCATTTAAAGCCACACATAGTGGCTTTGAGTGGCCTTGTTGATATGGGTCAGCAGCCTGCATGCCAATGCGTCACAAAAATTGACGCAGCGGCTGTGTGGCCCGCTTGTACATCTGGGCCTGAATGCATAAAATTGTGTGAGCTGGTAATGAAGGGGGGAGGAGCGGTGAACTTGTCAGTTCAGATGAAGAGCAGTGTGATCCTTTTGTTATTACTAGTCATGCATGACAGGGATACCCTCTCTCCCCCTTATTGTATGCCCTGGTCATCAAGTGAGATTGATACCCGAGAATAAGACTGCCTTCTACCCCATTTTATGTCAAATCATGGGTGTTCAAAATTAATTAAAGCAATTACATTATTCTATTCTTTACAGAAGTAATGTTAAATTGATGCTTCAGTTTAGATTGCAAATCCAAGTGATCTTGGGAGCTTCCATAGATATTGGCTTAGCCAAGAGAAATCTACAGTAAAGCAATTTGGGTAATATGTATTGTACCCCGTCAGAGAAATAGGTGATAGCACTGCCCAATATTTAGGTAATGTAAAGGTAGAAGGATCTGAGTGGACATATTACAAGAAGGTCAATGAAATGGTCAGTCATTACTGAAAGAAATAATATGCTTTACCTCTTTCCCTGATAAGAAGAATTAACTCAAATAAAATGGTTATTCTGCTGAAATGTGTTTTTGTAATCAATGTAATTCTGCTTTGTTCATAAACTGCAATGTTTTCTTACCAATTGTTATGGGGTGCCACAGTCTTTGAGATAATTCAAGAAAAAGTGTAAACAGCTCTAAAAATGGGACGCAGGGCATTTACAAATTTCAAATCTATCAGTAGGCTCCCCACCCTAAGTTGATCAGCTTTTTTTCCTATGGAGTTCACATTGGGATATTCATCATGATTTGGTTAAGCAAAGATTACTGAAACCATCAAATATTGAGGGGATAATCTTTGGATTTTCAGACTCAAAATACTTTTAAAAAAGGTAGTTGATTTGGGAATTTATCAGAATTTGGTTAGGGGTTGCCAGGACACCGAAAATATCTTTGATTCTACTTTGATTGGGGGGGGGGGTTAAGGATGGAGTATGCACATCTATGTTGAAAGGGTAAAATGTAAAGTAAAAAAACTAAATTTCTATTAAAAAAGACAGCAATGTATAATATAAAGTTTAATGTTGTCTATAAAAACAGCTATTAGTTTGAAAGGCATAGTTTTGAAATTTCTTATTTTTTAAGGTACTCACCCAGGCAATACTGTACTCTACCCCTAATGCCCACTCAAAATCCAAACATGAAAATTGTTACTTATTCCGTCCTGATATGTACCCTAACCCACATCTCATAATTATAATGCTTACCTTATTGCTTATCACATTTCTATCCTAAACTCTAAACCTAACTTGAGCCCATGCCTTCACACTCAATGAATCTCTATTACTAACTCTTGTCCAATCCCCAAATCTAACCCTAACATATCTCTTCCCTTAATCTTTTCCTTATCTCTATACCCATCTTTGTCCTTACCATAACTCCTGGCAATCATCTTCTTCTTGCTCTTGCCCTATAAGCTATCTCTTACCTCTCTCATAATGCTAATTCTTTCCTAACCATATGTGACCTTCAATGTATTTGTTCTGAATTTTTGAACTAATATCAAATGATGCATCACTTCTATGCAGACAGGGGCGAACTTAGCAAGAGGATTTTGGCCCTGTTGAAGATTATTAAGAGGATAGGCCTTTTAGATTTTGGTATGATTGCATTTTCATTAGACAAGTTCTCAGAATTCCAAGGTTTCAAGAAAATGCCTTTAGACCAGAATGGTGATGGGAGTAATTCAAGCAATGGTTTAACTTTTTTGAAGTAAATGACACCCTGGTATTAAAAATGTATTCTGCCATGCCGGGATAGTAGGTGACAAAATGACTAATTAAAAAAGTGGAAAAATGATGATGTGTGCTAGTGTAACCCTTTTTTGTTTAATACAGGACTGTTTAACCCCAACAAGCAATTAGAAACACCACATTTTTCCATGCCAAAGGCATTTTATCCCAGAGTGTTTCCAGACATCTGAAATGTCAGCAGAAGTACAGAAAAGACAGCTGTGCAAAAACTCTGAAGCTTGGTGCTTTTCAACGCTGCAATTAAAAAAAAGAAGTTGTCCACCTTTGATAAATGTGAAGCTGGCGGGAATTGTTTTTAAGAAAAATAAAAAGGCTGAAAAATGGGGCTTCTTTTGCAGCAGACGTTTTTCTGCTGGCAAAACACCATGGGGCACAGAAGTTGCTTACCTTGCCTGTCTGTGCTGTACTCCTTCTTCATTTCCTGTTCACAGAAGTTTGAGTCTGCAGTTCAAAGGTTTGTGGGAAATATGCAGATGAATACCTCCCTATGTGTTTCCTCACTCAAATGACAGCAGGGAAACAAATACCTGCAACCTTATATTATGTGCATCTTTTACATAAAATATCTTGGGCAAGTTCTGGAAACCGGTTACCTCATGACACAATAAACAAATTCCCTGAATGACCCCAATCTGCTTGGTTTAATGAAAAACGTATCTACTGCCTACCCACACTGTTAGAGAAACAGATATGTGAGAGAGGATATTATTTTTCCCACTCCTTTGCTATTGTTATAGTCCATTTAAAATTAGATTATATAAACTGAGTCAAGCTCCTTCACTCCTGAGGTAAAATAATTTTATTTTTAATGCTATGAAAAAGGAGCGCAATACTAGGACCTGGTAGGAAATTAGGTTTTTCGGGTTAGTGGGTGCAAGCCCCACTCAGGCAACGATGACAACCCTTATGGGGGTGAATCACTTAATTAACCTCTGCAGAGATCCAACTCCATCTTTGCAGGCAAGAGCTCCAGGTGCACAAATAAGGTAGGAATTAAATTTAGAGGAAAAGGGAAAAATTGCCAATCAAGAAAATTTTAAAAAGATGTTGAATCTGATAATTTATATGGGATTTTAGTTTTGCACACATCACTGAGTGCCACTGCACAAGTACTGGATCCCACCACTGAAAATCAATGGAAAAAATAGGGCTATCGGTTGAGGGGGAGTGGAAGCACCACCCATTCAACAACCACAATCCTAGTCAGGGTAATCCACAAGAGTCACTAAACAGACCTGTGCTTAACCCTCTAGAAGATTGTCACAAACATAGTCAGTCTTAACTCAGGAGCAACGTGTAAACTATGCAGTACACAAGCACTAATAAAGTAAAAACTCAACAGAAGGAAAATTGCAAACCAATTTTCTTTAAAAAAACAGAGTCTTTTGGATGAATGATATGGAACTATGTAGTAAAATTCCAAACAGTAGACGTGGAGATATTTAATTTTTACGTTTTTAATGAAAGCAGAAAGCACCACTCTCAATTGTGTGGTCATGCTAGACCGGAAGAAAGCCGTAAGTTCAAGCCAACTGCGATGGAGCGTGGGACACATGCAGGGACCTGGTGTAAGGAAATGCCTCCTTGGCATGGTTACTCCCTGACTTTTTGCCTTTGCTGATGCTATGTTTTGAATTGAAAGTGTGCTGAGGCCTGCTAACCAGGCCCCAGCACCAGTGTTCTTTCCCTAACCTGTACTTTTGTATCCACAATTGGCACACCCTGGCATCCAGGTAAGTCCCTTGTAACTGGTACACCTGGTACCAAGGGCCCTGATGCCAGGGAAGGTCTCTAAGGGCTGCAGCATATCTTATGCCACCCTGGGGACCCCTCACTCAGCACATACACACTGCTTACCAGCTTGTGTGTGCTGGTGAGGACAAAACGAGTAAGTCGACATGGCACTCCCCTCAGGGTGCCATGCCAACCTCACACTGCCTATGCAGTATAGATAAGTCACCCCTCTAGCAGGCCTTACAGCCCTAAGGCAGGGTGCACTATACAATAGGTGAGGGCACCAGTGCATGAGCACTGTGCCCCTACAGTGTCTAAGCCAAACCTTAGACATTGTAAGTGCAGGGTAGCCATAAGAGTATATGGTCTGGGAGTCTGTCAAACACGAACTCCACAGCACCATAATGGCTACACTGAAAACTGGGAAGTTTGGTATCAAACTTCTCAGCACAATAAATGCACATTGATGCCAGTGTACATTTTATTGTAAAATACACCCCAGAGGGCACCTTAGCGGTGCCCCCTGAACCTTTAACCAACTACCTGTGTAGGCTGACTGGTTCTAGCAGCCTGCCACACTCGAGACATGTTGCTGGCCCCATGGGGAGAGTGCCTTTGTCACTCTGAGGCCAGTAACAAAGCCTGCACTGGGTGGAGATGCTAACACCTCCCCCAGGCAGGAGCTGTAACACCTGGCGGTGAGCCTCAAAGGCTCACCCCCTTTGTTCCAGCACCGAAGGGCACTCCAGCTAGTGGAGTTGCCCGCCCCCTCCGGCCACGGCCCCACTTTTGGTGGAAAGCCCGGAGGAAATAATGAGAATAACAAGGAGGAGTCACTGGCCAGTCAGGACAGCCCCTAAGGTGTCCTGAGCTGAAGTGACTCTAACTTTTAGAAATCCTCCATCTTGCAGATGGAGGATTCCCCCAATAGGGATAGGATTGTGGCCCCCTCCCCTTGGGAGGAGGCACAAAGAGGGTGTACCCACCCTCAGGGCTAGTAGCCATTGGCTACTAACCCCCCAGACCTAAACACGCCCTTAAATTTAGTATTTAAGGGCTCCCCTGAACCTAAGGATTCAGATTCCTGCAACTACAAGAAGAAGAGGACTGCTGAGCTGAAAGACCCCTGCAGAAGAAGAAAGAAGACACCAACTGCTTTGGCCCCAGTCCTACCGGCCTGTCTCCTGCCTTCCAAAGAAACCTGCTCCAGCAACGCTTTCCCCAGGACCAGCGACCTCTGAATCCTCAGAGGACTGCCCTGCTTCAAGAGGAACAAGAAACTCCTGAGGACAGCGGCCCTGTTCCAAAAAGACTGCAACTTTGTTACAGAGGAGCAGATTTAAAGACCCCTGCAATCCCCGCAAGAAGCGTGAGACTTGCAACACTGCACCCGGCGACCCCGACTCGACTGGTGGAGAAACAACGCTACAGGGAGGACCCTCCGGCGACTCCAAGACTGTGAGTAACCAAAGTTGTCCCCCCTGAGCCCCCACAGCGACGCCTGCAGAGGGAATCCTGAGGCTCCCCTGACCGCGACAGCCTGACTCTGAAATCCCGACACCTGGAAAAGACCCTGCACCCGCAGCCCCCAGGACCTGAAGGATCGGAACTCCAGTGCAGGAGTGACCCCCAGGAGGCCCTCTCCCTTGCCCAGGTGGTGGCTACCCCGAGGAGCCCCCCCCCTTGCCTGCCTGCACCGCTGAAGAGATCCCTTGGTCTCTCATTGAAAACAATTGGAAACCCGACGCGTGTTTGCACACTGCACCCGGCCGCCCCGCGCTGCTAAGGGTGTACTTTCTGTGCTGACTTGTGTCCCCCCCCGGTGCCCTACAAAACCCCCCTGGTCTGCCCTCCGAAGACGCGGGTACTTATCTGCTGGCAGACCGGAACCGGGGCACCCCCTTATCTCCATTGAAGCCTATGCGTTTTGGGCACCACTTTGAACTCTGCACCTGACCGGCCCTGAGCTGCTGGTGTGGTGACTTTGGGGTTGCTCTGAACCCCCAACGGTGGGCTACCTTGGACCCCAATCCGAACCCCGTAGGTGGTTTACTTACCTGCAAAAACTAACATTACCTTACCTCCCCCAGGAACTGTGAAAATTGCACTGTGTCCACTTTTAAAACAGCTAAATGTGTTTTATGTAAAAAGTATACATGCTATTGTAATTATTCAAAGTTCCTAGAGTACTTACCTGCAATACCTTTCAAATGAGATATTACATGTAGAATTTGAACCTGTGGTTCTTAAAATAAACTAAGAAAAGAAAATGTTCTATAACCAAAACCTATTGGCTTGGAATTGTCTCTGAGTGTGTGTTCCTCATTTATTGCCTGTGTGTATGTACAACAAATGCTTAACACTACTCCTTTGATAAGCCTACAGCTCGACCACACTACCACAAAATAGAGCATTAGTATTATCTCTTTTTGCCACTATCTTACCTCTAAGGGGAACCCTTGGACTCTGTGCATGCTATTCCTTATTTTGAAATAGCACATACAGAGCCAACTTCCTACATTGGTGGATCAGCGGTGGGGTACAAGACTTTGCATTTGCTGGACTACTCAGCCAATACCTGATCACACGACAAATTCCAAAAATTGTCATTAGAAATTGATTTTTGCAATTTGAACTATTTTTCTAAATTCTTAAAAGTCCTGCTAGGGCCTTGTGTTAGTCCCTGTTAGCATTTCTTTTAGAGTTTAAAAGTTTGTGAAAGTTTGAATTAGAACCTAGAACTAGTTTTAGATTCTTAAAAAGTATTCCAGCTTTTAGAAGCATAATGTCTAGTACAGATGTGAATGTGGTGGAACTCGACACCACCCCTTACCTCCATCTTAAGATGAGGGAGCTAAGGTCACTCTGTAAATTAAAGAAAATAACAATGGGCCACAGACCTTCCAAACTACAGCTCCAGGAGCTTTTGGCAGAGTTTGAAAGAGCCAACCCCTCTGAGGATGGCAACACAGAGGATGAAGATAGTGACTTGGAGGAAAATTCCCCCCTACCAGTCCTATTTAGGGAGAACAGGGCCTCTCAAGCCCTGTCTCCAAACATAATAGTCAGAGATGCTGTTTCCCTCACAGGAGGGACCAACAACTCTGAAATCACTGAGGATAACTCCAGTGAAGAGGACATCCAGTTAGCCAGGATGGCCAAAAGATTGGCTTTGGAAAGACAGATCCTAGCCCTAGAAAGGGAAAGACAAGAGATGGGCCTAGGACCCATCAATGGTGGCAGCAACTTAAATAGGGTCAGAGATTCTCCTGACATGTTGAAAATCCCTAAAGGGATTGTAACTAAATATGAAGATGGTGATGACATCACCAAATGGTTCACAGCTTTTGAGAGGGCTTGTGTAACCAGAAAAGTGAACAAATCCCACTGGGGTGCTCTCCTTTGGGAAATGTTCACAGGAAAGTGTAGGGATAGACTCCTCACACGCTCTGGAAAAGATGCAGAATCTTATGACCTCATGAAGGGTACCCTGATTGAGGGCTTTGGATTCTCCACTGAGGAGTATAGGATTAGATTCAGTGGGGCTCAAAAATCCTCGAGCCAGACCTGGGTTGACTTTGTAGACTACTCAGTAAAAACACTAGATGGTTGGATTCAAGGCAGTGGTGTAAGTAATTATGATGGGCTGTACAATTTATTTGTAAAAGAACACCTATTAAGTAATTGTTTCAATGATAAACTGCATCAGCATCTGGTAGACCTAGGACCAATTTCTCCCCAAGAATTGGGAAAGAAGGCGGACCATTGGGTCAAGACTAGGGTGTCCAAGACTTCCACAGGGGGTGACCAAAAGAAAGGGGTCACAAAACCTCCCCAGGGGAAGGGTGGTGAGACAGCCAAAAACAAAAATAGTAAAGAGTCTTCTACAGGCCCCCAAAAACCTGCACAGGAGGGTGGGCCCAGCGCCTCTTCACAAAACAATTTTGGGTACAAGGGTAAAAACTTTGATCCCAAAAAGGCCTGGTGTCGTAGCTGTAATCGGCCTGGACACCAAACTGGAGACAAGGCCTGTCCCAAGAAAACAACCACTTCTAACTCCACTCCAGCTAACACCGGAATGGCTAGTCTCCAAGTGGGATCAACAGTGTGCCCAGAGCAAATCAGGTGTCACACTGAAGCTACATTAGTCTCTGAGGGTGGGATGGATTTAGCCACACTGGCTGCCTGGCCTCCTAACATGCAAAAATACAGGCAGCAGCTCTTAATTAATGGGACAAGTGTAGAAGGCCTGAGGGATACAGGTGCCAGTGTCACTATGGTGACAGAGAAACTGGTTTCCCCTGGTCAATACCTGGCAGGACAAACTTATCTAGTCACCAATGCTGACAATCAAACTAAAGTACATCCCATGGCTATGGTAACTTTAGAGTGGGGAGGGGTCAATGGCCTGAAACAGGTGGTGGTCTCCTCAAATATCCCAGTAGACTCTTTGCTTGGAAACGACCTGGAGTCCTCAGCATGGGCTGAGGTAGAACTGAAGACCCATGCAGCCATGCTGGGTATCCCTGAACTGGTGTGTGTCAAGACAAGGGCACAGTGCAAGGCACAGGGTGAAAAAGTAGGGCTGGATTCTGGAAAAAGGGCCCAGCCTACCAAGAGAAAAGGAAAGCCAGCTGGGAAACCAGCTGCAACACAAAACCAAAAAGAGAACCTCTCTTCTCAGGAAGAAGTTCTGCCCTCTGAGGGAACTGAGCCTATGGAGCTGGAACCTTATCAGGTTTAGCTCTTGGGCCCAGGGGGACCCTCAAGGGAGCAGTTGTGTAAGGGACAAGAAACCTGTCCCTCTCTTGAAGGCCTTAGGCAGCAAGCTGCTGAAGAGTCCAATGGCAAGAAAACTGGAACACATAGGGTCTATTGGGAAGATGGACTCCTGTACACTGAGGCAAGAAATCCCAAACCTGGTGCCACTAGGAGAGTGGTAGTGCCTCAGGAGTTCAGAGAGTTTATTCTGACCTTAGCCCATGATATTCCCCTTGCTGGGCATTTGGGACAAACCAAGACGTGGGAGAGGTTAGTCAACCACTTCTACTGGTCCAACATGTCCCAGAAAGTTAAGGAGTTTTGTGTCTCCTGTACCACCTGTCAAGCCAGTGGTAAGACAGGTGGACATCCAAAGGCCCCCCTCATTCCACTTCCAGTGGTGGGGGTCCCCTTTGAAAGAGTGGGTGTGGACATAGTGGGTCCACTTGAACCTCCCACAGCCTCAGGAAATATGTACATCCTAGTAGTAGTGGATCATGCTACTACAGTAGGTATCCTGAAGCTATTCCCCTTGGGTTGACTACTGCACCTGCAGTAGCCAAGGCCCTCATTGGTATCTTTACCAGAGTGGGCTTCCCTAAGGAGGTGGTGTCTGACAGAGGTACCAACTTCATGTCAGCATACCTGAAACACATGTGGAATGAGTGTGGAGTGACTTATAAATTCACTACACCCTATCATCCACAAACTAATGGCCTTGTTGAGAGATTCAACAAGACATTAAAGGGCATGATCATGGGGCTCCCAGAAAAACTCAAAAGGAGATGGGATGTCCTCTTGCCATGTCTGCTTTTCGCTTACAGAGAGGTGCCTCAGAAGGGAGTAGGGTTCTCACCCTTTGAACTTCTGTTTGGCCACCCTGTAAGGGGACCACTTGCTCTTGTTAAAGAAGGCTGGGAGAGACCTCTTCATGAGCCTAAACAAGACATAGTGGACTATGTACTTGGCCTTCGCTCAAGGATGGCAGAGTACATAGAAAAGGCAAGCAAAAACCTTGAGGCCAGCCAACAGCTCCAGAGGTTTTCCTATGACCAAAAGGCTGCAATGGTTGAATTTCAACCAGGGCAGAAAGTCTGGGTTTTGGAGCCTGTGGCTCCCAGGGCACTCCAGGACATATGGAGTGGCCCTTACCCAGTGCTAGAGAAGAAGAGTCAGGTCACCTACCTGGTGGACCTAGGCACTAGCAGGAGCCCCAAGAGGGTGATCCATGTGAACCGCCTAAAGCCCTTCCATGATAGGGCTGATGTGAATCTGTTGATGGTAACAGATGAGGACCAGGAAGCTGAGAGTGAACCTCTCCCTGATCTCCTCTCATCAGACCCTAAAGATGGCTCAGTGGATGGAGTGATCTATTCAGACACCCTCTCTAGCCAACAGCAATCTGACTGTAGGAAGGTCCTGCAGCAGTTTGCTGAGCTCTTTTCCCTAACCCCTGGTCAGACACACCTGTGTACCCATGATGTGGACACAGGACACAGCATGCCTGTCAAAAACAAAATATTCAGACAGTCTGACCAAGTTAAGGAAAGCATCAAGGTGGAAGTCCACAAGATGCTGGAATTGGGAGTAATTGAGCACTCTGACAGCCCCTGGGCTAGCCCAGTGGTCTTAGCCCCCAAACCTCACACCAAAGATGGAAAGAGAGAGATGAGGTTTTGTGTGGACTACAGAGGACTTAATTCTGTCACCAAGACAGATGCCCATCCCATCCCTAGAGCTGATGAGCTGATTGACAAATTAGGGGCTGCCAAATTCTTAAGTACCTTTGACTTAACAGCAGGGTACTGGCAAATCAAAATGCCCCCTGGAGCAAAAGAAAAGACAGCATTCTCCACACCTGATGGACATTATCAGTTCACTGTTATGCCCTTTGGTTTAAAGAATGCCCCTGCCACCTTCCAAAGGTTGGTGAATCAAGTCCTTGCTGGCTTGGAGTCCTTTAGTGCAGCTTATCTTGATGATATTGCTGTCTTTAGCTCCAACTGGCAGGATCACCTGGTCCACCTGAAGAAGGTTTTCAAGGCTCTGCAATCAGCAGGCCTCTCTATCAAGGCATCCAAATGCCAGATAGGGCAGGGAACTGTGGTTTACTTGGGACACCTTGTAGGTGGAGGTCAAGTTCAGCCACTCCAGCCTAAGATCCAGACTATTCTGGACTGGGCAGCTCCAAAAACCCAGACTCAAGTCAGGGCATTCCTTGGCTTGACTGGGTACTATAGGAGGTTTGTGAAGGGATATGGATCCATTGTGACAGCCCTCACAGAACTAACCTCCAAGAAAATGCCCAAGAAGGTAAACTGGACTGTAGAATGCCAACAGGCATTTGACACCCTGAAACAAGCTATGTGCACAGCACCAGTTCTAAAAGCTCCAGATTACTCCAAGCAATTCATTGTGCAGACAGATGCCTCTGAACATGGGATAGGGGCAGTTTTGTCCCAAACAAATGATGATGGCCTTGACCAGCCTGTTGCTTTCATTAGCAGGAGGTTACTCCCCAGGGAGCAGCGTTGGAGTGCCATTGAGAGGGAGGCCTTTGCTGTGGTTTGGTCCCTGAAGAAGCTGAGACCATACCTCTTTGGTACTCACTTTGTAGTTCAAACTGACCACAGACCTCTCAGATGGCTGATGCAAATGAAAGGTGAAAATCCAAAACTGTTGAGGTGGTCCATCTCCCTACAGGGAATGGACTTTATAGTGGAACACAGACCTGGGACTGCCCATGCCAATGCAGATGGCCTTTCCAGGTTCTTCCACTTAGAAAATGAAGACTCTTTTGGGAAAGGTTAGTCTCATCCTGTTTCGTTTGGGGGGGGTTGTGTAAGGAAATGCCTCCTTGGCATGGTTACCCCCTGACTTTTTGCCTTTGCTGATGCTATGTTTTGAATTGAAAGTGTGCTGAGGCCTGCTAACCAGGCCCCAGCACCAGTGTTCTTTCCCTAACCTGTACTTTTGTATCCACAATTGGCACACCCTGGCATCCAGGTAAGTCCCTTGTAACTGGTAGCCCTGGTACCAAGGGCCCTGATGTCAGGGAAGGTCTCTAAGGGCTGCAGCATATCTTATGCCACCCTGGGGACCCCTCACTCAGCACAGACACACTGCTTACCAGCTTGTGTGTGCTGGTGAGGACAAAACGAGTAAGTCGACATGGCACTCCCCTCAGGGTGCCATGCCAACCTCACACTGCCTATGCAGTATAGATAAGTCACCCCTCTAGCAGGCCTTACAGCCCTAAGGCAGGGTGCACGATACCATAGGTGAGGGCACCAGTGCATGAGCACTGTGCCCCTACAGTGTCTAAGCCAAACCTTAGACATTGTAAGTGCAGGGTAGCCATAAGAGTATATGGTCTGGGAGTCTGTCAAACACGAACTCCACAGCACCATAATGGCTACACTGAAAACTGGGAGGTTTGGTATCAAACTTCTCAGCACAATAAATGCACACTGATGCCAGTGTACATTTTATTGTAAAATACACCCCAGAGGGCACCTTAGAGGTGCCCCCTGAAACTTTAACCAACTACCTGTGTAGGCTGACTGGTTCTAGCAGCCTGCCACACTCGAGACATGTTGCTGGCCCCATGGGGAGAGTGCCTTTGTCACTCTGAGGCCAGTAACAAAGCCTGCACTGGGTGGAGATGCTAACACCTCCCCCAGGCAGGAGCTGTAACACCTGGCGGTGAGCCTCAAAGGCTCACCCCCTTTGTTCCAGCACCGCAGGGCACTCCAGCTAGTGGAGTTGCCCGCCCCCTCCGGTCACGGCCCCACTTTTGGCGGCAAGGCCGGAGGAAATAATGAGAATAACAAGGAGGAGTCACTGGCCAGTCAGGACAGCCCCTAAGGTGTCCTGAACTGAAGTGACTCTAACTTTTAGAAATCCTCCATCTTGCAGATGGAGGATTCCCCCAATAGGGATAGGATTGTGACCCCCTCCCCTTGGGAGGAGGCACAAAGAGGGTGTACCCACCCTCAGGGCTAGTAGCCATTGGCTACTAACCCCCCAGACCTAAACACGCCCTTAAATTTAGTATTTAAGGGCTCCCCTGAACCTAAGGATTCCGATTCCTGCAACTACAAGAAGAAGAGGACTGCTGAGCTGAAAGACCCCTGCAGAAGAAGAAAGAAGACACCAACTGCTTTGGCCCCAGTCCTACCGGCCTGTCTCCTGCCTTTTAAAGAAACCTGCTCCAGCAACGCTTTCCCCAGGACCAGCGACCTCTGAATCCTCAGAGGACTGCCCTGCTTCAAGGAGAACAAGAAACTGCTGAGGACAGCGGCCCTGTTCCAAAAAGACTGCAACTTTGTTACAGAGGAGCAGATTTAAAGACCCCTGCAATCCCCGCAAGAAGCGTGAGACTTGCAACACTGCACCCGGCGACCCCGACTCGACTGGTGGAGAAACAACGCTACAGGGAGGACCCTCCGGCGACTCCAAGACTGTGAGTAACCAAAGTTGTCCCCCCTGAGCCCCCACAGCGATGCCTGCTGAGGGAATCCCGAGGCTCCCCCTGACCGCGACTGCCTGACTCTGAAATCCCGACGCCTGGAAAAGACCCTGCACCCGCAGCCCCCAGGACCTGAAGGATCGGAACTCCAGTGCAGGAGTGACCCCCAGGAGGCCCTCTCCCTTGCCCAGGTGGTGGCTACCCCGAGGAGCCCCCCCCTTGCCTGCCTGCACCGCTGAAGAGACCCCTTGGTCTCTCATTGAAAACAATTGGAAACCCGACGCGTGTTTGCACACTGCACCCGGCCGCCCCCGCGCTGCTGAGGGTGTACTTTCTGTGCTGACTTGTGTCCCCCCCGGTGCCCTACAAAACCCCCCTGTTCTGCCCTCCGAAGACGTGGGTACTTACCTGCTGGCAGACCGGAACCGGGGCACCCCCTTCTCTCCATTGAAGCCTATGCGTTTTGGGCACCACTTTGAACTCTGCACCTGACCAGCCCTGAGCTGTTGGTGTGGTGACTTTGGGGTTGCTCTGAACCCCCAACGGTGGGCTACCTTGGACCCCAATCCGAACCCCGTAGGTGGTTTACTTACCTGCAAAAAACTAACATTACCTTACCTCCCCCAGGAACTGTGAAAATTGCAGTGTCCACTTTTAAAACAGCTAAATGTGTTTTATGTAAAAAGTATACATGCTATTGTAATTATTCAAAGTTCCTAGAGTACTTACCTGCAATAAATTTCAAATGAGATATTACATGTAGAATTTGAACCTGTGGTTCTTAAAATAAACTAAGAAAATATATTTTTCTATAACAAAAACCTATTGGCTTGGAATTGTCTCTGAGTGTGTGTTCCTCATTTATTGCCTGTGTGTATGTACAACAAATGCTTAACACTACTCCTTTGATAAGCCTACTGCTCGACCACAATACCACAAAATAGAGCATTAGTATTATCTCTTTTTGCCACTATCTTACCTCTAAGGGGAACCCTTGGACTCTGTGCATGCTATTCCTTACTTTGAAATAGCACATACAGAGCCAACTTCCTACACCTGGTTAGTCTGCTGATGAGTGACCTGCTCAAATCCAGTGTTCAGAGTTCTGTTCATGTTGAAGGAAGCTGTCAGTGGCCCAGCTTCAGGATTTTCACCTTTTTCTTCTTGGAGGAGCTTCCACTGATCCCACTCAAAGGTCAATGAGCTGTATGGGGTGACAAAAGGCAGGGCATTCCTGGTGTTAGGTTGCTTTGTGTGTGCTGAAGGCAAAACCCTTTGAGGTGTAAGAGGGGCAGCGTACAGCTCCACTCCAGTCATCCTGTCAAGAAGGCCCTCTCCCAGCTACACCAAAGTCCTATTGCTCATTGTCTGGGGGCAATAAGCATTCATAATTGGGGGGCATTTACAGGGGGAGTCATTAACAGGCCCAGACAGCTGGAAACACCTAACAGGCCTCAGAAACGCATGGGCAGGAAAATGACAACTTTCTAAAAGTTGCTTTTTCAAAACTGTAATATAAAATCTGACTTTATCTCTAAAGAGAATTTTCAATTACAATTCATGTGAGTGTAAACAGCATATTGCTATCTGCTCCCACTCAACAGTTTGTACTAATTAATTGAAATAAGTTAACCCAGTGTTAGCCTATGAGAGAGGTAGGCCTTGCTGTAGTGAAAAAAAACATTTAGGAGTGTTTCCACTACAGGACATGTAAAACTTGGACACAAATGCCCTATTTTTAAATATCGTGCACTCTGCACGCTGAGTGTTTACAGCCTACCTCAGGGGTAACATATAGGTTTTAAAAAGAAAGGTTTAAGCCTGGCAAAAGGTTTATTTTGCCAAGTCAAAATGGCACTGTAAAACTGCACTATGGGCTGCAGTCACAGACACAAGACATGTTTAAAGTTCCACTTTAGTGGCACAATGAGCGCTGCAGTCCCACTAGCAGCATTTAGTTTACAAGCCCTGAGTACGTATAGTACCATTTACTAAGGACTTACTAGTAAATTAAATGTGCCAATCAGATTCAAGACAATTTTGCCATGTTTTAGGGAGACAGCACAAGCACTTTAGCCCTGATTAGCAGTGGTATAGTTCTAAAGTCAACCAAAACAAATCCAGCAAAACAGGAAAGGTGAGGGCAAAATGGTTTTGGGAAATACAATCCCACGTTTGTCAGGTCTAACAGGCCTCCCTTGCAAGTTGACTGGACTTTGGTGCAGAGATATCAGGGGCCAAAATGAAAGTTAACAGGCAGTGTCTCTGCACCAAAGTCCAGCTACTGCAAGCTATTCCATCAAAATGGGGAATAACTGCTCAGACTCTGCATCACAAGAACCTTCATTGGGCAGTTTTTCACCATTTTGGTGGAAAACAGGAATATTTTCTTCTTGCTCTCCAAAGCGGAAAATGTAAATGGGAGTGTTGGAGGAGGGTAGGCTGGTGCGGTCGTGCGGGGTGGCAGGAGGGAGGGCATGCTAGTGCCTGTCCGGAAGAAGTATTGTCTGCTTTTCCTATGCTGTTGCCAAGTGTGGGCAGGGGCCAGACAATGGTGCTGTGCACAGCACCTGGCCTACAGTATTAGTCACACTCAGGATGATGTCTCTGTGCCCATAAGTATTGGGGATGGAGTTTTCAGACCCGATAAATCCCGAGGAGTACACATTTGTAATGGTAACTTGTAATGAGAGTCTAAGGGGTTAATTTGGTGTGTGGACCTTCTGATGAGTTCGAAATTGGATTGTTAAGCTGGAGGTAGGAAGGGGAGTCAAGTCTGGATGTGAACTTTTACCGAGTTCCTATAAGGCAAAAACATCTGACCCCTTCAATATAAACTTGTTTCTGGGAGGAATCCCTGGCTTCCCCAACACAACAACATGTTTCTATTGTGGTCTTGCTAAGCAGCACCCAATATAAGGTGTATGTGCAATACTGGAAGGGGAAATTATGTGATCACTCACATAGCAAGAGGTCACTCTTGAGCAGGTGCTTCACTGCCCACTGGGATGTTCCAAACCCTTGCAAGTGACCCAGAACTGTGCTTTTCAGACCTCTTTGTGGCAGTGGCCATATTCTAGAGCAGAAAAAAGGAAGCCTGATGCACCTCATTCCCACTGACCAGAGTTAAGTAGCTCCAGTAGATGGTGCAAGTTAAATGGCTGCAGTTAGAGATAATTCCAGGGTGCAAATAATTTGAGGTCTTACTTGTGGGTATTGTTTCACTGGTGCACTCAAGTGTGATTTCATAGCCTGCACTGCAGGTTCGGCTTCCCATTTCCAGAAGACGTTTCCCTGCAGCACTCCTTCCTGTGTATTCCTGTGCATCTGGTATCTGAGTCAGTGATGTAAAAAGATGCTCTTTATAGGTACATGCTGCTTCTGAGGAATGAAGGCTCTGAAAGGTTCATCCTTTTTAGCTAGCTTGGTCCAACCATCAAGGGTTTTCTGAGAGAAATTCATGTTTCACATGCAAAACAGCTAACCAAACAACCAATTCAATGAAGAAACAAAGAACTTAAAACGTCAAAACAAAGTGAGTTGAAATCGGGGGAAATGGTATAAGTATTTTTCTATATATATTTGAAGAAAATTAGACAAAGGAATAAAATGTTACAGTAAAACACTGTTAATTTAACATCAATTGGAAACCAAAATCCAATGCTAGTTTTTGGGGTGTTGTAAATGTGGACATGGGAACCCGCTGCAGTGACTTACAATCAACCAAGGCTTGATAAAACTTAATAGTTTGCCTCAGCCGAAAGTTCCACCTTTTGATTTTTCCAGAGGTCGTAGATCCCCATTGGTGCAAGGCTGGAAGTTTTACCTTAGAGGGCTTCACCAGGTCAGATATGCATCTTGAGCGGTCACATGCAACCTTGAACCCTATACCAACACTATCTGGTATGGAAAATCCCAAAGATGAAGGCGCTGAGGTTGCCTCTTTTCGGGCTGGGTTGTCATCATACCTCGTTCCTCCACAGATGAGGTCCCAACTTTTACGAAATGTACAGCAGCGCAGGGATCTTGATCTAAAACGTCTCAAATGTTCTGGACTGCTTTCTCAGACTGCAACGCATTGATTCCAGTTTCAGGGGACTCTCCAAATCGAGTTCAACAGCATGAACCCTCTAAATTTCTTTGTAGCAGCAGCACCGGCTTCCATTTTTCATGGGATTCTATGCCCCCCCCCTCCCCCCCCCCCCCCCCCCCAGAAGCAGCGGAGACGTTTCAGAGGGGAAGGCAGGGGAAATGTTTCGGTCCAGTGGCCTCCACCTTTTCAAGATCTGCAAGCTTCAGCATGTCCGTCGCGGGAGTGAAATCCCGCACAGGACGCACACGATGGTTATTGAAGATGGTTACAGTGGGAAGGCCTGAAACTTGACAACTTCACTGCCAGAGTACGCAGCCTCAAGGTTTCGACATTATTAATGTTTAATTTCTCTTTATGCCTTAACATATTACACAGCCTGCGTGCCTATCTGCACTGTTCCGCTTAGGCTCGATCCTCGTGCATCCAGCTGGTCACATTGGAGACAAGAAATGGTCGGGCTCTATTGCCCTCTACTTGCTGTTTCGTGGAAAAAAGTCATTAATGTTACTTAAATATTGCAGCTGTAATGATGGTCTTTCAAAATGATATGGTCAAAGCCACTTCTGTTATAAACCAGTTAATGAGCTTTCCCATTATTATGGTGGATGGGAAAGACAGAAATCCCTAAGAAGTGCAGTGCTTTGAAGAGTATTCGTACACTGCAGTAGTGTGTACTACATTGTATGCATTGCATAGTGCATTGTGCTCAATGCATTCCAAGGTATTGCAGTGCCTTTTTGCTCCTGCAAGGCTCCCATATGGGCCAGTCCTGTTTTATCCTTGGGAGCTCTTGGTTTTGTCTATTGTTTTTGAAGGCCCTGAACAGAGCGCCTGGACGCTGTATAGTGCTGTTATAATAAAAAAACAAAAGATAATGCGCTGTGGCGTCACATCATTTCACTGGCACGTGCACGCGTCAGCAGAATGATGCGGGCGCCAAGCATTTGCTTTAACGCTTTATTTGCCGATCCAAGGTGTTGAAGGCCACACGGAGCAGTAAATAAAACAAATATTGCATTTTTGAAGAGCCCATTCGATAATTCATAAAAAAGCACCACGGGTGTTGAAAGCGGGGAGGGTGTAACGGAGGACCGGTAAGGGAACAGAAAGGGGAAACGAAGCAGACTGAAGGAGAGAGGGAAGGAAAACCGGGAGACGGCATCACGGATGAGAGTAACATTGCGAGAAAAACAAAGGGACCTGAGAGAGAGCAGCGTGCTGGGGAGGAAGAGAGGCACACAGGCAGGAGTAACTAGGAACATTCTTTTGGGGTTTGTACAGGAATGGGGTGGGAAGTTTGGTGGATATTTATTTTAAGATGATTTTATTTTTTTTAGAAGTTTTACTTTGTTAGTTAGGCAACTAAATAAGTATTTTATAGTTATTTAATAGATCGTTTTAAAATATGGTCAGTCTTTCACCTCTTCTTAAGGCCTCCAGTCAGAGGCGCCGTGGGCTCTAGGCCTCTTTCACTGACACGCACTGTGGCAGTCACTGAATCACTCCAGCTAGGCCTAACTCTTCTGAGCATCGTCTCTGCATCCCTTCCGTCCACAGGCCTGCCAACAGCTGTTCTCTATGTTCGCCCCCTGCAGCTTCTGACTGCTCATTGACAGAATCATCTACTTATTCGTGCAACCCCCCTCCCAGAGCCTTTTGAGGGCCAGAGGGACCCCATTCCCCTGGGCAATTTCATTTTTTGGGTGTAGGAGGTGCAGTGTTTCCACTCCCCGAGCCACTGGATGGCCATGAGGACCCCATTCCCGGAGCCTAAAGAGAGACAGTGTCTCAAGAACTTCATCCCTAGGAACACTGTCTTAATCTCTTCCCAGAAAAGTATGTGCAGGGATATAAATGTAATTCCCTTCCTGCATTCATCCGGGTAGGAAACATAGCTCTGCTGTCAACTAGCGGGAGCAGAAACAAAAGCTGCTCCCCCTGGTCAGGAGCAAACCAATCGAGTCAGCTCCTGCCGGAACCCAGAATAGGTGCTGGCAGGGGAGCCGGTATGTGAGCAGGCAGTGGGGCCCCAGTGTAAGATGCGTCAGGCACAGGGCCTCGACCAGCCCTGGGCCCCGAAAGGAAAACGCGTGCACTCAGTGGTTGCTAGAGTAGGGAACTGCGTCAGCGCAGACCCTCATTTATTTTGTGACCTCGGTTCTGCGTTCCGTCCGGGCACGTGGAACCAGATACAAACTATTACAGAGGCCGGGTGGCTCTCTACATCCCTCCCATGTTTTACTTCACACATAAGAGGAGAAACACCCAACAACAAAAGAAACACAAACATATATATGTGAACATGAAAATGTCAAAAACATCGATGAGAGACATGCAGCTTAAAAAAAATCTTTTCTGATGACAAAACAGCCAGGGTCTATCACATCTCTCTAGGGACTCAGAGAGTATACGAAGTCCCGGAGTTGACTATTCGGGGCCGGATTAGGGTGTAGATCATATCGCCCGCCCCTAGGGGAGGGTCCCTCAGAAGCGTTGGGTTCACCTGGATGTGACTGGGCACTTGGCGTCACCACCGGAATGTCCCCATTCCTGGCTTCCTCAGCAGCAGACTCCACCGTGGGGTCTTCAACCTCCTCCTCCTGGCTTACGACAGGGACACCAGCTCTCCTAAAATGCGATACGTTTCTGGTGACCCTCTGACTGCCTAAAGCTGCCGTCACCATGGCGACTCTCACACTGACAACCTGCCAGGGTTCAGGCTCAAACGGGGTCTGGAATTTTCCTCCTGGCCGGCGATTCTTTACCACCACCATGTCCCCCTTTTGAAAACCTCGATATTTACTTCGCCGTCGTTCGGTGGCTTTCCGATTAGTGGATTCTCTGCGTTGTTGTGCGGCCTCAACATCAAGCTCGGGTGCGACCCACTGAGGACCCGATGGAATGCAATCCCGGGGAGGGACCTTGAACATCAGTTTGGCCAGGGCACATCCTGTGGTGCTATGAGGAGTCTGACGATAAGCACTCAAGAACTCTTGTAGACTTTTCTCGCTGTCCTCTCTTTGTTCCACTCCTATTCTGAGGGCTTGGTTTAGAGTTCTCATGAACCTTTCAACATCTCCATTGGCCTGCGGCCAATATGGCATGATCCTGCGATGACGTATGGCCAAACCCTCTAGGTAAGACCGGAATTCCTGTCCATGGAATGGCAGCCCGTTGTCTGTTCTGACTTCAAACATGGCAAAAGTCTTCTGCAGTACCGGTCTCACATTCTCAAACGCTGTGGAAGACACAACATCCACGACCGGGAACTTAGTGCACGAGTCAATGATGACGACCGTCAGTCGCCCATCCGGGAAGCTCCCAAAATCCATACTCACTTTTGCCCACGGCTTCACACTCGCTGGCTCTGTGACCACGGGGCAACAGGGTGGCTCTCCTGATGTGATGATAAAGGAATGGCACTTCCCCACCAGTTCATCTACCTGGCTGTCCATCCCAGGGAACCATACCTTTGCCCTCAACCTTGCCTTGGTCTTTGCAGCGCCTTGATGGCCCTGATGTGCTAGCTCCACTACTTTGGCCCACAGACTCTGGGGCACCACAATTCTCCTTCCTCTCAGGACCAGTCCTTGCCCATCCGTGGATAGTTCATCACGCACCCTCCACATTCCTTGCATCACAGCTTTACACTCCTGATTTGCTGCTTTGGTTCTTTCCAGAAACAGCTTCCACCTTTTGTGCTGAAGCGCTTCTTTAACCTGGTTGAGGGTTGCGTCCTCCTTGGAGGCGTCCACAATGTCTACAATACTCAGGGCTGTAGGGCACGCCGACTGTACCACCATGTTAACGAATATCTCTGTGCTCTCCTCATCATTTTCCTGAGAGTCACTGGATGTATCTGCGGAGGGGTGACGAGACAGATAGTCTGCAGGGTTATTCACTCCTGGCCGATAGACAATGGTGAATCGGTATGGTTGCAACAAGATGGTCCACCGTTCTATCCGTGGAGGTGCCAGACGAGGACAGCCAGCAAACAATGCGACGAGAGGCTTGTGATCCGTCACAACCCGGAACTCTCGGCCGTACAGGTATAAGTGGAAGTGTTTGCACGCCCACCGAATCGCCAGAGCCTCCTGTTCTATTTGGGCATAGCAGGTTTCCACCGATGACAATGCTCTACTAGCATAAGCAACCGGAACCCACTCCTGCGGGTTCTGCTCCTGCGGAAGGACGGCCCCTAGCCCTACTGGACTCGCATCTACCACGACCTCCGTTCGCCGGTGAGGGTTAAAGTACGCCATTGTTGACTTGTCAAGTAACGCTGTCTTGATGTCGGCAAACGCCTTGTCTGCCGCTGGGCTCCATACCCACCGGTGCCCAGTCTTGGTGAGTTGTCTGAGGGGTTCAGCCATGGTCGCAAGCTGCGGGATGAACCTACCACAGTATGTGGCCATGCCCAGGAAGCTTCTCACCTCAGTGGTGTTTTTGGGGATCGGCGCTTGGCGGATAGCGTCTGCTTTCTGAGGGTCAACTTGTAGACCATTCTTTGAGAAGATGTATCCAAAAAATTCTACTGACGTCTGATAGAACGCACATTTCTTTTTGTGGAGTGTTAGGCCTGACTCTGATAGCCTTTGCAATGTAGCTCTTAGGTGTCGGTGATGTTCTTCTCAGGTTTTGGAGTAAATGAGGATGTCGTCACTCAAGTTGATCACCCCTTGCAGTACTGAGAGCGTCTCTTTTATCGCGTTTTGAAATACTTCGGCGGCCGAGGATACCCCAAAGCTCAGTCTTTTGTACCGCCTCAGTCCCACGTGCGTTGAAAAAGTAGTGATGTTTCTACTATCAGGCTCCAGTTCCAGCTGATGATACCCAGCATTGAGGTCCAACTTCGAGAACCACTGTGCGCCGTTCAGGTCTGCTATGATATCATCCATTGTAGGCGTTATATGCCGCTCTCTTTTGATTGCTTTGTTGGGCAGGCACATGTCGACACACAGACTGATGGCACCAGGCTGCTTGGGTTTCGGTGCTATTACCAATGGCGACACCCACGGTGTGGGCCCTTCTACCTTCTCGATCACTCCTTGATCCTCCAGTAGTTGTAGTTCCCTTTCCACGGCGGGGCGTAGGTGAAATGGAACCCGTCGATGCCTGAGGGCAACGGGTGTCACCCGGTGGTCTATGTGCAGCTCGACACTCTTGTCTTTAAGTCGCCCTAGGCCTTCAAAGAGCTGCGGAAACTCATTGACTAGACGTTCGGCATGAGAGTCATAAATTTGTTGCGCGAAAAATACTAACTCAAGCTCCTCCGCGGTGTGGCACCCTAGTAGTGTACCTCGGTCTCCGGCCACCACGTAGAATTTTGCCCGTGCCGCCACCTGTTCGCTGGACAAGGTCACCTCCACCGTGCCCCTCAGAGGAATCGGTTCTCTGCCCCCATAGTTGTAGATTCTGGTGGTAGTTGGGGAGAGCACTGATGCGGGGGTCAGCTGTCTGAACAGAGTCTCATCCATCACGTTTACTGACGCTCCGGTATCTATGAGTACTGTTGCGGACTTGCCATTGATGTGGACTTTGCTCATGGGGGGTGGTCGCTTTTTCTGTAGTCTCTCACCAGTGAATGAGATGACAAAGATATCCTCATCTTCATCCTCTTCGAAAATGGGGGTTTTCTGAGCCATCATCTCGCTAGGATTGTCAGTCTCGGCAGTCACGCTTCTGACCCTGGTGTCTCTTCTTCTCTGGTACCCCTGCCAGCCTTTGCCAGACCTGCATACTCTGGCAAAGTGGTTATCTTTGCCGCACTTGTCACATTGCTTTCCTTTTGCTGGACACACCATGGGTGGTTTGTGATCATTCCCGCAGCTTCGGCAGGCGCGGGCATTTTGTCCCCCAACGTTCACCTTCCTTCCTGATGGCTGACATGTTTGGATGGCCTCCACGTGCTCTTCCTTCACCTGAACCGGGTGAGCCGTCGACGCAGCTGCCAGGGACCGTCCCCGTACTGCTGCCATGGCATCTGCCCTTACTGTTGACAACTCATGTGAGCGCGCTAGCACTAGGATGTCATCAAGGGGCATACCCTGCTGGCGTAGGATGAGTTTCCTCAGCGCATTTGAACGACATCCTTGAATGATCTGCGCCCTGATCTCCTCTTGTTGATTGAGGCCTACGCATGAGCTTGCTAGTTTTCTTAATCGGGCATAGAACATGTCCATTGACTCTACATCAGTTTGTTGAGCTTGCCGAAGTTTGAAACGCTCAAAGTTTGAATTTAGTTGTGGGTCAAAATGCTTGTTCAGAGCTTCGACCGTTGCATTGAAGTCCGACTTATCACCGGTGTTGGGGAGCGCATCAAACAATTCTTGCAGCTCATCCCCTCCCATTAACAGCATGAGAGACCTGCGCACAGCCCCGTCTGTCTCCCTTGTGGCGCAGAAGTAATTCTCTAATCGATTTAGCTATAGGCGCCATCTTGGCGCGGCGGTGGCGGGGTCAATTAGTTGGCTAAACGGTGGCAGCGCAGTTACAGTCGAGTGGGCCCTGGGGATTGCTTGCACGGGCGCCTGGGGGTTTTCTTGTGCTGGGGCACTCATGGTGTGTATACTTATTTACCTCTCTTTTTTTTTTTTTTTTTTTCCACAGGGGCTGCCTTGATTGCTAATTTACGCTGTGTTTTTTTTTTTTTCTGCTGGTAATTTATTACTTTGAGGTCCCTTTCTTCTATGTATTTTTTTTCTCTTTCCACAGGGCCTTCTGCCCTATTTGCCTCTCACCTTCTTTATTCCTTTTCCCTTTTTTTTTCTCTTCTGCTGTGTTCCTGTCTGGGGAGCACAGCCCGGGCGGGGTCTCTGTGCCCAGGATCGCACCTCCCTCTCTTGGTGCTACCGGGCTAGGGCGCTGCCTCGGCGGTCGCGGTGGTTGTTCCTTTTCTGATTTTTTTTTTTTCTTTTCCCAGCTGCTCGTGCAGCTTGCCGATGCTATGCGCGCCTCCGGGCGGCAGCACCGCACTTCAGCCCTGTGTGGGATGCTAAGTGTTCCTCGCGGCACAGAGGCCTCCCGAGTTGGAGTGCCTCGCGCCACTTGCCTCTTTGTCCTCTCGACGTTGATCGTGCAGCCGGGCACGGAACTTCAGCCCGTCTTCGCTGCGCTCCTTCCGTCTCCTGCGGTCGATGCGGGGATTCCAATACCCGCCTCGTCGCCAATGTAAGATGCGTCAGGCACAGGGCCTCGACCAGCCCTGGGCCCCGAAAGGAAAATGCATGCACTCAGTGGTTGCTAGAGTAGGGAACTGCGTCAGCGCAGACCCTCATTTATTTTGTGACCTCGGTTCCGCGTTCCGTCCGGACACGCGGAACCAGATACAAATTATTACAGAGGCCGGGTGGCTCTCTACACCCAGGACCACATGCCTACCGTCAGGGCCCCCAGCAGTTGGCATTGCTGTGGGTGTCCCGGGTGAAACCAGGCAAATTCACAGAAAAAAATGAAACCTTTTCCCGACAGCACACATGATCACTGCCGGCAAGAGAGCCTGCGGGTGTCGGTGCCTTGTGCTGCCTTACAACCCTCAATTTATACAAATTTAAAGGTGGCCATGGGCAGGACCGGAACCCCAACTTATTAACATTAAAACAAAAAATTAGCAATATGAAATGACCAGTGTAGCTACTCATTTAATATTCACTGCTTCTGCTGGTCGAGCTCCCCATTGTGCCCTGCGAGGGCTTGTCAAATACATTCTTGGTTCCCATTGGTCTCCCAAGAAGGGGCCAGGACACCACCAACCATTTTTTAACGTTGTGGGGGGCTTCTCTAAAATCACTCCAAGCTGGAGCTCCATGCTTCTCTGCTCGAGCGCAATGGACCCTTTTGATTGGTACTGTGGCTGCATTTTGTGGCCTGAAGAGTGTGAAAAAAGCCTCAGCATGTTTATGGTTGCATAAAAAGCTTCTTTATTTCACATATTTGTGTACTAGTAATTATTATTAATCATAGCCATCTACATGGGAATACATTGGATTATAGTTATTGATAAAATATTGTGGTGATTTATTGCCAAAGCCACTAGGTCTGCTTTAAATATGTTGATGTGAAGACCCTCTATTAAAGACAAAAGGCATTCCTTTTATATTATTGACTTCTCACACTTTGCCAAAGCCCAGCCTTTATATTGTTATCTTATGTTAAAAATACAAAAAACTGAGAAATTCATTGAAAAAAGCAAAGGTTAACATGACATTATACTAAGGTCTGGTAATAATAGCTTTGCTTTAAAAAAATAAATAACTGGAACAAAAACAAAGTTCTAGTTAGATGAAACGTAATGCTTTAAGCTTGAAAAAAAACCTGAAATTCACCATTCAAAGTTACCTGAAGTAACTTGCGTCCTTGCCATGCACTACTTATGACTTCATATATGACATCGCTCATGACATGTTCTATGATGTGATTGATAACATCACTGATAACATCTGAAATTACTTCAGTTAACTATAACTTGTGAATTTCAGTGTTTTTTAATTTAAAATATAACATTTCGCCTAACTATAACATCACTTTAACCTCAGTTGAGCAAACTCCAATTGAGCGTGCTATGGCTCATTCTGAGTAGGAAAACACAGAATATAGTGGTAATAGATTCTGCATACTCGCATGCAGGGCAAGCAGTGTATTCAACCTTGTGGAAAATGTGTATGATGTTATTTCCATCATTGTTTGCATTCGTCATTGAGAAATATCAGGGTTTTGTAGCTATGAATATACATATACTTGAATAATTTGTTGGTTCTTGTGGTTTTCTTTGTTGCTGGTCGTGGCAGAGAAAGAAAGAGCGAGAAAGAGATATGTGTTTCAGATGCAGAGTGTCACATATAAATAATTAATAGCAGTAACTCTAGATTTGCACTGGTATCATTGCACGGTGACATCAATTTTGTTCTGAAATTCAGATCTTCTAGTCTTTTGAAACCTATCTCTAACAGGATTAGCATCCGTTTGGGTTTTTGGATTAGATTTCAAACATTGAAGTACCTGGTCGCTAAGCAATAAACTTAACCCGTCCACCTCAACCCGTCGACAGCGGGAGATGCTTCATTCTACTGCCAAAGAAACTTTATTACAAAACACTTGTAGGGCTTAATTTGAGCCAGGGGTTGCAGGTGGTGCCCACCGGCACACTTTTTGAGGGACCCGCTTTCATTTTTTCTCATTAGATCTTGGACAGAGACAAACACACAAGAGGGAAACAAGGAGAATGAGAAAATTTGAAAAAAAAGTGAAAAATGGCAGGAACCTGCAAGAGCGGATAAAGGGGAGGAGAGTGTCTAGCAGTGGATTAAGAAGGAACGCAGTGGAATGAAGACTACACTGTCTTGTGTTCCACTGACATTTTAAAGCACTGGCCGCGGGATACTGAGTGAAACTTTGGGCCCCAGACCCAACTTTCTGCTTCTTTTACTAATTAAGCGCTGCACTTATTTGCCTATGAGAAGCTGGAAAAAATTGTTTTTTTAAATGAACCTCGCTAGCCCAGTGTTTCTAGGAGGGTAAACACTTTGTAGTGGTGGAATTTAAATTAAGTCCATGCTCAGCTCCATGTCACTCTAAGATATAAAATGAAGGCAGAAAGACAATGTCTATAGAATAGGTATTCTCTCACTCTGCCTAATACGTTTCATTTCCTACATATTGCATTCACTACACCGAGCTCACCACGACCTCACAGGAAAATAGAACATTCTACACAATTAATTGTTAATTTTACAAAGCTGTACTTAATTCGAACTAACAGATTACCTTGTAGGCAAATAATTTGAGAAAGGAGGTACATGCAAAACAAGTGGGTGTAAGATTACAATAATTATCTCTTTTTAAAGCAGTCTTATGCGTGACCTAGAGGGGAACCTAGAAGGAGTAAAGAGAAGTTGTTAGCATTGAGATTAAGGGACAGGTACATAAAGGTTTTGCGGCTATAAATGCGGTGGTTTGCAAATTCACAGGTTTGTGACTACAAAATGGCATTCTGCTTTGTTCTGCATCAGTAAAACACTCCCGACGCACAAAATTGGTTTATTGATCTATTTTGAATGGAAATTTGATAAGGGCCTGAAAAGGGCATCAAATTCCCTCCTAATTGTGATTCAGAATGGTATGTATCAATGGTTTGCTAGAGTAACTGTGGTCACAAACCATTGAGAAGTTACTGACTCCTCAAATAAGACCACTGCCTCCTCTATGTGTTCCAAAATGTAACTTTGTTGTTGGTTAAGCAGCACCAGTAGGTTCTTTAAGGTGCTTTTCCTTGGAGGCTGCCATCCTTTTTTGGTATTTGTAGCCAATCACAAGGTGACCCAAATAGAAAATTGTCTAATTAATATTCATTAAGCAAGTCATTCTGTAACCCACTGCAGCTAGACGTTTTGTAATGCCACCTATTAGTACGTAGGACACATTGCCAAATTAATGCCAGGTCACAAAGAGTTGGTGTACAACTTGCAACACTATTTTTGACCACACTTCTTTTTATTTGTGACCAGTCGCGGCTTTGGGTGGAAGAAGGGGGGGGCGCGGCGCAGGGTGGGAGGGGTGGTGAAGGTGGGGGGGAGCGTCACAAAAAGATATAAATCAATTAAAAAAAGTTCCAGTTTTGCCGTGCCACCTCCAAACCGCTCCTCATCTGCAGGGACAGGCTCAGACTCCCAGCCTGCCCTGCATCCAATCCTACCACTGCTTTCATGGTGCTCGCAGCATGAAAGCTGTGGTAGGATTGGACGGAGCTCCCTGGCTGGGCACTCAAAGGCAGAGTGGGAGCCTCTGCCTGATCTTTCCAATCGGCACTGCATTGCTGAGTTGGACAGAGCCTACTGCGCATGTAAATTTGGCTGGCCCGAGACTGCCAGCCAAACATACGTGCGCACTGCAAAGCACTCCCCCTCTGTCCCTGTCACATCCGTGACCCTGTCCCTTTTGCAGTAAAAACATAATAAACATAGTTTATTATGCTTTTACTGAAAACGTTTCGCAGCTGCTGCTGCAGGCGGGGGGGCAACGCTCCATAGCGGAGGAGCCGCCCCCTGTTTGTGACCCCTTTTAACCTACATCTTACCACTAGTCTGAGTTCTGCTTCTTCAATTGTACGCTTTTTTACTTTAAATAATTGTTGCTATTTGCTCCCACGTCTACAATGTTCTAACTCTCTGTCAAATCTGCCTATACACTATCGTCTGTCCATTCCACTAGGAAAAACCGTGGTAAAATTGTACTTGGAACTAGATGCTGGAAGAGGCAAAACATGCAGCAGTGGGGTCCTACCCAACTCATAATTATGCAGAAATATACCTGGAAAATATCACATTTTGTGGTATAGGTAAATCCTGTTCAATATGAACGCATCATTTTATTTTATTATGGTACAGGTAATGACCCCCATGTTTCTTTCTTACTAGTCAAAGTGTTATAAATACCAATTTTATTTATTCCATCTGTGTGAAAAAAAGACTTTGATGAAAGTGATTTTTAAATCCAATACAATTAACTAAAATAATGCATATTTATTTTAAATTCAATATAGTACCGTTGTACATATTTTCTGCTTTCTAAAAAAACGTTATCAAGAAAATCTGTAACCGCAACGCACTGTTAAAGACTACGTCCTTTGTCAACTTTTTTTGAGAATGCCGTCTTTTGGGTTGTTCTTTTTTGGATACCACAGAAAAATCCACACCTGTACAAAGGACAGCAGCCATTATAATCTGTCTCGAAGCTTCTCCTTCCATTTGTTAGGCAGCGTCGCGTCCACACACATCGCTGTGCAACTAGTATGAATGGAGAGAAATCATGGACTGAACAGGTGGGCGGAGAAGTCTGCTCCTGGCAACCGACCTACAAGTGACAGCCACGAGTTTCGAGAAAGACGCGTTGCAGTTGAATAGAGACCGGATCAGGAAAGCCTGCTCGTGTTACTGGCCTGAAGGCTCACCTTTCCGAATACACTCCACTGTTTATGCAAGGGTAGTGAGCTGCTGCTCCCCTGGCTGATGGGTTGAATTAATGATGTTAGTCCAAACTGGGTGGAAAGCTTAACCCTTTCACGGCAGGGTATCCAGGGTTGAACTGGTCTGGCGGACAGTCTGGCAATTTGCCGCTGCCAGATGGGCCACCTTGAAAGAACCTGTATGTGGTCTATTTTGTTGGTCTCGTCACGGCCCACGGGACCAAAGAAAGGAGCCTACACTGGTCCTTTCAAAATGACCAACCTGGCATTGTCAGATTGCCCGACAGGCCAGACTAACACTAATAAGGTCTGAAAATCATAGGAATGCATTAGCACCAGGGCAACGCATTAATATGCACATACACATTAACTGCTGTTTAAGAAAATGGTAAAATATGGAATGGGGAGGGCTGATTACTACCTAGCTGGAATTATCAAAAGTTTAAACTGTCCTAGGACAATACCGTTGCCACATGGTGATGGTATTTCCACCCGCGGTTTTATCATCCAATTAGGAGTTTACAAGGTCGGAATGGAGGTCTGATTTTAGTGTTTGCTTTCCCTTGTTGTGACCTATTTTACTAAAACAAATTTCTTTTGGATATACCTTGAAAACATTTTCCTAGGAAAACCACAGGTGCAAATGACACCTGACTCAGACTGTGAAATCAGGCATAAAAAATAGTACCAGATGTTACATCTCCCTCAGAATTGCAGCTGGAACGCGTCATGACTCACAATCGCGTGTATTTTTTTCTGTGAGTAGCTACACGTTGCTACTTGTAATTTTAAAAAATGGTAGACAATATAGGGCAGGGTGGGGACTGGCACCACTCTGCAGCCATCCTTCCTCGTCGTTGCTCTGATGTTCACCTGCACAGTGTGTCCTGGCTGAATGGTGCGAAACCCACCCAATCCTCTCAAATTGTTAACCATCCCAGTCATCCACCTGCCCTCAGGGTTTCCCAGACTGTATGTAAAGTGCCTGACAGCCAGGACCATTCCTGACTTCCCCATCCGCAATGTCCTTAGAAATTGCTCTTTGATAAGAAAAACTCCATTCGGGTTTCCAAGTCTGTCTGTAAAACTGCAATACCTGAATAGTCAAAGATGACAGATTAGATGATGTTAAGAAATAATTATTCCTATACACAATGTAGCACAGTTACATATTTGGTAGCATGGTTAAATATGTAGATATGGCCATTCAGCCACACACCACATCCATACTGGATTTGTTTTAACTGTGGATTATGTGCTAGAGACCAAGAAACATTGGCTCACGCCATGACTGATTAGCCCTGCAGCTCTTCATTTGCAACCCGTGCACAAATGTATTGTTGAGGTCCTTCCACCTGGATACAGCTGAAGTTAATTAATGTGACTCTGCATTGTTTTTGGTGCCTTCTGACCCTGCCATTACCTACAGACTGACATATACATGCATAGTCATTACTCATTGGATGGTATATCCAGCATTTGTTTCTGTCCTGATGAAGACCAGGTGCCTAAACTAATCTGTGCATGGGTCGGAACGTCTACTACATTACACCTTAACTTCTTGATTGATAACACTGGTGAATGGGCAATACATTGAATGGACTGTTTGCCATATGTACATTCAGTTTGTAGCATCAAAACAAGCATTTCAGTTTCTTGTTGTATCACTTCACTTTCAGGTGCACTGAGCCGACCACACTCACTTGAAGAAATAACCAGCTGTTTTGTATTGCATCTTAATTACAGAAATAGATATTACTAAAATACATCTTATGGGGTGTATCCAATTACCCATTTGTTTCACTTATAAGTGTAGGAAGCTAGACTGGTGTGTGGTGAGCACCTATGATGTTATCGACTTATACCAGGTCCAGGTATTCTCTATTAGTCAGGTGTAGACAGTGTCACAGTCTAGGAAGCCTGGGCTCTCTGGAGGTAGCTCTGGATGAGCACCCAAGACTTATCTCGGAGACATGCAAAGCTTATGCAATACCACTACAGTCACACAGCACTTACACACATGAAAGAACCACAAAGTGTTACAACAATAAAATGTACTTTATTATAGTGACATAAATATTAAACTACTGAATAGGCAATACTCCAATAGGAGGTAAGTAAATACAATATTATGTACACATTAGAAGTCAGTGATTAGCATAGAAAGCAATCGCAAATAGTAAAAACAATAACAAAAAGTGAAAGCCCTGGGGGAGACCAAACCATATACTAAGTTAGTGGAATGTGAAAGGCAGTTCCCCACCCAAGGAAGTGAAAATAGTAGAGGGGAGCTGGAGGAACTAGGACCCCCAAAATGTAAGTACCAGGGTGCCCCCCAGTGACCAGGAGAGAAGAGGTAAGTACATGTTTTTTCCATAAACCCACAGGAGAAATTTGGAAAAAGACTGTGCTTGACCTAGACAAGACTGGAAGAAACTCAAGGTGGATCTTTGCAGAAGAGGACCTGCAAAAGAAGGGGACCAAGTCCAGTTCGAGTTGGAGTGTCCGGCTGTGGCTGGAGCCACTACCCACCCTTCTGTGGTTGCAGGACCAGGTTGACGGTGGATGAAGAAAGTGAGCAGTGTAGCACAGGAGTAGAAGAGGAGTTCCAGAAGTGATGCAAGTGATGTCCCATGTTGGCAATCGTAATGCAGTCAGTCAGTGGTGTTGGAAAACTACCAACAAGCCTTGGCAAATGCAAGAGTTGGAGAAGAGGATTTTGCAAGAGTGAAGAGGACCAGCAAGGCCCAGGGGACTCAACACAAGAAAGGGAGTCCGAGGGGATGCTCAGCAGCTGAGAGAGACATAAGAAAAGGAGGCAGCCCCCAAAGGCGACCCATAGGCAGCAGGCACAGGAGTCACACTGAGGCCCACTCAGCACACCTGAAGAGGAGTTCCACGTTGCTGTAGCAGCAGACAGGAGACTGTGCTTTGCAGGGAAGAGTTCTGGAGACCAGGGCTACATAAAGCCTAAAGATCCCTTGGAGGATGAACAAATTAGGCTTGGTAGCTGCAAGAGTCATGGTGCAGAGGGGTACTGTCCTGCAAGGAGAGGCAAGGTCTTACCATCTCCTAAGTTGGACAGCTGGTAGAGAGGATGAAGGGGACCACTTCAGACCATCACCTGTGATGCAGGGTCCACACGGTTCCAGAGAAGATAAGATCCACACTGCTGGTCGTCATTGCAGTTGATGCCTGCAGATGCAAGGGAGTGACTCCTTCACTACAAGGGAGATTCCTTCTTGCTTCTTGTGCAGGCTGAAGACTCATCACCCTCAGAGGATGCACAGCCAGGGAAATGTTGCAGATGCTGGAAGGAGTGGGAGAAACTATGTTGCAGAGCGGAGCCATCGCTGGAGTTGCAGCTTGTCGGATCCTGGAGGGTCCAGTTGCAGTCCCGGTGGCCAGAAGATAAAGTAAATGATGCAGAGGAGTCCTGCTGGAATGTTGTACATCAAATCTGAAGACCCACCCTGAGAGAGACCCTAAGTAGCCCAGGAAGGGGGGTTGCTTAACCATCAGGAGGGGGCTGGGGCATCACCTGCCTGACCTGGCCACTCAGATGCTCCCAGGGGCCTCTGCCCACCTTGGATTCAACATGGCAGAATCAAGTTGCCACCTGGAGGAGCTCTGGGCACCACCCCTAGGGTGGTGATGGACAGGGGAGAGGTTACTCCCCTTTCCATTTTCCAGTTTTGTGCCAGAGCAGGGACTAGGGGTCCCTGGACTGGTGCAAACCGGTTTGTGCATGGAGGGCACCAAATGTGCCCTTCAAAGCATACAGGTGGCTTGGAGAGGCTACCCCTCCCAAGCCATGTAACACCTATTTCCAAAGGGAGAAGGTGTTGCCCCCCGTCTTCCAAGGGAAATCATTTGTTCTTCTGCTGCTTGAGCTGACCAAGCAGCAGGAGGGCAGAAACCTGTCTGTGTAGTGGCAGCAGTGCGGGCTGCCCCAAAAACCCCGGAAGAGTTATTGGAGCAATGCTGGGGGTCCTCTAAGGAGCCCCTAGAGTACATGAAATCATACAACCTATACTGGCAACAGTATTGGGGTATGATTATGACATGTTTGATTTCAAACATGCCAAGGTTCGGAGTTGCCATTTTGTAGCTGGATACAGGTGTCCAATAGATGGGTAAAATTGCTTCCCTGCACTTCCGAAGTCCAGGAAAATGGAGCTGGAGTTTGTAGGGGCACCTCTGCTCACGCAGAGGTGCACTCACACACAGGTATTTGCACCCTGCCCTCTGGGCTACAAGGGCCTGCCATAGGGGTGTCTTATAGTGACTTGGTGCAGTGACCTGGAGTGAAAGGGCGTAATGCACATTTTCACAGAGGCTGCAATGGCAGGCCTGCAAACACATTTTGCATGGGCTCACATGGGTGGCACAATACATTGTGCAGCCCTTGGGAGCCCCTTGTGCCCCAAAGCCCTGGGCACTAAGTACCATATACTAGGGACTTACATGGGGGAGTATGCCAACTGGGGGGTGCTAAGTCCTAAGCAACCAAATTTACAGGGAGAGAGGACAGTCAGTGGGGTCCTGGTTAGCAGGATCCCAGGGAACACAATCAAAACACACTGACAGCAGGCACAAATGGGGGTAACCATGCCAAAAAGAGGGTACTTTGTACAATAAGGATTTGTGTGTGCTCAGCCTCTTTAAAAGTAACATTTTGCTTTCTAAAACAGATCACCTACAGAATCTTTAGGAAATACCCCACTACAGACTCAGATTGTGAAGATTACTGGGTTGACTCCCCCACATTTTCATAATAGCATAATTGATTGTCAAGCACTTCTTAAAATTATAAGTATTATGACTGACCATTGTAAAAGTAGACTGTGTTTTGTAACTGAATATTTATGATGCAAACTATAAATACATCTTTTTTTGATTGTTCTTAAACGTTTTTGTGGAACCAGACAAGAAGCCCCTTCTTACAATACAGGTGGGATCCATACTGGAGTGTGCCTAGTTTGATTCCCTCACAAGTGTGGCCTCCAGGATCCCAGGGAGAGGAGGACAATCTGAGAACTTGAGTGCATAACAGCCCATTGATCTGAATGGAGGACCATGCTTGAAATACCTGAGATCTGAAGATTGTTATGTGTCCCCTTGAGATGTGGAATGCTATGTACGTTAAAATCCAGTTTTTCTCAGATATGGACAAGAACCCCTCCAACTCCTCCTCCTCCTCCTTATTATATATGCCAGATAACCCAGGCAGATTGTCATTTTCATCCCACTGTTCCCATGGGAGTCCGATCTAAGCTTCAGAGGTGGGAGACCCTCTACAACCCTTACTACTTCTGCCACAGTCTGTTCTTTCATCTTCCTTAAGTGTGCTGTTTACACGGTGAGTGCGTCTAGAGGAGATCCTCAGAGGAGATATCCAATGCACAATAGGCAGAGGAGGGTATGGAGAAGGGCGGAAGGATTGAGCTGTGGATTTGGTGGTAATTTTTCCTTCTGTGTGAATTTGAAAAGTACATATCTGGGATCAGCTGAATCCTCTAACTGGTGTCTACCTTCTTATGTCTCCATTAAAGGTCATTTTTTGAAAGGTCAATGTGACATCCTTAATGTAAGGAACTCAGACTTAGGCAGCGACTTCTCATTTGAATCAATATTCAAAATTAGCCAGTTTCAGGCTACAAATAAGACTACTTGCTCAGACATATTTGACTCATTCCTCATTGTTTATTGCTTTCAAAAGGCAACTAATTGTGTGCTTTGCTTCATGCGCCCCACCACCTGCATTTTACTTGCTTCAGCAAATTTGCTGACGCAAAGCAACCTTCTTAGCAGCCAGGCATCTGCTTCAGTAGAGTATCATGCTTAACCATAGCCCTTGATATGGGGATGTCATGTAGTCCCGAACACAACAAGAAGCAAGGAAGCGAGATGACAGCCCAGTCACCAGTGTGGTGCCATCAATTGTTATGTCACTACCTGAAGATACATTAAAACGGCATCTTTATCATAGAGAAACTCAAAAGATCCTCTCTTACCTTCCTCATTGAAGGAAACTAGTGTATCAGCCACAGTATCAGAGGCATCTATTCCAACTGGAGAAGCGCTCCTTGCCCACCAAGTCCTGGGATTACTTCTGAGTGTTTGCACTTTCTTGCTTGAAACTTTGTAGCCTTTCACCTGAGCTTCCTCCATACAGCAATCGACCTGATGGTAACTCACATACCCCCACCCACCAACAAGTGACCTTCCTAAGGACTCCATCAGCAAGAACCATCATCCCCTCTTACGAGGGTACCTGCTGAATATTCTTGAAAACACGTGCCACTTTTTACCACTTTGGGCAGTTTACTATTGAACTGTGTTCTAAGGACCAGCTTAGATTAGGAGGGAAGAAAGTCCTGAAACCAATTTGAGAGCCATATCGGATCACTGGATCATGCTGAGAATATCTATCTGATGCACGCTATGATTTACTCTATTTGTACTTCATTCCTGCAGGCATATGTTTGAACTATGCGGTGATGATAAGCACACTTTTTCTTCAATGATTTTTATTTGCTATCAAAGTCTTGTAGATAACCAACCACTCCTACCTTAAGAGTGTTCTCTACTCTATAAAATCTGAAAAAGAAAAAAATAATATTATCAGTGGCACCACATTGACCGATGCTGCACAAAACGCTGACACAAGTATAATTCATATTTTATTTTTTCCATAGCTGAATAGCATCACGACTCACCAATACCTAAAGGAATGCAAGATTAAATGTGTTGTGTCGCTACAAAATGCCAGAGTTTGGCCAGGGACAGCCCCTCTCACACGCTGAAAGAAAGCATTATTAATTATTTGCTCAATCAAAGCACCGTTGGTCATGAAGATCTGGTGGCTACTGATCACCTTTAGCACTGGCCTCCTGTCAGACCACAGTCCTCTTTATAAGCCGATTAGTCCAAATAGACAATGTCAATACAGTAGGAAGCAACTTGAGGACTTTGACATTCATTGGCAACCGTAAATCAAGTAAAGCCCTAGGTCTATTCTGCATGCCCAAGTGAGCACCAAGAATTACAATGAAACCAATGCAAGCAGATATACCAGACTATTATTGGTAGACTGCCTTTTTCAATGCCACATGCTGTCCAGGCCACAGACTCCTGGCCATGCCCTCTCAGCAGTATACATGGGCACACAGGAAGAGGCAGGCAAAGTCACTGTGCCACTCATGGAGACTTCTAGGATACACAGTAAAGTAATGACACTGTGCACAAAGATTTGCTTGCTTCCCAGTGTAGCCCTGTGGTTCAAAAAGCAACTCAACAATACTCGGCTCGGAGCACTGCCAGCTTGACATTTTCACCCTGTTATTGTAAGAGAGTTTTTTTCGCTGTATGTATGTATGTCTTATACTTATAGTATAATCTAAGCCAGAAGGCAGCGGCGCAATATAGAGAGTTAAAACCAAACATAAAGCCAATGAGCAATAGTAAAGGTAGCTGGTTTGTGGAGTTAACACATTGTGTTGTAGTGTTCTTTAAAGGGATGTGTCTTCAACTCTTCTAAATTGGAGCAGGATTGTCGCAGTCATGATGAATATCTGGATGTTGTTCCAGATCCTTAGTACATAGATGGAAAAGGCCTGCTGACTGTTTTTTCCACTAGTTATTGTATAGTCTGATCGTGACTTAGCTGCAGGTGTGCCAGGAGCCACCAGAGACGGTTAGTTTATCTGTAAGATAAGAAGGGGTGCTAGTTGTGATGGCTTTGTACATGATGCAGCTGTTTTTTAAAGATGCTGCAGGTTGGCAAATGGAGCAAATGGAATTCCATCATGGTAGGGGTGATGTGATCATAACTCAAGGACATATGACATGGATTAGATAGGATCCCTGAGTTGGCCACTGTAGATAGTACAGTCTGCTGACCTGTCACCCATTAATGATACTGGCAGGGGATTGTGCATTACATACTAAGGCACTGAGGGTACTAGCCTAGTTGTGTCGCTTTTCACGCTGTTGCATTCCAGTTTCTGGCCCTGGGATAAAGCTTTACACACTGGGATTTTGTGGACATTGGAAACCTACCTTAGAATACTATTGGACATCCTGGGGCATTGAGGATACAGGAACATCAATACTGCGTCAATACCAGGGATTTCTAGAAACAAGCCGGGATGCCTTGCCCAATATATTGAGGCATTATAAAGACGGGCCTTCGTTCATTCATTCTATATCATGCCATTCCACACAAGTGCCTGTTCTGCGTTACCTGGGTCAGGGGCAAAGAACTACAAGGTATGAAATTATAATTTCTCAATGGCATCCCTGGTTCAAGCTGTCGTGAGTTTTCAGGTTCAGACTGAGGAATAACACAAGGGTCCCAGAATTATTGGGTCCTTTTGTTCATGTTTTCCCCAATTTCATGCCTGTACCTCTGTTGTGGGTACACTAGCATATCCAAGAGCTCAATCACAGTAAGATGCAGTGGCTTGCAACATTCAGACTTAGGTGGTCATTACAACCCTGACGGACGGTGTAAAAGGTGGGGTAATACCGCAAACAGGCTGACGGACAAAAAAAGGGAATTATGACTCTGGCGGAAACCGCCAACAAAGACAGCCACTTTAACACACCGCCCGCCACGGCGGTACAGACAAGCAGCGCGGCGGTCACCGCCAACAGACAGGCGGAGGACAATGTACCGCCCACACCATTACAACCCACCAATCCGCCACCTTTTCCAGGGCGGATTCACCGCGGTTAAAAACACGGCGGAAACAGCTTTTGCTATGGGAAAACGCTCACCTCAACACATCCCACGAGGAACGACGACTCCATGGACCTGGAGCTCCAAGTACTCCCTGCCCTTGTCTTTCTGCACATTTACGACCAACAGCGACGTAGGCGCAGAAGATACCGGTGAGTACTGCATCTACGACACGGGGAGGGGGAAGGCAAAAGTTAGGGGGACACCCACCATACAACCCCACCCTCGCATATTACAACATACACACCAATGCAGTCAAAAAATATCACATTAACAACCCACAATCCCCCTGGAAGAATGCAAAGACAAAGCGAATTTCGGTCAAACATTGTAATGTGCCAATATACATGTCATTAAAAAATATACAGATATATATCTCAAAATCACTCATAATTATATATACAATACAAGAAGTAGTGCAGATATGTACACAACAATGTCCGTGCACCAACAGTCCAAAAATGCATGGGCGAGGCCCACAATAGATGCCTGACCAAAATCCGAGAGAACACTGCCGGGGCATCAGATAGAAACACTACAGGCACCTCAGGGGGAAGGGAAGGGGGGGCACCTCAGCCACATGAATGCAGAGCCAGATCCACGACGGGGCTCCATGCCCATTGATGTATCCTGGGGAGTGCAAAGCCACAGTCTCACAAGTCTCTACAGTGGGAGGGTTGCCCACTGTGCCATCCTGGGGAGTGCAAAGCCACAGTCTCACAAGTCTCTACAGTGGGTGGCTTGCCCACTGTGCCATCCTGGGGAGTGCAAAGCCACAGTCTCTCAAGTCTCTACAGTGGGTGGGTTGCCTACTGTGCCATCCTGGAGAGTGCAAAGCCACAGTCTCAAAAGTCTCTACAGTGGGTGGGTTGCCCACTGTGCCATCCTGGGGAGTGCAAAGCCACAGTCTCTCAAGTCTCTACAGTGGGTGGGTTGCCCACTGTGCCATCCTGGGGAGTGCAAAGCCACAGTCTCTCAAGTAGATGCAGGTCTCCACTGGTGCTGGAGGGGGACTGGTGCCCTGACTGGATGAGTCTCCCCGTGAAAGTTCCTGTCCTGTCACTGTCCCAGCTGCACATGGGATAAGGATGCCTGATGTGGCGGTACATTCATTCCTACACGGTGCATGCCCTGTTCAGCGGTGCTTTGCCCTGGCGGTCTTTGCCCTGTTCAGCGGTGCTTTGACATGGCGGTTCTGGACTGTTCAGCGGTGCTTTGACATGGCGGTCTTTGCCATGTTCAGCGGTGCTTTGCCATGGCGGTCTTTGCCCTGTTCAGCGGTGCTTTGACATGGCGGTTCTGGAATGTTCAGCTGTGCTTTGCCATGGCGGTCTTTGCCCTGTTCAGCGGTGCTTTGACATGGCGGTTCTGGACTGTTCAGCGGTGCTTTGACATGGCGGTTCTGATACTGACATTGGTGTGTGGCATGACGATCTCCACACTGGACATTGGTGTGTGGCATGATGATCTCCAAACTGGACATTGGTGTGTGGCATGACGATCTCCACACTGGACATTGGTGTGTGGCATGACGTTCCATCATTGGGCAGCGGGGCTGTGGCATCCTGGCCCCTCCTGGGCTGTGACTCCGGCAGTGGTCTCTGGACCAGTGACGACGGTGCTGGCGGTTGTGTCTGCACCGCCGGAAATGATGGCGCACTTCTCCGCCGTGACACTCACAACAGGCTGGGGAGACTTCCTCTGGACCTTCCCCACCTTTTTTGGAGTTACAGCAGACTCACCAATTGCCTTCAATCACATTTCACTTGTTGTCCCACCAGGAGTCTTGACACGGTCCCGTCGTCCACTCTCCAATTTCAGAGCCTTTACAGGGGATGGGCTACCAGTGCCTTGGCTCCGGGTCCTACTGCCTGCCCTGGTGGACGGTGCACTCCAAAAACCTGGAACACGCACCACTGGCACTGGAGGCTTTTTGGCTGAGGCGCTACGACGGGACTGATGAATTGGAGGGGGGGGTGGAGGCAAAAAGGTCAATTTGACAGAGGGACAGTTTCTGGCGGACACTGGGATGGGTAGCTGGAGGGGGTCTGGGAGTGAAGGAAAAGGAGGTGGTTGTAGGAGGTGTCACTTTAGGTGTTTTGGGTGCAGGTGCAGGTACTGGAGGCTGTCATGAGGTGGATGGATGTTGGGTGAGTGATTGCCGGCGTTTGGGTACTTTTGGAGGGGGCGTCACAGACACACTGGGAGAGGACACAGGGGATGTGAAAATGGAAGTGGAGGTGGTGAGTGGAGGTGAGCGGCTTGTGGTGCTGGGTGTCCTGGTGCGAGTCCTAGTGCCTGTAGATGTTGTGCATGCAGGTGTGTGTGTAGACGACACTGGGAGGGAGGAGGGAGAAGAGGAGGAGGGGGACACAGTGGAGGCAGTGGATGTTGCTGTGTCTGTATGGGTGTGATGCTTGTGTGAGTGCCTGTGGTGTGTGTGGTGCCTATGTTTGCTTGAGCTACTTTTGGGTATTGACTTGTGTGCATGCTGGTCTGTAGGTGTGTTTGGGATGGGCTGGGGTACAGGGGATTGGGTCTGGGTGGAGGAAGTTGGAGGGGGGAGGCTAGAAACAGGGACAATGGCTGCCATCAGTGCTGAGGCCAGAGATTGCAGGGTTCGCTGAAGGGCAGCCTGACCAGAATGAATGCCCTCCAGGAATGCATTACTGTGTTGCAACTCCCTTTCTACACCCTGGATGGCATTCACAATGGTAGACTGCCCAACAGTGAGTGACCTGAGGAGGTCAATGGCCTCCTCACTGAGGGGAGCAGGGGTGACTGGGGCAGGGCCTGAGGTGCCTGGGGCGAAGGTGATGCCCACCCTCCTGGGTGAGCGGGCACGGGGCGTATGCTGAGGGGCTGCTGGGAGGGCGGTGCTGGTAGGGGAGGTGGCGGCTGTACCTGTAGAAGTGGGGTGCACAGATGGTGCCGCCACCACAGTGGAGCTCCCATCGGTGGACAAGTCTGTGTCTCTGGTTGGTGATCCGGTAGCCGACGTGAAGCTCCCCTCGCCCTCCGCCCCACTGGTGCATTCAGAGTCTGTGGTGTGGCCCTCCATGGCCATGTGGGATGCAGCTCCCTCGTGCTCCGGTGCCACTGTACCTCCGCCTGATGATGCTGATGTACAAAAGGACAGGGAGAGCAGGAAAAGGTGGGGGGAGACAGAAGAAAGAGAGTTTTAGTGCATGGCACACCGCTACCGTTGGCGGACAAGACAGACGCAGCAGCCCCATGCATAACGCCGTGCTCCTGGCCTCTGCACATGCAATTTCTGGGATACGGCCTACATGGCAATGGTGGAAATCTGCGCACATGGATGCCACAGGGGCAACTATACCTCAACTTGCCACTCTTCTGAGGTGGGGTAGAGTGCCACATGGCCTACATTACGGATGGGCCTTGTCTACCAAACTCGCCCTGGCCTAGGGACACCCGCAGCCCACCTCCCCCACCCAGACCCCTCCACTGCATGCAAAGTCCGCAGAATGAGGTTGTACTCACCCCCTTGTGTCTGCTGTGATGTCCTTAAGCGCCCATCCAACTCCGGGTAGGCCACCGCCCGGATCCAGAACATCAGGGGGGTCATGGTGCGACGGGCACCCCTCCCACGTTGGGAGGCCATCCCCAGCTGAGCCTCCACCGTCTTCTTGCTGCAGCGGCGAATGTCCTCCCATCTCTTTCGGCAGTGGGTGCCCCATCTCTGGTGGGCCCCCAGGGTCCGGACGTCCTTGGCGATGGCACGCCAAATGTCCCTCTTCTGGTGGGCGCTGACCTACATGACATGCACAAGGAAAGAGGAACAGTCATTACCAACTGCACCGTCAATGTGAGTGGTCCCCTCCCTACTCTGACCATGTGGCCCATTTATTCCCATGCTTTACTGTGGTATGAACTCTGGCCCTTCCCTCTTCCACCCAGCCCTCTCCACCCAGGCCTAGCCCATACAACGTGCTCCCTGTGTACTAACCTGTTGGTCTGGAGGACCGTAGAGTAGCATGTACTGGGGAGGACCCCATCCACAAGTTTCTCCAACTCCTGTGCAGTGAAGGCAGGGGCCCTTTTCCCAGACGCAGCAGCCATTGTTGCTTCCAGACCGAGGTCACAGCAGCACTAGCAGTGTAGGTCCTCTCCTGTCGAAGGTCAGGTATCTAGTGATTGAAGAGATAGAAAATGGCGGTGACGTCCGCGGCGGTGACGTCCGCGGCGTGGCGTATCATCACCGCCGGCGCACCTGTTCATTGGCTCCTGGGGCCCATAGGGTCCAATGTTAACCAATGCAGCATTGCGCCGTGGTCTACGACCGCCTACCGCGATGGTGTGTCATGCCAGCGCTGTTACCCCACAATCCATTTGTCCCAGTTTAGAGGTCAGGCAGCCGCCATTTCAGGGGCCCACATGGCTTCAGTTACTACTGCGTCACAAATAGCTAGGCCTATACTCAACACACATACAGGAAGGGTTTTGTATTTGGTGCCGTGTTCTGTGTGACTGTGGGTACATACCTGGAGGAATATTGACTGTTTCTTCGCTGTTGTCCTTCTTAGGCACCGTCAGCTGGGACATATGAGAAGATGGCGGAATCCTCCGGTGTACCGACCGCTGGTGGACCTGTTGACAATGGAAGAGAGACATTTAATCGTCACCTACAGGTTTGACCGTGCCACAATCCAGGAACTATGTACCCATTTGGAGCCAGACCTGATGTCACCAATCCGCCATCCGACTGGAATCCCCCCTGACATGCAGGTGCTGTCAGTGCTCCATTTCCTTGCAAGTGGGTCTTTTCAAACAACAGTGGCCATGGCATCAGGGATGTCCCAGCCTATGTTTTCCAACGTCTTGTCCAGAGTGTTGTCTGCCCTGCTGAAACACGTAAGGAGCTACATAATTTTCCCTGAGGTGGAGGATTTGCCTACAGTGAAAGGTGACTTCTATGCCCTTGGACATATCCCCAACGTCACAGGTGCCATTGATTGGACCCATGTAGCTCTGGTCCCCGCCGCAGGAGTGAACAGGTGTACAGGAACAGGAAGAGTTATCACTCCATGAATGTCCAGATTGTCTGTTTGGCAGACCAGTACATCTTGCAGGTAAATGCTATGTTCCCTGGCTCAGTGCATGACGCCTACATCCTGCGGAATAGCAGCATCACTGATATGATGGGTCAACTCCAGAGGCACCGTGTATGGCTATTGGGGGACTCTGGTTACCCCAACCTTTCCTGGCTATTGACCCCAGTGAGGAATCCCAGGACCAGGGCAGAGGAACGCTACAATGATGGCCATGGGCGGACTAGGAGGGTGATCGAACGCACCTTCGGCCTCCTTAAGGCCAGGTTCCGGTGCCTCCATATGACAGGTGGATCCCTATTCTACTCACCAAAGAAGGTGTGCGACATCATCATCGCCTGCTCCATGCTCCATAATTTGGCATTGCGACGCCAGGTGCCTTTTCTGCAGGAGGATGATCCAGATGACGGTGTTGTAGCAGCTGTGGAGCCTGTGGAGCCTGTGGACAGTGATGAGGATGAAGCTGAGGAAGAAGAAAACGACAACAGGGAGTCAGTCATCCAGCAATATTTCCAGTGAAACACAGGTGAGTACATTCTCAGGTTTAACATTACAGTAACTTTCACACGTCTACCTCTATCCTGTACCGACATTTCACTCACTATTTGTTAACTGAGTTGTCCCCTTCCATTTCAGTTTCACAAATGTGGTAACCTACGTGTCAACTGCTTGCATCCTTGAAGGGCTTGTGATGTGTGACATTGGTATGTTAGCCTTCCAATGGGTAACCCATTATGACACTGTAATTGATAATACAAAATTACAAATCATAGACTGACTCCAGTTTTTTTAGTGTTTCAAGGGTGTTTATTTAAGTGCTAAGAAATTAAGGGGGGTTTTAAAATGGTGATGGGTGATGGTGGAGGAATGTCCATGGCAGAGTCCAGTCTATTAGTCTCACAGGTACATTGCACATCTGCCCATTGGAAGTGGAGCTGGGGCAGTTCCGATTTGGACAGGGTAACAAAGTGGGACAGTGGGGGGACAATCAGGGTGGTCTTATTTCCTGGCGGTGGTCTTGCCATCTTGCTCTGTCCTGTTCCTGGATCTCAGGGCCCGCTTGCGTGGTGGTTGTCCGTCTGCAGGGGATGGGGTGCTGGTGTGGTGGTCCTGTGGCGGGGCGTCCTGTCCACTAGCGCCGGCGGAGGTGGTGGGCAGTCGTGGCTAGTGTCAGGGGCCCCTTGGAGTGTCACGGTGTCCCTCAAGGTCTTTTGAATGTCCGTCAGCACCCCTGCGATGGTGCCCAGGGCGGAGCCGATGGTCCTGAGCTCCTCCCTGAACCCCAAAATACTGCTCCTCCAGCAGACGCAGGGTCTCCTGCAACTTGTCCAGGACCGTGGCCATCGTCTCCTGGGAGTGGTGGTATGCTCCCATGATGGAGGAGAGGGCTTAGTGGAGAGTTGGTTCCCTTGGCCTGTCCTCCCTCTGTCGCACAGCAGCCCTCCCAGTTCCCCTATGTGCCTGTGCCTCCGTCCCCTGGACCGTGTGCCCACTACCACTGCCCCCAGGTCCCTGTTGTTGTTGGGGTGGTGGGTTAGCCTGGGTGCCCTGTAGTGGTGGACACACCGCTGATTGACCTGTCCTGGGTAGGGAGGTTTGGGCCCGCTGGGTGGGTGCTGTTCTGGTGTTACCAGAGGGTGGAATTTCGGTGTTGGGCTGTGGCTGGGCAAGGGGAACCGACTGTCCTGAGGCCCACGATGGTCCGGGCTGGTCATCAAGATCCAGTAGGGCAGAGCTGCTGGCGTCACTGTGGGCCTTTTCTGGGGGTGGAGTGGTGTTGTCTGGACCCTCTGGTGTGGTGACGTTCCTTCGGGTTCCTGCAGGGGTATAAGAACATGATTATTGCATGTGTGTGTTTCATGGTGTGCAATGGGTGGGTGTGCGTGAACCCCAGTGCAGGCATTCCTGTGTGGGGGCTTGTGTGATGATGGTTGGGGGGTGTTCTGGGTATGTGCAGTGGGCATGCTTTAGTGATGGGTGTCCATGCTTAGTTGTGTCATGCAGGTCTTGGGTTTGGGATGTGTAGTTTGTGTTATTAGTACATTAGTGAGGAGTTGGGGTGACAGGGTAGGGTGGGGGATGTGATATTTAAGATTTGACTTACCAGTGTCCGTTCCTCCAACGACTCCTCCGAGGCCCTCAGGATGCAAGATGGTCAAGACTTGCTCCTCCCATGTTGTTAGTTGTGGGGGAGGAGGAGGGGGTCCGCCGCCAGTCCGCTGTACCGCGATGTGGTGCCTGGAGACCGTGGAACGCACCTTCCCCCGTAGGTCGTTCCACCTCTTCCTGATGTCCTCCCTAATTTTTGGGTGCTGTCCCACTGCGTTGACCCCGTCGACTATTCTTTGCCATAGCTCCATCTTCCTGGCTATTGATGTGTGCTGTACCTGTGGGCCAATAGCTGTGGCTCTACCCGGATTATTTCCTCCACCATGACCCTGAGTTCCTCCTTGGAGAAGCGGGGGTGTCTTTGGCGTGCCATGGGGTGGTGTGTGTGATGTGTGGGGTGGTGTATGTGGTGATGAGTGTGGTGAGTGTAGTGGTATGTGGTGTTTTGTGCTTGAATGTTGTGTGGGTGATGGTGTTGTGTGCCTCTGTGTGATGGGGTTGTCTATTCTGTGCTCTCTCTCTGGCCTTCTCTCAGAATTTCTGGTCGTAGGGGTTTGTGGGTGGTGTGGGTGTGTGTTTTATATAGTATTGGATGTGTGGGAGTGGTGTGTGTATGTGTATCAGGTGTGTGTATTTGGAATTGTCCAATGTGGCTGTGTTTTGGAGATGTGTGTGTATTTTGAGCGTGGCGGTGTGTACCGCCAATCGAATACCGCGGTTGAAAGACCGCTGCGTGGATTCGTGGGTCGTAATGGCATGGGCGAGTTTCTGTTGGCGTGGAGGTGGAGGATTTGTTTCCGCATGTTTATCGCTGACCTTTGGTGTGGCGGTCTTGTGTGGGTGTCTGAATTTCGACAGATTCCGTGATGTGTGTCATAATAGCTGTGGCGGTCTACCGCCGCCTGCGCGGTGTATTGGCAGTCTTCTGCACAGCGGTAAGTGCCTTATACCGCCAATGTTGTAATGACCCCCTTAGTTGGGTATATTCTTTACATCCTTAAATATCCTTAAATATCAAGTTTGCAATAACCAATGCTTGTTAAATGTCTAATTTATTATAACCAATGCTTGTAGATTATGCACATTGTATTCCACCTTCCTCAACTGTAAATACCAAAATATGTGCTCTTTACAATGTGATCTGTATCGAGCATGTGCCACATTCAGGAGGATAATTGCTCATTTCCGTAACAATCAATCAACTGCCTTTCCACCTGCTCCAACTGTAACTGCCAAAACATGTGCTATTCAGCATGTGATCTGTATTGAACATGGGCTACAATGAGGAGGACAATTGCTCATTTCCTTAACAAGCAATCAACTCCCAAAAGGCAAATGTGAACATTTTATTATTTAAGGATGCTTGTGAGACTGAGGTCTTGCTTGGCTCCGCACCTTTTGCTGTGCTCACCTGTTTTCACTCAAGTCGAGTATCTTGTCCTCCAGCCTACCGCGAGTTGAGTTCCAGTGCAAGTCAAGTTCTTTGTTCTCCAGCCTGCCTCTAGACAAGTTCCAGTGTTCCTCGTACTCCGACCAGCTTTCAGTCGAGTTCCAGCATTTCTCGTCCTCCAGACAGCCTCCATTCAAGTTCTGGCATTCCTCGCCCTCTGGTCTGCTTGTTGCAGAGTCCCGGCTCTCCTCTTCTGTCTTCTGCTGAAAATCCCCTATTTCCTGTAAAAGAGAGAAAAGAAGAAAGGTGAAAAAACCCAGTTTGGGTTCTTCTGAAATTTTCAAGCAAGTAGCTTAATTTAAAGGTAAAGAAAGATGAATCACTTAAATGAAACAAAACAGAGCTCTGTCTTTTAAATAATGTATGCCTAAAAGAACTAGCATGATTTATCGTTTGTGTGGGAATCCAAGATATCGCTGAACAGACATTGAAGAAAGACATATCTCCTGTAACAAGCGCTCCCCTGAGAATTAGGAGATTGGAAATAGAGTAAGTTTATCATAACTATTATTAGCAACAGATTACGCCAGAACACAAAGAAGCCTTGTAGTCAAGTTGGTGTTCTTTGAGTTTGAAAATAGAAATAGTACACTGTTCCAATATATATACACACACATGCAGGAAGAGAGAGTGTCAGTATTGTCAGGAGAGCCCTCAAGCATCCACTAGAATGCTGAGCATCATCATTGGGCTAACTCCTCGTCCGATCGGCACTGCAATGTCTGGCGGACCAACCACCACACAGTGGTGGCCCACAACCAAAGATAATCTAGCAGAAATGATGGGTCGGCAAAAAATACTGACAATAAAAATTGGGAGAGACAGGTGAATTAAAATTGACTCTGAGCCTTAGGCATCATGATTTAATAACTCCGAAACAGGATCAGGCCAAGATTAAAAAAGAAACAAGAGGAGTTAATACGGGGAATAATGTCCCACTGTACTCCATGGAAAGGAGGAAAAGGTGGTGTACCTAGTCCTAACACAGTGTGGTCAACATGTTTCGCGCCTCTACGGTCAAGAAGTGATCCATTGGCGCTTCATCAGCACCATGATAACTACTTCTCCTAATTATATACAAAAAAGGGGGAATAAGTGCTGGAAAGTCACTTACTGGACGAAGACTATTTGTCACCGTAAATTGGTCAGTAGGTCGCCCATCCCATGGTAGAGAAAAGGCATCCTAGGAACACGCAAGCCTCAAACCAAAGGGAATATATTCAAATCTTCCTCTGATCCGGCGGTAAACCTACCCAGTGTTGCGTGCCTGAAACCAGTTTGGGCGACCTACTGACCAATTTATGGTGACAAATAGTCTTCGTCCAGTAAGTGACTTTCCAGCACTTATTCCCCCTTTTTTGTCTCTCCCAATTTTTATTGTCAGTATTTTTCGCAGACCCATCATTTTTGCTAGATCATCTTCGGTTGTGTGCCACCACTGTGTGGTGGTTGGTCCGCCAGACATTGCACTGCCGGTCTGACGAGGAGTTAGCCCAATGATGATGCTCAGCATTCTAGTGGATGCTTGAGGGCTCTCCTGACAATACTGACACTCCCTCTTCCTGCATGTGTGTGTATATATATTGGAACAGTGTACTATTTCTATTTTCATATCTATGTTTTGGGAGACTGTACACTGGACCACAATTCTCCCAGTCCCTCTCATTTTTTCGATAGGTTCTTTGAGTTTGGACATTGCTTTAGAGACTCTGAAAGTATTGTAAAAAGAGGGAGAGACTTGTTCAGTCTTATAGAAACGTACGCACAATGTGTCAACAATAACTGACATTATGCAGTGTACAATAGTTTATGCAAGTTCAATGTATTAATGAAGTGATTCTTTTGCAGCCGAGAATCCTAACAAAACCAAGAACCCAGTATTTTGAGAAATCAGAAGTCCTGACACCTAACAAGACACGCAGCCCAGGGATCAGAAGTCCAATTCTGCAGTCCACAAAGAAGAAGCTGGTATTTTCTCTTTTTCCCTTCCCAAAACTCCCTTCCCCGTGAGGACTTGCTAGATGGCAATGTACATTTCATTTCATTCATCGGAACCCCTGGAATTCAGGTGAGTGGCTCGCACAGAAAAACCTCTACGCAGGGAGAATTTGTTAGCATAAATAAATGAGTAATTATCAGGTGCAAGTCCACACCTGGTGGACCTGTTATTATGCAGATGGTAACTCTGGTCAGGACACGGCTCCACACAAACTGTATCGGTCTCATACTGTCCTGTGCATTAGGTACTCAGATTTGAACTTACAAAATTAAATTTTATCTGTTAGATGTTGTGGCATTACTGGTTCTGGCCTGTGCACAATGTGTTATTTACTGGGGCATTACAGGGACTCTGCTAGCTCTAGACCACACATCATAAATGTCACCACTTTCCACTAACCTGTGGACATATCCACAACTCCCTTGACTAGACCTCTTTGTCTTCTTTAGCACATTAGAGTAATTTGCAACCCGCCCTGCAGTCACATGTAACATCTGTGTGTATTGCGGTTTCTCGAATCCCTTGCTCTTGTCCGTCTCCCTCTTATGTCTTCTTTCTTTCTATCTGTCTACACTTTCTCTCCCTCTTTTCTTTGATTATTTTTCTTTATCTTTTTGTTCTTCTATGTCATCCATATTTTTATGTCGAGCACGCAAACGCTTTGACCTGTTGTAAGTATTGTGGACTTTTAACCACTTTCATGTCATATTCACTCGCTCATGGGCTTGCCTTTCAAAAATCACTTGATGTCATTGGTAAATGCTTTTTTTTTTAGCGCCTTGAATCTGTTTTTGTCACGCTATGCAGAATGCCCCTGTTACATGAATAATTGCATGATTGGTGATGTAATTCAGCATGGGCGAACTATGTTTTTTTGTCTCTCCCCTTCATGCTTCATGGCGGCCATGGTTCTCAAGCGCTAACAGGCTCAACAGCGTGAACTCGATCAGCAGTATTGACGTGCTGGTTACATTGCTCACAGTTACCTTATCAGAGTAATTTCTTTTGTCTCTCCCATTAAAACACCTGAAATTGGCAAATGCTTTACATAAAACAGAAATTCTTACAACGAAAGCGGCTCCCTCGGCACAGCGGGAGAGCCGATACTACAATATTCACTGCACTCGGAAAACTGGGCCCATAATGCTTTGCAGGGCATTATTTCTACAAAACATTTTTGCCCATAACTCACCATGTGCTGGTCCTAGGACAGAGGGACCAACATAAAAACGTTCAGCATAACCTGCTCTTTCTGTCTATGTCATCTCTGGGTCCCCACACTAGGTTAGTGGGGATCTCAAAATAATAACCTCTCCCACCAGTGTTTTTTTTTTTTTTTTTAGCAGTCTCATGGCTGAAACCTTTGATATACAGCTGGGAATAGCTTGTGTTTTAAGGGCCTTGTTTGTAGCATCATTGTTATTGGCCTGCTACACTTGAAAATATGTAATGCACTATGTCTTCTAGGGACTGGATATATGATTACTCTACATTAACTATAGTCATTTTTGTGTGGTTATGGCCTCTAGGTCCTAACTATATAGTTACGTTACCATGTTTCTTACAAATGCTATTTTCATTGAGGTGTCCTCTAGGGGCTATTTTAGGCATTACAGTCATAGTAACATATTCAAATATTTGTGGCAGGGAAAGCTGCCCATTAATGCTTTGCAGGGCATTACATTTACAAACCATTTTTGCTCATAACTCAGCCTGAGGTGGTCCTAGAACAATGTGACCACCTTCAAAACATTGACCACCATGTGCTCTTTCTGTTCACCTTGTCTTTGGGTCCCCACACTGTGTTAGTGGGGGTTTCAAAATAATAATCCGTATCACCATTTCTTATATTTTAAGCTTTCTCCTAGCTAGAACTTTTGTTTTATAGTTGGATGAAGTTTTGTTTTAAAGGCCTAGTTTATAATATCATTATAAAAGGCCTGTTAGCTTTAAAATGTCCTTTAGGGGCTAAATATATGGTTGCAGTGTATTACTTTCTTCAGTTTTTTCATAGGGTTATGCTCTCTAGGGTTAACAATATAGTTACATGACTATGTTTCTTACATATGATATTTTTGTTATGGTGCATTCTAGGGGTTGTTTTGAGCATTACAGTCTAATACGAACTTTCTGATAAAGGTTCAAATGATTAATTGTATATGTTTAACAATCTCTCCTTATTACAAATATGACCATAATTCAAGCCAATTTAACATCCTTATTACACTCTTACTGTTTGAACACTCTTGATATGTTTGGCTGACCCCCTTCTAGTTTATGTCTCCTCTGTGGCTGTCTAATGTCATTTTGGGGAAATTGTAATAGCCAGCCAGCGGCTCTGATGGTGGGGTGGTGAAAGTGGTATTCTATTGGGATTAGCATGGCAGATTTAAATTAGAATGCTAAATAGCAACATTTTCATTTTTTGCTGCAGTTAGAGGAAGACAGTAAATGTAAGTGCTTTAGTTATAAGCAGGGGCACTGGAATTATAGGACAGGAAAAGGCGAAATTATGAGGCAGGTTTAGACAATTTATGTAGCAAGAAAAGTCCAGTTATGAATTTACAATGGCAATAGCTCTAACTCAAGCAAATGTGAGACCTATTGCATTGCAAATGTTTTATTTCACCCTTCCTTGCCTCTTTTCTCCTTATGTCTCTTTTTTCGTTCCTCTGTCTTTTTCTTACTATTACCCCCTGCTTTTCTAAGCCATTTTCTTTTACATCTTTAGCATTTCTGAGCTGATGTGACCACATGCAGAATGCCTCCCAAGATACATATCTGAAATGTTGCATAGGAAGGCATCTGAATGATTGCACAAGTCTACCTGTGAAACACTACTAATTCCTTGCCCTGAACCACTCGCCCACAATGGGAGCTCCAGCCGTAATACAGACCCTTGTTCTTGGCTGGAGCTCGGTACTCGCAGTGTGAGGTTTAGTTAGGTAAGGCATAGACAAGAAAACAGAATCCCAAATCATTGTTCATAGGCAGGGCACAGGTATTATGCGGCAGGGAAAGATCGAATTATATGCCAGGGTTTTCATTATTAGGCAGCAAGAAAACAAATGCTGCGTAATGAGACACATTTATTTTGTCACAGTACAGCATCATTATTTTGTCAGTTCGTACATATGTTAACCGTGTCTGGGCAAAGGTTTCAACTCATTAGCATCAGTTTAATACCTAAATACAGCAACCAGAAAAGTACAGTGACCCCTTAACCTTTGCAAGGCCTTCCGTTGCACGACAACGTTTGGCAGTGTTTTTAGTGACTTTTGATTCTTTAGAGCTAAAATCTTTTTTTATTCTGTAAATTGTGCCGCAAATGATGGATCATGTGGTAAGTATGGCAAGATCACTTAATGTGGAAAACTTCTCGGCTGAAGAATTACCTAATACCAGTGTCCCTGCTTACAGTGCTGCACAGGCAGTCCATCAACCTCTAACGCAGGCTACACAGCATCCAGCTCACCAGAAAATTAACCATTGTCCAGGTAACGCAGTACATCACTGTAGGCAGTAGGAAGAGTGCATCCTAAACTGCCCCAAACAAAGGGCGCAAGCATTGAGGAGCGTCACAGGTAGGTTTTACAGGGCAAGAACTTAAAACTGCACTGGGGCCAAAAGCCACATATATGTTCTGTTTTGGGTAAATGGACTGGGCCCAAACCCAAATGAGTACTAATTGATGCTTTATTCTTGAGAAGGCCAGGATAAGGGCACTTCTGCGTGGTTTCTTCCTCAGCTCGGCATTGATGTAGCTGATAGGTACCGGCTCACTGGGGGCATTCTGTGAATTTGCCTCTCAAAGCCGGGTGGCTGTGGTATTTGCATTACCTGAAACATGATAGTGTAGATGGGTACGGGTCTTGGACAATAAAAGGGCTCACCCTGAGTCCTGGAATTACCATGATACCTGTGGAAAACATAGGAACTGGAGTGGTAGACGAGGCCTGCAGAGAGGGGTATGGTGCGGTCATAGTATGTCATGCAGATTGTCACACACACACACACACAAAATGTGCCGGGTTTTTGATTTTTGATAGTACTTACATAAGGACAGACGATAGGAAAATATACTTTACAAAACACCTCTAGTATGAGAATACAATAAAAGGCAAAAACATTGACATCAATCGATCAAAGTGACCGAGGGAAGGGAATTGACATCATGCACCACTGGAATCCTGAGTACATCACAGATTTGACCCCTTGTTCAACATGTAGCCGGTCATCGGCGCCTTATTTGCTGGTAAGCAGTTAAAAGGTAAAGGGGGTTAACTACACACAGTAAACAGGACACTTACAGCCCTGATTGCTTTCAGTTGTTGCTGCGCTTTCATGACCACTGGAGATCAGGGTTGGGCAGAACCAGGGAGCCCAAAGCTCATGCAAGGGTTTAAAGCGGCTACCTCTGGCGGCCCCTCACTGACCTACTTGGGATACAGGGGATACATTATGCAAAGTGCTAACAACGCACATTGGGAATTTCCGCCCACTTCTTGTGCCACGCAGGTCAATGCAAGTTTTGAGCCAGGATGGTCACAAAAGGAAGTTTGAGTTTTTCCATGGGGATGCGGTCCCAGAAAAATGAGGGGATACTTTGTTTTGCATCCACGTATTATTAAAGATGCAGGTACAGAGGCAGCGAAACTGTCGCGAGAACCTAGTTGTAATTCTGTGTGTGAAACGAACACGTGGCCACCCGACCCGAATGGACAAATGGTTTGGGCCCTGGCTTAATACTTTTTACCTGAAGGTCACAAGTGCAAACCTGATCCAAGTAAATAGTCACAAAGCCATTGATAGCCGGTGTTGACTCGTGCCAGTGGTGATAATGTACTTCAACAATTCCCACAAACAGCAAAATCTTCACCACTTTTCATTCAAAAGACTTTGTTTTAAACTTTTGAGTACTCAATATGCAAATGACCTCTTGGATTAAATTTCTCTTGAAATATAATTATTCATCACTGTTCTTAAAATTCTGAATGTTCTCTTAATTTCATACTTATGAAGTTAAAAGGAAAAATCGAATACATTACTTTTCATTAAAAATGTTCACTGTTGGGGTTTATGTGCGTGACGTTCCCGGAGCAAAAACACGTTTTCCTTGTCTAGTGTACAATATAACCATCAATAAATGATTAAATAGTACATGGTGAAATTGTCATTAAAATAAAAATATTCGAGCACAGCGTGTTCTGACTACCTCTCTGTTGATTTAAGTTCTCAAAGTTATAGGGCTGAAAATGATCTCAAATCTCTAGGTGATCTGTCTACAAATATTCTCGTACTTGCTGAAGTTTATGGTTGCAATCCTGACAGGCTTCCGACAAAGCTTTCAATACCAAATCCAAGCTGCCTCCCATCTCTCCACCTCAATGAATCTATATTAGCACCTTCTCTTTGTTGCCATCAAAGAAACAAAGCGTGGATGTGACAATGCAAAGGTGAGCCGCGTCCTATCCTGTGACGCCCTACACCTGGCGACACGCGACACAGAGTTATTGGAAATTGCAATTCTTTTTCTATATTCCCCCAGGGATATAAATAGAAAGGGTTAATTAGTTAAGCAAGCCATCGAGCTCAATTTCAGAGAGAGCATCTGATCCCTCGAAGGTAACCCTAGGAGCCCTTATTGTCACCTCTTGAATCCTATATAAGCCCAATCGTCAGCACAGAGGTACCACTGTTTGGATGCCTTACAACTCCTTCGCTCTTTTACCTACGACTGCGGTCCCCAGAGAAACAAACACAGGTAAGGACACGGCTCCTGTTGGCTGATGGTGTGGTCTGCTCCGCTGAATGTGTCTGGGACTCGTGCTGAAGGTGTTGCTTTGTCTTCCAATAGCCCTTTCTTTCTGAACAGTAGAATTATTTTGTGGTTGGTGATGTGGCCGGACTGACTTTTCATTGAGTGAGGACTGATTAGTCCATAAGATTGTTTGAGTGTCAACAATTTGTTGCCTTTATTGATTTCATAGGTATGCCCATTCCACGCTCATGCAGAATATACCTAGGTCCCTGACGAGCAACACTGAGCTAGTGTCTGTACATCGAGGTGATACTAACCGCTGCCAGACCACAACAGACAACACATGCACACTAATCTCTACAATACACAACAACAGGGACAGTAGCATCTAGGAACCTGAAACACAACAGGCAAAAAGGAACCATAAAGAGTGACATTCACAAAACATACCATTGTAAAACCAAGAACCGAAAAACACATCCCACGTCCTGCACACAAGTATGGGGGAAAACGGGACCAACCTCCACCATAGATACATGCATTGATAGCTCACAACCAGAAGCTCGCAATCACCTAGAGAACGAGAGCGAGCGTACACACCACCTTCGAGATCCCAAACCAGAAATCAAGGAAATGCAGACAAAACTGAAAATCTAAGGCTTCAGACAGAATAAAAAAGGGTGCAAACACCCAAAAACTGTTAAGAGGATTTCAAGTTCAGCACCACGAGACCACCGAAAATAGAGAATAATACTCTAATCTCAAACAATAGAACTTGATTGTTTACACAAGAACATTCTCCTCGATGCGAGATACAAAGATGTTTTTCACAGCTAGGTGGTAGTAATTGTAGAACTATAAAATCGTTTAGCCAGTGCTTAATTTGTAAAAACAATATTAATACTAAGTGCAGGGCCCAGAGTTTGTTTTAGCTAGTCGCTGCCAAGTGCTGCCGAATACCAGAAGTACCGACTACCAAGCTGCCTAGTCTTGGTTATGCCTCATGCCTCTTTCTTGCATCGCCCTACACTTCCTGTCTTTTTACCTCACTCGTGCAAACGCCTTTCCATCTCTGCTTCCTCCAGATGTCACGGTTCTCTGTAGTTCCCTTCCTTATCTCTCACCCTTTTCTTCCTTTCTCTCTTTCTCTGAATCAAATTGGTGTTACTAAAAGTGAGTGGCACCGGTGTCAACCAACAGTTACCGCCTGATCCTGACAGCGCCTCAAAAAGGCAGGAGCTGCACTCCCTGGAATAACCTGCCAGTCATGTCCGCCTCAAATTAAGACCCAGCAAAGGGGACACCTCCGCTTGGGCCCCTTGCAGAATGTTTGGTCCTCTCTGTAATGTGTCACATAGTCACTCAAGTTCCTTTTTTGAAGGTTTCTGTGGTACGTTATGATCCAGGTGGCAAGAATGGTTTACTCAACCTTTAGTCTTGTGGAGTGTAGATTACCAAAACCATTCTTTGTGTTGTGCTATTTTTTTCTCCACGGGGAAAATCTTTTTTTTTTCCTTGGAGAAACCACATCCCCTGCAAGCCACTATGGAAGTTAACACAGGAATACATACATGTAGTTAAATACATACACAAGATCTAGTAGCAGTCCAGTTGACAACTTATGGGCACCCACATATGAACTGAGAATTCCTTTAGCTTTGCCTCATGAGCCCCCCTTTTCTCCCGTACAGTTAAAGTGAAGCTGAATTCAATATGGACAACTGACTGTTTTGCTCAAGAACACATTTTCGTGATAAACAATGACTATGTAGTGAATTTCTTTTAGAGTTATTGTTTTGAACTTTTCTATGTGAACATCCAGAAAATCTGGCAGAGATCCATCTCTCCTAGACTGACACTGGGCATCATAAGGCAGCTTGCCTTAGGGTCATTTACCACAGCAAGCCACCTTGTGGGTATTCATAGGGCTGCTTCTAGGACATGGCAAGGCGGGCAGCCACCAAGCTAAAATCAGGGATTTCGCCCCTACAAACAGCAACGCTTGCCACTGTGCTGGGGCAATGGGAGAGACAGGAACTGAAAATGACACCCTGCTTCAGAAGGCTAGACACCTTGAATGCATCTTGATTCCTCTGCACGCCTTTGTGTACCAGGCACAGAGCACCAAACTTTTGGATCTTGCACTCAAAGAGGGTTTTTAAGATCTAGACTCGATTTTGTAGCATGTGATGAACCTGCATTAATGTCTGTTGGCCTCCAAAGCAGGAAGTGGCCTCTGCACCTCAGAGAGGAACTTCCCAGTGGTGCTTGAATGTGGAAAACTGAGGTCTAGCCCCAATACACATCTGGGCACCGGTGATTTCACTTCAGTTAGTACATAATTTGGTAGTGCTTTCATCATCAAGTGAGTTTCAGAAGATCAGACTTCTGCTCCATCTAGGACGTGTTGAGAGTCAGAGTGCATGTGTGGATGACAGGAGCAAAATCAGGTTCCTACTACTATCTGGCATAAAGATGCCAAGCATATACTTTTATAGTCTAGTGTATAGTCAGGGGGGTAGCTTAGTCAGTATGATTGAGGGGTGGGGGGCAAGCTTCGGATTTCCCACAAATTTAGCTGGGACAGCTTGTTAAAACACATTATATGAGACGCAGGGCCGCTTAAGGGACAGTGGAAAGAGAGAGGAGTGCAAATTGTTATGGGTACTTAAAATGCAATATTTTTCAAACTAATCAACATTTTAAGGTCTCCAAAACAGAGAGGGAGATTGCATTTGTGTTTTTGTCAGTGTAGGCATGCACAAATCCCAGCTGAAATCCAAAAGACGCTTCACATTACCCCATTGAAAGCACTTGTACCCAACTATTTACCACAGATTACATTTTGTAGGGGAGAGGTGTACCCACAAATACACCCCCCCTGGAGATACACCCCTGTTTCTAGTACAACACCATCTCAAGGGCGAGTGTACTCTAGCAACATCAACTCATGGCAGGGGGTACTCTCCCAACACTTATGCTGAATGTACCCAGGAGCCTGACAAGCACCACTGAGCTAAATGACTCATACGGCTCTTCAGGAAGGCGCAGGAGTCACAAAAACCTAATCAATGTCCCAGAAATGGTGGTAAACGTATGGAACCATCTTAAAGATGTGTGAAGGGAGGGGAGCAAAATGAGGAATGGAAAACACATGAAACAGACAAAAAGAAGCAATTTAGTGTAAAAGCAAAGACAGAGTTGGTGAATAGACGAATAAACAAGTAACTGAAGCTTGCAGAATAGCAGGACATTAGTACAGTGATCTGCACAAACGTGCATCTCTTTCTCGCATCTACCAATGGCTTCTGTGCCTTTTAATGTTTGAAAAAAATTTTTTGTTTGCAACAGATCCAGGATGAGTCTCACCAGCATTCTGAGCCCTGCTGACATTGCTGCTGCCCTGAAGGAGTGCCAAGGTAAGGAACAAAACATATGCTAAGAGTTCTGTGACCAGGCCCAACACAAACAGCTATCACTGCCCTACTAAGGATTCAGCATAGCTTCACACTCCATTCACCTACACCAGCCACACGGGTAACCGAGGGACCCCTTCTAAAGTCTGGTGACTCCACTTTGATGAAGATCAAAAGTTACACCCAGCAAAATATCAACACTTGTGGCTGGATTACATAACGTTTTCAACCTTTAATGAAAATGTTCTACTGATGTTCGCTTTCACTGATCGGCAAATGCCGTTTTTGCACCGACTGATCAAGTCAGTGCACAAATCTGCCTTCTGCCACCGTCATGTAATCTAGGGCTTGTTGTACAACACATTTTTATGGCCCCAAACACTCCTATTCGGAGTTCCTCATTGGTAAAATGTTTTTTGCAATGTACTAAACCCGTTTTAGCAGTCAATGACTTTTTGCCTTCTGGAATGGGTGTACAAATAGAGAAGCAATGGCTATTTGGAAGGGGCGTATTTAGGTGTCCCTTCCCAATAGTGATTCGTATCCACGTGTATTAATGGTTTAGGGTTGAGTGATCCACAAGACCCCTGCCAATTCTCAAACAAACTTTAAAAAAAAAAAAAAAACTTTTCTGTATTAATGCAGTGCTGTATTAAGGAAAACAGGCTAAATCTAAAAAAAGAAAAGTCAATTTTTTCCAAAATATTGGTTGCTTATTGCCTTGTGAAACCAGTAAATAGTACTTCTAGCCCAAGCTTCCTATATTCTGCTTTATAGGATTTGAGTGTGCAGGGTGCATTATTTTTCCTTGTGAGTCGTAAGTTTGTTTTTTCTGCTTTAAATTGTCTTAATATTTATGTCGCTTAGATAAAAGTAAAATTATATATTAATGTTTGTATCAGTGTGTTCAGCAATGTTTGTTTTACTGTATGTATACCCATGGAAGAAACTTACCAAAACTATTTTGCTTTAAAAGTGTTCTGTGGACAGGTAGGACATGTCAGTGCACGGGAAAGCTAAGGGAACTTTTCTACAGCTGCGTAACGTTTACTTTTGCGAAAGAAACGCGCCAACTCACACATTTCAAGCCTTAAATGCGCAAGAGAGCCAAAGTGGTTTAGCCTCAGCTGCTGAGTTACATATTTTTTAGATAAATCAACATTTATCAAAATTGAAATAAAACATTTAAAAGGGCAAAAGCAATAAATAATAAAAAGAAAATGATTCTGCATTATGATTTCTTAAATAGGAAGCAATATATTAAAATATCAATTTCAATTCTCCTGAGAGTTAACTTCCTAACATTTTAAGTGCGCATAGCACGAATAGGTAGCAGTGAGGCAGTGCTTAATTTGATCCGAAGGTTGCCGGTGGGTACCACCGACACTCACTTTGGGGAAATAAACTTATTATTCCTCATCAAACATTTCTCGAGAGGAAGATTGGAAACCACATAAACCGGAAACGGGAGGAAGAAACAGACGGAAACCCGTCACAAAGGGTAAACGCAGGAACGTGCAAAGGTGAAATAAAGGGACAGAGAGCATTTGATAGTGAATTAAAGAGGCCTGAGATGGATTCCTGACTGCGCAGCCTTAGTATAAGGGGCACGACATTTAATAACGCTGGCCGCAGGCTTCTGAGCCGTGCTTTGGGCACCAGCACTCATTAGTTATGAAGTGACGATCTTTGTCCTCATTACAGCACCAGACTCCTTCAACCACAAGAAATTCTTCACCACCTGTGGCATGACCAAGAAAACCCCCTGTCAGTTGAAGGAGGTCTTCAAAGCGATGGACGATGATGAGAGTGGCTTCGTCGAGGAAGGCGAGCTCAGGTGAGAAGGGCTGCCCGCGAGGGAATGAACACACGCCTTTGGGAGCAGGCTGTGCGTTCAGAGGCCAGCCTCATGGCCTGATGCTGGCCTTTCAAAGTAGACCATGACGCCAACATCTGCATCTCTAGCCATCCTTCGAAATCCAAGATATGGGCACACCCCAAATCTAGTGTACAAATCCATTTTCATTACTGGTTCGGCGCATTTAAAAAATAAGAGAATTGCACACAGCACACACACACAGACTCACAAACACACGTCCACACCGTCACCCACGCACATAAACCCATACACAGATACACACATACTACACACTTTGTATATGCCCATACAGTCACACATCCATGCATACCTATACAGGCACAACACTCACACATCATACACCCACACCCAGTCACATAAAACACACTCTCACGCAGGCAAGCATACCCCCACACAGATAAAGAACAGATATAACCACACCAACAAACACATACACAGTCACGTGCATAAACATATGTGCACTTGCACACACACACCAAACACATAAAAAGACGAATAGCCAACTAAACACAACCGCACAAATATACTACACACATCCACTCAGTCACAGCCACAAACATTCAATTCCCCCCTCCCCCGCTGTGAGAGCCATATTCTGATATAAATACTGTTATTATTCTAAATAAATAAATATTTAAAAGTAGAATGACTGAAGCTAAAGTGCATTGCTCTCCAGTCGGAGCACCTTTCAGTGGGCAGCGGATGCAATTATATAGAACTGTATTTTGTCAAGGGTATGGCTAGTGTGTTGAATTGTGAAATGGTACCTAATGTCATCATAACCAACAAGGTTAAAGGTTACGCCTTCCTAGGATGACCACCAGACAAGCATGATATTTGTAAAGTAGTACATTTGCGTCCCCTGGGGCTGGACTACTGAGAGAATACAACATGGTCCACTTTCCTAGGGTATCCTAATGTGGGAATGCATTTGTGCACAAAAACGAAAACCTCTTCATTATCTGCCCTCTGTCACCAGGATAGGCCAGGGATACATTTAGAGGTCAAAATGCACTAAGAGAGCTGTGTCCCCGTAACAAAAAAAGTGTAAATCCTAAGTATAGTAATATATACCAGGAAGTTGGCTAGAATCCGGCCAGTTGAGGGACGGGATTCAGAGTGGAGTTTTACAATGATGTACCACCTACTGCATATTTGTCAAATTAGGTGTCTTTGTTTCCTCAGGTACTTCCTCCAACGATTCGATCCCGCAGCCAGGGTGCTAACTTCAAACGAGACCAAGGCTTTCATGGCCTCTGCTGACCATGATGGAGACGGGAAAATTGGGGCTGAAGGTAAGCTATCTTCCAAGTGACAGAACAAAGGCAATCTTTCAACTCTTATTGGCTTTATCTGGGCTGGCAATTCAATATATCATGTTTTTGAGCGCCCGAGGAAGCATGTTCAGAGTGAGAAATACTGAAATGATGCGCAATACGAGGAACAGAAAAAACAAGGGTTGATCCATTGAAGGAATACAAGGGCCAATTGATCCACTGAAGGAATACAAGGGCCAATTGATCCACTGAAGAAATACAAGGGCCAATAGGTCTATGAATGGGATGTCAGATGCACAACTATTTGCTGTTGAAAGTCAATGGGACAGTAGTACTGAGAATATCACTGCATTACTTGGGGAGTAGGTGTATATACTTCTGCATCAAAGGATATGCAGTGGTCGTTATACACCTAACACCAACCTCTCTTGTTGAGAAAAGACTTAAAACACAGATGGCGTTTTAAGTATTTTCTCAACAAAGGGGTTGCTATAGTGTCTACGACAAAAGGGAGGCAGATTCTAACCTTTGTGGAACAAGCAATGACAAACGCGTGGGAAAATAAGGAAAGCCAATGGCTGTAGGTGGTTGACCCCAAGTCCCCAGGAGTAAAGTTGTTCTGTGCTATCCAAAGATGTCTGCAACCAGGCCTAAAAAATGATAGGATCCTTCTGACACAACTTTCACAATGCAAAAAGGCGCATAGGCTACTGGGGGTAACTCAGACCCTTTTTTGGGTACTTTATGTGTGATTATGGAAAAATGTAAGGAACAAGAACATAGGTTTTCGTTCCTGTTATAAGCGACTTTTTGTAAACATTTCCCAAGAGTCCCCGGACCTCAGGTTGAGAACCACTGCTGTAGAGAACAGTAAGGTAACCCCATCACTGACACAGCTAACTGTTTGCTAACAAAATCAGGCCCTTTGACGAACCAAGGCACAGTGTATTGCAATATATAGGAACTCAAATTATGTACAATATATTAACTTAGTAAAGTTACCAACACGCTTCAGTTCCATTTAATCTGTCAAACATAATTGCATTTTCAGGCAAACTTACTAAAAAATACTATGAGACAGATCATAATCATTGTTATTATCCTTTTTTGCAACTAAATACGAACACAAATGAATATTCATGCAATCACTTTATGAATGGAAATAAGACATATAAACGAAACTACGTATATATTTCATGACAGCAATGTGTCATAGCGAAAACCACAGTTATTTCTGCAGTACAGCCCTAAACAAACATTTGTTTTGGGAACGAACAAATAGTAGTTAAATCAATATTGTAGTCTATAAAACAAAATGTGCAAATTTAGTGAGGGGTCGGGATTTTGTTTCCAGGAAATAATCCTCATTGAACATCATTATTCTTACAACCATAAGTGATTTAAGGATTGAGAAAACAACACATTTCAATCAGGTACGCGAACTGTAAACACATATATATTCCAAAATAAAACAAAATCCGGCTTTGGCAAATAATTTCCAACTCAAGGGAGCCCTAAAAAGCATTAACCTACATCAAGACATATGGAACACTGCTCAAGTGTGCATCATTTTCATATTATTATTTCGACTGTTCTTTTCAAAGGTGTTTGATTTTGTGGATATCTTGCTTGTTCTTGCAGAGTTCCAGGAGATGGTGTGCTCTTAAAGGCCTCGGTGGCACCAGAGGGGATCAGCAACATTGCAAAAGAAAAGGCCCACGCATGGATAAGATCCTGATTGATTTTTATTCATAGATAACATTTAATTATTTACTTTTTAAAACGTTTGTGATCTGTTTATTGTCCTTTCAAGAACCAAACACCAATCAATATGTTTTTTTTAAGTTCAATTAATTGATTTATCAGGTACTGTAACCATCTAAGCAGACACAACCATATCAAATAAAAATTTGCATCTTCTGAACGGCCTGGACTCTCAGATTTTTTATTTATTGCCAATGTTATTATTCTCTCTTAACAAATCACTTTCCAAGCCCACAGTATTTCTCTTAAGAACAATAGTCATGTTGCTCTCAATGGCGGTATTGCTATGTGCGATAATCACAAAGGGCCTTATTACATCCTTGGCGGTCCGATGGGGTGACGGTGGTTGGACTCGTGGTCAGCCACGGTGGTGCTGAGTTCAGCGACGCTGTGCTGATCACAACTCCACTTTCTGCCAGCTTTTTCATGGTGGGGACTCTGCCATGGAAAGGCTTGCAGAAAGCCATTGCAGGGGCCCCCCAATCCAGCCCCCTCAGAATGCACACTGTCTGCCACAGCAGACAGTGTGCAATTCGAGGGCAATGGGAGCACCCTCTGTGCGATGGCATTGGCCTCAGCTCCATGAGGAGCTGAGGCCAATGCCGCCACTCGGTTTTTACTGGGCTGACCGGTGGAAACCTCAGATTTCGGAGGTTTCTGCCAGTCAACCCAGTGGAAACCTTGTAATAGGGCCGGTGAGCAGACCGCCAACTCTGCGGTGGTCTCCTTGCTAGGGCGCTGGTGGGCAGGCGGTGGCTCGCCAACCTCGTAATGAGGCCCTACGTGACTATAAATATGTTCAAGAGATTTGAAGGCACAATCAACACTGATAAGGTTAAATGGTCAGGACTGTTATGTGGCACTGCTGACATTACATTTTGGTTCTAACCAACCTCAAAGGGAACCCAGAAATGTTGATCATGGTTCAGACACAGCCAGTCTCAGAACCTTCCCTATAAAGACTTGGAATTTATTCACTGTGAGAGTGTTTCTCAAAGGATTCAAGATTTTAATTCACTCACTGCAAGCCAGTCTCATCCATTATTAGGGCAATGATCTCAAGCAAATGAGATTCACTGATATGACTATCATGCTGAGCTCTCACTTTGCCAGGTTGAATCTTACACCTGGTACAGAGAACTAGAGCTTCAACTTGGGGTTCCTCTGACAGCAGATCAGCTCTTAAAAGATGAACAGGCTGCAAGACCTCTTCTCACAAGAGGTTCAATCTTCCCTCATTCTTTGTAGCTCATGACAGAATCTGATCTGCCACAGACTAATTCTGCCTGGCAGCGTGGGAATCTGGATGACTTTCTGATCCCGTGTCTCATGCTTCCTGATGGGTGATTATATACCAGCATCTTCTCATTTTAAAGGTGCAATATTGCCTCCGTCGAAATGCAAGGGTTTTCTTTAATGGTAGGAGGGAGACTTCATGAATCCCTTATTTACCTTTCTTTTGCAATACATAGAAGAGACCATAATGTCCCCTTAGAACAGCTCTATTGTGACTCTCTCTCTTATTGTGACTTTCTCTCTCTCTTTCTCCCCTCAACCATCTGTGCCAAGGTCGTAGAATCAGTGGTGTGACAACAGACACTACTAATGTGAAACTAACATTTTTTTCCTGCTGAGGCGATAGATGTTCCACATTTATTTAGCCATGATTGAACAAATATCTGATGAGCACACTGTATCTTTCTGTTTAGCCTTGAGAATGAGTTTTCATTTGTAAGTGGATAGCACATGCTGTATTTTTAGATCTGGCGTTAGCCAAGACCTTTTGATGTTAGTAAAATTATATACTTAATATACTTACAGGAGCTTTCAAGCTAGCCCTCCTCATCCACTGGCCTATTTTTTTGTCCTTCATATTTTTGTACCGCGCACTACAGCGTACAATATTTGGCAACCAGTCAGCTCACTTCAGCCATTGGCTCACTCGCATTGTCAATCTGCTTTTTCATAAGGAACACTATAATTATTTTGATTAATTAAAATCTTTGAAAAACATAATTAGAAAACAAAGATAAGAACATTTTCTAAAAACATGCTGTCAGGACACCGATGGGGATCATAAAAGTTCATATGATAAAATACTACAAGAAATTTGTACCAATAAAAATTGTAGTAAAGTGCATTGTTGTCGGACGAGCACATTTCATGAATAAAGTCTATTATATATAGATGAAAGTTTTTCCTCTAACTTAAGACAGAAACTTTACCAGCCTAATGTTCAAAAAAATATTGACTGTGTTCAATGCCTCTCCATGATGACTTTTCTGCATGTTCGCACCTCCAGGTTGTTAAGAGATCTGTGGAATAGCTGCCTGCCTTCCCTATGGAACGTCAACACAGACATATGACAAGAATGAAGGTTTCCTTTCCAGTGGTACAAAGGCTACACGTAGGACCTATCACAAGGAGCAAATCTGAACTCAAATTAGTTCCCTTCAGTGCCAGGGCCTACTGTGGCAATGTGTGATTTTGAGACTAGTCTACAGTACCCTGGCAGGCATTTTGAGTGAGGCCATTTTTCCTATTTACTTGTAAATGCACGTTCCGAAAGAATAAGACCAAACTGAAGGAGGCCTCCGCCCACTCTCCAGCTGCTCTTACTGGCTTCACACAGTATGGCTATATTTTGTGCCCCCTACCAACCATTGCTGCTCATACACCATTCTGCAGTTCTTCACTTCTATACCACTGCTGTAAGCTGAAGTGTGCAGTGAGTCCTGTGGCCCAAGCAGTATTTATCAATGGCTTCAGCCAATGTTGATATGTGTCAAGCCTTCTCCTGCATCATTCACTTCCTGACACTAGTGTAACTGATGGAAACAGCTTGCAAGTATTAGTGTGTCAGTCCTTATTTGGTCTTTTTATGTTAATAGACAAGGGGATGTGTCATAGGTCGATGAACCTTTTGACTACGCTTAGAGTGATTCCACCATAAGTCCCTAAATTCAGTGCAAATACATCAGCATAATCAATAAACATTGACAAACCTCTTCTTCAGACTCATTAATTATCACGCACCATGACCCATTTGGTCATGAATAACCACACCATTTAGTAAAAGTTAGAAAATGTATTTCCCTAGATTAACAATGCTAAGATTGCATAAATCAATCTCAAAATCAACTGATAGACATACACAAATAACACTGGCTGACCAAATCTTCTAAAGAGTCTCAATTTAGCTAAGGCATTGACTGTCAAGCATTCCAGAATCACGGTACAAATCAATTAACAAGAATAACTGCGGTAGAAATAACATACATTTAGATTTAGAAAATGAACAACACAAATTCTTTTAGTAATGATTTGTTAGCATTTTCTGTGTCTCTCTCTCTACCATCAGATTAGAATAGCATGTTTGGGCTTCATGCAAATTTTTTTTGTCAAAGGTAATTTGGAAAAACATCTAGCTATGGCTCTATCAAAAATAGCGGCTGGTACATAAGACAAGTAATAAAAGCTGCAACCACAACAATAGCTTTTTGTTATACCTTTCCTCAATATGGATCGGCAAGCTGCGATTCTCTTCGTCAGTTGGACATCCATCTGGTCATCTTCAACAAAGGGACAATGAAAGGGAATGGCTCAGACATAGGGGTCTCTACTCAATCTGAACCATGTAAGAATCAATCTCTAACGGGCAGCCTCAAATTATTTAGCCATCAAGATTCAAAGTTAAAGTTAAAAATAAAGTCATCAGGAACTGATCAGCTCCCAAAAACAGAGCATCTACAGAGGAAATCAAATTCGGAAAATCGCATTTTTTCTCTGTGCAGTCAGGATAAGTTAAAATCACCAAAAGAACTTCCCACATTACCACTGGTTAGAAAATCGTACGTTTACAGTCAATCCAATAAGAATTGAACCCCAAATCTATGATATAACTAAACTGTCTTCACCCGTTCCCATCGTCAGACTCGTCAGGTAACTTTCTTGTATCCATTCATACTCTAGTCAGTGCGTCCATTGTTGATTCCTGGGAACATTACTGTCTCACGCATCAAGTTAACATTGTATCAAATACTAATAGAGGACATTCTAGCAAGCAGTTCTCATGTGAAAGTTAAAGACATCGCTAAACGTTTGTTCAACTCAATGTGAACAATACATCTTTATTTTCTAAACATGCATTCACGATTTTATTTTTTTATTCAGACATTGCAGTTTAACATGAAGCTGTGCAAACTAGGCCCAAACCTTGCTAATTTAAGGCCTACAATTAATAAGCAAACACATAACATCAAACCATTATTATAACACACTACCAGAAACATTTTCTACATATATGCTTTGAATAAACATTAGTATTGCATTTACTAAAAACATTATGAATTTCATGGCGGCTACTCAAGCGGGGATCATTTTCCAACTTGCATATTAATTTCTTTATTACTCTAATTTTATGCAAATTGATAACTCACAACATGTAAAATTAATTAGTGTTAAATTCCGTGTTCATAATCCCTCCTCTGATGACTCTGATGACTAAATATGTCATCACACTTTCATTACCCCAAATGTTTTGTTCATATAAAATTTGCTCTCCGTGTAAATTGTATTTCTTCCTTCCCTTTTCGAATTTTCACTAAATAATCTTTCGATTAAAATTTTTCTCTCCTCTAATCATTTTTCTCATTTTAATCACATGGTATAGACTATAAATTCCCCATGTTCCAAATAGACAAATCACAATAATCAATATTATTTGTGTTATTTTCAAAATTATCCCTTTCCCCTAGGTTGCCAAGCCAAAACCCCACAGAAGCAAAACCTTTGCTAACTTTTTCCCAAACTCCAGGTTCTTTCATCTCATTTAAGTCAGTGCTCTCATTAGTTGGATTGTTAATTAAGCTTCTAAACTCTTTGCAATTATTAGATCCGAATGTGCAACAATATTGCACATTCAGCATTTTACAGACTCTGCCCTGCTTTGCTAAAAGGATGTCTAGTGCAAGTGGGTTCTGAAGAGTAATAATCTTACTGCAGCCATTTCTGTATCCATTAGGATCATGACTCCTGAGAATTTTGTCAGCATGTTATCCACAATAGTAGACAACTTTTGAATATTTACTGCATTCATAATAACTCACACTGAAGGAATCGTTGCTCCAAAAATATCTCCCACTATGCCAGAGGAAGATTCTCGCTTTTGTCTAACATGATGTAATTCAGTCAGTTTAGGTACTTTGTTCAGGTTCTCAAGTTGAAAAATCTTTAGGAAAACTATTCCCAAATAGCATGTGCCATACTATCCTCCTGGGAGAAGATAATACACATTTTGTCCACAGATGTAATATACTCCTGGAACTGCTGGGTCTTATCCATTTAACATAAATGCCCACTTACTCTGAAAGAAAAACACATGTATACATCCACTCGTTCCCACGAACAACATATACGTTCTAGATTTAGGCCTATATACACATAGCTTCCCTATGTGTTGTGCATCTAAAGCTAATTTCCTTTGTGTCATTAAATGCATGATTATTTCTAAATGTTCTTTTCTCTAAGCCCTTTCCTAATAATCTCCTTTAGTGCTTTTCTCCTATTGTCTGTCTGATCTAGGAAGCTCTTTTTTAAAGGTCTCAGCAAGCATGTCAAGTTATTGCAATAGGCATTCGCTGTGCCAAATGTTAATATAGGTTCAAAGAATCCTCTCACTAACCCTATATTATTTTCCTTGGCTACTCTACTCAGGTACTTAATTATAGGAACAAATGAAAACACAGCATTGTGGTTGGAATAGAAATATTGAATGTACCTCTGGTTATAGAATCTTGTTAGTAAAAGACTACATCGTATTCCATAAGTAAGAGGCTAACTATGGTAAGAAACTCCTTCCTCAACTGATGAAGGAATCTACGTGCACACATAACATTCTCTCGCATTCATTGTCTCCACATACTCACGCAATAAGCAATAGAAAATGCTAGAAAAAAGATCTCCTTGGTTGTTGTCTACATGCAAATATTTCTCATCTAACCTGAACCTCTCTACTGCTTTACAAAGCTCATTTCATTTTCCTCCTTCACATGCCAACATATTGACCTGGGATTTCTCTATCAAAACAAAAATGCAAAAACTAATTCTACCATTCACTTGTTACATACACGCATTCAGGACCCGCGTACCTTCGATTTGCAATTTGTTTTCTTTTCAATCTGCGATCTCCACTTAACTCTCCATCACTTAAATCTTCTTTTCTTGTTATGTCTACTTCCTCCTCAATTGTTGTCACTGTAATTGCTTCTTTCCTCTTTGGTTGAGATTTCAGCCATTTATCGCCTTTCAGTGGACTTTTTGTCAATGCTCCTTTCAGGGTTGGACTTGTGATTTTTTTTTCTGTGCTGCAGGATTTACTCTTGATGTACCCGCTACTGGTTCCTGAAGAGTCAGATCGTTTTGGCTTTGATCCGCCTCAACTACTTTCCCCTCAAGGACTGCTGTTTGCTCTGTTTGTCTCTCAAGACCATCTGCTTCTGGGAGAGCCCACCTCTGACTAGACTCTCCTGTCACTTCAGTCAAGGCTGGTCTATTGTCACCCTACTGTATTCCTTCTGTTTCGTCTCTCACAGGAGTATTTGGACTAATTTCAGTTTGCTCAGTCAGCCTCTGATTCTCCTGTTTCTGTCTCCAACTCTGGAGCTGGTCTGGATGTTGTTGGTACTCTCAACAACCCTTCTTTGTTGTCCAAAGAACACAGTACTCTCTGAGTATGACTTGCGTGGATCCAATTTGGAACTTCAGCGCACTTCACAGCTGTACTAATAACCAGTACTACTTGGTAGGGGCTTTTCCACTGAGGCTCCAAGCACGTCTTTCTCACATGTTTTCTGATCACAAACCAGTCTACTGTGTTCAGGTTGTGGCTTTGATTTGCAATGGTTGCAGTGTGGTAGCCTCCACCTGATGAGAGTAATTACCTGGTGCAATAAAGTCTGCATTTCTGGTGTTTATCTGGACATCTGCAACAAGCACCAAAATCTGCATGTTATTAAACATTAACTGGAAACAGACGCAATTTACTGCAACTAATACATTTCAAACCCAAGGGTATCATATTTTATTTAGTATTGTAACATATGACTATCCCTTCAGGGTACTCATTAACAGGCATTTATACAGCACACGTCAAGCATGTACAGTGCCTCCAAAGTGGGTCCCAGTTAGAAGGACAAAAGTTACAAATGTCAAAAAACTCCTTGGTATTCATGTAACTCTTTGTTGAACATGAAGATCATGTAGAAGTAGATAGGTAAGGCATCAACGTCCATCTGACATCAGGAAAGAGGAAAGAACAAAGCAAAATCATCCAATAGACGAATAAAAGGGGTTCCATGCGGCAAAGGCCAAAATTCAGACACAAAAACATTTGCAAGTGAGCAATGGATGTGAAAAAAATATTGGAACAATGCATTGTGACACATCCTTCACTTTTTAATGCCTCCTTTATGTATGATTAAAACTTGAATTGACTCGATGTGAGGGGATACTACTTTGTCTTGGAATGGGATCCTCAGTGAGAAATCTCTGGATTGGAAACAATCATGCACGGAGTAACTAGTAAGCATTTTTTGCATCCAATTTTGGCATTTTACTGGGACATTTTTACTATTTGTGTGATTCCAGCATCCTTCCAGTTAGTGACAGAAATGGGTGTGAAGCCAATGCTGGATCCCAGACAGCTAAACATTTCTGAAAAGTAGACAAAATTCTGAATTCAGCAAGGGGTCATTTGTGTAGATCCTTCAAGGTTTTCCTACAGAAAGTAACAGCCAAAATAAAAATATATTGAAATTGAGGTGAAAAAACAGCCATTTCTGTCCACATTTTCTTCTTTAACTTTTTCCAGCTATGGTAGATTTTTGAAAGCAATATACTGTTACGTCTGCTGGACTCTGCAGGTTGCATGGATATATAGGACTTGTAGGTTCATCAAGAGCCCTAGGTACCGAGAGCCAATAGAGGAGCTGCACCTTGCAGTGGGTTTTCATTGTATACTGGGTTTACAGCAATTCGTTTGCTGAAATATAAAGAGTGAAAAATAGGTATCAAGGAAACCTTTGTATTTCCAAAATGGGCACAAGATAAGGTGTTGAGAAGCAGTAGTTATTTGCACATCTCTAAGTTCTCCATACTAGCATGTGTATTGCAGGGAATTTCTTTAAATACACATCTTTTTTACACACTGCCTTACATTTGGAAGGAAAAATGTAGAGAAAGACAATAACAGTTGTTCTTCTATTCTGTGTTCCCCCAAGTCGCCCGATAAAAATGGTACCTCACTTGTGTGGGTAGACCTACTGCCTGCAACAGGAAACACAACATGGACACATCACATTTTTGCAATGAAATGTAATGTGTTTTTTGGAAAGTGCCTAGCTGTGGATTTTGGCCTTAGCTCAGCCGGCACCTAGGGAAACCTAACAAGCCTGTTCATTTTTGAAAACTAGACACCTAGGGGAATCCAGGATGGGGTGACTTGTGGAGCTCTCACCAGGTTCTGTTACCCAGAATTCTTTGCAAACCTCAAAATTTGGCAAAAAAAAACATTTTTCCTCACGTTCGGTGATAGAAAGTTCTGGAATCTGAAGGGAGCCACAAACTTCCTTCTACCCAGCATTCCCCCAGGTCTCTTAATAAAAATAGTACCTCACTTGTGTGGGTAGGCCTAGTGTTCGCGACAGGGAATGGCCCAAAACACTACATGGACACATCAAAATTATCAAATACAAAACTACCTGCTTTTGCAGGGGGGGCACCTGCGTTTTTGGTACTGGGCTCAGCAGTCATCTAGGGAAACCTACCAAACCTAGACATTTCTGAAAACTAGACACCCAAGGGAGTCCAGGGGGGTATGACCTGCGTGTATCCCCCAGTGTTTTCTTACCTAGCATCCTCAGCAAACCTCAAATTTAGGTAAAATAATAAATTTTCCCCACATTTCTGTGTGGGATGGCTGCAACAGCACAAATTTTCTACCGCCCAACGTTCCCCTCAGTCTCCAGATAAAAATGATACCTCACTTGTGTAGGTGGGCGAAGTGCCTGTGACACGGAAGAGCAAAAACATGTTGAAATTGAGGGTGAACCAAAGCAGGTTCAAAAGGGCAGTTTGGAAAAAACGTTTTTAGGCTGAGAAGTGGGGCAGAATTTGTATAGGTATAGATGCAACGATACTGTGTGGTAGGAATTTTGTAGAATCCTGCAGATTCCAGAAGGGTCCATCACAAAAATGTGGGAAAAATGTGTGATTTCAAGCAAAGATGGAGGTTTGCAGGGCATCGTGGGTAAGAAAAAGGTGCGGGTGCAGTGAAGCACACCTTCCTGGACTCACCCAGATGTTTAGCTTTCAGATGTGTTTAGGTCTCGTAGATTTTTCTACATGGCAGCGTCCCATATTCCAAAAAGTGCAGCCTTCACCATTCCAAGTGGGATAATTTTGAGAGTTCGACCAGCTCTCATGGCCAAAATGTAAAACCAAAACAATCAAATGTCCTCTTGTTTGCCGTTGGGATAAGATCTTTTAGTGTGGAGGGAGAGAGCTGAAAGACTATTACCCCCTTCAGTTGGGGTGGGGACATAACCATGCCAATACTGGGTGGTAGCCATGACCCCACATAATTTTTTTCCCTGGCACCTAGTAGGCTTTCTGCAACCCCCCCACGGTAATGGATTGCGCTTGGACGTCATTGATGTCACTGGGGGAGGGAGGAGGTATGGGTGACAGGGGAAGTGCTTCCCCTGCCATCCCTGACCGGGAGAGGGGGGTGGGAGGCCCATGGGGGAGCGCTATCACTCGCCCATGGGCCAGGTGCAGGACGAGCTGGTCTCACCACCGGCACAGCAGAGCTGCAACCGAGGGCAAGACCAGCTCGCCCATGGAATGTAAGGGGTTAAAGTAAATAAAAACAAAGTGCGATGGTGGGGTCAATGCTGGGCGTGCCATAGCTCTTTGCTTTTATGCACTTTAAAATGATACATAACAGTTTGTGTTGCCGTGTAGCATCTTTAAGAGTTACTGACAATGCAAAGAGGTCTCGCATAGGCAAAACCTATTGGCTATGCCAATGCTTGTTAATGTAGGCATGCCTCTCATGCAATTTGTTGTAATGGAAAGTGCAACAAGATGACACATTGGCAGTGGAAAACGCTGCCTGGATCAAATGATTTCTGTGAAAACGTAAGTTTTAATGTCTATACTTTCTGATGATGCATCTCGAAAGTCAAAATAATGCGGATTTCATGCAAGTGTCTTTACATCTGTTGCAAAATCCCTCTAACGAAAGCTAGAGAGTGAGGAAGGTATTTTCCAACATCAAAGCATGATTCAGTACCAACTACCCAGAGCTCACAGAAACCAAGATTGAGTTTCTGATTGTGGACACTGACAGGTGACTAGAAGTGAGAAAGTTAGAAAATCATTTTAGACTAGGTAAGACTGACATTTTATTTATTAACCGCAGTAAAACACTTGGGCTCTCATTGGGAGAGGCCTCATAACATCCTACTGGGTGGAACAATGAGTTTCAAGCAAAAAGTATATAACGAGGCCTGAGTTTTTCTGTGTTGTTTTCCGTAGACAAAGCCTCTAGGTGAAATCTGGAGTACTTTGTCCACAGAAAAGACCCAGAGTTATAGGTTCACAAGTATAAATCAGTGCATCACCAGTGATGTCTACGCTATGCCATATTTTGTAGGGAACTATAGAGGATCAAAATGTGGTCCAATGGCAATACTGCAAACCGGTATTACTGAGACCAATGCCTGTGTTAATGGCAATGCTAATTGTGATGATAAGGGCCTAAGAATTTAAGCAGACTTCTATCTGCCTTTGGATGACCAACACCATCAGCTTCTTGTCAGATTATCATTTCAGTCTATTGAGGAGACAGAGAACAATGGGTTATCATCCTTACCAGATGTCATTATCAGGTTTGCACTTGTAAATGGACAATAGTCTCTGGAATCTGCCACATGGTCTACTGCTGGTTTTAACTCATATCAAGCTTTTTTCATCCCACATTTTGAAAGGTATTTCACGGAATCTCTCAGTGAAAAAATAAAACAGGAGTCACAGTTTTTACACTACACTTGTAATTGCCTTTTGAGAGCTAAAAATAACAAACTATTGTTTTTGCTCAAATGAAGATAGATGAAAGCAGGTGGTTTACTTTGTTTCCTACATAGTGACGGCTTCAGTGTTGGTTGATCTGGCCTGACGGGCACTGTGGCACTGCCAGATGGACTGGCATGAAAGGGCCAGTGTGAGGTTGTTTGTAGATCACGCCTGAGACAGCACATGAGCTGTTGATTGCAAGAAATTTTGTTTGCCAAACAAAACTTAACAAGCACTGGCAAAGCCAATAGGTCCTGCCTATGGGTGAGCTATTGGCTTTGGCAATCAGGTGGGGGTGGTGAACAGGAGGGTGGCTGGGGCTGGTGAACAGAAGAGTGAATTAATTTGTTAAATGGTAGAATGGATGGCGTGGCGATCAGCAGGGTGAAATTAACTTGGTAAATGCAGGGGCGGCTCCTTCACATTGGCGAAGGAGTGGTGACCCCTGGCTGAGCCGGCAGCGGAAAAATAAAACAATAGTTCATTATCGTCTTATTTTTCTGATGTTGGCTCAGCCAGCAGCATGTGATGGGAGGGGTGGCTGGACCACAGGAGGGGGAAGAGGAGAGGAGGAGGAGGACAGAGTGCACCACAGTGTGCATGTGTGTTTGGCCGGCCGTATTAGGACGGCAAACACACATGCACACTTAGGTTTCTCCAGCCCAGCTGTGTTTAATAGCCGGGCTGGAGAAACTGCACAGGCCCCAGGGTTGTTTCTGAGCAGCATTCCAAGCTGCTCAGACCAATCTTGACGCTGCTTTCATCTTAGCTTTAGCATGAAAGCAGCTCCAGGATTGCTGGTGTCCCAGTGAATGCTGGGACACCACATCGAGGGAAGAGGAGCGATGAGGTAGGCAGCGGAAACAGCGGCGTCTGTTAAAATAAGTTCGTTTTTTTTACAATTTTCATCCCCCTTGCCCTTCCCCTTGAGATTTGGGGTGGCCGCTGCTGGGTAAATGGGAGGGCGAGTGTTAAATGGGAAGGCGGATTAATTATTGATTAAGTGTGCGCGCATTTAGTTGAACATGCAGGAAACAATATTTATTCAGTCTAGTCATGAAACATATTAGTCTAACAAGACTACCTAGCAGTCACTCAACCATTATGATAACATGTTTGTTGTGATAGTACAAATAACAAAAAGACATGTAGCACGTGCACACGGAGTAGAAGAATGGCTCCACAGATGCCTGCTGGCCCAATCTGCTTGCAATGTTGGGGTTGTCTTCTGGGATACATCTGACTTTCTTGATGTCTGTGCAGTACCAGTTGTCTCTGTGAAGCTAGCAAGCACTACTGCTAAGTGTATTGTACCTGCTTAGTGTTTAAGGGAAAGTCACACCACTGTTATTGTACAGGTTATGTACCTGAGGGAAAACGTGCCAAGTTGCTAGCCATACTGCACCAGTTCTTTGTGTGCTACAGCAGTCCTGTCTCTTAAGGCTGCATGACTTTCTAGCTAATACGTGGAAAGTGGATGTGCATTATGTTTATTTTGCCCTCCAAATTTAGCCATGAACAAACAAACCATAACTTCTAACACACTCAGCTGGGCATGTTCAAAGTTCAGCATTAAACGTTTTACCAGGTTATGGAAAATGAGGGGGCACCTCCACTTCCCTATTTTTCTCAAAGAGGGGGGCATTTAAAACTTTGTACTCCACTGGTGTAGGGTGTGTGGGAGGGGGACAGGTAAGGTGTCATATTCCTTGTACGGGGAAAATATACTCCTTGCACCACCATACAAGGGGCAGATTCTCGACTATGCAATATACAACTGGGATATGGAGGCTAGATTGAAAAACTGGTGCTACTGTGGGTGAGGAGAGCTGGTACAGTGGTTTTTAGATCTATAAGTGGAAGGTGAAGTGTAGGCTTATATATTGATTGCCATGTTGGGAACAAGGCTGCATTTATAGCCTAGAGGGTGCATGGAGGCTAAGAAAAGAGTGTTAAAGGGGAATTCTGTTTAAGGGTATGAGTTGGGAGACGTAGTGATAGAGAGTGTTGGGACTGTCGTAGACCAGAAGGGAATCTAAAAAGGGGTGGGTTTTTAGATTGTCTTTCCATGGGTTTTTCATGGGGTTTCTAGACAGAGGGGTTTTTTGCAAGACCGCCGAGGGACCGCTGTGCGGAAGACCGCCAGTGTAGACGGTTTGCCGCTTGGCGTATTATGACTGTTGGCTGCTCTCCGTCGTTATTCCGACGGAGAGCCGCCAACAGCCATACTTGCGGGCGGCGGGGAAGTGGAGGTTGCTCCACCTCCACCGCCACGCCAACAGAACACTGCCCAGAGAATCACGTCCTGTGATTCGCCGTGGCGGTGTTCTGTTGGCGGTGTGGTGTCGGCGGAGCTGCCCCCATGGCTCCCGTCCCCTCCCGGAGGATCGGCAGACCAGGTAAGTCGATCGTCCATTAGGGGAGGGGGGTGGGGCGGTGTTGTGTGTTGTGTGGGTGCATGGGGGTGTGTGTGTGTGTATGTAGAGGGGGTGTGTGAGTGCGTGTATGCTTGCGGGGGTGTTGTGTGTATGGGAATGAGTGCGTATATGTCTGTGGGTATGTCTGTATGGATGTGTGCATGTATGTTTGAATGTGGGTGTGCGTGTCTGACTGTGTGTGTGGATGTAGGCATGTATGTCGGGGTGTGTGCGTGTGTGTGTTGGTGGTGCCTGCATGTGTGTCGGCATGTGTGAGTAATGTTATGTGGGGGGTCGGGTGGGGAGGGGGGCCCTGCCACCTTTGGGGGTAGCAGGGGTGGTGGGGGGTGTAGGGGAGGGGGTCAGGTGGGGTTGGGGGAGACCCCTATCAGTGCCAGGGAAGGAATTCCCTGGCACGGATAGTGCTTACCGCCATGGATTTCATGGCGATTCAAACCGCTGGAAATTCACGGCGGTAAGCCGGGTCCAAATACCGCCGGCGGTATAGTGACGGCCGCCGGGCTGGAGACCCAGGTCTCCAGCCCGGCGGTCGTCTCCGCCCTGGCGGGCGGGATGGAGAACCGGCGGATGACCATGGCGGTAACCGCCATGGTCATAATACACCAAGGTAAGACCGCCAGCCTGTTGGCTGTCTTACCTCCGGTTCTCCGCCATCCGACAGGGTTGTAATGACCCCCAGAGTGTCTCCAGTAGTTTCTAAATTGTTGTGTGCTGGGAGTCTTTGGTTTGTGTAAGTTATTATGCCTGGGGTACAGGCCCCAGGGTTGTTTCTAAGCAGCATTCCAAGCTGCTCAGACCAATCTTGACACTGCTTTCATGTTAGCTTTAGCATGAAAAAGGCTCCAGGATTGCTGGTGTCCCAGTGAATGCTGGGACACCACATCGAGGGAAGAGGAGCGATGAGGTAGGCGGCGGAAACAGCGCATCTGTTAAAATAAGTTCGTTTTTTTTACAATTTTCACCCCCCTCGCCCTTCCCCTTGAGATTTGGGGTGGCCGCTGCTGGGTAAATGGGAGGGCGAGTGTTAAATGGGAAGGCGGATTAATTATTGATTAAGTGTGCGTGCATTTAGTTGAACATGCAGGAAACAATATTTATTCAGTCTAGTCATGAAACATATTATTCTAACAAGACTACCTAGCAGTCACTCAACCATTATGATAACATGTTTGTAGTGACAATAGAAATAACAAAAAGACATGTAGCACGTGCACACGGAGTAGAAGAATGGCTCCACAGATGCCTGCTGGCCCAATCTGCTTGCAATGTTGGGGTTGTCTTCTGGGATACATCTGACTTTCTTGATGTCTGTGCAGTACCTGTTGTCTCTGTGAGGCTAGCAAGCACTACTGCTAAGTGTATTGTACCTGCTTAGTGTTTAAGGGAAAGTCACACCACTGTTATTGTACAGGTTATGTACCTGAGGGAAAACTTGCCAAGTTGCTAGCCATACTGCACCAGTTCTTTGTGTGCTACAGCAGTCCTGTCTCTTAAGGCTGCATGACTTTCTAGCTAATACGTGGAAAGTGGATGTGCATTATGTTTATTTTGCCCTCCAAATTTAGCCATGAACAAACAAACCATAACTTCTAACACGCTCAGCTGGGCATGTTCAAAGTTCAGCATTAAACATTTTACCAGGTTATGGAAAATGAGGGGGCACCTCCACTTCCCTATTTTTCTCAAAGAGGGGGGCATTTAAAACTTTGTACTCCACTGGTGTAAGGTGTATGGGAGGGGGACAGGTAAGGTGTCATATTCCTTGTACGGGGAAAATATACTCCTTGCACCACCATACAAGGGGCAGATTCTCGACTATGCAATATACAACTAGGATATGGAGGCTAGATTCCAAAAATGGTGCTACTGTGGGTGAGGAGAGCTGGTACAGTGGTTTTTAGATCTATAAGTGGAAGGTGGAGTGTAGGCTTATATATTGATTGCCATGTTGGGAACAACGCTGCATTCATAGCCTAGAGGGTATATGGAGGCTCAGAAAAGAGTGTCAAAGGGTAATTCCGTTTAAGGGTATGAGTTGGGAGACGTAGTGAAAGAGAGTGTTGCGATTGTCGTAGACCAGAAGGGAATCTAAAAAGGGGTGGTTTTTTTTTATTGTCTTTCCAGGGGGTTTTCATGTGGTTTCTAGACAGAGGGGGTCATTCTGACCCCGGCGGTCTGAGACCGCCGGTGCCAGGGTCGGCGGGAGCACCGCCCACAGGCCGGCAGTGCCCCGCAGGGCATTCTGACCGTGGCGGCTTGGCCGCGGTCAGATCTGGAAAACCGGCGGTCTCCCGCCGGTTTTCCGATGCCCCTGAGAATCCTCCATGGCGGCGGAGCGCGGTCCGCCGCCATGGGGATTCTGACACCCCCTACCGCCATCCTGTTCCTGGCAGGTCTCCCGCCAGGAACAGGATGGCGGTAGGGGGTGCCGCAGGGGCCCCCGTAAGAGGGCCCCACAAAGTATTTCAGTGTCTGCTATGCAGACACTGAAATACGCGACGGGTGCCACTGCACCCGTCGCACCTTCCCACTCCGCCGGCTCAATTCTGAGCCGGCGTCCTCGTGGGAAGGGTGATTTGCCCTGGGCTGGCGGGCGGCCTTTTGGCGGTCGCCCGCCAGCCCAGGGCAAATCCCAAAATACCCTCAGCGGTCTCGCGACCGCGGAGCAGTATTTTGGAGGGGGGAACTCTGGCGGGCGGCCTCCGCCGCCCGCCAGGGTTAGAATCACCCCCACAGTGTCTCCAGTAGTTTCTAAATTGTTGTGTGCTGGGAGTCTTTGGTTTGTGTAAGTTATTATGCCTGGGGTACAGGGTAAAACTGCAGGGTGTAGTGAGGGGATCAAATACTAAAATTGTGGAAGAGCAAACGTAATCCCCTTAATACCAGGGGATTATTTATTTGTAATGTAAGCAGTCCCAACCCAATTTCAAGACTGTTTACGATTATGGCTCCAAGGTTTCCATTTTTACTGATTTGTACAGAGAAATACAGATAGAAACTATGTGGTTTATATCTGCATTTATTTTTCAAAGCGGAAAAATATTGAAATTCTGGCTTTTTTAAGTGACTCTGTGCTCTTTCATGAAATACAAGGCCAACGTCTGAGCGGATAACGATTGGGGAATCCAAAAACAGGAAAGAATTTTCTTAACTAATGGCCTATTTTAACATACAGTTATAGTATGTGGATGTGTTGGAATGCTATATTTGGCTGCTTAATTTGCTAATATGAGACAATCATCGTAGTATGAGAGCACAATTATCACTTAAATAAATATGAAAATATACGATTTTATAACCTATTTTTTTCACAAAACACAAAATAAATGTGGATTATTGCTAATAAGATTTCCCAAAAATCAATATGGATAAATAAAGACTGAAATGTTCAAAAATAAATACCATAAAACCGGGAGCCCTACATACAATGCATAATTATAGAATAGTGCAGACTTCCATTTTGGCCTCCTGTCTGGTTTTTAAATCTCAAAGCTGCAACTACTCGAGATTTCAAAAAGGGACCCTTTTTATTTTTAAAATATCTACTGAAAGACGAACAGTTATTTACTCTGGCACTACTGAATAAGGACCGTTACAACGTGAGAATGTATTTCCTAGGTCAGTGGTGTGAAGCATTTTTCGGGTGGCTTTTAGTAGGGAAAGAGACACAGCTATAATATGACTACTTCTCAATTCCACGTAGGGTGCGGGTGGTGGTATTATTTAACTGTAAGTAAAGCCTATTTTGTTATGCCATGCCTTTATCCAATCAACTTTAAATAGACTAAAGTTCTGATTTAGATATTGGCGGAAGAGTTATTCCTTCATAATGGAGACAGACATCCCGCCTGCCGAAATCTAAGTCCTATAGGACATAATGGGATTTAGATTTTGGCGGATAGGATTTCTGTCACCGTTGTGACGGAGTAAATTGTTGTGATGCTATTAATTGTGTTTGACCAATGACTTTTTGTTTCACCACTGCGCATATTAGTTGCTCAATGTTAACCCGCCAAGTTGTAACCACCGTGCGGCCGCCAATGCAGCCACACTCCCGCGGTGCCCATTATGACAAACAGAGTTTCCGCCCGCCGGCCCAGCTGGGATGTGGTCCACAACATGGGATCCGGCTCCAAAAGGAGCCAGCGGTGTTGCGGCCGTGCGACGGGTGCAGTTGCACCCGACGCGCTTTTCACTGTCTGCAGAGCAGACAGTGAAAAGCAGCATGGGGCCCTGTCAGAGGGCCCCTGCACTGCCAATGCCAGTGGCATGGGCAGTGCAGAGGCCCCCAGGGGCCCCGCGACTCACCTTACTGCCAGCCTTTTCCTGGCGGTTCAAACTGCCAGGAAAAGGCTGGCAGTAGGGGGACTCGTAATCCCATGGTCAGCGCTGCCCTGGCGGATTACTACCGCCGGGTCCATTATGGCGGGCCGCGGCGAAGTACCGCCAGAGTGTTGGCGGTGCTTCCGTCATTTCAGCCCTGGCGGTCCTGTACCGCCAGGGTTGAAATGACCCCCTACATGTTGTATTCAGTTTAGCAGCCTATTGGCTTTAACCTGGAGTTAGCCATTACATTCTGTATTTAGGTCTGTTGCCTATTGGCTTTAACATGGCATTAGCCATTACATTTTGTATTCAGTTTAGCTGCCTATTGGCTTTGACATGGCATTAGCCATTACATTCAGTATCCAGTTTAGCTGCCTATTGGCTTTGACATGGCATTAGACATTACATTCTGTATTCAGTTTAGCTGCCTTTTGGGTTTGACATGACATTAGACATTACATTTGATATTTAGGTTAGCTGCCTATTGGCTTTAACGTGGGGTTAGACATTGCAGATGAGCTGTGTTTTTCCAAGCTGTGTTTTTCCACAAGATGGACCAAGCTGTTTTCTTCACACCAGACCTTAGCTGATAAGAGCACGTAGATTTTGTGTTTACCTCGCAATCCAGTCTGAGAGCTCGGGGGCTCGCGAGAATTGGCCACTCTCCAGGGTCCTTCGGTTCTCACACTGAGTTTGCTTTTAAGGATGACTCTGGGCTACAGCAGGGTAGATTGAATCTGCTTTGACTTCATACAGGAGCTAGACGTCAGTTGCCTGTCCCCCGTTTGGGTAGAGAATCTCTTTCTCACAGTTGACCGGAGTCATCAACTTACAGACCCCAGAAAGATGAAGCTGAGCTATATGCCCTACATTGATGAATTTTGACTTTCATGCTTTGCTTTGAAGTTATGCTGTAATATAATCACATCTATTTGCTGTGTATATTGCAACTGAGAAGTACTTTGATATATTTTGCTTTCATTGCTGCGTCTACTTTTGAACGTGTGCTTCCAATCTACTAATTTTGTCTCTCAGGAACCTCGTGGTGGGGAATTAATAACAATAAATGTCTTCTTTAAACTCATAAGTGCATTCCAGAGAGGTTCTTTAAGCTTGGTTATGAGATAAGAGGGAAAGCAGAACATTTTGTCGTTAGTCGTCAGTCTGGGAGTCAAATTGGAAATTGGAAGTGCACTATTTAAAAGTGTAATTGTTTTTTGTTGTTTAGAGGATTACAGAAGCACGGCAGACCATGTTTGAAAATGCATGTGAAGTTAAACTGCCTTATGGTGCTGTGAGAAACATGTTTTCTTGCTGAGATAAAGCATATTTAGAAAATGTACCTTTTGAAAGAAATGATGTTCCTTTTGTTGTTGACAGAAGCGTTTGGATACTTTTATCTGCTTACAGAAAAATGCAGGAGAGATGTAGGCAGTTAGAACATGAAAATAAGAATTTACGAGAGCAAATTAGCCAGAACACATTAATGCAAGATACTGCTGAAATCTATAAAACTGCTGTTTTAGAAGAATCTGGCTTTTCCCATTCCAGTAATGAGGGGGTTAAGACAGCTGTGAGCCACTCTGAACCTCCGTGTGAGCAGAGCATAGAGCAAAACACCCCGCATTCCTTAACTGATAACACTGAGAACAGAGCTCAGAATGTTATTTGCAGACCGCTTCTGCAAAGAAAAATTAATTACATGGCAGAAGTACCGTCGCAAAATGTGCAGTTACTGGCACAAGTAAAACAAAAGATTTTAGAGTTTCTACTGAGTTTCATTAGCTTGTTTGATTTTTGGAAACAGTATAGCCCTCATCTGAGTGAAATCCTAACACTTTGGTATAAAGTCACTAGGAAAAAATATAAGCAGCTGCGCGCTTTTAATTTGACAAATGAAATAATTCGGACTTTAGGTTTCTGCGCAGTGCAAGAGGGAAACACTGATTTACATGTAAATAAGGAACAGGGGTGGACAAGAGTGCCCCTGGAACCTTGGTGTATGGAAACTGAAATATCAAGCACGCAGTGGGTGATGAATTCACCTAAATCTCACAGTTTAGGACAGGTACAGGAGGCTAGTATCATACACTGGATCTGGTACATGCAAGACAGGGCTAGAGTCACTGCAGCCCTACATGAACAGGTGTCACAAGCCCCTTTTCAGGATGTGGAGAGGGTGCAGGGAGTACCACAAGTAAAAGAGTCACCAGTGAAATTGAGTGCACCATTGGAATTTGTGTCCCCTGAGGATAAAAAGCGTGTGTGTTTGACTAATGATTACAATCCAGTTACTGAAAAGTGGTTTTCTAGCACAGGAGAAGGAACAGTGTTGTACAATGTGTGTCAGACTTTAAAGCAAGAGCTGCTTGTGATGTGTCATTTTTACACTGATTCTTGGTTCACTGCCAATGGTCTAGCCGTTTGGCCCAACTTGTCAAAAATGCAGTGAATGGAGGTTTGGTAAAGAAGGAGTCTGCCCCAGCCCTTCCGACAGTGCAAGAAAAGGGAAGCTGTGGTGCAGCAGATAAAAACCTCAGTGCTGAGGTGTGGGTTGAAGACCCAGATGACCCTCCAGAACCTGCAGAAATCATAACAAAGGGCCCCTAAAACATCCTGCTGATTATAAAACAAGGAAAGGAAGAGGAAGGGCACATTTCAGATGTCCAATGTTATTTGCAAGAAAAGTCATACTTTTTTCTTTTGCAGATCCTACCACGTTTTGCCACTGACCATGAGTGTGCTGTGTGGTCTCCCTTCGGGTGTGTGCGTGTGGGGTCGGGGTAGGGACCGAACCCCCAACCTGAACCTGAGTTAGTAAAGTACAAGCACCATGGATCCATTTTTTGCGAATGGCACCTTCAGTTCAAGTTCAACTTGTTTGATTACGTTCTTCCACTGGAACTAAGCAACCTTACCAGTTAACTGTCTGTGTTTTTTCATATGGAACTTACATTCCAGCAAACCTTTCAGGTGGACCGTGCACCTTTACATGAGTAGAACTCATGCTACATCAAATTGCTATTTTAGAGACACTGTTCTGTGTAGATGTATCTGATGTGAAAGGTTATGAGATCAATATGTTAATCCACTTCCATTGCTTTACAGTGATTGCTTTTATCATTAAAATCTGATTTGCTTATAATGTTTTTTTTGTTGATGTTTTTGTTTTTGTTTCAAATAAGAGGTATGAAACAAAAATTCATTGGTCATAGGGTGGAATGTGATGCTATTAATTGTGTTTGACCAATGACTTTGTGTTTCACCACTGCGCATATTAGTTGCTCAATGTTCACCAGTAGCACATTACATGTTGTATTCAGTTTAGCTGCCTATTGGCTTTAACATGGAGTTAGCCATTACATTCTGTATTCAGGTCAGTGGCCTATTGGCTTTAACATGGCATTAGCCATTACATTTTGTATTCAGTTTAGCTGCCTATTGGCTTTGACATGGCATTAGCCATTACATTCTGTATTCAGTTTAGCTGCCTATTGGCTTTGACATGGCATTAGACATTACATTCTGTATTCAGTTTAGTTGCCTATTGGCTTTGACATGACATTAGACATTACATTTGATATTTAGGTTAGCTGCCTATTGGCTTTAACGTGGGGTTAGACATTGCAGTTGAGACATTGCAGATGAGCTGTGTTTTTCCAAGCTGTGTTTTTCCACAAGATGGAACAAGCTGTTTTCTTCACACCAGACCTTAGCTGATAAGAGCACGTAGATTTTGTGTTTACCTCGCAATCCAGTCTGAGAGCTCGGGGGCTTGGGAGAATTGGCCACTCTCCAGGGTCCTTTGGTTCTCACACTGAGTTTGCTTTTAAGGATGACTCTGGGCTACAGCAGGGTAGATTGAATCTGCTTTGACTTCAGACAGGAGCTAGACGTCAGTTGTCTGTCTCCCGTTTGGGTAGAGAATCTCTTTCTCGCAGTTGACCAGAGTCATCAACTTGCAGATCCCAGAAAGATGAAGCTGAGCTATAGGCCCTACGGTGATGAATTTTGACGTTTATGTTTTGCTTTGAAGTTATGCTATAATATAATCATATCTATCTGCTGTGTACATTGCAACTGGGAAGTACTTTGATATATTTTGCTTTCATTGCTGCAATTACTTTTGAACGTGTGCTTCCAATCTACTAATTTTGCCTCTCAGGAACCTCGTGGTGGGGAATTAATAACAATAATTGTCTCCTTTAAACTCAGAAGTGCATTCCAGAGAGGTTCTGTAAGCTCGGTTATGAGATAAGAGGGAAAGCAGAACAATTGTCCGTAAATATCTAAATCAGGCCCTAAGTATTTGAATTTGTTATCTAATTTAAAATGGTCCTACCCTGACCACGGAAGGATGAAATGAAAAGTTAACCAAGCCGGCATCTAAATCACCGGCATAACCAGCTAAGTGTCTAAGCCACAGAGCTCCAGTACATGCGTAAAATCAAAGCTAAGATCCAGATGAGGGAAAGAGGATTAAGTTACATGAGATTTAGGTGACTAAAGGGAATGCTGTCTACACTACTACACAAACTAAAGTCTACCAGTTCACCGGGCCGTTAGGTACCGTCCTCTTTAAGGCACTGGTGTACAAAGCCACTGAAATTCAGCCTCAAAACACACACCTCCTTATATTTGTTTATGTCTAGTGAGCTTTTGGAGGTCTGGATATAGGCTAGAGTGTCACAGGGGGCTCCATACTGACCTGACATTGACTCAGGGGTACGTGGGTGCATACAAGAGGATTTGGGTCTCTCTGGGATTTGATGTCTGGTGCGTGTTAGACTGTAACGTGTAGGATGAACAAATGGGGATTGATCGACCCTCTGTATTGTCAAGTCAGGCACGTATTTAAATTGTCCAGTTCGGGAGCCTCCAGAGGCATGTCTGGATTGTAAGTCTGTGGGACAGTGACATCAAGGAAGGAGGCAGCTCTAATTTTTCATGTCTAAGGAAATTGGGTAGGAAAGGGGGTTGCGGATTAACACATCTTTGAAAGCTGTAAATAGAATGGCTGGGTTCCCATAATCATGTTGGTTCGTGGACCGAATCAAAACTGTGGAGAAGAGAGTCACTGGGCTCTGAATTCACTTCTGAAGCTTAGAGGCAGTAGTGAATGGATCTGTTTGGAGTGTCCTTTCAGCAGAAGGTAATTATTCTCCATGGAATACATTTCTGCCTTACCGTCTCCGCACTGCTCCTTCTTGTTGTTCTGGGCATGTGTGTCTCCCTTTGTCTACATGAGCGGCTTTCAGACCACTCAGCATGTAGTTACGCTGGGGAGGAGGAGACTGAGCAAAGAGAGCTAAAAAGCCTCCTCCTGGACGTACATGTCTTACAGTTACTACGCTGAATTGAGCTATTAAAATCTTGATGTTAGGACTAGGCAGAAACTGACTTCCAGTTAAGTAAGAAATAAAATAATAGCCACACCCAACATAAGTTCCAAGCACAACAGTGTTGTAGGACTAAAATTAAAAAAAAAAAAATTAGTGCGGCTTCTGTGAAGCGGGTGCCGCACTGATCATAAGCAGAATGTAACAAAAAAAAACGGCGGGAGGCCTCCCGAAGCGGCTGCCATGTTTAAAGATGAAGCGTGGCAGCCATGAAGCGGGCACCTCTGTGATCAAGGGAAACACATGAACGATTGTGTGACGTGCTCTTTTAGGAATAATAAAATAGTCTTACAAACAATCAGATAAACAACCAAAGTGTAAAGATACAGTACTTGGTCCATGCTCCGTGAGAGGAAATGAAAGACAAAAAGAAGGGACAAAGAGGAAGGATCGATCACTAGCAAGCAAGGATTTTTAAAGGACACTGAAATAGACAAATAAAAAGCAATGGGTGGACTTGAAGCCCACAAAGTATATACAACAGGTCTTGAAGCTCGACCTAAAAAAGGATTAGAGCCACCCCACTACTTACCATTGGTTGGCTTCATTATCACTCATTCTTTTTTTGTTTTCATTGATCAGCGTGGGCAGGTTTCACTTTGTCTTTGTGTGTGTGTCTGTTCTGTGGAGCACAGACCAAGTACAGACTCCTCTCAGTGCCCAATGTCCTTCCACTGGGTGCATGCTTTCAGAGGTACTTATTTAATGCTTTTCTAGCGCTTCGTAAGAATGCATGTTTGCAGGTTGTTCCCCATCCTAACTGCTCCCCAGTGTTTGTTGCTCTATTCCCCTCCCACCATTCTTCCACTGTATTCCTTGTGTTGCTTGCACTTTCTGCCATCAGTGGCCAGGCTCCCCCCTTCTGCCTTTCTCCTACTTTCTGTCATCTTGCTGCCCCTTCTGCCTTCCTCCTGCTGCTCCTCATGTTGCTTGTCCCTCCTGCCATCTGTTGTCTTGCTGCCCTTCCCGGTTTCCCTTGTCATGCTGGCTTGTCCCACCCTCCTCCCACTATCCATGATGGCCTGCCCACACTCAATCTGTGATATATTTTAATACAATAATAGATTCAGGGGCAATGTGTAATACTCGACAAACCAACCCAGAGAAAGATTACACACAGCACACAGAGGTAATATGCGCCTGTTAACTCATACCAGCACAGAACACATTATACAGAGAAATAACATACAAGGAATACACAGAAAAAGTGTACATTTTTACCGGTGAAACACTGCACACATTTGTGAAAAGTTTTTATGGTAAAAAGAACAGCATTGGCAAAGCCAATAGATGCAGCCAATGGAAGATCTATTAACTTTGTCAATGTTTTTTTAGACTTGTTGCACAGTGGCACGTGCTGCTGTACAACATGACTTAAAGTACAGAAAAACTGCGTTATGATGCGGACTGCACTGGCCGTGCCATAGCGCTGCTATGTTCTTTACTTTCAGCTATTGTACAAATCAGCGTAGTTGCTGCTTGCTGCTGTGCGGCATGGTTAAAAGCTACAGAAAAAAGCTGCTGAGGGTGAGAATACAAGGGGAGGGCAGATGGCGTTCCATGATAGGCAGGGCAATAAAATCAGAGTGTGTCTGTGGTGCTTTTTGGGGATGTAATATTTACATTACTGTGAAGCTTCCATTTGGGACCTTTTTCTTTTCAGTGACCTGCAAACCTGGGTATTTTGTGAATGACAAAATGCAGTTATGGAGACAGGGGACTTGTTGAGTATTTACGAACTGACAAAAATACTGGTGCTTCCCCCACTGGCTCCAAGTCTCCACCACTCGTCCATCAGGTACAGTGGTGGCAGGCCCAGATGCAACTTCACTTTATCCAAGCCCTATATGTTGGGGTGGTTGAGGGATCCCCTATACAGGACCCTCTGTGCTAAGTCCCGGAGGTGCTGTGTGATTTCAGGCTGCCTCCTCTCCTCCCAAAGGAGCAGATCCGTGAGGGCCTCTGAGGACAGCGGTAGGCAAAGGGTACTTACCAGGAGGTTGTGTATGTGAGTAAGTGGATGTTTCATTATGGTGTTTGTGTTGGTGTGCCTGTGTCAGAGTGATGTCTGTGGTACCTCTGTGTCACTGTGTGTCATGATTGTGTACAAATGCCTATGACCATGCTTCCCTGTCTGTGCATGTGTGTTGGGCTCAAAGTTCAATGGAGTGCATATGCCTTAATATATGTAAGTACATATGTGGTTATAGTGGTCAGTGTGCTCTTCACAGCATATCTCTTCTCAATGCCATTGCATTTGTGATTTATTAGTGATTGTTTTCAGGAATCTACACATAGGTGATTGCGCGTGGATGGGTGCATGTTTACTTTGCGCATGTGCAAGAGAATATTTGTGTACTTTAAGTCAGTGTACTGTGTGTGTGTGCATGACATGTTTGTGTATGTATATAAGTCAGAGAGGTGAGCTTATGCAAGGGTGTTAGCGCGCGTATGTGAGCATACTAATATGTTTGTCATGCTTGGCAATGTACTTGTTATGTCCCATGAGGTGTTTGCCAGATTTTGTGATGCATGTTTCTGTTTGTCTTTGTGGGGTATATGTGTGCACCTTGTTTCCGTGTGTATTTAGGTAGCTCTCAATATTTGTGGTGTGTTTCAATGATGGATGTTTCTACATGCTTGAATGTTTCTGTATGGTTTGTGACTGTAGGTACACATGTGTGTGTCTTCATGGTGTATCTGTGAGCACCTGCCATGTGTGAGTCCCTATAAGTAGCTGTACATTTTTGGGTTGTATTTCTTTGCAGAGTGTCCGTGTGTATGCTTGTAAGTTTCTTTGTGGTATGCCTCTGTGTGTGGGTTTGCATGTGTATGAGTCCTTGTGGTGTGTATGTGTGCATACGTATGTCTTCTTGTGGTGTATATGTGTAGTCTCCCGCACTTGTTTCTGTGAGGCCCCTGAGTGGGCCAGTCCCAGTAGCATTGCCATTTTATTGCAAGGAGCCACCTGTCACACACGCATTATCAAATATAATGTGTGTGCCACACGCCCCTCCCAAAGACAGCCCCGGGGACAGCCACCTCCCTGGGGCTTTTAACAAACGCAATATGGGAGACCGCCACCTTCCAGGCACTTTTAAAGAACATAATGGGGAGGGCAAAGACCCCCACCTGCAGGCCCGTGGACCACCACCTCCCTGAGGCAAAAATGGAAAACAGAATTAAGGGGGGCCGTTTCAGACCCTCGCAGCCCTGGGGACCACCATTTCCCCAGGCCTATATTCACAGCTGGAGGGGGTGCGAGGCTCTCCTTTTGGCGCAAATAATGGCACGGAGGACCACCATCCCCACAGGGCCGGTTCCTGCTGTGTCCCAGGATGCCCATCCCGGGACAAAGCTGCTTGCTTTTGCTTGGTGGGAGCTGACAGCTCTCACCAGGCAAACGCAAACAAAGTCTGCTTTCTGACAGCAGGAGCTGTCAAACAGCTCTCGCTGTCGGAAAGCGGAGTTATCCTCTGCTTACCTGTATGCAAATATGGGTACAGGGAAATAGATGAAAACATTGCTCCTACAAGCAGGTAGCTGCTTTTTAAAGCAGCTCCCTGCTTGTGAGAGCAGTGCTAGCTCCCGCAGGAGGCTGGGAACCAGCTAGGACCACAGGGCCTTGAGGCTCCTCTCACGGCCCTGTCACTCTCTCTCTTTCTCTTCCATCCCATAATGCGATGAAAAAGCAAGAGAAAGAGATTGTCATTGCAATGGTATCTCCATGCAATGACTTCAAAGAGTAAGACTAGCAATATGCTTGGTACGATTATTATACTTGCGTTTGGATACAGAGCAGGACAGAGTCACTTCTGGCCTAATGGTCAAGGTCTTGTGCTGTCACAGAGTAGACTGAAAGTTCAAATCCTAGTATCGTTAGGCACTGTGTTTGTTTATTGACTAGTGTTTTGACTGTTAAACCTTCCTAGTGATGGAACATTCACGTTTCTTTCCCGTCACATGTATGGGTTGAATGTCATAGGTATGTCTGGAAACAGCAGGGTAAGGAGTCACCTGTGGTGTAATGGTTAAGGTCACAGACCATCACACTGAAAGTTGAGGGTTCTACTCTAGGTTTGTCTGTGGTCTTTTCCCTTCTTTCATTTAATTTAAACTTCAAAAGTTAAAGGTTCATACCGAAAGGTGATCTCACTCGTTTTAAATGACAAATAACATTTTTTAAAGCCTAAATTGCTGTCTCTCTCTGAATCTCTCAATTACTCTCAGGGTTGGATGGTTAGGGGGGTTGGCCACAGGGTCTGTGGCCAACCACTGCCACGCACGGCGGAGGATGGATTAACGTATAGTAAAGAAAACTACTTTACAATAAAAAAATAGAAATTCACTGAAAAAACAAAGGTTACAGGGACATTATAGTTATGAATTAGAATTAAGGAAAACATAGAAATTCACTTTAAAAACCAAAGGTTAAGGACATTATAGTTAGGCTCCAAATTAACCCGTACAAAAATAGAAATTCATCAGTTATAGTTATCTCAAGTAACTAAACTCGTACCCTAAGGTAATTATAAGGTAATTATAACTCGCGCTAGCCCTAGAAATACAAATTTGGGATTTCCATACATTTATCAAATACTGAATGGATTTACACCAAATAACTAAAAGCACAATCTGTGGAACACAATGTAGCTTTATGCCAAATTTGGTGTCATTCAGTCCAGCGGTTCGGGCTGTTGGTCGTGTTCAACACTGGAATTACCATAGGAAACACATTTTTTTTTTCAGCCCCCGCTAGGCAGATCACCCCAAAACTTTCCATGCACAACAAGAAATTCAGGCACACTTTTTTGGATCATTTCATGAAGATCCATCAAACAGCGCCAAAGATATAGGTGAATCAAGAAATGCTTTTCCTATGGAATCATGGACCTAACTGATAACTACCTACTGGAGGCCGGCAGTAGGATTAGGATATATATGTAAGTGTATTTATATTTATATACAGTTCCACCATATTACTGGCTTCGTCCACCAAGCGGGGCTGGTGCTGGCAAATGGGTGTGGATCCCGTTTAAAAATAACAAATAAATCCTTCAACAATGTAACACCAAAAGAGAAAGTAGCACTCAACGTGTCATCTTTTTAAAAAGTTTTTATTCAGCTACGCATTTCACCCTGAAAGAGTCTTCTTCATGGTCTAATTTGAAAAATTGTGCCCAATCCACTGTAAACATACATACACCGTCTTTAACAAACATAGAAGAAATATATATTCTCTCTCTCCTCCTTTTAATCAACCACATACATAATTTGTGCAAAAACATTTTGGTCCTAAATAAAGAAAGATATCAGTATGATATGAATTCATTCAGAATCAATAATCAAATGACAGTAAATTGCTAATATCTCTCAAAAAATATATGTATCCATTTCCCCCAAAGAGATTGTTCTTTTTATAATATCAACATAGATTCATTTTGAGATTTGAGCATCTTTTCAAATGTGCAGGCCTAGTGGCCAAGCCTTTTTTATATCATGATTAATCCCATTGTCAATATACTACTCATGCCAATTTATTAGCGTTATTTCATATACAGATCACAGAGTGAAAAGTGGAAATTGTGCATTTTAGGGTTCACTTTATTTGGAGTTAGGGTGTTTTCCTTTTTCTTAGTCTTTTCTCTTTTTTTCTTTTTATATGGCTGATGCATTATTTAAGGTCCGATATTTAAAAAAGGGATTGTGCATTGATCTGTATATGAAATAACTAATTACCCCACATATTACATTATTATTGCCATCTTCCATTACATCATTGATAATATAACGGCAACATTTGCAATAACATTATTGATGAGAAAACTCTGCAAGGTAGAGGTGCAAGTAATAGTTACCTTAGCAGATTAGTTGTAGTTACTTGAGCTAACTCTAAGTATAACTGTTGAACTTCAATGGTTGTGTGTGCAAACTGTGAACTTAACTATTCCGTCCCTGTGACTTCTGTTTTTTTTCAGTGAAAAAAAAAATATATATGCATTTCTTCATACCACCAAATAGCTCCAGCACTCACCAGCAGGGGTGCAGTCCCATGTGATGGTGGGCTTGCAGTTACAGGTACTCTCCAAGAAATAAGGGGGTCCGCACTCTGTGGGATGGATTTAAACGCTCTTTATTTGAACACACAAAACAAATGTTTCGGTGAGCGCCCTCGTCAGTGTCGGGATCTCGCGGTAAGTCACGAATTTAAATACACAACACATGATTGGTCTATTCCTTACCAGCAACAATAAAAAGGGACAAAACAATATCACAATAAATTAGGTCTGTCATGTTATATTACAGCGTCCGTCATGTTATAACATTTTGTCAACATCACTTGCAATTTTATGATTTCTTTTCATTCCATAAAACCTTATTAATAATTGTTATCAATAAACATAATAAAGCCCTGAATGGGCATAGTCAATTTTGTCAGTATTCCACCTATCATAAATGTAATAATCATAATATGGTCTGTTACTCTCCCAACAAACCTAAACGGAAACAAAACAAAGTCAGTACAAATAAATGAAATCTAGCTGTGGAGGCCATCTTGTAACATTTTATCAGCATAGTAATAAAGCCCTATATGGGCATAATAGTGTTTCATCATATACAATTAATATTTATATCAATTAATTCCCTATCCCAAGTGAATGGCCAACTCTTCCTCACTATTGAGTTAAAATTGTATTTTTGTCTGAAGCTTGATAATATATCGTGACTCTGAACGTCTTAATTTTACTACTCAGTCACCTCCTCTTTCTCCGTCTCCCTGGGGTATATAGTCAATACAGAAGAATTCATAACTTGGGAACTACCCCGAGTTCTCTATATTGTTTTGCATCATTTATGCGTCATTCTAATCCTGATAGAGTGTTGTTTTGACTTATACTGGGTGCTCCCTTGTGTCTGGAAAAAGCTAAACCTCTCTGAAGAGATGTAATAACATGGAAGCATGTGACAGGGGTTGCTTTCGCTCATTCCAGGTTGGCTTGGATTGTATTTTACCAGTCCAAAGCTGTAATACTGTGCCTGGAGTGGTGAAAAGCTTTTGTCATTTTACAGCTCGACAAGGATGGCACTGTGCCAATCCTATGCTTAAAGATTTTGCTGTACATATGGTAAAATACTTTGTCGCTTTCTAGATCGGCGTGGATGGCACTGTGTCAAGCCTATGCTTAAATACTTTGCTAGAAAAAGAGACAATTGAGGTGAGAAATCTAGAGTGTCGGTGCTCCTGAACTTGAGAACTACACAGAGTTCTCTCTTTTGTTTTGCATAATTTATGTGTCACTCTAACCCTGATAGGGTGTTGTTTTGATATAAAGCAGTAGCCACTCTTTAGTTATAGTTACCCAGAGGCAGAAAATCCTCAGATTTTTACAAATCTCTGCAGACCTATTGCACCCTTTTCCTTGGTGAAGGATTAAAAGTTTTGCAACATTTGGTCAAGGGGGTGCAAAAAAATGGGGTTCCCAAAACACATGCGTTTTACATAGACATTTTGTATTCAATGTAGTGCAAAAAATAGTCAGTCGGACTTCGATGAAATTTAGCAGGATTGAAGATTATGGTGTGCAAATGATCCTTTTTGTGGATGTGACTAAAAAGAATAGGTATTTTTAGACATTTTAGCAATTTAAACGTAGTGATATCTGTTGTCGTGGTAGTTTCGAAGTGGTACATAGTGATGACAAGTCATTATCTGGTTTGATAATGACTGTCTTCATAAAAATTGGAGGCAGCCATGTTGTTTTTAGGACACTTTGCTTTAGTTCCAGCTCAGCCTTAAATATAGGTATTAGGTTTCCTATGTTTTCTCTACTTATTACCACTCAATTTAAGTGGTAATAGGTAGGGAAATATAGTTATATGTATCTATATATTCTAAAAAAATATTACTGAATACCGAGGTAGCACCGTGGTACTTTAAAAAAATAACAAAAAAAATAACAAAAATCTAAACTATTTTAAAAAAATGAAAAAAAACTGTACTACACAATAGTTCACAAATATAGTGTAATTCAGTGTCTACATTTTTTTGTCATTTTATTATGTCAAAAAAAGTCTACACATTACTGCGGTAATACCTAAAAATTACAGCAGTAATTAAAATAAATTAGAAAAAAAGAGTACATTTTGTTGAAATACAGTATGTGCCATGTACTACTGTGGTACTGGTAAACTGGTTAAACATACAGAAATTTATTTTAAAAATTCTATACCTATTTCCTCTTTAAGAAAATGTCAACAGGTTGGGAACAACAGTAAAACCTATTACTTGCCTGTGTTTAAGGCCCTAAGCCACAACAATCCAAAAGTTTACTAGAAGGATTATGGCTACCTTTGAAATTTGTGAAGGCAGTTATTAGCCAATTATAAACTGGTTTGTCATCCGTCTGTACCACAGTATACCACTAACTTACCATGGTATACGGTGGCACAATATATTACTAGGGGACAAATTTGGGATTCTACTGTGTTACCCTTGTGTTACAAAGAGTGTTGCAAGGGCAACACAATTTTTACGTAATACTTACCAAACTAATCCACTCTACTCTACTCCACTGCATACCACTACAGTCTATGCCACTCCACTGTACATAACTTCACTGTATGCTGCTCGATTATATGCTATTCCACTGTATGCCACAGCACTCTATCCCACTCCATGGCACTCCACTGTACGCCACTCGAATTTATGCCACACTCCCCTATGACATTCCATTCTATGGTATTCAATTGGATGCCTTTGTATTCCACTCCACTGTATGTTATTCCAGTTTATCACACTGCACTTATGGCACTCCAGTCAATGCCATGCCACTTCACTGTACACTACTTCACTGCATGCTACTCCACTATACACCATTCCACTGCACTCCACTACATGGTATGCTATTCCGGTGTATGGCACTCCACTCAACGACTCTCCAGTGTGTGCTACTCCACTTTATGGCAATTAACTCTTCACCACTGTGAGCCATTAGACTGTTCAGTATTCCACTGTAGGCTATTACACCTTTTGCTACTTAACTGTATAGTACTCCACTTCATGCCACTAAGGAGTATGTCACTGCACTGCATGTGGTTCCACTGTACAACACTGTGCTGTGGTTCCACTTTACAACACTGTGCTCCACTCTAGAATTTCACTCTATAAAACTACACTGCACTTTATGGCACTCTCTGAGATTCTACTTCAGTCTATCAAAGGACACTTCACTTCTAACTCTACAGTCCAATCTATGCAGGCACACTTCATTGTACAACACTGTATTCCACTAAACAACACTTTTTAATACTATACGATATAGCACTTCACTCTACTGTAGCAAACACCACTCCAATTTATAAGAGCTTACTCCCCTAAACGATATGCAGCTACACTACAATCCACTCCACTCTACCCTACTAGTGCTAATACACTGTATTAAACTTTAATACACGGGTTATGCAACTCCACTGAACTCCACTCACAACTCTACCATGCACTGTGTGCTCAATCGAGATACTATAAGTGTTGTTATGAAAGCTATGATTTGACATGGTATGAGTGATGCCATATGCAAGGTTATTCCAGTGCATTAGGAAGGCGGCGGTTCTAGTTAATGTAGTATAGTGAGACATGAGAACACTGTATGGAGGTGCGTGACATAGTAATTTGAAGATGGTGTGTTAAGATAAAATTTAAGGTTATAAGCAACACTGTGTATGTGGTAGTGCGACTTACAGTAATAAGCAGGTGGTTTGTAAATTTAAATTTTAGTTTACTACTATAACTACTATATTTCTAATGTTTGGGTAGTTTAAGTATGGTTTGTATGGAAAGAGTAAATAAAGCTTTTTTTTCATGGAATATATATCTCCTACTGACAGTCGTCAGGTCATTATAGTTAGGACCTAGTTTCCATAGGAAGAGAGTTTTTGTCTTGCCAATAACTTTGATGCTGCTTGACAAATCTTCACAAACCTTTGAAAACATATACTTCAGTGGGTTCAGCTGCTGTCATTAACGTTTCGGTGTGATCCATCAAGCGGGGGTTGAGAAAAAGGGGGGTGGGAGTCCCAAAACACATTTTCCCCAATGCGTTTTCCCATAGGGATTTTGAACGCAATTACAGCCCAAATCGCTGGACGGAATTACACCAAATTTGACAGAAAACAACCTTGTGGTTCAGAAAGTCTGCTTTTTGATTTGGTGTAAATCCGTTCAGTAGTTTTTGAGGTACTAGAGTTTAAAAAGTATAGATTTCTGGGGAGGCGGATCCAACTGTCCCCATTCTGATATCTAATTGGCTGCCAACTCTTCAACAAGGAAGTACTGGCAGCCAATTTTCAGGATTCGGCCTCAGGTGAGTCTCACAAAAAAAGTTAAAAGAAAAGGGATCAGGGAAGAGTCACCCTGAACTCGTAGCCTTGGTCTAGTTGTCCCTCATCGATCCCACAAAAAATCTGTGGATCTGGATCTGTGGATTTTTCTGAGATTAAAAAACAAAGGGCAGTCTCCAGCCATTTTCTTTTACTTTGCCCCTGGGTGGGCCAGGTCCCGGGGTATTGGGGGATTAAAAAAGGAGGGGGCGTACAGAGCCCCGTTCCTAGGGCTTACAATAGCCCTGGGGTCCCCAACTCCCTGGGGCAATTATGCAAAAATATGCAGGGGGTCTGCACGCCCCCTGCCCAGTGTCCCAGGACCACCACCTCCTTGGGGAAAAATCTTTATTTCTAATGGGGGAGGCCCATATGGCCTTCCCCACAGCCCCGGGGATCACCACGTCCCCGGGGCTAAACATAGAATTTATGTGAGGGGGCCCATGCACGCAACTCCCCCCGCAGCCTCGCGGCCTGCCACCTCCCCGGGCAATTTGATCCAATGAAGGGGGGGGGGAGGTGCGCAGTCACCCCGCAGCCTGCCACCTCCCCGGGGCCGACTTAAACATTGGAAGGAGACAGCGTGGCCCCCCTTGTGGAGCCAGTAATGGCCCTGATGACTGCCACCTCACAGGGCCAGCTCCTGCTATGTCCCGGGGTGCCCAACCCTGGGACACAGTTGTTTGCTCCAACTTGGCTGGAGCTTTGACAATTCTGGCCAAGAGAAAGCAAACACAGCTCCGCTCTTAGGAAGAGAGAGCTGTCAAACAGCTCTCGCTTGCTGGGATCAGAGTTTTCATCTGTTTCCCTGTCTGCAGAGATACCGGATGGGAAACAGATGAAAGGATTGCTTTCACACACAAGGAGCTGCATGTTTAGCAGCTCCCTGTGTGTGACAGCAAAGCCAGCTCCCGCAGGAGGCAGGGAGTCAGCGTGGACCATGGGGGCATTCAGGCTCCCCCGTGACCCCCAATGCTGATGACAGGGTGCCCTCAGGGGCACCCAGGTGACATGGCTGGGCTCTGGGGGATGGGGTCCCCGGGGCTGAGATTCTGGTGCCAAGGAAATGAGGACATCTCCACAAAATAAAGAAGCACTTACCTCATACAGATGAAAGGAAGGGCCCTGGTTGGTTGGAGGTTTACGTCTTTGTAGTCTTGTTAGCTTCTCTATTGGAGGATTCATGTTATCACAAAATTCTAGAGAAAGACGCACCAGGAATAATCATGTTGACAAAATGCACACAAGGTCACTGGTGACATTTCCTTGTGCTCCATTACCCAGCAGTAGTGTAGAATACATACTGCACATTTACCCAAGGAGGCAGAAAGACCTCCACTTGAATAGATATTTTGTGTGAAGTGGTGGACTCTTGTTGGATAAACAGGCAAGTGAGATTCTTTGTGGACGAGTCACTCACACAGCAACTAACACACCCACACAGACACTCACACCCACTCATAGTTGCACTCAGACACTCACGCAGACACTCATGTACTCACTAACAGACCCACTCAGACACTGAAGCACCCACTCACAGATCCACTCAGACATACATGCACCCACTCACAGATCATCTCAGACATTCATGCGTCCACTCAGCGACCCACTCAGGCTCACAGACCCACTCAGAGACTCATGCACTTACTCACTCACAGATCCACTCAGAAACTCACTCACCCACTCACAGACCCGCTCAGAGACTCGCGCACCCACTCACGGACCCATTCAGAGACTGACGCATTCACTCACAGACCCACTCACAGACTCATGCTCTCACTCACAGGCCCACTTAGACACTCATGCACCCACTCACAGCCCCACTCTGATGTTCACGCACAACTCACAAACCCACTCAGACTCTCTCACACCCACTCACAGACCCACACAGATACTCACACCCACTCACAGACACACGCACATCCACTCACACACCCAGAGACTCCCTCTCATACCTACTCTCACACCCAGACACTCTCACGCCCACAGAGACCCTCTCACACCCATAGACACCCTCTCACACCTACTCTTACACCCAGAGACAGGCCCTGCGGGCAGCCTATGCTGCCCACAGCCAAAGGCCGTGCACGGCTCGGGGTTGGGTGGTTGGTTCTGAATTTACTCACACAAAGCCACAAAAATTTAGAAGTTATAGAGTTATTTCAAGTAACTATACCTCACACCCTAAGGTAACTCTGCTAACCTCAAATATTACAGCACTCATGACAACTTTTATAACCTCAATAAAAATATCAATGAAACATTAGCAGTCAAATTATTGAAAAAACGTTTAGTATGTTTTGCTCCTGCAGAATATCACGTCTTTTAGAAATAGTTACCATTTATTGTTTGCACCTGACATGTGCAAGGTCTCCTATCCGTTGTATCTAACACATGATCTTCCCCAGGTTCACTGGAAGTTTCCATGCTGCCATGTGGGTCAGGTGCCTTTCTGAAACACTCTTTCCTTCCAGTATAAATACCCCCTCTGAACCTGCATTGGAGCTTGGCCTCCTACCAGTACTGAGCAAGCAGAGTCCCTGCACTCACCTCCTGAGTTGTCTGGAACTTCCAGTGCTCTAGACTTCCAAGCCTTCCTGATGATTCTGTGATCCAGGCATCTATGACACTTCTGGTGTCTTCCGTTATGAGCTATGATTATGCCTTGTCTCGAGTTTCTTGGACCAAGTTTTCTGTTGTCTTCGGATTCCAGTTCAAGTACTGTCAAGGCTAGGTCCCCTCAGGTTAGTGCACACTAATCCTTAGGTTTGCAATAAGAGACCATTTTGAGTTGGAAACCTATATATGACATTGTCTCTTGTTGTTTTTAGGGTATCTCATTAGCATTGAGAATAACGAGGTCCAGAGAGCCCCGATCCTACTAGGTGGTGCACAAGACAGCTAAGCAGTTCCCTCAGTGACTTAAAACCAGATAGTTGTTACTTGTTACAGTAAGCTGTCTCAGCTGGGCTTGGAGGTCCAGCATTGTCTCTGCAATTGGAACCAGGTACGTGCATGGCAAACAGAAATTCTGTGAGGTCTTCAAATTCACCTAGAGTCACCTGGGGAGGCAGATGCCTTTCTTCTGCTCAAAAGAGTTTAAAGGGAGGGAACCACTCCTGGGAAGCAAGAGAAGTCTTCTTTATCCATCAATAATAAGTTTTACCACGTAGGGTTGAGCTTCCTGAGAGATGCCCGACAGTCCACGTAGCTCTACTTGATGAAGATTCTCCTGCATCTTATGTCTGTAGTGAATCCTAGTTCGTTTTAATGGGATAACAGGAGTTAGCTTAGCCGTTGGCTTGTAGACTCATGCCCCCGTCACCTAGTGACTTTTAACCTACTTAGCTTGCCCTGTCTTAGCCCATTTAATTATTTATTTCCTCTAAGATGGCTGCCTTGTTTATAGTTAGGCCACTTGTTATGAGTTTTATTATCAGTGTCACTGCGCCAAGGCGTCAAGATCAAGCACAAAAGACAAACAAAAGTAGGTGTTCACACTTAGGGATTTTCCCTCTCTATACTTTCGAAGGATTGTTGATATTAATTGCCGTCCCAAGCATGCCTGTTATCTATTGTTTTGGAATACACCTACGTCAGGAGATCTGTATAAATACATCACACTTTAGACAGATAGTCAGAGGGATTCCGACCAGAGGGCATCACCACCATCGCTGATACCGATGCTGCAGTCGTCTTGACGCTGACCCAGTCTTCGTGTCCCTAAGGAGTTTGAGATAGAGACCTCATTCCAAGGTAACGAAGGTTGGGGGCTCCTCTCATGGACACGGCTTTGGCAGATTAGGTTCAGTGAACCAAGCTCTCCTTTAGGTAGGAGATTAGGGCTATTCACATGAGGGTAATAGGGCATATCCCATCTTATATATCTTTTTCATGTATTGCAAAATGGTGGGGTCTTCATAACAATGACTCTCTTCTTCACAATACTGTTACTAGCTATATTCATTATCCTAATCATTGCAGTTCATGCAACTTATCGCAAATTGCAGTTATGTTAAATAAAAAGCTATAATAACTTTACTGCATCTGTGTCATTGCCTGTGTTTGTATGAGACATATTATATCTGTGAGAAAAGGGTAATCTCCGTTCAACCACGACATACCCTGAGATATCTTACTTTGAGTCCATGCGTAAGCGACTGCCATAAATCACCTTTTACTATTGTGTTTCTGGTGAGGTGCTGCTAGTGAGCCGGTAAAGTTGGGACAACAGTTGCGACTTGTTGTAGGAAAGACTCAGTCGCCTACAAACAAAAGTACTGTTATCCTTAAACCAGCAGTCTTGCTCAGAGCAAGAGTCCAAACTACGACATGTCTTTCTTTTGTTCTCAAGGTGGTGAATTGTTTTTGGTGATCTGCCTAATTCTCTGAATATAAGTAAATTTCAGATGTGATTATCCTGTGACAGGGCTCATTTCAAGGCAAGTTGCTTCTTTTTCCCAGCCAATTGTGAATGGAGATTTTTGGCTGAGCAAGACATTTTCTTTCCATACTTTACTGATCTGATTTGTTTCTTGAGAACTTAGCCTCTTTATTCCATAAGTTATAGGAGCCATTTGACATCAGTTTTGAATTGAAGTGTGGCACACATCAGCCTTGAGGGCAGTGGTCAGAAACCCCAATGCTAGAAACATTTCTTTCCTAGGATCCTATTTTGGTTTGTCTCTTGCCCAAACCCCCGAGTTTGCATCCAAGCCCCAGAGTTTGCATCCATAAGCACTGTGACTTCCTGTTTTTGCCATACTGACTGGTCTATGTTTACGGAGAAACAATGTTGATTCATACTGGCCATTCGTAGCATTATCTGAAGATTCTGACTTTTCTATTGCTCTCTTGATCTGCTGATATCACAGGAGGTTGTTTGTGATTGTTAAGCACAATTAAGAAAACATTTTAACATTTCCAGTTTTTGATCCTCTCTATTGAAAGCTGTGGACTCATTTCTGCATTTTCTGGAAGATCATGATTTTTGTTTTACATATGTTTAATTTCATGCTATTCGGTTTGACATATTCTGTCATTTCACTCAATTGGGCTTGAAAGCTTCCAGGTGTCCTTGTAATCGGAATGGAATCATCTGCATATGGTAGGGCATGTACTAGAAAATTACCAATGGGCGGAACATCTGGTGCTGCTTCAGCATTTCATCATTCAAGCTGTTAGTGTACAGGGAGAAGAATAACGTGGCTAGAAGGCAACCCTGTTTCAACCAGTTGACTGATGTGATTATCTGGTTAAGTCTGACTTATGTCATCGTATCGGAGTACAACATCTTAATCAGTCATAGTAAAGGTGGCTCCAGGGCCCTGTGTCTCAGTTTTTCCTAAGGTCTCAATCTTGCCATTGGGTAAAAGGCAGCAGTGAAGTTGCGGGGTGCTACACAGACAGACATGTTAGTGTGCTATACTTGAAAACAATGTTTTCAAAAAAGTTGAAGATCTAATCTACTGTAGAGAGATTTTCTCTGAAGACACCTTGTATCATATTTAGGATGTTCTCTTGCTTGATTCAGTCCTCTAAAGTAGTGATTATCAACGTGAAATAGATTTTACAGTCAATATTATTTAGCATGATGAGTCTCTAGGATTTTGGTCTCTTTTAGCAGGCTTTTTGAATATTGGGATGATCACACTATTTGCCCAAGATGAGGGACAAGAGGTGGAAATGGAGATGTCTGTAAACACTGTTGTTAAGACTTTTGTCCACCATTTGGGCAGTAATTGAAGATTTTTGCACAAACCATGTTGGAGCCAGATGCAAAAACGATGTTCTTCCCTCCCTTAAAATGCCAGGCACGTAGGGCAGTCTGAATGAATCACTGACAAAATAAACTTTCCTCATGTGGGAAGCACAGTCTGTCGGTCATGTGCAGCTGACAGGATGTACTTCCCTCGCTTGAAATTCCAGGCAGGTAGCACAATCTCACTGGCCATGAAGCACTAACAGGATGTACTTCTGAAAATTATCTATAAATAAAAGCAAAACAAGCAAGATCTTTATTAAAAGACCTCATACACATATGGTTAACTTCAACTCCCAAACAGAATCCAGCAAAGCAAGCATACTGAACATTCGGAACCTAAAATTCTTGGTATGCGAACCAAGATAGAACATCACAGTTCTTCCCTTTTTACAAAAACAAATGGAAAGTAATAACAATACTAATAAAAAAATAAATTACATTGTAAGCATATCATATATGTATTTCTTTAAATAAGACACAGCTATATAAACCTTGACACAATATACTTCAGTATTGTCATCCAGAATCTGAGGATACAATGAACTAACAGTGATGTATATATATGATAAAATGAAAATAAACTCATACTTATACATTGAAATAACCTCACCATCATTGCCAACTTTATCACCAGGAATACCTTCCTTGCATTTATCGGAACATTTAGCAATCCTATTACCATTTCAATCCTATTGACACAAGTTTTAAATGTTTTCACTGCTTGTTTTGGTTCTGTAAACTTAGACCACATTGCATGTCCAACAGCAGCTTTAACTCTGACCCTATCTCCCACTTTTAACTAAAATTGCTCAGATGTAAATTTTTCAGCATATTGTTTCTTTCTCTTTCTTGACACAATTACTCTTTCTTCATTCTCAATCAGCAAACCCCTTCGAAAACTCTTTTTGTCTTACCATCCACCCAGGAGACAAACATGATGCTTTTTTTTTTACCGTCACAGTTAAAATGGAGATCTCCCAGTGGTGGAAAGCGGACACGTGCAATATGCAAACATGCAATCTTTGAATTCATCTTTTCACGATGCTTCACAAACACGGGCAAATTGAATACCATCCTTCAGTGTCTTATTGAAATGTTCAACTACTCGATTTGTTTCAGGGTGGGGGAGTGCACACTTCTTATGCACAATACCATGTTTCCATAAACACTCTTCAAACTCTTGAGAACAAAATTGTACCATGTTATCAGATAATGATGATTTGGGACAGCCTTCTCTATGAAAAATCTCTTCCAAGAATCTGACAACCCTTTTAGTACTATTATCTTGAACACACTTGATCTCAGGCCACATAGAATACAAATCCACTAAAACAAATAAAGTGTAGCATGTTCACCTTGAATAGGTACCAACAAATCCATAGCAACCCCTTCCCACAGTGACTTAGGTAAACCCGTTTTGCATGGGACTCTTCTTAGTTTTGAAAACGATATCACCATTACCACATGAGATACAATTGCGCACAGCCCTTTCCACCATCACATCCAACCCAGGCCACCAAAAGTCTGATCTTACCCATGCCTTAGTTTTCACAATTCCCATATGTCCAGCATGACCAATTTTAATAATCCTTTTTCTTAAAGATGATGGAGAGATCAACCGTGTCCCTCTAAATAGCAATACATCTTTCTCACCCAAAACTTCCTCTATAATCCAAAAGATTTCAAACACTCTTCTTGTTCTTTCATACCATGACTCCAACCAGATTCACAACTTTTCAAGATCTGGATCATCTTTCACATCCCTATTCCATTCTTCTTTAATAATGACACCATCAGTTATTGCATATACATTTCACTCCATGATTTCATCTTGATCAGCCTCATCTGACTCCTTATTTCCTAGCAGAACCAATCTGGAAAAACAATCAGCAGCATTGTTACACACTCCATGGAATCCAAGAAGATACTGAATCCAATCCTTTTTCATCCAAATTTCACAAAGCAGCTTATGATTGCATTTACTACAAATGGCTCTACCCATAAGAAATTCCAGTACTTCTTCAATGTCCAATGGACAGACGCTTCTCTTTCTATAGCAGAATAACCTCTTTCCTTTTCCCTTAACTCCTTGGGTGCCAAGGATGTAATGGTTACGTCTTTGGATTGCCCGCTCGGGTGCCGAGGATGTAACCTGTACCGTCCTGGACCGTGCCCATGGGGGGAGCGCTGGCTTTCCCCCATCTCCCCCATAGGCCTCCCACCCCCTTCCCTGGGAAGGAATGGAAGGGGAAACATTTAAACTTACACCCCGTCTCTCCCCACCCCCTTCCCCAGTGACGTCAGCGCGACCTCATCAGAAGCTGAGCTTCCAGCGCCATCGGAACAGAACTGCTTGATCGGGGTAGAAGCGGGCAGAGAGACATGAAAGGAAAGGAAAGGCATATCCTTTCCTTTCATGTCTTTCTGAGCATTCCTGCAGCCCGGTCGCTTAGCGATCGGCTGCAAGAATGCCCACTAGACACCAGGGAGTTTTTTTTTTGTTTGTTTATGGATAAGGGGAGCGGCCCCTTGGCAAGAGCCGCTCCCCAAGGGGGCTTTTTTTTAATTAGGCCTTTTCTGCCCCTCCTGAGGGCCAATCTGCCTCCTTGGGGGCAGAAGCTACTAGGGACCGGGGATACATTTTTTTTAAATATATTTGCAGATGGGGAGTGCCTCATTAGGCAAGGGTCGCTCCCCTGGGGGGGCACATTTATTTTAGGCCATTTTTGCCCCCCCTTGAGGGTAGATCGGCCCATTTTTATTAGGCCAACCTGCCCCAAGGGGGGCAGAAACTACTGGACACCAATTTTTTTTTTTTACAGATGGGGAGTGACCCCTTAGGCAAGGGTCGCTCCCCTGGGGGAAAACTTTATTTTAGGCCATTTCTGAACACCTTGGGGGCAGATTGGCATATTTTTCTTAGGCCAATCTTCCCCCCAGGGGGGCAGAAACAACTAGACACCAGGGCTTTTTTTCTGGTGCCAATTTCACACAAATGGAGTGACCCCTTAGGCAAAGTTTCCTCCCCTGGGGGGCAAATTTCTTTTAGGCGATTTCTGTCCCTATTTTATTTAGGCTGATCTGCCCCCAAGGGGAGCAGAAACCACTAGGCACTAAGGATTTTTTTATTTTTTTTATTTTCTACAGATAAGGAGTGACCCCTTAGGCAAGGGTCGCTCCCCTGGGGGGCAAATTTATTTTAGCCCATTTCAGCCCCTTAGGGGCAGATTAGCCTATTGCTATTAGTCTGATCTGCCCCGGGGGACAGGGGTGTGGCAGAAACCACTTAGAAACCAGGAATTGGTATGGGCGTGTGTTTTGTTTGGGGGGGGGCAGACCCACTTTGGTTCCCCCTCAATTTCAACATGTTTTTTGCTCTTCCCTGTCACAGGCAATTGGCCCACCTATACAATTGAGGTATCATTTTTATCGGGAGACTGAGGGGAACGTTGGGTAGTAGGAAATTTGCGCTGATGAGGTGATCCCACACAGAAATGTGGGGAAAATGTGATTTGTTAGCTAAATTTGAGGTTTGCTGAGGATTCTGGGTAAGAAAACACTAAGGGATACATGCAAGTCACACCTCCCTGGACTTCCTCAGGTGTCTAGTTTTCAGAAATGTCTGGGTTTGGTACGTTTCCCTAGATGGCTGCTGAGCCCAGGACCAAAAACGCAGGTGCCCCCCCACAAAAACAGGTTGTTTTGTATTTGATAAATTTGATGTTTCCATATAGTGTTTTGGGGCATTTCCTGTTGCGGGCATTAGGCCTACCCACACAAGTAAGGTACCATTTTAATTGGGAGATGTGGGGAAATGCTGGGTAGAAGGAAATCTGTGGCTCCCCTCAGATTCCAGAACTTTACAGCACTGAAATTTGGGGGAAGGTGTTTTTTTGGCCAACTTTTGAGGTTTGCTCGGGATTCTGGGTTACAGAACTTGGTGAGAGTGCCCCCATCCTGTGTTCCCCTAGGTGTCTACGTTTCAGAAATGTCCAGGTTTGCTAGGTATTCCTAGGTGCCGGATGAGCTAAAGGCCAAAATCCACAGCTAGGCACTTTCCGAAAAACACGTCAGTTGTCAATGTAAAAATCTGATGTGTCCATGTTGCTTTCAGGGGAATTTCCTGTAGGGGCCACTAGGCCTACCCACACAAGTGAGGTACCATTTGCATCAGGAGATGTGGGGGAATGCTGGGTGGAAGGAAATTTGTGGCTCCTCTCAGATTCCAGAACATTCTATCACCAAAATGTGAGGAAAATGTTTTTTTTTTTTGGCCACATTTTGAGGTTTGCAAAGGATTCTGGGTAACAGAACCTGGTGAGAGCCTCACAGGTCACCCCAACCTGGATTCCCCTAGGTGTCTATTTTTAATAAATGCACAGGTTTGGTAGCTTTCCCTAGGTGCCGGCTGAGCTAGAGGACCAAATACAAAGCTAGGCACTTTCCAAAAAAAGTCTGATGTCAATATAAAAATGTGATGTGTCCCTGTTATGTTTCCTGTTGCAGGCACTAGGCCTACCCACACTAGTGAGGCACCATTTTTATTGGGAGACTTTGGGGAACACAGAATAGAAGAACAAGTGTTATTGCCCCTTGTCGTTCTCTAAATTTTTTCCTTCCAAGTGTAAGACAGTGTGTTAAAAAGACATCTATTTGAGAAATGCCCTGTAATTCACATGCTAGTATGGGGACCCCGGAATACAGAGATGTGCAAATAACCACTGCTTCTCAACACCTTATCTTGTGTCCATTTTCGAAATACAAAGGTTTCCTTGATACCTATTTTTCACTCTTTATATTTCACCAAATGAATTGCTGTATACCCGATATACAATGAAAACCCATTGCAAGGCGCAGCTCCTTTATTGGCTCAGGGTACCTAGGGTTCTTGATGAACCTACAAGCCCTATATATCCCCGCAACCACAAGAGTCAGCAGACATAACGGTATATTGCTTTAAAAAAATCTGCCATTGCTGGAAAAAGTTATAGAAGGAAACGTGGACAGAAATGGCTCTTTTTTCACCTCAATTTCAATTTGTTTTTTTTATTTTAGAAGTTACTTTCTGTAGGAAAACCCTGAAGGATCTAAACAAATAACCCTTTGCTGAATTCAGGATTTTGCCTACTTTTCAGAAATGTTTAGCTGTCCGGGATCCAGCACTGGTTTCACACCCATTTCTGTAACTAACTGGAAGGAGGCTAAAAGCACAATTTTTTTTTTTAATGGGGTATGTCCCAAAAAAATGGCAAAATTGTTTTGAAAAATGTTGTTTTCTGATTCAACTCTGTCTGTTCCTGAAGGCTGGGAAGATGGTGATTTTAGCACCGTAAACCTTTTGTTGATGCCATTTTCAGGGGGAAAAACACACATGCTTTCTTCTGGAGCCCTTTTTCCCATTTTACATTTTAGCTGTATTTTGTCTAATTTCTTGGTCTCCTCCAGGGGAATCCACAAACTCTGTGTACCTCTATAATCCCTAGGATGTTGGAAAAAAAGACACAAATTTGGCGTGGGTAGCTTATGTGGACGAAACGTTATGAGGGCCAAAGCGCAAACTGCCCCAAATAGCCAAAAAAAGGCTGGGCACCTGAAGGGATGTTCTGCTTTCCTTCTCTTATCTCATGACCAAGCTTACAGAACCTCTCTGGAATGCACTTCTGAGTTTAAAGAAGACATTTATTGTTATTATTACTTCACCACGAGGTTCCTGAGAGACAAAATTAGTAGGTTGGAAGCACACGTTCAAAAGTAGTTGCAGCAATGAAAGCAAAATATATCAAAGTACTTCTCAGTTGCAATGTAACTCTGCTGTAGTCCAGAGCCATCCTTAAAAGCAAACTCAGTGTGAGAACTGAAGAAACTTGGAGAGTGGCCAATTCTCCGAGCCTCACTCATTCTCAGACTGGATTGAGAGGTAAACACAAAATCTACGTGCTCTTATCAGCTAGGGTCTGGTGTGAAAAACACAGCTTGGTCTATCATGTGGAAAAACACAGCTTGGAAAAACACAGCTCAACTGCAATGTTTAACTCCACGTTAAAGCCAATAGGCAGCTAACCCAAATACCAAATGTAATGTCTAATGCCATGTCAAAGCCAATAGGCAGCTAAACTGAATGCAGAATGTAATGGCTAACTCCATGTTAAAGCCAATAGGCAGCTAAACTGAACACAACATGTAATGTGCTACTGGTGAACATTGAGCAACTAATATGCACAGTGGTGAAACACAGTCATTGGTCAAACACAATTAATAGCATCACAGGGAAGAAGGCCTGGCAGCGAAGGAGATCTAAAAAAAAAAAAAAGAAACTGGGAGCCCTACTTACAATTGGTTTTAACTGAAAATCGGAAACACTAAACATGGCTTTATGGCAAGTGAGCTTCCAAAACCCAACACAGGTTGACCTCCCGTTAAAGGCAAGCTTTAAAGAGAATAGAGTCACTACCCCCCTAAACACCAGTCCCTGACTGATATGCCCAACCAAGATGTTGCTGGCACAACGCACGCTGAACTGCAAGGGGAGTTGTGCAGTGAAGACTTTCAGGAAGGTGCAGAGTCATGAGATCTACCTGGAGAAATGAGGTCCTGATCAAAAGGCCAGAGAGACTGCAAAAACTAGAGGCAACAGGGAGAAGATAAGGTCACCTTCAATAAAAAGCATAAAATGGGCTCAATAATATAATGATGTATAGAGAAATTGAGACATTGATGGGTTTAGTTCAGGACTCATGGGCTTATTTGAGGCCGATTAATACAATGTGCAGACCTGATTGCTCTCCTGCAATCATTGGCCTGAGTCAAAGGTGAGGCCGCAGAATGGAAGAAGGGCATCTAATAGCTGTTGGCTCTCAACATTAAGCAGGAATCATGGCTTGTAGCACCTGTATGTTTAAAGAAACACACTCACAGTCTTGGTCTACTTCATGTTTCTGGCACTGACTCTAGAACGCAAGCAAACAGCAGTAGTTAGTCCCACTTTATGAAGCATTCTTATTTACTGATCCATTCTCAGCATTGCAAATAAGGAGGTAATTGACAATATTAAGCAGACACAGAGAGACATGCCTTAGGATCGCTCAAGAGGAGATGAGGGAGGCCTGGGATGGGTGGATTACCCAATCACTTAGCACAGCAGCCCAGGTCATGCGGCAACTGGCAGCTTTAGGTGGAACAGCTGGACTGTGCCATGTCTTCAGGTTTCTGACAGGGAATCATAGGAGTCTTGTGCCACCCCAACACTGGGGCACAAAGACCACTCTCCCAAGCCCTAAACTCCTGCAGACTTAGCACACTCGGTTCACTCTGTCCCTCGCTGGGCAGTCACTCCTACTACAATCTTGGCAGGCAAGTTCCTTCCATCTCTCAGCAGGCATGTTGGTTTGTAGGCAATCTGGAGAGGTGGTCTGCTCTTGCAGCAAAAGGTAACCTTCATGTGATGTTGATGGAATGCTGGAAACCAGCTGTCAGGTAGGCATCATCTCTGGCTGCAAGGCAGTCCTCTGAGTAGTCTGGGGAGCACTCCCCTTCTTGGTCAAGAAAAGCACAAAACTGGAACAAGATGTTGCTCAGCGGGTCCCACATTTATATAGTTAAAGCAGAAAGGAGAAGTGTATCCACTGTTTGCCTTTCAGAACCGGTTTAGGGTGGCTCTCCTTTCAAGGGCCCTTTCCAGGCTACTCTCCAGATACAGCCCTTGTGTGGAGTGATGCTCCTCACAGTGGATTAGTCTCCAGCACGGGGCACTCACCCCAAAAGCACAAAGACAAGAGAGCTTTCTGCACCTGTCTTCCTACTGTCACAATGAAACGAAATACAAAAGGCTGACCACATGTACGGGGTCCCTTTCACTGTGAACAAAAGAGATTGCATACCTACTCTTCATCCATCCGATAAAAATGGCAATTCTATAGGAAGACTAATAAGCTGGTCTTTGCATAGCAAAAAGCTAATCGAATTTCTAAAGGAGCCTTGTCTTCTTTTGCCCACTTCAGTATCTTGACATCCTCCCTCCAACTTAACAAATGTCTGCAATACACTTCCACTCACGGGGAAAGCAAGCCCAACTCCATCTTGTGCACACGATTGGTATGGGGCATTCAGAATGGATCCCAGAGGCCTCTATCACATTGGTTCACTCATATAAACAATGTATGCACCACGCATACCACAGACATTCACAACATACACTTGTAAGAACTAGTATTTGAGTGAATGCACAGAAGCAGAAATTTACTCTGGAGAGCCAGCAGATCTCCACTCCAGTGACACAGATAAAAAGATCTGGCCACAACTATGGATCATCCTATCACAGTAATCTATCACCTCAGCTCTAGGGGCTAAACCCACAACAAGGCCAGTAGTCTACTATTGGTTTAATGCAGGCACACTTGGTAAATGAGTGAATGAATTGAGTTTTGTATGGCACGATAATACCCTGTTGGGCATCATGGTGCTGGAAGTTAGCCAGATAGAGGAATAAGATGGTAAACAGTTTAACTTTTTTCCTACAAGTTTATAGGAATCAGCTTTTCTGCAATCTTGAGGCAAGTAGTCCAGTGTTTGGCTGCCACAAAAAGAAAGAACAGCCTCCAAGACAGTGCCAAAAAAGTGTGGAATTTTAATCAGATTTGAATTGGTAGAACAAAGGCAGTAAACAGCCCAGTAAGGTTGAATCTCCTCCATGATCTATACTCATCCAGAGTTGGCAAGACTTTTATGAATAAATAAAAAAATAAAAAATCATTGTGTTACAGATAAAAAGCCAATGCAGAGTAGAAAGATGGAATGAGATGAACTGTCAATCGGAAAGTCTCCTAAGTTGCCAAGCTGCCGCGATCCGAGCAATCTGCAGCTGATAAAATAATTAGGTAGGAAGGCCAAGGTAAGTAGAAGAATTTGCATTGTTCGATCACAAAGTAATAAGGGATTGTAGTACAATTGACTAAGAGGATAAAGGAAGAAATTGAATAACTTCTCTGAGAAATTTGAAAATTATGAAGCAGGTGGAAATCACTCTGTTATCAAAAGCCACGTTATGGTGGAAGATTACTCCTTGGTTTTGGCTAAGGAAGCTGAGCAAGAAGCATTTCTGAGATCTGACAGGCAAGAAGCATTGGACCATAAGGATGGTCTTTTGCCAAATACCAGTTCCACTGCTTCATCACCATTAACCTTTAAAGTTTTGATTCATCCATTTAACTACATCTGTCATACTTCCATCTTTGTTCAGTGTTATAGTTTAGTTGTCAAGTAGAGAGACAATAATTGGTGGGTTGTCTGCATATGAAACAATTGAGGTGTGACATATATATTAAAAAGTAGGACTAAGGAAGGAATCTGTGGATACACCAAAAGGGACAGAAAAGAAAGGAAGAGGGTAAGGAGACTAACTGCATTTGGCTGGACAGAAAAGATTCAAACCGTTTAAGGACTTTCCAATGAATTCCAATTCTATGATGCAAAGTGAGCATGTCATGTGCGACAGCGTCAAATGTAGTCAACAGTCTACTTGAAAACAAGAGCAACCCAAATGTTCATGTGAACATGGATATAAATACTGTAACATGAAACAACTGTTCACATGAAACTCATTTGTAATATACATATAAAAAGGCAAGAAATCCTGCATGGAGTTGATCAAAAACAAGAAATATTTCAATTAAGACAGTCTACAATCTGTCAGGCATGAGTCAACAATCTCAGAACAACCAGTACAAAACTTATTCTAAACTAAGCAAAAAAAAGTTTAGTTATATATGCAAAAAAGCACGTTCTCCACATTAGTGATAAAAAAAAGAGTAGTGACGTGCACCCCAAGTAAAACACATCAAAACCAAAACAAAGTATCTATTGTGAAAATAATTGGTGCATTGGCACAAGGTAACAGACAGCTACAATAGTTAAAAATCCAAATATGCGCACAGGGCAAGTCCCTGTGTGAAATGATCAGCTCAAGGGTCTGTCTTTTAGAGTGTTGGTGGCATTGGCATTTCGACCCATACAGGGATAACCGGGTCTCATTAGGACCTGTAATAGCAACTAGGTGAATTAATGAAATCATCTCAAAAGCAATGTCTTTAAGGCCATAGAATAAAGAATTGAATATGTACTGGTTGCCTATTTGATAGGGCTCAGAATGGTCTTAGTCATAGGGGACAGACGTTTAATGAGTAGGTATAAAGGTACCTGTGAGGACAAGGGGAAGTATTCAGTTAAAAGAAAATAAGCATGTGAGCGGATATCTACCAAAAGTAGGATGAGAGCCCACTTTCCCAAATACAGACAATGCACAAACACCGGTGTGTTAGGGATGTACTGAGTCAAGTAGATATTCATCACTGTGGTGAATCACAAAAAATAAAGAAAAATTAAAAAATAATGCAATTGAAGGTGAGTGTAGGAAGCTGGCCTGGTGTGTGATGGGTACCTAAGGTACTTACACCTTATACCAGGTCTCTTCTATTAGTGAGGTGTAGACAGTATCCAGGAAGCCAGGGCTCTCTAGAGGTAGCTGTGGATGAGCAGCACAGGCATCACTGAGAAGAAAACATTAGGAAATCCATATCACTGGAACTTTCCATGATGTGACAGGAGGCAACCGAACTGCATAAATGTGCTATAAAGTTAATGTTCCATCAGAGCAATTTGCCTCAAGGTACACTGATCATGAGATAAAAGCTGTTTGTGATGGTTAAGGGCTTTAAAACCTTAAACCTCTGATCATCACCAGACAGGAAGATCCTGCGGACAAAGTAGGTGGCCACTGGAGAAGCCTGTGTCTTTGTGGGAGTTATCTTGTTTTTATGATGTAGGCTTTCGAGAGAAGTTACCTTTACTGTACAGAATAGGACAGTAATTCCCAACCTGTGATCCAGCGACACATGGGGGTCTGCGAAGCCTCCTCAGGATAGGGTGACCAGACCTCCTGGATTTCCCCGGCAGTCCCATTTTTTAGAGAACTGTCCTGACACTTCTCTTAATTTTAAATAAATGACCCGGTTTTGGGGGCAAAGGTCAGCTCATTAAATAAATGTCCTGGTTTTTGGGGCAAATGACAGATCATCTGGGGAAGCATAAGTTAAAGGTACGCTCTCCTTTAACAGACCCCTACAAATGATGAAATAAAGTAATTTATCTGTCACTGTCAAGCAACACAGTCCCCTGTCTCCTCCCAGCAGAGAGACAGAGTGGGGAGCAGAGAGAGGTGGGTGGGTGGGTGGGTGGGTGAAGCCTTAGCGCGCCTGTGTGTGTCCCGTCCCCCAGGTTTTTGCTCCTCAAAATCTGGTCACCCTACCTAAGGGGGCGTGACTGCTTAGAAAATTAAATAATGTTAACAGATTAGGTCCCCAGCTTGCAATAATGACTCAGTGGGGAGTCACTGGATTCCAATAATGATTCAGTGGGGGTCCAGAGTTCCAGTATTGATAAAGTGGGGCTCCACAGAAGTCAAAAGGTTGGGAACCACTGGGATAGGACATTTGCAATATGAGGTAAGCAACACCTTGTAAGTTGTTTACAATACAAAGTTGAAAACTTCAATTAACACCTACGAGAAATCAATAATAATTGCATAAAATCTACCCTATGAAAGTTCAGCCAGGAGTTTGCAGCATCTATACTACTCAACAAGTAATTACAGAGGAGCGAAAGGACATGTTTGTGTTAGACGGGGAGTGTTAAGCCAAGGGCACGGATACAGCTGCGGTACTAATTATCGTTTTACGCAAAGTAAAATGTCTTTTAAAAATGAAAACTGCAATTACAATAGGGGTGGTGCGTGCCGTTCACCATGCACAAGCACTCCTAATGGTCTGCAACATCCAAGCGCCTCAGAGATACGGGCACTGTGCACAAAGCTAGAAACACCCGCTGTGCCTTAAAGAACTGTCACCACGTATGACGCCGGGTCCTTTAAGAGTACAACACGAGGTCAGAGCACCAAGGAAAGACGACAGCTGAAAAAAGATTAAACGCAGCTATATGCAATGAACATAATGAAGGGAAGACGACACCGGGTAAGAGAGCAACCGTTTTAATTGCTTCTTCGTATGAGTCCAGTAACCAACATAGTCAACAAACAGTAACACAGTCAAACCATTGCTCGCTCCCTCTACCCCAGATCCTTCTCAGCAATTCACTCACAACTCCCCCAAACCCCATCGCGTCCCCTACGAATGATACATAACGGCAGTCTACCCTGGACTGCACGGCACGTTACAAACTGTCACCGCAGGGTCTGCTTCTACCTCAACGCAACAAGGAAATAAATCACAGACTAGCCCGTAGTAGCTCCCGCATAACGTATGAAGACACATTGGACAGAAACACAAGCGGACTCCGGAGCCAATCAGCAGTTCTGAATTCTGTGCGCTACAGTAGGATTGGCTGAGGTGCCCCACTGTTTTAATCCTAAATCATGTTACGTATTAGCTGTGCCTCCCACTCAGGGCTACTATCCAATGTTTTAGCTGTGGGAGTGGTTAATTAGGCAACCCGGAAGTGCTGAAATTACGGTCAAATGACATCCGTTAAAAGGTCAACAATGGACGAGGGACAGTAAGCTGAAGTCTTGGATGGTTTGTGTAAGTAGCGGACGGGGTATTCATTTACCTTTACTTCATTGTGGCCGCACAACGCAGATGCACTGACTTCTTTATTTCTTACAGAAATTACCCCTTTTCTTCAATAAAGACAAATTGATCTATTTTGTAGACTGCGAATGGTTTATGGGTGATCTTAGATTTGATTACAGCTTATAAAACTTTGATGTAAATTGGTGTAACTTCAGCAGTGTTTATGATAACGGATACAGAAACCAATGAAGTTCAAAAGCGGCCATGGCAGGCTTTCGATTTCTAGAACGAGGACACTTCCGAAGAACAGCGTGGATTTAGATGGAGATAGACAACCAACCTTTCCTGGCTTTGTGGAAGATAAGTGGGTTTTATTTGTCAGTTGAAATAAGTGGCAAAACAAACACTTTATCTCAGTTTGGTGCATTTAGAATTCTTCCTAGATCATAGCTCATGGTTCCTTTATATTTTTTAGGTATTGCTTTACAACGCCGCTGTCACCTGATCTCATGTGATCAACAGAAAAAGAAAAAACGGAAATATATGCTTTAATAAGCAGTACAGAGAGAGATGCATTGGTTCTGCCCTGCTGTTGATTTTTTTTAAGTCCATAATTTGATTGGGAGGAATGTTTTGTGCTGTTGCGGGGAAAGAGAGTTTGTAGTACACTTTCTGCCTTGCGAAAAGTAATACCCAACACAGCTGGACTGAGTTGGGTTTGGCGAAAGCCATTGACCAAGGCTCTTGACCTAATCTGACTACTATGAAAAAGGCAGTACGTTTATCTTTTTATCGTGCAAAGTATATGTTAAGGCTGATAGGCATTTAATGGTGGATTGACCTTACGCTGTGGAAAATCATGCTGGCAGGTATTTTTATTTTTTTTACAATAAATTTCACAGATTACAGTAAGAGGCAACATTTTGTATTGCTTGCCCATATGACAAATAATCACACTTGACTGATGTCTTTTTATGCCCTGTAATGAACTGTTGTACAGTATTTTTCTAACTGTAATTTTGTAATGTTTTGTTATTTTATTACTGCTTGGAGAAGGGATTTGTGTTCGTCCTAATTTTGATTTCTATAAGCACACATTTTGATTGGCTAGAAGTTATGTTATTCTGCTGAAAAAGATTGTTTGTAGTGCACCTTTGCCCTGTGGGAAAAGCGTATAAGCAGCACAGCAAGACCGAGTTCGAAATGGTGACAATCAGTTGATCAGTGCAATAGGTCCTATCTTCTTATTATGAAAAGTGACGACAAACACAGAAGGTCTGACTTATTTATTGTGAAAAACACACATTAAAACCAACAGACATTTAATAGTTTGTTATTCTCTTTTAAAGCTGGGAGACTTGTATTTTGTTACAGGAAATCACCCGGCCTACCATGGTAGGCAAAGGATTTGGTGAATCCCAATAACAGATCCTCAGGGATGAAGATTCACACTTTGAGAAATCCTGTTATTCCGTTTTAGGAAGGGATAAGATTGTTTTGCCAACATTAATTTAGTAAATAATTGTAATTATATGACTTCTGGGAGAGAGGCTTCAGCTGATTCAGAGACAAATGCTGATTCACTTGAGCACAGATTTTGGTTGGGTGAAAGTTTATTTGCTTCGACTGAAAAAGGTGGCCGGTCTGACATATTTAGTGTTAAAAGCTATGTTAAAATCAATACGCCTTTAAGGAAGGCTTGTCATTAAACTTATTAACCGTGGAAGGCAGATATTTTGTTTTAGGGAATCTCATGGATTACCTTTGTAGGCAAGACTTTTTGTGCTAGTTGCCAAGTGACAAACCCTCAAGGTAGAAGATTTGCACTTTATGAATCCTTTATGGGGATTCTGTTTTTAAAGATTGACACTTTATGAATCCTTGTTATGTCGTTTTAGCTGTAATTTTGCACATATTTGTTGTTTCATCACTGTACCGATGGTTGACTTGTGGGAATGCTTATGCGAAACAGTCAGCAGCCTGAGCTGGCTGTCATGACAATCCAGCGATGAATGCTGTAGGCCTAATTAGTATATTGGAAAAATGATCTTAAAGGCCATAAGTATACTCTTTTTATTTTGCAAATTTACAGCAAAGTAGGCTTGACTTATTTATTGTGAAAAGTATATGATAATGCTAAAAGTCTTTTTAGGGTTATTAAGCTGTGTTACAGCCTCTATATAGATATTGCAGTACATGAGCACAGTAGTAAGCAAGGTTTTTGGTGTTTGTCCCCTCACTGGTTTGCCCTCTGACAAACCTTGTGGGCCGAAGATTAGCAGTTTGATAATTCTTGTCTAACATCTTAGGAGTGCTTGAACATTGTTTTGACAACCGCAAATTTCGGTATCTCATTTTCTAACTGTGTGCCTGAGGGTTGCCTTTGTGGAAATCTTATGCAGAATTTAGTAATCCTTACATAGTTATAGTGACAAGCCTGAGATCAAGGCTATAGGCCTGATTGATTGCTTGGGGAAATATGTTGTGTCAGATTCCATGGACCCCCATCTGTTTTATCACAAAACGTTATGCAAAATGTAGTAGGCCTGAGAAGCTTATTGTGAAATGCATTTACTAATACAAATAGCCGTTTACAGGTAAGAAGTTATTACACTGTTGTAGGGTGCAGATTGCTATTCTGTTACATGGCATCCCAGAGATAACTGTATAGGGTTCTGGTTACCACCTCTGAAAACCACGGAGTTCCAGATTTGTAGTGTGATAATCCTTATTGGGCCATTTTCAGCAAGCTTGTATATTTAGACATCTGTGATTGTGTATATATTTGTACATTTTTATGACTGTGTGCCTGGTGGTTGCCAGTTTATGTGCCATACAAGATGCCCCAGTTCATTGTGGCAGCAAACAGTGATAAAGGTGCTATAGGCCTGACTTGTTCATTGCGAAAAGTTGTGCAAGATGCCGTGGGTATGACCTTTTTAATACAAAAATGTATGGCATAACGTAGGCCTAATGTAAAACCAATATATTACTTTACAGGTTTGCTAGTACATTGTGGTAAAGCATGTAGAAAAGTACTGTGTTCCATGGATTCTCATAAATTAATATAATTGGCAAAGGTCTGGTGTTGGTTACCTCTCTGACAAAACCCTGGGAGTAGAACACTTACACAATGAGAATCCTTTTTAGGCTCTGTTAACGATGGGTTGTACATTGTTTTGTGAACTCTAATTCTGTACATATTTTTAATTTTATGACTGCACACCTGATGATTACCTCGTAGAAAATCTTTTGCTCAATACAGTAGGCCTGATGTGGTGAATAGACAGTGATAAATGTTCTAGGCCAGATTGGTTCATTAGGAAAAGTTTAGTCAGATGCCATAGTTCAAATCTGTTTATTATGACAAATTACAACAAAGGCAACAGGCAAGATTTTTTTTTTTTAACATTTATTAAAGCCAGTAGGCCTTAAAGAGTGAAAATATTTTTGGGGACTGAAATGTCCCCAGCATGGTATGTAGGCATGTTTCCCTGTTCTGAGGGCCAACTGAGTGTGTCTGGTATCCTGGCTTTGGATTTATGGCTCTGTTGTATTGCAATTCTAGCATTTGCTGAGAGGCCTAGGCCACTCTCTATAATATGAGTAGGTCCTCTATTGTCCTGAGACTTTGAGTGGTGCACCAAGTGGGCCTTCTTTTGGTGAAAGTGGAATACTGTCCTGTTATGAGTTTGGTACATAGAGCAGTAGTGTCCGCATACTGTGTTCTGAGAGTTAATAATGTGACTAGACCTTTTATTGGAGTCACTGGTGTATAGGTCTGTCAGACCACACATGTAAAATTCCACCTCTGTGCGTTTAATTAATTCTTAGCGCGATCATCTTTAGTTTATGTTAAGCGTGTTGGTATGTGTAACTTGTGTTACATGCTTGTGTGAGCCAGAGTTTTTGAGGTCAGTTGGATATCCCTAGCCTGGCCGTGCCAATTTTGAGGTGAGGACAGTGCTTAGAGTCAGTGGAAGTGTATTCCTCATTTCGCGTTTCTGGAGGTAGGTGTCTTCGGGCCTGATTTAGAGGTTGGCGGATAGAGATACTCCATCACGAACAGAAAGGACACTTGAAACGGGAACCAGTCAGCACTCGTTTCACAATTTCAGACAGTGGATCCACATCTGTCTGCAAGTTGTGTGTAAAAGTGGGACCCAAATTGTTGTTCCATGTCCTCTATGACCATGTCAGGGAGTGCTACTTAGAGTACTCAGAGGGATGCTGTACATTCAGGACTGGTGTCTGCCTGACAGCCAGACTTCCATGGATAAGTGTACATAACCTGAGGTCTGGATGTCTTGCTGGAATAGCTGTATACCTGTCCTGGATTTCTTGGAAGCATGCCTCCTGAGAGACCGAAGAGTCTGCCTAACATATAAGAGGAGAGATTGCACAGCAAGGATAGGTGCAGAAGTAACTGATGAAGTGTGATTCGCTCATGCAGGGCTGCAGCTGCTGAAGATCACAATCTGCCCATGCGGGCTGCAGCTGTCATCATGTTACCCGGAGAGTCAAATGCAGAAAGACTTGTACTTGCCTGAGTTTGCAGAGCAATGATTGGACAGGCTGAAGGGCATCAGAGTCAAACAACCCTAACTTCTATAGTTTGTCCCATGTAACCACTGAGACAATATTCACTGTGTTAATTAATACCTGTTGCAGATTTTTTTAAACATGGGGATCTTAGATTACTCTTATAAGCAAGGATTTTGGTGTTTTTTACTTCCTTGGACAAACACCACAGGAAGCAGATGTGCGCAATGAAAATCCTTGCTAAACCGTATTAGGAGGGTGTGGCATGTGTAGCCTGACAAGGCACTTATAATAAAAACATTAAAATACCCTCTGCATACATTTATAGAGGTTCTTTGGGTCAGCCTTCTTCAGTCTGTTTAAGTGTAATTCACATTCTGTTTCTCCCCATGACAGCATACTACATGGGGCAATTGGTTAACCCACTCCTGACTGGCTCTGTTTCTCTGCGAGTAACAGCAATTTACATGAAAATGCACATCTACTTGAAAATGAGTTTGATGCAGTCTCTGGGCTGCTGGTCAGTCTTTAGTTTTCCTATTATTCCCTTTTAAAACTCTCCTTTCATGTTTTTTTTACAGCCGTTTTCGTTTTTTAGAGTATCATGCAGGTCCCCAGACACCTCTGCTGGCCCACTTGCTACTCATTTCCTCTGCAGTGTGCTGTATCCAGTGTTGCTACTATTTCCATACTGACTGGCCATCTTGGAATAGCATTGTCCATACTGTATCATTGTTTTGCCATTAGAGGATGACTACCATGTTTAGAAGCATTGTTTTGGCCTTCTTAGAGCATTAGAACAGTGGCACACCATGCACTTTAGCATTCAGAGGTGACTGTCTAGTGCAGTGTTTAAGGAGCAACCGTTATGGAATGGTGTTATACATAGTGGATCATTATTTTTACTCAGCCAAAATGGCCAACAAGTTGCTTCTAAACATGCAGGTTATTTTGGAATATTAAAACAGATTATATACTAAGTACATTATAGGTACAAGAAGACTACCTTCTGTTATGTTTAAATTTTTTTTTGTATTTCATGTATATGCCTGCCTTGTTTAGGTGTTGGCATGTTTTCCCTTTTCTACTTTTATTCTTCTAATTTAGCTTCCATGTTCATGGCAAGTTTGTGTTAATTGCAAATGGCTAACTGGGTGTGCAAGAACGAGTCAGAGGGTGAATGAATGAATGGATGTATGAATGCAAGGATGAGTGACGGAGTGCTTGTGTGATCATTTGTTGTGTGTGTACACTCATCAGTGGCCGAAGAGACACTTTCAGCTGTAAGCCAGACCTGTAGTCCATGCCAATGCTTGTTTTATACTGTTTATTGCAAAAAGGTAAACCAATTTAGTGAACTTACAATGCTTCTGCGGTTTCCCAAGCTTTTTTTATAGAGTTCTTCATTGTGTAGGCAGCACTGTAACTTACACTTTGAATTTCATAAAAATTTAAACAATTTTGTTAAACCATGTAAGCCGTATAAGAGAAACAGGTGTCAAGGAGCCACTTTGTTTAAATTTTCTTATCCCTAATGCTAACGACATACCAGAAACATCAACCCTGGACGCTCCTGGTCAGAAATTGTTAGTTGACAATAGCAGACTAACACCATTTTAGGTTAGCCCATGTGATGTCACCTCATACTTGCCATTCTAATATGATGTAAATGGCTTCAGTTTAGGTTAACACTTAAATTTTCCTGTGTAACAATTTCAATGTATTTTAAAGAGGCTTTGTGGGATCAATGCAGTTCAATTACAAAGTACAGTATTCCTTAAAGCTCATAAAACATGGGGGAGTGGAGTTTCCTCCTCTTTAGAGTGCACATTAAGGAAATACTATGAGTTGCTTTCACAGACTAGAATCAGTGTGGGATACTGTGATATGTGCAGCAACTGGTTGGGTAATCTAAGAATAAAATGTCCTCAAATGCAGCTAGCAATGGATAAGAAGGAAGGGGGGGTGGTGGAGAAATCAGGTTTCATAAACTTTGAAAGATGGCCTAGAGTGTGAGGCAATAGTGTGAATGGTGAGTGCAGTGTCAGTTTAGCGACTTTGATTTATCATGTTGAAGAACTGGAAATTTTGTTTAATCATCTGATTGTGGATCAGTAAAATTCAATCTTCTGGGTCCAGCTTTTTTTGCCCGTTCGGGATGAGTCCATTCTTAGGGACAGGTACACTATGGCTTGACTTAAACATTTGTTCTTTTGTGCTCAACCAAGGGTTTATAATTCCCCCAGAGGTAAATGCGGCCACATCCTAGTATGACTCCCAGAATCCAGCGTTTTCCACCTAGTTACCTTCTAACGGAAACACATACCATCACAAACAGCAATTCCATGGAGAAATAATTGGTGCAACCAGGCCAAGTGCTATCAGTGGCGAGCATGGGCTGCTTCCTTTGTGCCACATGTCTGGGTGACCACTGCGATTCTACCCACTTCACAGTTAGACAAAAATATCTCAGAGTTGACAGAACACAAATGTGAAAAAAGAGAACTTAAGGGCAGGACAAGAGTTACTCTGATTGCTACCTGCTCTAACAATTGACACCAGGGTCTGCAGGTCAGGATTGAATCCATTTCACACTACCAACCTTCGCCTAGTGGGAAATTGAATAGGTAAACCGAAGCTGGAGTTAAGGCATGACATTATTGGCTATTGGAATGGTAAGATGCCTACTGGCCAAGGAGAATGTGTAGGAGCCTTGAAGCAGAGCTTTGGTGCTGCATCTCCTGGAATGCAGATAGGTAAAGCTTATGGTGCCTGATCTGCTGCACCACCATAGTATATAAGGTTATATCTTACAAAGTACTGACAAGAAACAAATCTGGCTCAGCTCATTTTCACACACAGTCTCTTTCCCTGCAAAACAGTCTGCTGTAAGAGACCTGAGTTGAGATTGATCCTGCTGCAGATTTAATGACCCATATCTGTTAACAAGGACCGAATATCCCATCTTGGAAACTGATAAATCTCTTGGCTGCTTGATTGTTGGTGAGTTCCCCATGTTGTGTTCTTTTGAATGAGGGTAGAAAATAATTGGCAAGTGTGTACCCTCTGTTAGTCAAAAACAACAAGTGATTGACGCAATGCTGAACATTGTCAAACATTCAACCCCAGTACAGTGATCTGGGCCTAAATCCATCGTTTTTTTGCTGCCCATGCCATTCCAGTTTGGACCCAGCCATATGCAAATCAGTCTTGACCCTGTTCCCCATGGGAACAGTCCAGCCCGAACTGCTAGGCCAGGTCTTCCCTGGACTGGAAACAAGCATCCTGGGACTGGTTTCGGGGTTTCACCCCTCATCAGCCAGACTAGCTTGAATCCAGTGGCATGGGAAGCACGGGACCCACGTCTGGGCATACCCTTCCCACTTAGGTCGCCTGTGCCCACCTCGGAGATAATTTCTTGTGAATGGACTGTGAACTCATAATTTTTCACAAACCCTCAGTCTGGCATCAATGGTTATAACTGCTGGAAGGATAGGGCCCACTGATGCCCTAATGACTCATTCTTTGCCAGCAGCAAATATAAATGCAACGTTCCTAAGTTAGTAATACTAAACTCTCATAATTCAGTTGGGCCATAGCCCAGGCAGAGAGGACGTTCTGCTTTGAGGGCATCAAAGCCTTATTGAACCCCTGAAGGCAAAGACTCTGCATTTTCAGGATTGACAACTTCTAAGGATGAACAAGAGATGGTTCTGTCAGATAACAACTAGCTAAGATGAAAGTTCGTTGCAAACAGTTAAGGCCTGCTTACTTTGAGAGAGGCAGATGGACAGCAACCTGCAGAGTACAGCCTGGCTGAGTGAAGGAGTTTGTCAACCAGATGCCTGTGAAGACCTGTGGGAACCATAGTGAGGGCGTGCCTCTCCAAGACTCAGTCATTCAGCTACTGTGCAATATGAAAAATTAAGAGCATTGGTCTTCCTTGCCTCTGGCTCAGGAAGAAGGTTGTTTGCTGCTTTGTGTTTGGATAGCCTACTTATCCCCGACTCTTGACTGTGCTTCAGGGAACTATAAGTGAGCCTATAGTTGCCCCCTGGAATCTTAAGACCTGCTGGTCTGATTCAGGAGCCATTGACATTGACATTGAAATCCATAAGCAATTCCCAAGATATTTGGCACTTGAGCTCCACACCTCTAATCTTCACTTTGTGTTGACTGTGAGAGACTGTGCTCCTGGAACTGAAGTCACCCTTTGCATTGAAAAAATCAAATTGTGACTTTCTGTTTGAAAGTAAAACACCCATTTAAATACCTTGTGCCCTTTAAGAGAATTGTGGTGGACGGCCAGCAAAACTACATTTAGTTACCAAATAGTAGTTTTTCAGGCTAGTGCTGTCCCTTGATGTTTATCCCCTCTATTGGATACCAGATACTGTTCTTGCAACCTCTAGTTTAGGGATGGTTTCATTGCCAGCTTTTGGGGGACAGGAACATCCTTGTGTTTGGGCAGTAGGTTTGTATTGGGATCAGAGAAAATTTCTTAGAGAAACATATTGAAATATTGTAAAACTCTAAACACTTTGCACAGTAGCAAAGACTTCATTCAGTACTAACAAAATGATTTCTGGTGCATTTGCGGCCTAGTAACAAAAAACTGGCTATCGAGTAATTGAAAAGGAAAGGCTTAAACTTTTAACTAGTAAAAACATGGACTCTGTCCCCAGACTGCAGGAATGAGGCTTGTCCACCTTTTCATTGCATTGTTCTTTTCATAGACTCCATCATTTTAAGAAACCATAGTGCTTAGGCTCTCGTTCTGTAATAGCTTCGTGTCAGATGTCTGACTAAAGAGGAACTAGAGAGTTCTGTTACTTTGGATATTCTTATTTCATGTATGATATTTTGTAATATATGTATTCAAGTACTTTTTAATTCTACAGAAAGAAAGCATTTATTAAAGCTTTAACTTTATTGAATAATATTATTTTTTGCTGTGGTTTAAGGGTGTAGCCCACTTCAAATCATTGAGTAAGCTTGGATTGCTCTGCCTCACTATCCTGAGAGTCAAGGGGAAAAGAAGAATCCTTGATAATTCAATTTGGGGCCCAGTAGTATGATTGCCCTAGGACTCCATCTGTCACAGTTGGAGCCAAATAACCACCTTTTTCTCTTGGACCACCCAAATCTGATTTCAAAGCATCAACAGAAATTCCAGCAAAGGCTATGTAGCAGTTCTTTTAAACAGTAATGGAGGAACCGCGGGGAAAATTAATCACACTTTTTGCTGTAGTGAACTGGGATGTGTAAAGAAGCGTTTTACTTACTAAAGCCACCAAGAAATCTCCCTATAAGATTAATGGGTGGTTCAATAAAGTTTGTATCCGTTCACTAACATGAGGGTTAACACCAGTGCTTAGTTGCTAGAAGTTGTTTGTGTGAACATATTGATGGGTAAAGGCCTCAGTGTACAGTCGTGTGAAACCAGAGCTATTACAATCTTTACAAGCAATGGCCAGTTACCGCCCCAGTAAAGAAACTATTTTGTTTAGACAGCAGTCATGAGGAACCAAGCCTTTGGCAGAAGGTTTCTGTACTTTGACATACCTGTCATTGATCACACAGAGAGCCCACTGGGTTCCACTGCATTCTGAAGTAGCAAAGACCACTTATGAGGGTGGAATTCCTCACTGTAGCCTTTGGCGATATTGATGTCCTTTTATATACAAGGAAGAGGCAGAAGAAGCTTTTTGACCGAAGGAAACATGAGAGCGGGAGCCCTATTTGATAGAAATTTGTACTTTTTCATCCTCATTTCATTTGTTGTCTTAAGCATTAATTTTGGAGCCAAGCAATTAAAGCTTTCAATTTGTGAAGCATATGCAGTGGTTACTTTCTGGGTCATACAGTTTTCAGGAATGCTTCCAGGTGGTATGGCGCCAGCAGTCTCCACTTCTGATGCTACTTCAGAGCACAACGTTCTGTATGAAGCGTAAGGCAGAAACCACACTATCTGTTTAGGGTTTGGACTGCAAGGGCTTTGTATTGATAACTCAAGGTCCTTGTGTCAAAGGAATGACTTCTGCCTTTTGACTGAAAGGTACTTGGGAAGGACCACTTCGGATGCCCTAGATGATGGACCTGCAATGTTAACCAGCATATCAAACAGGTTATTGGAGATAGTGTAAATTTTAATCCAGTGACTAGATAGTGTTTGGGTAGAGACTTGAGGAATCCTGACATTCCATTGTGTTTTTAGACACTGATTGCCCAGTGCACTAAGGCAGGGAAACTGCGTTCAATAGGGAATATTGGCTGATAATATTCTTAATGTCAGCAACTGACTCTGGCTCTGGAAATTTAAGGCCATCTCTAATTTGGGAAAGAACTTCTCTTTCTGTGCTCCTTGGATGCACTTGCTCCTCGGCTTGGCTTAATTGACTCTGAATTTGTGTAGTCCAAGTACTCTAAAGTATTTGCACCCAGGCTACACGGGCGTAACAGAGGCCCCACTCCCTATTGGTGCACCGGAGGCAATGGTTCTTTGTTCTAGAGGGAGCCCCCTGAATTCTTAAGCAATGCCGTGGCATGTCTGGCAGAATGTGTGCCCTGGCATGAAATAGGAAACATTTAAATGTCAGGGAAAACCATTCTGCTATCCTAAGCAGAAAAAAACAGAAAAGCAATACAGTTAATGTATCATTGCTGGCAGACAGAGGCCCAACAAAAGGCCCCGCATGGCCTCATGTCCTTGGCAGGGGAGTAATGCAGGACCCTGCGGTATAGAAGGGCTCAACTCTTCAGGGGAGCCCCATTGAGACCCAGAGTAAAGAACATCTGTGTGATCTGCACGATGCACAAGCCCAGTGATGTAGGGAGCACCCCAACCTAGCAGCTTAAACGGAGCAGCCATCGGCCGATTAGATGGGGAACTTGATCCCACTTAAATGCCAATTAGTTGTTTATGAACCCCTTCTGTCTGTAGTTCTGCATACAAAATGCTCATAATTCTGTTAGAGAAAACCATGCCTAATAGGTGCAGGTCTTGGGCAAAGACACAGTGTCAGAAACCGAGAAAGAGAAATGATGGAAATACTGATAAAATCCTACAGGGAGAGGAGCAAAATGGAAAAACACATGGGAGAGAGAAAACGAGAAAGAAAAAGCATTTGAAGTGTAATGGGTCTCACGTGTGCTCGAGTTAGAGCTATTAGCGTTGTAAATTCCTAACTGGACTTTTGTTGCCACTTAAATTGAAAATGAAAAGTAAAACATTTGACAGAAGCAAGCCGATTCAAAGCACCACCACCGCCATGACCGTAAGCGCAAGAGTTATCGGCTCCCTGCGTAAATGTCTAGAAAGGATCACGGCTGGGATGAAAGGCAAACCGAAACCGGAGGAGCGATCATCACACGCTGAACAGGAGGAAGCGTGACATAGTGTGATTGCCAACAAAAATGCTCACTTAGTTAAATCGCCTGGGAGGGACCTTAGCACAGAAAGGAGGGGCATTTCACAAAATGAACCAATAGAAATTAAGCATTTAAGACCAGTACAACAAAGAATGAATACAAAGAGTGGGCGTGGTTAAAAGCCTTCAGAGACCCTAAAAGTAAGGAGATAAACAAGGGGTAGACAGCAAAGAAACATGGAAAGAAAGAAAATAAAAGGGTGAAAGGTACGGTGCAGAGGGAAAGAATGAATAGATGGAAGAGTGAACAGATGGATCGATTGAAGGGTAAAAAGTTGGAGGGAAGAGTGAAAGGATGACGAGAAGAATTAATGGATGTGTGAAATTATTGCTTCCATATGTAGCTTTTAAGTTGTATCCTGCTGCACGTCATGTAGCCGTCCCCGCCCTTAGATGACTAAAAAAGGGGTGTTCTTCCAGGGCACATGGTAGATTTCCTCTTAGGGTTGCCCCCCTCCCCTCGATTCCAACATCCAAGGCTATTCCTATTGTGGCAGGCAACACAGCTATAGATTTCAGGCATCGCAAACTGGCATACTTCCGGTTTCCTGTAGTTGCTCGAAACTGCAGATATTCTCAGAACGTGAAAACCTGCCTTGTGAATGTTGGCAAACCAGGGTTAGATATTGATGTTGCCACGGCCTGCTCATTTTTTTTCCACTGACTCGGTTTTGTCCTCAGTTTTGTTTGGAAAGGAGACGTGTTACGAGGGCAATTCGTGAATTTAGTTTTGATATTTCATTCAGTCAACCTTATTTTCTCACACTTCTTTTCAGTTTTTAAATATTAACATCAAAAACGAAAGCTTAACTAAACAGTGACCTAGTGTTCCATCGAGAAGGTAAGGCAAAGCAGGTTGTAAACATCGAAAATGGGGCCAATTAGATTCCCTGTGAGGGGTGGGGAGAAGGGTATGGTACATTAAGCAATTCAGTATCTCAATACATAGCAAGCTAAGGCACTAAAGGGACATAGCGGCCGACATCTTATGGGCCCAGTGAGTTATGTGTCAGCTAATGTCCGACACGTAGTCCAAGTCCAGGCACCTAGCCCAGAGTAGTAAGGTATCCAATGGTAGCATCTCTTTCTCACTGAACTGAGGACGTGTTTGGCAATTCATCAGCCCCCACCTGGCAGCCCTTAAAAGCACCCTTGCGCTCCCAAATTTGAGTCAGTTTTTCAATTATGTAGATATGCCAGATCTTTGTCCATTACAAACCCAGTGAAGGAGGACTCAGCTGCTTCCAGTAAAGGGCCAAAGTTAGGGCCCTATTACGAGTTTGGCACCCGTCCGCCAAACTCCCAACAGGGTGGTCACCGCCATGCTGGCAACCTCCCCGCCGGACCCATTAAGTCTTTCCTGCTGGGCTGGCAGGAGGTAACCTTGGTTTCCACCAGTCAGCCCAGTGGGAAAGTGGTGACAGCATTGTCGCCGGCTTATAATTGAGCCGGCAGCAATGCTGCCGCACGCAGGGGCTTCAGCACCCTTAAAATGCACAATTTCTGCACAGCAGACAGAGCACATTTTGAGGGTGCTGGGCAGGGGGACCCCTGCAACTGTTCTCCACCGGCCTTTTGCCATGAAAAGGCTGGCAGAGAACAAGGTTGTAATCAGCAGGCTGGCGCTGCGTTCAGCACCCCCCTGGCTGATTACAACCTGCACCCACTGTCATCCTGTCGAGATCGAAGATCCTGGTGGGCATGGCAGGAGGTTGGCAAGTGTGCCCGCCAACCTCATAATGTGGCTGACGTTCAGACCGTCGCACTCACCACTGTCGGACCGCCACTGCGGCATTGTCGATCCTTGGACTGCCAATGTCGTTCTCGTGCTCTTAATCTTCTTGCTAGAAGAAATTGGATAAGGAGGCATCCCATATGTGAGTGCATTGGGTATAAAATCCTGTCTTCTCCAAGATTACCTCACAGGATCACCATAATGACGACAGGGGTGGTGGTGTCTTGGAATTCATATTTTATCTTTTATGAGATTCGCCATAGCTACCCAGAACTTTTTTGGGCTGGGTACAAGGCCTCAAATATGAATCATAGAACCCCTTATCTAACATCCCCTTCAACATGTGTCTGTCGTTCCAAACGTAGTCCGGTGCCTGACCACAGCCAAAGTCAAAGATCTTCCTGTTAAAATCTTTTAACCTCTTGGGTCCTTCAGTGTTTGAAATTTCAGAATTCTCTGGGATCTTGGCTGTATTGAGAGTCGTGTTGCCCTTGCTAATTAATAGAAGACATGGCAGGGAAAGCCTCTTTTAGAATCTGACTACAGAGCAAAAACTGGTGTACACACATGTGCCAGTTCATAACTGGATACAATGTCATATTGCTCATAGCTTGCATTTTCACTTCACTTCTGTCTGGTGCTAAATGCAAGTGCAATTCTTGTAAAATGCAGAAATAACATTCATAAAATGAATATCAATGTACTTTGCACATATTATTGCCCTTTTGTTCAACTGATGTATAAATCTGGTGCAACACTCGGAAAACACCAGCACAAGTGTAATTTGCGCTGTGGAGTTTTAGTGTCCATTGTTTGCGCTGAACACTAAATGGCTGCCTTAGTAAGAAGCAAATTATTCCAGAGTTTGAGCCTTCAATGGCAGAAGGAGACTATCAGGTCGTGGTTGTAAGTCATATTTCTTACAGATAGCAAGTAAATGGAAGACTAAAATAAATGTAGCCATTAAGAGTAATTATTAGCAAAAGGTATTTTTTGTTGAGCACCCACTCTCTCTAACAACCATTTCCTTTTCATTTTTCTACAGCAGTCTTATTTCTAAGTTAGCCGAGTATAGGTCAAGAACAAGAAACATTTGAGAAATTCAGGTCCTTGTTGCACAATAAATACTGTAGCACGTGGTTCTTAACCTTTTGAATTCGATGGACCCCTTTTTAATCATTACTGGAAACCTGGACCCCACTGAGTCATTATTGGAATCCGAGGACACCCACTGGGTCATTAGGGAAATCCAGGGACCCGGGCCGAAGCAAGTTCGAGGATTTGAACCGCAAAACAATACACACAATTATGAAAAGAAACATTCATCCTACAAATGCACAAATCATTAAATATTTATTTCACAAATACGACATACAACATTTTAATTTTAATGGGAAGGTTGAAGTTTTTCGAAATTCTTTTAAGGCCACTTATTGTTCATACTATGTTGGGTTTGATGCCCTTTCACTCCTCCCATGGATTAATATCAGGATACCCACTTAATATTTAGTGTCCAGTTTCAAATTTCTTCACATTTACAGAACCTTTTAAAAGTTTGATTTGTACATTTTGCTTCTTTATGTATATACACTTTAATAATCAGTTAATATGTTATTTTATAATCGGACGTGGACTCCTCAGTAGTCATTGCGAACCCCCCATGGGTTCCCAGACCACAGGTTAAGAACCACTGTTCACGTTAATAATTTTCTACAGAATATAGCCCAACAAAATAAAATGAACATATAAATGAGCATTATTTCAACCTGTGTAAGAGAGTGAAAAGGCTAGTAAAAAGGTTGTCCAGCTGGAACTTGCTAAAGAGTACCCATGTGTTCAAAGAAGTATTTGGTTTAAATGGCCTCTAGATCAGCAAATGGCTCCCGTGTTGTACTAACAAAGAGGGATCTTGACAAGTGTGAAAGCGTGATAAATAGTGGTCAATTTTCTCCTCCTGCAGGTGTCATTAAGCTACAGACAAATCATTCTCCAGATATTATTAAGGACTTGTTATATTATAAAATGAGATGTGTGTCACATATGGGACTTCCAAGGCCTAATTCAGGGCATGGACCCCTGTAGAGGGGAAATGTTGGTTTATGCATAAGGAAAGGATCCAGTTGGTCAGCATATAAGGGCTACGATTTCAGCTCTTCCCTTTTTTACTCATCTGCAGGGAGAAGACACTAAATTTTTTGTCCTGGCTTATACTCATGAGACACGTAATATATGAGTTATAAAAACTGATCAGAGCCTAAAAAAATAGTACTATTTTATGTCAAATTTGTAGAGATTTTGGTATAGATTTGTTTCAGTTTCATGAGATTTGTCTGTTCATTTCTCTGTCCATCGTAATGGTTAGTAGAAAACAGGTCTTTACCTTGTTTATTTCCATTTGATAAAGAAAACATGCGGCCATCCCACCTCTTACAGGTTTACAGTTGTAAAGTCATGTGATTTAATTGAAAAATAGTGTTTTGTTTTTACTACCCATGATCTAACGCAGATGTTCCTAAGGACGTTTTTGTAAAATGGAAGACTTCAGTAGTTGGTATGTAGTACCAAACCATGATATAGATCAGTCTGATTTCTAATTCTTTGCCATAAAGCAAAAGGGTTCAAATAGAAAAATAAATAGTAATATTGCAGATCCTGCACTAAAGGTAGCTTTGCATACATCATGCGCATCTAAGCCTAACATGCCCAAACCAGTGTTTACAGGTAACCAACCTTTTCCTTTTCCGGTGGCGACTTCTCCATCATGTAAAGTATCTTGTACTTTCTCTTCTGTCCTGCTGCAGTACTCTGGCGCGATTGGCATGAATTATGCCTCATGGCCACCAGACCTGGCACAAGTCGTCACCAATTGAAGTCCCCCTTGCACTCAAGTTGCAGAAATAAAGGCTGAAGTACTTTGGTGAGAACCTCTTAATTAGTACTTGGTTGTGCTGAACTCATGCTTTCATGTTTTATGTATTACCCGAATAGTTCCAAAAGTGATACCACAGACTGTTTGTCTCTTGGCATAAATGTAGCGAATAGAGCTTTTATGGCCATTACATTTGCGATTTCATGTGAATTCAAACTTTTTTTAGTACTCGGGAATTTTATTTTATGCTTCTTTATTTGAAAACAATACTGCAGAGCACAGGTATCAGAAACATTAGTGGACTACAGACCACTTACAAGCCATTTTTTCAGAACCTAGGAGATAAATTAAGTTTACAGAGGCCCTCTGTCTATCTTCGCCCAGTGGACCCATGTCAGAACATTGAATTTTGCTCTTCCCAGCACGAGTATCCTATAAAGGCGAACCCTGTATCAGGAGTTTCATTATCTTGGTTTTAGTTCTATTTGACCCTCTCCTCGTTGACTAATTTCTTGCATTCTCTTCGTACCTATGAACCTAAAGTTTTTTATAATGAAGCAAAAAAAAAATGAGATTATGGCCCAGTTCAGGGACAGCGCTGATTTAAAGATACGATAGAATATTTTTAGTAATCTGAAACTGAAAACTTTTATCACTGTACAAATTTGACGAGTCAGAGACAGTCTCCAGTCCAGCCAGAAGGCAAGGTTCATAATTGTAGAAACTAACAAGGCTGGCTAGCAGAATAGCTGAGTTCGGGCAGAGGGTGTCTAAATTTAAAGCAAGCACATTCTGCTGCACCCGTCACTGATTGTCAACTAAACAGTTCAGTATTATCGTTTTTTTTTATTCCAGCCTCTGACTTGGTGTCCTTAGTATAAATATGAAAATCTATCTTATGTAACTTCGCTATTGGCAATCCATGAATAATAAGAAGCATTGGCAAATTCAAAATGTCTTGTATTTTTAATTGCATTACCTTATCGTTTTGCTTTACCAGTGTTTTGGCCGATGCTGCACCACATTGGCAAAATGAAAAACAAAACGCTTGCTTGCCGATAAGGGACAGCATCAACAAAAACAAACAATGGTTTTCTTTTTGATCTTTTATTTTACCATTCTAAAGTGTAAACGCCAATCTTGGAGTGATAAATCGAGAAAATATATGTGGAAAAGTGCTTTAAAGATCAAAGGTCCCGTCTAAGAGAGCTGTTGGCTTTGGCAGATGCATTGCTATGCGGCTAACACCAATTTAAAAAGCACTATGGCACTGCCATAGCTAATACGCGCTTTTAATAGTGCATTAGCGCTGGAGGCCGCATAGTCCTTTTTTTAAATAATATTTTTAAGCATGCTGCACAGCAGCCACTGTGCTCTACAGTATGGCTAAAAATTATTTCCATGGCCAGCAATGCCCTTGCTGTACAGCACCAGTAGTCTCCAAGGCGAGACCTGTTGACTTTGCCAAAGCTTGTCACCCATGTGATTCTAAGTAATCAGTTAACATCCCCATGAGTGAAAAGCATGAAGAAAGCATTTGAGCCCGTGTCCATTTCTTAGTGAAAATACATTTGGAAGCAGATGGGAAAGCTCCCACCTTTACCGCAAAGATAAAAAACATAGAGCCACTACACGTTTCTTAGATCTGGGTTCCTTGGTTGCCAAACACCCCATAACTCGCAGATGAAAATCCTCTGAAACCGCTACAGTAGAAGCGTGGTCTCACTTCATTTCAACATGGGCTCATTCTGAGAGTGTGGTTTTGCATAGGTAAGACAGTTTGGGACTCTGCAAGTACCCCATTTCAACACATTGGAACACTATCCTAAATGATCTACACGCCGCTACATAGCACACCAAAGTAACACTAGAGGATGACACCCAACACTGACATGAACACAGAGGGTACCCTGCACATTACTTAAAAACCTTGTACTTTCAGTCAACCTGCTGAGTCAAGAGTCTTATTCTGATGGGTAACTCTGCAACATCACATGTTAATACTACGGGATTGGTATGATAAATAGTTATTGACTCTTACCCCATCTTTTCTTCCACCACTCCCTCGCCCCCCCATACTTTTATTTCATGTTTAGACTGTTAAAGATAGTCGAATGAATCTGTTTATTGTCCATATCACATGACATTATGTCTTAAATGACAGCATAACAGCTGAGGAAATCACATGCACAGTAATGATTCAACAATAATGCTAACCAGTGGAACGCTCCAAGTACTACACAATCATAAACCTTTTGCAGGGAGGAAAAAAAAACTGTATATGCAACTATGTTGCTCACAACCTATCAAATTATATTTTGTATGTTCACACAAATCGCTTATTGCTGTATAGAAAAACCTCAACAAACAGTCGAATAAGTAGTGCGTTAGTCAGATGTATGTCCTTTTGGGAAGGAGGCTTGAGAAATCAAATGGAGCGGCTGAAAGAAAATTATTTGGCGACACTAGAACGACAAAAAAGGATAAAATAATGCATTTAAAAATATGTTGTCTTCGATCTTAAACAGTGGCAAACAATATGAAATGACTACTCATTATACATGATATATTGTATTATAGCAGTAGTACTCTCAAGGGATTGTTTGCACTATGCACATTCTTTCCATTTAACTCAGTTTATAATTATATTAATAATAATATTTAGCAAACAATACAAATTCAATTGTTTAGGAACTTAGTAAAAGGTGTTAATTACTACCCAGTTCAATTTTGTTCATATTATCAACCTCCAAAGACAGAAAGTTTGAATTCGCCCTGCAAGGGTTCGAGCTAATAACATTCGGGTTAAATATAGATGTTTGTTACTGGTTCATAATTTGATCAGTTTAGGGACTTCTCGACTGTAAGCTGCATGAGGAGCTCCAAAATAAACACAATAACCCACGGAGCAAGGTGACCAAGATTCAAAATACTGACCTGAAGGTTATACTTTCACATCTGAGCTTTCTTCTGTAGCTTATAGCCCACTGACGAGGGCTATGGCAGTTGCTAAACGCCCTGAACCCAAGTTAAAGGCCCAAGCCGGAGGCAAGGCTCTATAATGAAGGAGAGGGCCTTTAACAACTGGTGTAGCATGAGGCAGAAGAGTTATAAGGCTATTAGATCATTCCACCCAGTAATGGTAGAATGCCCTAAATTTAAAAGGGAGAAACATGAAGACAAACATTGGAATATCGCAGCTCCAGGTTTATATCAGCCATTATAAGTCCGGGGCTATTGCATTGTCTTTAGTGGAGCTCTCAACATTCCAGTGTTCTAATTAATACTATAACCCCTTACCTGCTGGATACACACCTTTCTACAGCCAGCACCTTAGGCTACGCTTAATCTATTTTACCAGCTGACGCACATGTCCAGATGGTGCAGTAAGTGATTTACCCCAGAGGATTACATTTCTTACTGTCTTATCCTAAAGACAGGCTGATAGTCACAAGTTCAAATCTTGATGATACCAACTTAACCTTTCACCTTTCCAAGGCTGATTAAATGAGAGCCATCAGGTTAGGTAATAACTGTAATAAGGTCCACGTTAAAAGGCTAATAAGTGTCTGCATGTGCACCCATGTATGCATGTATGTGCTGAGGGTGAAAAGAGTGTAGCAAAAGGTTGTTCCACTTTAATATCGTTGGGGCCTAAGGTTCTGATTTGCATTAAACAAAATTTACCATGTACTGCATTTCGTCCCCTGAACCCGTTTTATTCTTAGTATACTAAGTATCACATTCCAAAAAAGTGAATTACTTTGAGTATACTTCCACAACCCATTTATAGCCCTTAAACTACGGGGTCCCCTTCGTAGGTATTCTACCTAAATGGTTTGCGTTGGGCAGACTTTCACAACCCGAACCCTCACTGCCAGGAGGGGCAGAGAGGAGCGTTTACAGCGAGTAGGATATAAGGCTTAGAAGAATGTTGTTTACAAATGGCTGATAGCAAAATCTACCTCACCGACCAAGCACAAGTGTATCTGGTCACCAAAGGTACAATATTGAAAATGAAACTCAGTGGTGCCTAAGGGCTATCTAGAACTGATGTAAACAGAAGCAGGCAAAAGAGAATATGAAAGGACACAATTATGGTGAGTGGGGTTAATCCACGTTTTTTTCTAAAGCACAGTTAATGTATTTTGTTCTTCATATAGCACTTCTGCCCCAAGGCGTGCAAGGCAGTTAGAGGGAGGAGAGAGAGTAGGATGATGAAAATAAAGGAGGTGCTGTACTTAAATAGGTGTTCATTATATTAGGGTCCTAAGCCTTGAGAGGTAGGTGCAGCTGACAGCAGCCCCATCAGCTTAATCATGGTTTTACCAGAAATCATTAATCTCCAGTTGTCTTTTAGCAAACATTTAATCTCTGATTAAGTACCCATTTCCGCATGCTGTGCATCATATGCAACAGTTTATGTTGCATAGTTTTTAAGCCAGGCTGATCATTCATTTTCATTAGTGATGTCTCATCAGTAAAACAACTGGGACGACTAATGCATACACTGCAGAATTGTGTGCAGCTAACAATCACAGGTTCAAACCTGCAATGTCCACTAAGCTCTTCATTCGACATTGATACAGTGCTGGAATAAATCATATGAATGACTATGGATAAATTAAATCTTGATGTGTGCTATGTTAACTGAGTTAATTATTTCAGCACTCTGGGCCCCTGAATCTAGGGTTGCTCTCTGTAAAAAGCTGTGACTTCATGAAAATACTGTGTGATGTGTCTGCTAGATCAATGGTTTCATAATCTTAGGTCTGGGGACGCCAGGAGGCCTGCAACATATACTTGAGATGAGAGGGGGAAGGGTCCACGTCTGCTCAGAAAAGCAAATAATATTAACAGATTATTAAGTATATAGAAGAAAATTTGAACATTTTAAAACATTGTATAAATGTGAAGGAATTGGATGCTAAAAATAAAGTTGGCAGCATCAGATTGATTTGTGGGAACAGTTAAAAAATTTATAATGTAGACAATGGTGGCAAAGCTCAAACCTTCTGATTAAAAGTTTAAAAAAAATATTTGTGAATTAAATAAGATGTTTTATCATTTGTGTAATTGATTAATTCTTGGTTCTGTATTTTTTTGTATTGTTTTGTGGCTCAAATCAGTTAACGTGCTTAGGCCAGGGTCCCTGCATTCCAAAACTGATACAGTGGGGTTCCCCAGATTCTAATAATGGTTTAGTGGGGGCCCACAGTTTCCAGTAATGATTTATGTAGGGGTCCACAGAAGTGAAAAGGTTAAGAACCACTGTGCTAGATGATCCACTGAATCACAATAGGCAGAGTGTGCCCTAACGTATTTCCTTTGGGTGGGACTTTATCAGAATATTCTTTGATCCATTTGTTTTGACCTTTTAAGCATCAACACAAAAAATACGTTCTGGAGAGACAAAGGAGCATGTATGGTCCAGAACACCTAGAAACCTTCAAACTTTTCAAAATAACTAAACATTACATTACACTCTCAGACACCAAACCCATAGTCCTTTTGAGGAATAGTTTGAGTGGGTCAGGCAAAATTTATTTAGAGTGGACAGCAACCTAAAACTAACTTATAACTCTTGTTCCACATTACCGCTATATAGAGTATATGGGTTAACTGACCAGGGAATGAAAAGTTCTAGGCTAACAACACTCAGTTTCCTCTAGTAGGAATTGCTCGGAACTGAACACCTTCTCACGGAGTACAGCATTAGAAGACAACCCCCCTCAACTGTGTAATTGTGTGGTGTTACGTACTCCTACAATTGACCCTTCGTTAAGATCATCATTGGATGCCGAAATTCCCATCTCTGTTAAAAAGCACCATAGAATCCTTCTTCCTGCCCCATAGTACAGTGACTCTGTACGAGAAGAAAAAATCTTGTAAACACCTCAAGAGGATCTGGCACTAAGAGTATAATAAGGAAGATAAGGAAAACCGTAAAACTGCCTCGAAATCCTATCAAAAATTGTGTTATGAGGACAGGGCCTTCTTTTACACATCCAAAATTGATGCAACTCAAAACTGCCCTAAAACCCTTTTTCAGGTGGTCAACACCCTCTCGGACCCTACTAGTATTGTACCAGTCACTCCTCTTACACAGTCTCAATGTGAGGAAATGCCTTTCCTTAAGGTAAGGGAAACAAATAGTTATACCCTCCCCCTTAAAGCAAATAATAGATTGGAGAAGTTTCAGCTTTTATATGATTTTTCTTTTAAGTTTATTTTTGCCTTTATTAAATTAGGATGCCCATTGGAACTGTGTCCCACTGCAGTCCTGGGTAAACTTTCTGATTCTGTTCTGGAGCAGCTCACCAATGTATTTATCTTTGTTGGAAGGTACCGTCCCCTAAACCTGAAAGACAGCTCTAGTTACTCTTCTATTGACAAAACCCAATCTGGATCCCCACATTTAGTCCAACTATAGACCTATATCTCTGTTACTCAACTTTGCTAAGGTGTTGGAGAAACATGTGAGCCAACAACCCACAGAGTTCATTGAATATAATAGTCTTCTCTACCCTTGACAATCTGGGTTCCACACAGGTCACAGCACTGAAACGGCCCTTCTTGGTGTCATGGACTTCCTGAGATATCAGTTGGATTCTTTTAGATCTCAGTGCAGCATTTGACACAGTAAATCATAGCACGCTCCTGCAAATAATTGAAGGTTTGGGAATACTGGATACAGCCCTAGCATGGTTAAGATCTTTTGTGCATGACTGCACGTTCCAGGCACACACCAACCAACACAGGTCAAAATCCACCCCGCTTGTCTCAGATGTGCCCCAGGGCTGTACTTTGAGTCCATTGTTTTTTAATCTGTTTGTCAGACCTTTGGCAGATATAGTCGAGAACTATGGACTCACACTTTTATCGTATGCGGGTGGTATACAAATTGTTGTATCTCGCTCAGCTAAGGTCACTTACAATGTGCAGGCTCTCATCTCATGCCTCACTGAAATTTCAGCATGGATGAGCACCAGCTCCTTGAAATCAAACAGTGATAAATCCAAGGTCCTGATGATGGGCAATCCCTCTATTCCTTGGGACTCTCAACTGTGGCCTTCAGCTATGGGCAGTCCTCCTAGTCCAGTGTTGCTCGTAAAGAACCTGGGAATGTGGTTCAATGCCAAACTCATTATGAGTCACCAAATTAATAAGGTGGCCACCACTTGCTTTGGCATTCTGAAATGTGTTAGAAAGATTCTGTAGTGTCTCCTTGCTGCTGCCCTGAGAACTGTGGTCCAGGCCTTGGTTACTTCCAGACTGGACTACGAGAATGTATTATATCTGGGGGCGGGAAATACTCTACTCAAACGCCTCCAGATAGTCTAAAATGCTGCTGCACTGGGTTTGCACCACTCTCCAAAGCCTATTTCTACAGCCAGCATGCTTCGGACTCTGCACTGACTACCCATCGAGCGCCAGGTGCATTTTAAGGCTCTGTGCTACATGCACAAATGCCTTTTAAATTCTGGACCTTCTTACCTCAGAATGTGGTGTTTCCGTACACCCCCGCACACTTGTTGCACTCCAGTTATCCAAGATTGGCCATAATTCCTAGTATCAGGAAATCTCGTCAAGGAGGTTGAGCTTTATTCTTCCTTGGTCCGAGACTATGGAATGAGGTCCCTTATAGATTGAGGGAATTTCATTCACTCCTCCTGTTTTGTAAATCTTAAAAACATGGCTGTTTCAACGTTTGGAATCTTAGTAAGTTTGTTCTTCCTTAAACGGCTTGCAGGGTTGAATATTTTTATTCTGTAGATAGGTCTAGTGCAGGGAAGCCTTTTTTAGGTCGCCGTGTGCTATATAAATCACTCATAATAATAACAGTAATACCCCTGGTTTTATGAACATATAAATAGCAGTGATAAATTCTGAACCCCTTGGGACCCCATATGTTAAATTAGTTGGCACTTCTCCATCTCTTTCCCCTTCCCAAGGGGTACCATCCCCTTATTGCACAACCATTGTTGTATCAGATGACATGATTTCTTGCTTCTATATGCGCTTTATCATTCTCATATAATAGATGACACCCTCTCCATATGGTGGAAGTGCAAAATATTACAGTATTCAGTCCAGTGATCAGCGGGTTAAACCTACGAATGCACCCAAAATAATATTTGGATGACACGAGTAAAACAAATGTTGGACAGAGCAGAAGTGCTGAAGAAATCACAAAAGTTTTTACGCCATACATTGAAGCCACAGGCCTCTGTCTGCACTTCAGTCATAGGAGCAACATGGTCAGCAAACAAACGTATGGTCAGTCTGTGAAAATCACGAAGCTGCATTCACTTCAGATGCAGTTCAATTTGACAAGAAATTTACAGAAGAGTTTATCTGCACACTTAACCCTGAATGTATGTTCCCTCATGCTAAAACGGAACTGAAACACCGAGAGGCTTATGGTGTATGTCTTTCAGGCAGAAATAAACATGAGTATGGGTAGAGATACTTCCTTTATGGGCATGTAGCCAAATGTGCCTTCTCATTGAAAGCAACAAATAAAACCACCTGCATTATGCAATGGCCATCACCAGCACTGATGTGTGTCACAATGTCAGCAACTTTGTTCGCAATCGAAAAATTGTGTGCATTATCCATATTGGGGATGCAGGCAGGGACTCAGACCTGCTTAGCAGTCCACCACCCGAAAGCCAGAGAGAAGGGATCCAACCTATTGCAGTCCACCACCAGGGGGAGAATAACAGCAACTTTATAAATCTAAATGGGGCATTCCAGAGTTACACTACTTAAGGAAGGCAAAGACACAGTGGCCAATACCCTCTATGACTGTGCCTGAATCAATCCAGATTGTGGTCTGACAAAAGAAGCACATCAACAGTGACTGTGCCTGACCTCCCATTCAAAGTATTCTGATGTCAGTGTGAGAACCGGAGTGTCTCAGCCCTTGGTCTGTGCTTTCAAAATCTCTGTACAGTGTGATGCCTTTTGTTTCTCTGCTCCCTCACTTGTCTGTGAGAAACCCCTTCTGCAGCAACACCATTGTCAACATGAGGTTTGTGCGCCTGCACCTCCCATATTGCCTTGTGCAGAATTTAGGGCCAGATGTAGCAAAGGGTTTTTCCCATTCTGTGTCAATGGGAAAATGTGTTCGTATATATGGCCCTTAATTAGTTAAACCGATATCAACATGAGGTCTGTGTCATTACCCTTGCATTGTCGTGTGCACCCCTTTCGTATGCAATGCCAGTGTCGTTGTAATGACCCCACAACACCACATGGCACTTTAATCTCTTCCCATATGAGCACCATCATGTGACATACATGTATCTGCCACCGCTGCCTGTCCCCACACTGTGACTGATGGTCCTTTTCCCTTCCATCTAGTTGTCCAAAGACCTTATGCATTCTGTAACTTCAGTTAGTGCTAAGCAATGCAGTCCAGGCATGCAGCCCGAAATTAGCTATGTGCACCATAGATAATTAAATGAAGAATCACACTGTATAATTTTGAGTACTTAAAATCAGATGCAGCGCTTGGCTATATTTGTATATTAATACTGCAGCTGTATCAAATTGTTTTGTAGGTACACTCACTGTGGGGCGGGGCGGAGCGAAGTTAGATAATTGTCAGATACACATTAGAAGTATTGTTTGTGCCATAAGACATCTTAAAAACTCTAAAGCAACTGCCTTAATTTAAAGAACGTATTATATGTTTTTCGTAAAGTAATAACACTGATCCAACTTCCTGTTTATAGTGAGTGATCCCTAAACTGCAGATGTTCTACACCCACACCACCCTACAAGAGTACGTCTAGAATATTCGACCTTGCAGTTGGCAGTTCAGTGAGTTTGCATTAGGACCCAGTGCTTGTGCTTAAAGATCAGCAGCAATACTTTTCACTAAAAATTACCTAACTGCCCTTGTGTCACACGCACCCTGCGGGGAAGGGCTTGACACTTTGGAACTTTCAATGGTGCGTGCATTTCTCTTTGGCAGAGTTTGGTAACTGAACACAGCCAAAATCTCATTCTTGTACCTGTGTGGATGACTGATTTTGAAGTTTTGTTATAAAATGCCAAGGGAATATGTGGGCACCTTGACCACAGAAGTGAAGTGTTCTCTTTGGATCATTTTATGGCTTGCTGTCAGCTACTGTCTGCATAAATGTGCATCTGTACTGCTTGCATGTCTAGACTGGACCTCCTAATTGTGCCTTTTTTAAGCACAAATCCACAAGCCACCTGAAGCCTATATCCATGCACAGCTCACCAGAAACTGTTTTTGTAAAATTAAGTCTTCATCGAAAATCAGTGATTCATACTCTGTCTTTCTATAATAGACTATGGTATCTTTCTGCAATCCAGAATCCAAAACATTCATCTTTCTGCATTGAAAGCCGCCCTAAACATGACTTTTCTGTTATCTGGAGCCAGCAGACAGTAACACATTTTGCCAATCCTGCTTTTGCTCAACTCGCTTCCTCTGAATTGAGTTTGCTTTTATTTGTCACTAGGCCTCTTCTGAGAATTCGCTTGGTTATCTACCTGACAAACCAGTTGTGTTTGGTGGAGCACATTCACTCTGCAGCACAGATCTACTTCTCCTAAAAATTCTGGCCACAAAATCAAGAGTTCTAAACCAAGCTTTCCTAGAGTGTGTTCATACTATCTGTAATTCCAATCCATTCTTTACTAAGATGATCACTTCTTTTAGCACCTTCAAGAGAGCTCAAAATACTACTCTTTGAACTCCAGTCCTAACTGGAAACCTCTACAGGGGATCTGCCGGCAGCCCGAATGTGGTTAAAAAAACCCTTGTTTAACTTCTATAGGATCTTAACACGTTTCTATATTTTTGCTATTCTGAAATTATGTATGTGTTCACTCCAATATATTGTAACTATTATGTCTGCCTCTGCAAAGCATTTAGCTGCCCTGATAAGTCTTGTTTGCACTATACAAAACTAAGAATAAATAAATAAAATTAAAAAAACAGCACCCGTGTCTAACCAGCACCCCGAAATGTGCATTTTAAAAGTATAAACCTAAATGTAGACCTGCCTGCTTCACAGAACCTTAGCTATATAGCAACTGATTCACATTTAGCTACCTGCTAAGTATAGTCCACAAATCTGACTATGTGCATTTTGTGAGAACAACCCCTTGTGCCCTCATTTATCTAAGACTACTCCTGAAACATGTGATGGCCTTTGCTGTTGCGAGTTCCATTTTACTATCCTCTTCCATGTGCAATCTGCAGTCAGAGACGTGTTTTATCTAAGAACAAGCCTATGTTTTTGAAAACCGCTTAAGGTAATCACACTTGAGAATGAGCCTGCACATTGCCTGTTCTTTTCTCCGATGTACATGACCAGGTTCAAAACAAACTTGAAACGGGAAACACTCATTTATGTTACTTGTTGTATTTTTCAGTCCTAGGATGGCAACAGCAGCACAAGAAAAACAGAAAGCCCCTTCTTTACTGAATTTCTTTATTTACAATCCAACGTTTGGTCCGAAGGAAGGGGAGGTGAGTACTCATGTTTTCTTACACAATCATTTGTCTTTGGTGTTTTGTAGATGTTCTTAAACTTAAATGAAAAATCACATTAAACATTGATGGAAAAATGCTCCTCAACGCCTGTGCTTTCGCTTCTAAACTAAGTTTGCATTGCAGTGTAGATAAAAAAAAAATCTAAATGTAACTCGAAGGAAATCCTCACACATATTAGCATACTTTGAGGTAATCTTTTTTGTGAAACACTGAATCCCTAGACCATTGTGATCTCAAATGTAAAGCAATACAAAATAAACCTTGGCTTAGCCATTCAAAAAGCATTCAATATGTACTCTTACTTTCCCACATTGAAGCCATTTAATAGTAAAGTAAGAGAGAATGGTGCAGGGGAAGAAAGAAGAGTGAGACAGAGATGATGAGCAGAGAGAGATACATCTTGGTGAGGTGAGAGAGAGAGAGCAGAGTCGAGAGAAGGACTAGGCTAGATGAGAGAAACAGATGGGAAACCAAATTTAAGTAAGCAGTGCAGCATGGTTGGTAGAGAGGATAGTGGCCCAAAGTGTTTTTTGACACAGATCTAGGGCTTTAGAAGGCAGGTACTTGGGAGAGAGACTGAAACCGTGTTGAGAAGTAGAGCACGTATTCCTGTGCTGTCACTCTCTTAGTTTGGTGTATATAGTGTGTTTGTAGTACCTTCCCCTCCTTATGCAGCTTGTCTGAATCTGAAGATCATTCTAAGGTGATGGAAGAGAGTTTGACAATTAACTCACAAAAATGTCTGCAATGGCAGTCAGTACTGCTTAAGTAATCATAGTATATGTATATTCAGATCAGAAAAGTTGTGAAAGCATAATCAGCACTTCTAGACAGCTTATGGATTAGCCTCTTTAAAATGTACTTTAGTTTGTCATTTGTACGAGGACATTCATGAAGGCCTACAGCACCGTCACAGTTCTTTACTCATTAGTCAAAGTATCAAGTAGGTCAAAGTGCGTCACATTTTCCATATATGAATACAGTAACCTAGAATATTAATAAAAGATTTGGAAAGTTTTAATGAAAATTTAGCATAAATATTTGTCTAGAGTCTAGACAATCAATAGAAGGCTTCTTCAAATATGCTGCCTTTTGTTCCACTCTGACATGTTTCCATTTCTAAATGTTTCTTAAAGTCCTCACCATTTAAATTCCAAGGATTTTTTTAATCAGGTTTAGGTATAGATAATGGCGGGGATTGTAAATCAAGCTCTGTTACATCTTCCCCATGAAGCCATGTCTCAATTGCCCACTTAACCTGGATTCCCGATTGCGCTAGAAAGTTTTGTTCTATGTTACATTGAAAATGTTACATTTTGTTTGCTACCTATAAGCAACAGTTTGCCTTTTGTGTGGAACACCAGTTTGAATAAATGTATCCTTCCATATGAAGTCAATTAAATTAGTTTTTCTTTTACTGTATGGATAATTCAGCATGACCTTTGGATTTGCCAAAGTGTTCAGCTTCCAAAAGTGGCGGTGTAAACGGACATTGGCAAGAGAGGTTTGAAAATAAAAAATGCTAAAGCATGCACACCAGTGCAATATGGAAAGCAAATTAATCTGTCTGTGATGCCACATGAGCCACCTCGAAAAACAGATCCAGTAACCATGTAATTGAATAGAAATACTTGTAGTATGATTTTTATCCTTCAGAAATGGAGGAAGGTACTCTTGAATTTATAGTGATGAACTCTCTCAGTAACTATGTGCTGTTTTTTCATTGGAGTTAATGTATTATAATTAATTTAGTTATTAATTGGCCGTCACTATTTTCCTGACTTGTAGTTGTCAGCATCCTCACAGCTCGCCTTCCGTTTGGTCAGTGTATAAGGTTCTGCTGAAACTACAAATTTTCAAAAGACTACTTTTCATGAATCAAATAGCTTGATTATACAGACCAAAAGCAGGCTATGGCATGGGAGACGTAATGCTCGATTGGTCCAACACTGTGAGCTCAAAAACATAGTCCGGTACTTGCGTTGGCAGGTAATCAAGCAGACTATACTGGCCCCTACAAGCAGCAGTTCGATTACAGATCTTAGCCTATGAGAATGCAAGTGGATAGATAGCTTGAAATCAGTGGAAGTCTAGCTTAATAAATTCCCTGGCTGGGAAGCCTTAGTTTTTGTCAGTAGTTGAATGGTTTCTTATGCAGTGATTTCTCTTGTTGTGCAATGGTTATTTAAATGTGGTTTCTTCATTACTTATCTTACAATGATGCTGTAGATACTTTACAAAAACTGACTCATGATTTATGCCTCATTTGTTTTGTTACAGATCTCTGTGAAATTGTTGTATACCTGCTTTGTAAATATATGTTAATGATGTCCTTTGATCTGCATTCACTGTACGTTTGTTTCAATGCATTCTGACTAGATGTACATATTTAAGTAACATATTTCATAACGGGTAACATCACAACAATAAGTTAAGAGCAATTTCTATAGTTTGACTAATGCCAGCGCTTAAATACTGTGTTTATACAAATCATTTATGTTTCAAACCATTGATACATGATACTGGCAGTTAAATTGATTTGCAAAGCTGCAACACTTTAATTCCACTGCCTGTTTTTGTGACACCAAATATTTATAATAAGCACTTGATTTCCACATATTGAACAGGCTCTCGCATTTGAGTGTTCTAGTATATTTTATGAGATTAAATCATTTGAGGGTAGTGGCATCTTCCCGTTGCCCTTTGGGGCTGCTTGAAAACCCTCCCACTAAGATGCCTTGTATTTTCCAACCCGAACTCTTTCATGGCCACCCTCCAACCCCTAAGCAATCATGTGGCTACAAAGATGGATAAAGAGTTGTTGTAATAGTTGGCCTTGTGGCACTACTAGTACAGGTGTTCCCTTGCATTTGATAATAATACCCAACTCCTGGAGCTATATTACTATTCTGTCAGTGCTCAGAGTCTTCTTATGCAACTGTATGGACCCTCAAATTGTCCTCTTATATGTTGGCTGGTGAACTGCCATGCAGAAGGAACTCTTAGGAACTGTATTAGATTTCCACAGAGGGGTTTCATGCCTTTTTTGTGGTTAGATTTGGGCTATAGTTCGTGGACGAGAGCAGTCTTGGAGATGGCTTGAAGCTTGATGACTGACATTTATTCTTAAGCTTCTGCTTATCGTCAGGTGGTGTTGGATTAGCATAAGCATTGGGTTTAATGTGATAATTCCTCTTAGCTAGTGTAGCCTCACACCTACACATACCTGGACGTCCCTTGTTCTCCCTTGCTTCATTCTGTTTCAGCCAAAACATCAGCACCCCACACCTCTCTGGTGTCTGCATTGCTAAGTTCCACCATTCTGTTACTGAAATGCACAGTTCTGATCGTTTACTACTTTACAGTAACTGCAGAATGCTCTGGGACATGCTGTACCTGGAACTGCCCACCATTGTCAGTGTGAGAGGAAGCTGGGCATGTCTCCTTGACTCTGTGTGGAATCGGCCACGAAGTATGAGCAGGCTATGCAGCTGCTACAGTTGCTGTCTCTACTCATGAACCAACCTTTACACTGCCAAGCAGTGTGTGCACCTCAGAGGTAGAAGCAAACAGAGCAAATTGCAACATTATTTTTAAAACCACTGAAAATTAAGATATTTTATAGGATTGATTTCCCCAATGTAGTGATAGTTGGCTAGATGCATGACAGTGTTTTTTTTCTTCCTGTCACCTTGTTTCTTCAGAAGGTGGCTGCTTGAGTTTAAATTTGCAAATGTTGAACTAGTAGTAGTAGTAAACAATTTTTTATTAGTTAATAAAAACCATAAATTCCAAAAGTGAAAAGAGGAATCAATCTGACTCTGTACAGTACACAATATCAGCATTAATACATGCACCAAAAGATACAATGTGCAAAATTTCCTAAAATGTGCAAACAAACCAATTATAAATTTTGTGACGACTATCTGAAGGTAAAATAACTGGCCAAGCTAGCACAATTTGACGATGTTAAAAGGCCAGTCGTGATGACATGCGGTCCAGGTCCCAAGCAATCTGCCATGGATCATGTGTACAGATCAGAGCGGATTGTCAATATTGGTGCGTTTACTAACAGATACAGTGAGCAAAATTACGCAAAAAGGTGCAAATTAACCACTTTTCATTTTAAGGATGAATATCAAGGTGCTAGATGACTAGCCAAGCTATACCCTGTTAAGATATTCAGGACCTGCCCATGCTAGTTTACAAAGTGCAGATTTATGCAAAGTGTGCCGGTCCAGGATTACAGCTAGCTAGATTATTGTATACAGACTTATGCAAAAGGTTTTATCAAGGGCCTTCTTCATTATTCATCTAGTACACCTGATGAGTGATTTAAAGACTTCCAGAAACTGTACTAGCCTGATGTTCAGCATGATATTCCTTGGGTTATATGACTCAATAAAGACTGGTCTGCAGGATCTTATCCCCAATGTGATAAAAAAAAAAAAAAAAAAAAAACATTGTGCTTATTATCTGGTGGGGCCAGGGCTGGTCATATGCAAATAATGCAGCAGTGCTCCATCTACCTGATGGCGTAAGCAGCATTTCTGGTCTACTCTTAGGACATCTTCCCTCCACTTTGACTGAAGGTCTAGCATTGGAATATCACTAAATTTTAGCGTTGGTAACCTCTGCTTTTTCTTCAGGGATTAGGTGGCGTCCAGAATGGGTGACTCTATGGGTTTTGTAGATTTTTGAGCCAGCCACACATGCGACCGCTTAAACGCGTTCTCCTTGTCTTCTGTCTGACTTTGCAGTCTGATGGATTGATTTATAGATCACCCAGTTCTAGTCTCTATGCTTTTTTTTTTTTTTTTTTTTTTTTTAGATATTTCATATAATCACCATTACCCTTTTCAAGATTAATTTCCAACCATACTAGATTTGTCAGTGTTCTTTTGGCCGATTGCCGCAATTTGTGACAGAATTTTTTGAATGCCGCAGGCCTAGCAAGCGACTGCCTTACTAGCAAAAATTCCAGACTAACTTGAGTAGGAGATGCTGACCTAGGCTGCCGAAATGCTTGCTTGTATGATCTACCCATTAGTTTGTCCAAAAGGTCTGCCTCAGCACCGATCATTATTTCTGTGCCATATGAAAAAAGGGTAATAGGATAGCCTTCATAACCGATGCCAGCGGTTTAAGTTTATGCCCCGGATTAGTTCTTGCTAGTGTTATAAAGGCATGATTGAGGGCCTGAGCTTTTCCCTTTATCACCTTCCTTTGATGCTGTACATGCCTTTTGCATCTATCTTAACCCCTAGATCTTTATATGTAGCTGTTTCATCAGTAATCTTGCCATTAGGATGCCATTGGCGCTGGTTGGTGATTCAGCGATTAAGGGCGATCACTTTCGTTTTTTTGTCATGATTTATTTCCAGCTCACTTCGTACGACCCTAGACAGTTCAGCAGTCTTTGTAGGCCCATTCTGGCATTACTGAGCAGCAGCAGGTCATCTGCATACAGCATGTTGGAAAGTTGCTGACTACCAAGGCTGGGTGCATGCACTGTCTGATCGTCTAGATCTGAAGAAAGGTCTGCAATGTATAAATTTAAAGAGAAGTGGTGCTAAAACACTTCCCTTGATAGGTGGATACCCTCCCTGAACATGATCTTGACCCATGTGTTGGAATATAGTAATCTAATGGCACTCAGGGTGTTTGTCTGTAACTCTCATTGCTGAAGTTTTGCCCAGAGTTTACCGCACTCGAAAGCTGCCTTCAAGTCCATGAAACACAAGTAAAGCATGGTCCCAGTGGCCTTCGCTCTATTGGTGGTCAGATTCAACGCCTTGAGGTTTATTAGCGTGCCTTGATTCATAGTGAAGCTTTTTGGTTAAGTGGTGATCTGCCGTTGTCTGCTGCCCATGACTCAGGGCTTTGAAGTAGGCGCATAGAGAAATACTTAAGGTCCACATCCAGAAATGCGATTAAACGGTAATTGTTTGGAGAGGAAGTGATAGCTCCCTTGTAGATGGTATGGATTATTGAGCCCTTCCAGCTGCCCGGAATGACCCCTGTTACCAGGATATGATTAAACATTGCTGCAAGGAAGGTTGCCCATTTTGATGTTGAATATTTAAACAGTGCTTATTGTAGCCCATTGGGACCTGGGGCACAGTTGGTTCATGATGTTTCAATGATCTTAATTATTTCTGTATGAGTGAATGCTAAGGAGGGCTGTACCTCAGTAGTCCAGTTGCCACTCTCCAATTGTGCTGGCACGTTTTCATCCTGGATGCTTTCCTTGAAATGAGATTTTAGATGACCGACCCAGACATCCACGCTTATGTTTGGATTATGGGCAGCTCTTGGGCCTTTTTCAATATTATTGATGAGAGTTGAACTAAGAAAAACATGGCCTTAATACTCATCAAGGATTAAAATAATATTTCCTCTGCTGTAGCTGCATGTCGAATATGATAATCGTCCATGTATAATTTTCAGATCCAAGTAATGTGACAGAAAACATTGTGCTTCTTCTGTAGCACGCTCCTGAAAACTCTTACAGGACATCTGAATTCATGATGAATTTCTCAAGAGTAAGGTACATTGATAATAAGGTTTTTGGACAGTGACATACACCATTTGCATGAACCGTTAATTCTATGAGGTTTATGAATCTTAGCAGTGTTTCCAAGTGGAGTGTGCTCTTAAAGGAAATGATTTAGGATCCACTGTCCACCAAACCACAGAGCACACGCCTTATACTTTCTGCTATAATAGAACTAGGTTCTTCTTTGGGCTTTGAGTTTTTGATCTAACAGTTGTAGGGTTTTTCCAGTTTATCTGGTATCTTACTTCTGTAGTGTGTTCTTGATGCCCTTGCTTTTCATTCTGAACTCAATGCCTTCCAGAATCTGGGTTTTCCCAATGGATGACGCCGTAGGCATGTGGATATTCCGACATCTCACAATACATGTTTGTAATTGTTGTCCTTGTTTGATTGGTAGTGGAATGTTATTGGTTGATAGCTGGAATGGTGTAGGTGTCTTAGTCACAGTGCCCTTGCATGGGTGAAGGGAGTTAGCCAAAGTTGTCATGCACTTCCCAGTCCGTGTAGGGATGCTTTGGTGATCTAGATGCCTAGTTACTTGTTTAGTCTTCTAATGTAATATCATGTTGACAGGTCTTATAAGTACAAAGTCAGGGAGAGCTAACTTTGGAGTTGTTACTGGGATGGAAAAGTGGAGAGAGGTACCTTGGAGAGTTACAATAAGCAATAGCAATAGCAAAAGCAAAGTAAGCAATATTTGCAAGTTCTATCAATACCTATAATTTTTGGAATGCCACCATTGAAGGTGACTCATAGTGGAAAGACATAGGTATTTAAGTGATTTCTACAAGTATCTAGATTAAATGATATAAGAATAATAAAACCTAACAAAATCTGAAAAACCCTTCTCAAGGTTGCTTTAATAGGCTTCAGTAATTTTAAGAAACTCCTTCATTCAGATCTTAATTTAACAATATTTTCCTCCGGATGAAACTTTGCTGAACTTCATTGCACTGGAATTGAGATCCGAACTTAAACGTACAAAATATATGGTCGTCTCCCCTCATTTAGTCTAAATTTTGGTTTGCAGTTGAACCATATTTGGAAAAATGTTGCCTCCTGTGTGACTTATTTGATCTTATATATTGTTAGGAGGAGAAGAAAATTCTATTTTACCATCCAAATGAGGTTGAAAAGAATGAAAAAATACGAAATGTTGGCTTATGTGAAGCAATAATACAGTTCACCAGGTAGGAAACTTGAAACATATTTCGGACTATTGAATTTTTGTGGCAATCTCATGTTTTCTTTGTAAATAAGCTAACTGTGTTCCCATTTTGTACTTCTTTAGGACTTTCAGTCCATTGAAGCCAGCACAGTCCTTGCATACACAGAAAAACCGGCAGTTCTTCCACGAGCCTGAAGCAAGTTTTTGGATGGTTATGGTACTGTGGTTCATTTTATTAATCACATATGCAAAAAATGTGTAAGAGACCTAGGATCATCAGTTACTATAAGTGTCTGAGCATTTTATTTTCCCACAAGTTTATCTCCCATGTCACGACTATATATCATTGTTTAGGAATACTAAGTGTACACTATTTGCACCCATCACTAACTGTCTTCAGTCTTGTTTCGTTTGCAGTTTCTTCACTGGCAATCATGCAAACATTGCTTGGGTACCGTTTATACTGCACATTCCACTGCAGAGACCCTTTCTATTTTTTCTATGGTACCAACCATAGTATCAGTTGCCATTGTAAAATATGAACATTGCCTTTCTGATTCGTAGATTCCCTCTCTTGGCTTGGTCTTCCCTTAATGCTTGACCGCATGTTTATCAATTTTTAAAAAAAAAACAGTTGGTAGATATCTTGCGCTGGGAGATGCTGAAAAAGTAGATTTGATATGTTTTTGTAAAGAACTGTAAATGTTACTGCATTTCAGAAGAAACTAATCATATAATCCTTTTTCCTTTTAAATATAGAATATCATATTTAGAAGGAAAAGATTGATAAACACCTTATAAATGTTGACAATGAGAATGGTTATTGTGGCCATTTATATAGAGCACATCAGAAATGATTTTCTACAGTTTAATTAATAATATGCACTATGTTCGCCTTTATCCATTAGATTGTTTTAACATCCTTAGAGAGATGAAAAACTCTGTTCTCTCAGCTGTGATTCTTAACTGTGACTTGAAGGTACTTTGTCAGACTCTTTTCCCATTAGCTAACTCACATACTTTGTATAATATTTTAGAAGCTTCTCCCTCCTTACTAGTCATCAAAGGTTTAAACTTGTAGATATGCAGGTTTCCACAAAGTGTATTGTTGGGTTAAATCCTACAGGATTATTGATTGTTCCCTGGTCTCATCGTTGTCAGTTTTACAATCTGGATCCAACGGGAGCCAAGGTAGTGTCCACACTTCACTGAAACCACAACTTAACTCACACTATTTATGTGCTGGCCAGCAGTAGAGACAGAGAAATAAAAATAGGACATAAAAGATAAAAACACACGCTCAGTATCGTCACACTGCCAGGTTCCACCACTGGGCTAAATCTGGTGTGCAGGAGCATCGACACTCATTATTTCACACTTTCTACCATGAAATGAAACTCCTTATTTCTTCTGCGCTTCAATGTTATATATAACATTCTGTGGTTCTGTTTGTGTCCATTGAATTAGGTTAATAATATATTTGTCTCCCAACAACAATTATATACCAATGTGAATATGTTGACGTTTTTTAAGAGAACATATTGCACAGGTTAGTGAGGTCAAAATCCAATCAGATTACTCCTTCTGAGAATAATACAGTGCAATGAGTTTGTAATCCTAATACATGACTCCTGGTGTAAAGCAAAGCGCAAAATAGAGTTTGATATCCTAACAGAGGGCTCGTGAAAATACAAATTGCATAATTTAGTTTGTAATTCTAATAGCTTCTGGTGAAAAACCCAGAGTGCAAGTCTCAATAATATTTGAAAGTTTGATCCATAAATACTCCCTGGAAACAATTATGTCTTTAGTCGACTTCCCAGGTTAACAGTTTACAAGTATTTTAGCTTGGAACAGAAAGTTCAGGTTGCAGCAAATATCTATCACGATTGTCTATGAAAGACGTTCTGAACCCTTTGGAACTTTTACCGTAGGCATTCAAGATGACCTCCACTATTAGCAAGTCTTGTGAGCATCCGGTGGCTCCATGAGATATGTAGTCCTTCTTGCTTTTACTTGAGTGTTTAGCATAATGTGGAGATGGATCCCACACTCCTCGTTCTCTTCTGCTCCTGAAGATGTGCATGTTAAGGTGCATAAGAGTAGCTCTTCTCATGGGTCCAGCATGCTAGTGAAATGTAAGCATGTCCTTCACTCTAACACATTGGCTTTGGCTCTGATTCCAGCAGTTGTGAAAATATGGAGTTGCAAAATGTGCTTTGTACCCAATTCCAATTTGGACTCCTCTGGATGAGCAATTACATGCCAATTACTCATTAATTCACCCTTTCCGAGTTGCCCAAACATGTATTTTGCGCTCTTTGCACACAGGATTTACAAACTCTTGTGTCATGCCAATTTGGACCTGACTTGTAAACCTGACACAAATGGGAGTTTGTGCACAAAACGAGATTTGCATCTCTACTGGATTCAGGACGACAGCCTTTGCACTTCATTTTCCCTAAGTAACTGTTATTTATTTTTTGTCCTGTAGTATTTAGGATATATGTGTGTAATCTGGTGTTCTCACTGCAATAGTAAAACATTTTCCCAATTACTTTTAAATTCATGGGTGTGCAACAATAAGGATCTATTTTTATTTTTAGCTACTGTGTTCAAGTTACAGAATTCAAAGTACTGGGAACTACAGCAGAGTCTTCCATTGCAATTATCTCAAGCCACATATAGTAATGATGCACTCTGTCGCTCTTGAAAGCATATATAGCTACACATCGCCCTGCTGGCATATTATGCTCTTCTTTAAAAGCATTCCCTTGCCAGTTAATTTGTGCCGTGGAGGGCCAGAGTTTGTTTTGCCAATAACAGCATTTAAAATTTATTACAAATGTGGCGGACAGACAAATAGTCACGATGATTCAGAATCCTACTAGGATAACACATTTTTAACGCTCTGCCAGTTCGATGTTTGAAGATTGACCACTGTACCTTGTCGACTAAGAAGTTGCTTACTGCTAAGTTCTGATAACAGTAATGATTTTCCAGCACTGCACCTTTCATAGATTCATACAATTGAACAATTTCCCCTTTGTTTAGGTGGGAGTCCCATGAGAACCATACAAAAGCAGTCTGAGAGCATAACACTCTTGCACGTCTTAAGACAGTGCAAATTTCTAGACAGGTAACATCAGTACAAAAAAGCTAAAGTCCAACCAATGAGAAGAGAGTACCCTAACCTTACCCATTCCAAAGGCCATCTCACTTGAGATGTCTACTGCACTTTGTGTGGGAATTGAGTCCCAGGACCTTGCTCTCCTTTCAGACAGATGAGTCTAGTTTATCCTCTGCATTCCTTTTCTAAAACGTTTCTGTTTTTGTTGTGTTATCCAACAAAATCTTCTGATTAGCTGAGAAAGATATTTTTTCTCCAAATGGAAACCTCAAAGAGAAGCCTCTTCTAATACTGAGACTTGTGGAAAGGTGGACATTTATAAAGATGATCCTCAGACAAGCTGAATCTTCTGCCTGGACCCTGATAAAAGGCCTTAACGCTGTAAAATTTGTAGAAACATCTCGGTGAAAAACTGCCATGATCGTGAAGGATGCCTCCAAGGTGATTGCCAAACTCTAAGGCTATAAATACCTCCTCCTCTATGGATTGGTCAGTTCAAACGGCTCGCACTGAGAAGCATAAAAAATGACAACTGGGCACTGGCAGCCTAACATAAAATATAACCTTCTTTGGAGGAATCGACTTTTACATCATATGAGCCTCAAGAAAAAATCTCTAGCAAGCCTATGTCTGCTTTGCCTGTAGTGAGTACAAGAAGACATTCAGACACTTCGATGTCACGACCAGCTGTACACCAACAGCTCTGTTGACGTAAGTCTCACCGCCCATCGATGTTCCAGCTATTGACATCACTGCTTAGATGTCATGGCTGGATTTTCTAGAGACCTACAGCCATCGGTAGTAGATGCACCCTTTGATGGTTCTTCACTCTTCAGAGAAAAAGGCTAATTTGGTGCTGGAACGATTCAAGAATAGTCATGCTACAGCACATTATCTGTGGGTAGAGACACCAGCTAAGCAATTTACCCATAAATACAGATAATTCAGAGGCTGTTCTAATGACTTAGCTATCAGACAGTGGCATCTCTCCAAACCTGTACTGCAGCTGCCGGCCCAGATCTTTCAGGACTATGGCAACGATAGACACTGTTCAAACAACCAAGGAATCAATCCTCAAAATCTTCCATTTTCCCTCCAGTTCCCCATTTCACTCGCCACACCTCTTTCCCTGTTATGATTTCCTTGCATACTTCTTATTTAACTGAGGATATTAGATAATGGCTGTAAGGTGGCTAATGGTAGAAGACCATGATATTTGTCAAACTACTTTTAAAAAGCTTTTGCCAGAGCATTGCAATCTGTTATACAGAACACCTTCAGATCCTAAAGCTGATCTGCCATTCTGAGGTATCCATCAAGAAAGAATGGTACAGTACTACCAGGCTGAATTCAAACCTATCCAGACACCTGGCAATGTACCGTTGGCTGTCATAAGAAACACCCTACAGACCATACACCCCTCCAGCAAGGCTGCAAATGCATGGGGATCTCACACGCCACCCACCACTGATAGCAGGATAACTGTTATTGAACCTGCGATGCAAGGTCTTAGATTCCACATGTATTGAGCAGTGTTGTGTTCATGTAGTTTTGGGCAGTCAGTGATGGGCAACAGGAGGTCTCTCTGATTGCTGCAAAGTGTGAGGAGTATAAGGGAACCTACCTGCCCTCATTTAAAGGGGGCCTCATGACACCTTTTTCAACGGTCCCCACCTTCTATCCAACAGTCACATTCTTCCTCATGCGCAACTGAAGCCACTGGTTCTACTTTCTCCAGAGGAGGAACTTTTATTCATTAAATCTGTACCCAAAAAGCAGCCTAATAGAAAAAGCACCCATCTACCTGTGAGTGAATGAGCCCCTTTCTTCAACTTATATGACATCTGAATATAAGTCAGACGTAATGTGTTAGCATTTAGCCACATTCTCCTAATCAAAATTAGGTCTCTTAAGCATAACCTCTATCTTCTAGCATGTTTGGTGCCAAATTGCATTAAAGCAGACGTAACTTTCAGCAATTGCGCACCATTGAAGCATGTTGTGACATCACTGATATTACTTTTTTTTAGACTCTGGTGATCATGGTTCAAACATACTTGCTGATGTACTCAAATATTTCTTCCACCCTACTTGCTAATTTACTTGTCTGTCACATTTATTTGTCTGACACAATGAATAAGAATTGTTTTGGAAATCTTGGTCTGTTTATTTTTTAACCACTAGCACTATTTTTCACTTGATTCTGTGACGATAGTTGCTATCATCCCCAAAAACATGCTGTCCAGCAGAAAGGTATGCTGTGAGGTAGCAGTGGTCCAGGCTGTTGGCTTGAGTATTTCAGAATGTATTGCTCACTGTAAAGGCTTGAGGTAAATCAACTGAAAACCAAGCATGTGGGTGCAGGCTACGTGGAAGCAGTCTGAAACACCAGTTTGATATTTGAATTTTTACTACCAGATGTTGCTCTCCAAAGATGTAAGAAATGTAGCTTTTGTTTGCAACATACTCTTGGAACAGAGATACATGTGTTTCATTGTGCTGTTGGGGGTTGGGGTGGGGGAGGGGGCAAGGTTGCGAGTTAGTGTTCAAGTGCATGCAGGTTCTGTGCCTAAATCCTCATTTTATTTCTCTCCTGCCTTTTCACTCTAATGAGCAAGAAAATTCGGCAGTGTGTTCCAAGGATTACTAAGCATTGTAACAGACTCAATCTATTTTAAAGTCTGCCTGTGAAACAGATGTATTATCTTTGCCTTGAGTCCACTCATGTCATCTATTTCCCTTTTTTCCATTTCCATAACCAGCCTCCTCCAACCATTGGCTTGAGACTTTCTCAATCGCATCCCACCTCAGCTCCTAAAAGTATTTAATTCTCACTTAGGAGGACATTTCTACCTTCAACAGAGTACTCGCTGTCTAATGAAGACTCTCTTACCTTCAACAGTCCTCTTTTTGTTTCTGTGTTACATGAAGGTCAAGGGCAAGAAAGCCTTCGTAATAGTACTTCTTTTCTCGTGCTGTAGAAATTAGAGGACTATAATGTGTAGGCTTTTTTGCCAGCCTACCTTTAATTGGCAATAAAACAAAAACTGGTACTTCACCGAAGGCAAGTGTGATTTCCAAAACAAAACACTGATTTTCATTTCTGAAGTTCATCTAGCCCTAATTGTGGTTACACTCTGAAGCACTGGTTCTAATGATGCAGCAGGAGCACCGGGGCCCAGGGATCTGAGGGTCCGTCTGCACCCATTTATCACTTTTTTTTCTTTTTCTTTCTACATTACTGATCATTGGTTTAATGGGCCTTTTTTTCCAAGCTTGCATGGCGGTTTGTAGTACCCTGGTTACGACACTGCTTACGTTGCATACATTTAGTACATGAAACCCATATCTCCTGTCTTGTCAATACTTTTTTTATCAGATGGTTCTGTATGCCTGCGTGGCTCCCTGATGGCACTGAATATCATTCACTTCAGAGCTGCCAATGGAGCTGGCATATACCTAGTTTGGAAATATCCATACCTGCGGAAAACCCAGGAAACAGGAAAAAAAAATCATGCAGCCATTCATTCATTTCAGTTGGACCTTGCTCGAGGTTGCAAGTAAATGTAACAAATGATATGCCTAGTATGCATAAGCTGCCTCCAAACATAACGTGTGCATTTTAGCACATTTTTCAGTTTAGTGCAGTAGCGGATGACAAAACGTCCACCTGTGAACTATTGTATATAGAGAGAATCCTGACTCTACTGATAAGTGACCACTGAAGCAACTTCTTTTTCAATTCTGCTGACAAAACATACAACTGAAGATTCACTGACCAGGCAAATATATCTGTATATGTGGTAGTTGATTTTTTTTTTTTTTCCTTATCTGCTGGTTTACATGTTGTTTTCTTTTCATTCCCTGTTGATTTTAGTACTTGGCATTTCTTTTCTGTGCACTTTGAAGATCCTCTCAAGCCAACCTCTGGCTTTCTGGTCTGGCTACTGCCCACAGAGTATCCGAAACAAATGCGTATGGCTCTTCATTTAGTCACAAACAGTCTCAGTGAAGATGCTGTTTTTTTATGTTGTTCCTCTAGAGCTCATCTCTTGATACAAAGAACGTGTTTGTATGAAATGTTCTAGCAGTATGTCAGCCCTTCAACACTAGCTCATCTGATAAGATGTCTTCTTGGATTACAAGTCCTGGATACTGATTAACATCTTACTAGTGTCATACTGCTGTAAGATCCAAATTGAAATAAATCTTGCCTGCCTTAGAGATGGTCAGTTGATATGCCTCTTCTTTCAAGAAGCAATGGTATACCCCTTCTGTTCCTTACAGACGTTCTGAAAAATGAGAGCTTGTGACTCTAAATGACTTTTTGTGTATGCACTTAGAACATTTATAAAGTAAGAAGACTTATATACGATGCTAATGAGGGAAAATGACCCTTGGGTTGGTCCTGTAGCAAGACTTTTCTCGTCTGTCTAGGGTGCCACAAGATGAGAGCGCCAGAATTTCAGTGTATGTATACACAGACAGAATTCGAGAGTAATGGGTTGGGGATGAGGGAGATTCCCCTGCAGCTGTGTAGGGCACAATTCCTGACACCAGTTTTGGTCACACTTTACATAAAGGAACCAAAAAAAGCCTCTCAGTGGAAGAATTGGTCTTACAAAATTAGTTCACCCTACATTTTATGCAATCTTTACAAAGTATAAGGTGCATTAAACATCATTTGCTATGTATGGTATCCATGGTGTTGTATCCCAGTTTGGAAATTATTTGTATGTGTAATTCTTTCATTGAAGAAAACATACCAGTTATTACAAATGCAGCACTTTCTCTCTATCTGTCTGGGGAAGTGGTATTCATATATTTTACTAGTAAAAGAACAAGACCATTATCTACATTTTACTTGAGGAAAGGGTGATTAAAGCTGATTTGATCATCAAAGCGACAAGTTACATCAATACGACACAGTGAAACACGAGTCTAGGAAAACATTACATCTGTAGTGATTTAACAAAATGTAGCCCAGCAGTTCCTAACCTTTTGCTTTCTGTCAACCACCACTGAATCATTACTGGAATCTGGGGCCCCCCTCCCCCCCAACTGATTCATCATTGGAAACCAGGGACACCCTGCCTAACCTATTTCTATGATTTGAACCTCAAAACAATGCACAGAAAATATAAAAACAAGTGTACACATAACAAATTCTGATATATTGACATGTTTTGTTTAACCCCTTCACTGCAAGGCCTTTCCCCCCCTCAGGTGCCAGGCCTTTTTTTTTGGCTATTTGGGGCAATTTGCGCTTAGGCCCTCATAACTGTTTGTCCACATAAGCTACCCAGGCCAAATTTGTTTCCTTTTTTCCCAATATCCTATGGATTCTAGAGGTACCCAGAGTTCGTGGGTTCCCCTTGAGGAGACCAAGAAATTAGCCAAAATACAGTGACAATTTCGTTTTTTTAGAACAAATGGGAAACAAGGTCTGCAGAAGGCGGCCTTTGTTTTTTTCCCTGACAATGGCATCAACAAATGGTTTGCGGTGCTAAAATCACCCCCTTCCCAGCTTTCAGGAACAGGCAGACTTGAATCAGAAAACTACATTTTTCAACACATTTTTGGCATTTTACAGCAACATACCCCATTTTTACAATTGTTTGTGCTTTTAGCCTTCTTCCAGTTAGTGGCAGAAATGGGTGTGAAAACAATGCTGGATCCCGGACAGCTAAATATTTCTGAAAGGTAGACTAAATTCCGAATTCAGCAAGGTGTCATTTGTGTAGATCCTACAAGGTTTTCCTACAGAAAATAACTGCTGAAATAAAAAAACTATTGAAATTGAGGTGAAAAAACAGCAATTTCTCTCTACATTTTACTCTGTAACTTTTTTCCGCCATGTCAGATTTTCAAAAGCAATATACTGTTACGTCTGCTGGACTCTTCTGATTGTCGGGATATATAGGGCTTGTAGGTTCATCAAGACCCCTAGGTACCCAGAGCCAATAAAGGAGCTGCATCTTGCAACGGGTTTTCATTGTCTGCCGGGTATACAGCAATTCATTTGCTGAAATATAAAGAGTGAAAAATAGGTATCAAGGAAACCTTAGTATTTCCAAAATGGGCACAAGATAAGGTGTTGGGAAGCAGTGGTTATTTGCACATCTCTGAGTTCTGGGGTCCCCGCACTAGCATGTGAATTACAGGGCATTTCTCAAACAGATGCCTTTTTTATACACTGTCTTACATTTGGAAGAGAAAAATGAGGAGGAAGACAAGGGGCAATAACCTTTATTCTACTATTCTGTGTTCCCCCAAGTTTTCAGATAAAAATGGTACCTCACATGCGTGGGTAGGCCTAATGCCCATGTCAGGAAACACAACATGAACACATCACATTTCTACATTGAAATCTGACTTGTTTTTTGCAAAGTGCCTAGCTGTGGATTTTGGCCTCTAGCTCAGCCGCCACCTAGGGAAACCTACCAAACCTGTGCATTTTTGAAGACTAGACACATAGGGGAATCCAGGATGGGGTGACTTGTGGGGCTCTCACCAGGTTCTGTTACCCAGAGTCCTTTACAAACCTCAAAATTTGGCAAAAAAAAAAAAATACTTTTTCCTCACATTTTGGTAATAGAAAGTTTTGGAGTGGTGCCACAAATTTCCTTCCACCCAGCATTCCCCCAAGTCTCCCGATAAAAAATAGTACCTCACTTGTGACCTCACTAGACACCGGAGGGTGGCCAGAGAGGTGTGACTTGCGTGAATCATCCAGTGTTTTCTTACCCAGAATCCTTAGCAAACTTTAAATTCAGCTAAAAAATCTCATTTTTCCCACATTTCTGTGACGGATCATCGCACCAGCACAAATTTCCTACCACCCCACTTTCCACTCAGTCTCCAGTTAAAAATGTTACCTCACTTGTGTAGGCGTTCCAAGTGCCTGTGACAGGGAAGAGCCAATAACATGTCGAAAATGAGGGGAACCAAAATGGGTCCAAAAGGGCAGTTTGGGAAAAAAAAAAAGTTTTTAGGCTGACAAGTAGGGCAGAATTTTTAGCGGTCTAGATGCGACAGTGCTGGGTGGTTAGAATTTTGTGGATTCCTGTAGATTCCATCAAAAACTGAGGGAAAAATGTGTGATTTCAAGCAAAGTTGGAGGTTTGCAGGGCATTGTGGGTAAGAAAATAGTGCGGGTGCATGTGAAGCAGATGTTTAGTTTTCAGATGTGTCTAGGCCTCATAAATTGTTCAACATGGCTGCGTCCCAAAATCCAAAAAGTGCAGCCCTCACCATTCCAAGTGGGACGATTTTGAGTTAGCCAAGCTCTCCTGGCCCAAATGTAAAACCAAAACCCAAATAATCAAATGTCCTCTTGCTTGCCGTGGAATAAGATGTTTTAGTGTGCGGGGGGAGAGCTGAAAGACTTACCCCCTTCAGTTGGGATGAGGGCATAACCATGCCCATTCTGTTTGGTAGCCACCACCCCATTATTTTTTTTATTTTTTTTTTAAAATTCCCTGGCATCTAGGAGGCTTCCTGCCTCCCCCAACCCAGCATGCTTCCAGTGTGATAAGAGGCAACCTCTGATGAGGTCCGAGCGCTATTGCGCACTGACTTCATCAGACTTCACTGGATGGGGTGCGGGCGGGGGTGGAAGGGGAAGCGATTTACCCTCCAGCCCTGCCCTGGGGTGGGAGGAGGCCCTCGGTGGACAATGGGGGGAGGGGGGGTGCTAGAGCTTCCCGCGAGGGCCTGGTGCAGGACTTAACAGTTACCTCCTGGGCACCCGGGCGGCGCTGCCCAGGATGTAACCGTTACGTCCGGGGCACCCAAGGGTTAATTCACAATCAAATATAAAAAACAAATCTATTTTGTCTATTTGCATATACTTCATACATTTTATTGTAATTATTGTAATAATGTAAACATTTGTAAGCTAGTCACGGACCACTTGAGTGTGCCTTGTGGACCAGCAGGGGGCCTCACACCACATGTTAAGAACCACTGACCTAGACCACAGAAGCAGCGACAGTAGCAAACCGAGCAGTAACTACAGCAGTGACCACAGCTGCCTTCATAGCTGGGATCACAACAGTGACAACAGCAAGGACGACATTACAAACCAGAGTTTCCAGTGCAGCAACCCCGCAGCAGCGACCACTGTAGGGACCCCCCACCATATTTTCATCAAGTGCTGCAGCATCACTTGTAAGAACAGCAGAATCCCCAAGAGTGACAACTGGCTCTACCACAGCTGCAACCAGAGTTGGGAGCACAGTAGAAACTAAAGCTGCCTTCACACAGGGGATAACAGCAGCAATGATTACTGTAACCACAAGTCTCCAAAGAAGGGACAACTGCTACCACCCACAATGGACCACAGCAGCAGCCACCGCTATAACCTCAGCAGGGGCAACAGAAACAATCACATCTGTTTCAAAAGCAGGGACCACAGTGGCAACAGCTTTCACCACAGCACTGATTGCTGTTCCAACAGCAGGGACCACACGGTGACCATAGTTGCCAACATAGCAGGGTCAAAAACAGCAATACCAGCTGCAAGTAATCTAAGCTCAACAGCATTGCCAACAGCACAGTTTGTAGCCATAGTACAGCCCACAGCAGCTGCTATAAGTCTGACAACAGGTGCCACCACATCAAGGTCAACAAGATCAACAACCACTTCCGGCAAGGCAGGACAACAGTAGTGACCACAGCTGTCACCATTGAGAAAAAACATGATGAAAGGAATGCTTAATTTGATCCCAGCTCTGTAGATCGCTCTGGGCCACATTCTAGTCCATTTTGTGCTCAGTGTGCCATTATAAAAGTGACCACCCGTGTACAAATCATCCTTGGTCAATTTGGAACAATGTAACCCAAACTGCTAAAATGGTTAGCTAATGAAAGGAAACACAAGCAACTGCAGGTTTACAGTCTAGTTGACCCTCATAATTTAGGTTCTGCTTGAGCCAGTGCAGCGCAACCTTTGCACTTTAGATGTGTCTTTGAGAAAAACATTATTTTGAAAAAATGGGGCAACCCAGTATCCTGGGACCTGGGTAAGTGAATAATGTAACAGAAAAAAGTTTTGGTCCCTCTGGGGGAAGGATGTGAATTAACCTCCACGACACTGGTTGTACCATAAAGAACTTTCTGTACCATGAGAGTTACTTTAACGTAGGACCACGCCAACATATTTAAAAAAAGGACTTTAAACAATTGGCCCATTTTCATGGAACGATCTAAGACCTTCCTGAAGCCATTAGATGGCAAAGTAAAAAAAGTGGTAATATTAACAAGACACCGGGGCTACATGAGATGGAAGGCAAATTGGTATAGTTTTATTGTTAACACAACTAGGATGTGTCTGAGTACAATTAAATAGGGGTGCTTCCTATTTCGATATTCTGTCCTGATGATGACCCGCCTGAATTAATTTATTTGATTGTGGTCCAAACGTCAACATTGTATTAGAAACTGTGGATTGACTTTTGAAAAATTCAGCAGGCTCATAGTACCTATGGTTATAGGTGCTAATTTGAGACCTCATGCTTTTAACCACAGTTTGGTTTTAGTTTTCATTTAAATAGCACTGCAACACTTATACTAACACATAATTCACTCACACTGCGTCGTTATACAGGAGCAGCTCGATTACTTTACTTTAAATTGTTGAATTTAAGTTTCCAATATATGTTATATATTACTCACAAAACTCATCAGTTCAGAAAGTTCTTTATGGTACAACAACTGTCGTGGAGGTTAATCATATCCTTCCCCCAGAGGGACCAAAACATTTTTCTGTTACATTTGAGAAAAACAGGCGGACATTGTTAAAACCAGTAGGTCTGACTTTAATGTGCGAAAACATATAAGTGCAGGAATGCACAAAAGTGCACGAGTTGTAAGTGCCTCTTCTTAGTGAATCTCCTCATTCCCGAACTTTCTATGTCTGCATTGTATCTTTTAATACCCAACCTTGTGGTTTCATGCAGCAGATAATAGTGCTAATGCACAAATAGACTATGCTCATTTGCTCATGCCTCAGTTTGCTTGTGTTAGCACATTAAAGGTAGACCTCTTGGCTATGCCATTGCTTGCTTGTATAGTGTTATATTCTAGATGGTCTAGTGTTTGTTTTATTTTTTAGTAAAGATCGCTGTACAGGCTTGTTCACTCTAAGAAGCATTGATTAGCCTTTAAATCCTTTCTAGCACTCAAAAAGCATAAACTCTTTCTATGACTGTTCTGTTTCGATCTTAGTCCTTTGAAATGTAGCTGTTATTCAACAAACAAATCAAGAATTCAAAAAATGACTATCTGATAAATACATCTACCTGCAAATTCCTTACTTTAGAATCTTCCCCAGGCGTGAGAATGGATCCAGAATTTTTTTTTCCCCCAGCAATTCTGCCAGTCGGAAGAGGTGGATGCGTGACTTCATTTTGTAGTCGTCCACCGGATGTGATGTCAACGGAGTCCATATAACCTCCTCTCTGACGTGCCAACGTCCGTTCCTTCTCTTCTGCCTTGCAACGTGGATCCGGTAATGGTTTGTCAGGATGTTTTCAGCCTCCTTCAGTGTTTTTGTCAACGGAACAGTGAGCTTTTTCCTGTCTATATCTTCAGGGTTTAAACCCTGTGGGTCCTGTGGACGACAAGTGTCTGACTCAATTTGTATGTGGTGCTTGGGTGAGCACCGTGACTCTGTGGAGTGCAACTCCTGGTGTCACCTTCGGCCGAAGGCGCAGCAGGAGCATTGTATGAAGCTTCTGGCGGCGCATAAGTCGGAGTCGTCCCAGAATTCACATTGACCAGTCTCCTTTTCGTACGAAGGTCCATTCGTAGATCTGTTCAAGGAGTCGTTCTCATGGACATCATTCTCCATCGACTTCATGCTGTAAGTCATGACGCATGCGGGTGAAGTTGCGCAGTTGCCAACTTCACTGATAATGGCCTCCCACCATTCCTCGGTTGAGGAGTCGAGACCTAAGTGTACCACGTGTTTCCCTCCCTTTTGCGTGGCCGAGGCGACTCTGACCCAGGTGCATGAATTTTATGATTTAGTTCACATTATCTTTAGGCCCCAAGGAGATACAAAATGCCTTGACTATGTCCACGCTGGCGGGTTCACCCTCGGCTTCAGTTAGGCCTTCTGCTTCAGCTGTCGAAGCCGTTATGGAGCTGTGCACAGCCTTCGGGGTTCCCATCTTTGGTGCCTGTATCTGATCAGCTGAATCCGGCAACGCCAGATTGAAGACGTACCCCTCTCCTCTTTTGATGTTGAGATTGTGTCCTTTTGGCGCCAGACGATGTTGGGTATGGTGCCGGTCATGCCAGTCACTCTCCCTCTGTTTTCTGGGGAGTTCCCTCAAGTTGGTCCTTTCAGAAGGACATGGTTTTGAATGTGCAGAGGAAGAGCTGCGATTTTCTCATGATGCTCAGTCTCCTTTAGAGGTCTGCTGGTTAACTGATCTAGAGGCAGCTAGTGGCTTGGACTCTTGTCCAGCCTCAGGTCTTCTTCCCCCCCTGGCCTTGATACGGAGGCGAGTTCCTCTCTAGCTGACATGCTGAGGATAGTTGCTGAAGTTTCAGATTTGACACTTTCCTCCTTCATCACGGCCAAACAGGGGTTAAGCTGGTACTTTCTACAGTGAAGCCTTACATGACACATTTTGTTAGGGGTTTGGACTAAGCCTGATACAGGGGCCCCGTTGATCTGACTATATTTCACAGTCATTGACCAGCTCCTGGTGATTAGGCTGTCTCCTACGACATCCTACTTGTCGCAGTTTGGCGGTGCAGGCTGTTTAAGCATCACGTCATATTGACTATTTCCCTCATGTTCCATCTGACTGAGATTCTAGAAGACTTGACCCTTGTGGCAGGCACATTTTCTCCTCCACTAGTTCTGCTCTGCACTCTCCTAATACATCTTGCATTCTTGAAAGTTTTTCCCATTCACTGTGGGACTCATTGGAACTCATCTTGCCTTCACTGCCAGATGATACCCAGAACAATCTTGCCCCTTTGATCCGAGATGGCCAGCAGGCAACTAAATGATTTATTTGTTGTGGTATGGATACAACTGACTCTGTGGGTTTGGCCATGGCCTCTTCAGTGGCACTACGTCGCAATGCCTGGTTACGTACCTCTGGCTTTTCAGAGGCTGTTCAAGCCACTTTGATTGACATGCCTTCTAATGGTGCAGATCTATTTGGCGCACATGGTGACTCTGCTTTGAGGTTTTTGCGACAGTCATGTTAGAACAGCAAATGAGCTCCTTTCCTCTCTACACTCTGCCTAACCTGTTCCTCCCAAACTGGGTTGTATGGAGACATTTGTCTTTTCTCTCAGATGAGCCATGCTTGGCAGTGCCCGTGAGGTTTTTCTTTCTTGTGCCTGTTCCATCTAATGATAGCACCTGGTGGGGTTGTAGTGTGGTTAGTTTTACGTGTCCTTTGCGCATTAGCTTCAGGCTTTAGGCCTTTGTGCACTTTGCCCTGGATGTGTTTTATTCATTTGCTGGCAGCTTAGAGCCTCTGTGCACTTTGCTCTAAATGCTTTTTATTAGGCTTCGTACTGTTATTTTTCAAATAGCCAGTTCTACGGTGTTGTTTTTTTCTTCATATCACACTGTTTTGCCTACTTCAGCACTGGAGTTCTCCATAACATATTCACTCTGTGCTTCAGTCAAGGATACAGTCTGGTACATTGCCGATAGACGTGGTAGGAGTTTAGATTTGGCATTCCTGCGTAGGGACATTTTGTGTTCACGATGACATGTTAGTTATAAAATCATTTCCTTGTCCCAATACACGCAAGAGGGAGATTCCGACCAGGGAACCACAACTAGACGCTGACTGCCTCGTTGCAGATGCTGAACCAGATCACAGGCCTTTGCTCAGGTATGAGGGCTGATGTCTCCCCAGTGATTTGGAAAGGCAAGCTAGAAGCTTAACATGCTGTGCTCTAAATAGAACAAGCAGAGGGAGAGTAGAAACTGTTAGGCACTATGATAGCTTTGTTCTTATGTTTTACTCTCCTGGTGACTATTTCAATCCTACTGTGTTGTATTGTTCTGGTTATTGCGGCTCACGCCTTATTATCTAAAATACAGTCGTTTTATTAAAACATTATATAAAACTTATACTGTCTTTGTCATTTGTATATGAGATCATATTGTAAATGAGACAGTTGGTTTGGATCTGAGTGACCACGACTTCCCTGAGAAGTTCCAAAGAGGTCATGCGCTCGGCTGCCTAATCACTTCTTCCCCGTGGGAGAAATGAGGCACTGCTAGTTAGCCGGAGCAAAACCGGATTTAGGGTGACAGAGGTCCTTCCAAGTGGGTCAGACTCAGTCCCCCACACCGTGAACGATCCTGCTACCTAGAAATCCAGTAGTCTCATTTAGGATAATGAGAGCCCACGCGACATGGCGCCGCCAACGTTTGGTCTGGCTCTAATATTTAGGTCCGACTGACTCTCTCGGTCTCGTATATATTTTGACTCCTTGGTTCCGTACGCGGAGACGTCCGTAGGGCTGAGGGTTTCCGCCACCACGGGATAGGTACGTCCTATTGCTTAGTGGTTGGTTGTTCAAGCTTGAACTTTGAAAGGAAAAACCCCAATATTGGTGTGCCTTCTCTGACCTAGAGCTATTTTTTTTTTTAATGAATGGCGAATCCTAATGTAGTGAATATAGCAATCAATATGCGTCACCCGCTCACAGGACATCTGATAGCACATGGACTGGCGGTCCAGGGGGGTCCGGTCACTTTTGTGGTGGACGCCCATGCAGCCTATAGAACAGAACTTTTTTATTCTTGGGTCGTATTTCCAGCAGTTGATGGGGGTACAAATACTTTTCACGAATACACTGTTGCGAATGTCCCTGGACAGTACAGGGCTTACGCATACTTAGAGATACCTTTATCTTATCAAGAACACCATAATTGGCTTGATGGCGCCCTCCCACACACAGTAGCACAAGTGAGGTTAGGTCCACTGAGTAATGATGGTCCGACCTGGCCCTTATTGGCTACTTACACACCATATCCTGCGTTTGCAAATTTGGCAGTGGCTGACGTGCGTCGTTTATATATAGACTTAGCAACTACATACAGAAGACTGGTTCAGTTTGTAATGCAAGCATTAAATACTAATGCAGCGCGTGCTGCTCCGGCGCACCCACAAGCAGTGGTTCCGGGTATCAATCCGGCCACTGTACACTCAGTTATGGGTAAGGTACCGGCTAAACGTGAGGAGACTCCATTTTGGCTGGCGCAAAAAAATTAATACGCTGGAAGCAGTATTTCCCCATACGGGACCTCAGGATAAACATAGAATATTGACGATGTGTTTGCCGTATGGGATGGTTCCTCCGGGGGACCTTTGTAATACCTGGGGCACGGTGTTTGCCGCGCTCTACACTACGGCACACGGTACACCGACATTAGCTAATTTACCGGAAGTGCTTAAACAAATTCAAGATGAATATGGGGCTGCCCCTGCCTTAGATTTGGGCATGCAGTTAATGGGCAATTTGTTTCTTCTATTATTTTGAGTAATCTCAAGGGAGAGGCAGTAGCACTAGCAGGGCGAATGCGTCTTCGGGACGTTCCGCAGATTAATCAGGAGCGGGAACTTCAGAGAATAATAGCAGAAACATATTCCAGTATTGGTCGCGATAACCTAGGGGCTAGACCACAAAAACCCCAATTACAGGGTAAAAATAATAAAGATAATGCTAAACAGCAGCAACCTGAGGGTACTAAAAAGCGCTGGGAAAAGAAACAGCAAACACCTAAGAAAGATGGGGGACAGTCTCCGCAACCGGAGACCACACAGAATAGGTATAATCTCAGGAATAGGGATAATTTGAAGACTCCTGATAGATATCAGTATACTGATACACGCCAATCTCGTTCCTTTCAGGACTCCTCAGAGAAGAGAAGTGAGAGAGGTGGGCGGTCAGAGCGGAGGACGTTGTACGTGAAACCAAGACAGGATTCACAACGTTCGGCGGAGGTTTCTGTTAAACAAGAAGAGAAACCGCTGCAACAAAAACAGCAATTTAAAAAGAAGAAAGTGGCAGCAGTCTCAGTTCGACATGCCGCTCAAGAAGAGAGTTCTCTTGACGAACAAGACATGGGCGTTAGCACTGTTAGACAGCGCGGCAGAGGTCACAATAGTTCGCCGGAGTCTTCTAGAGCATCTGGAGGTGAAAGCAACTGATGACTTCATAAAAGTCGAAATGGCGGATATGCGAGTCTCTGATCCTAATAGAGTATATCAAGTGACTCTGCGATTAGAAGGGGACATTGACCGCATTGTACACGCCATCTTTTGGGACCATGTGGTAAAATCATATGATGTTTTGCTGTCCGAACAGGATTGGCCACCTGACTTTGTACGCGACTGTCCTGTTGGGGAGGAGATTATTGCACCTTCCTTCTCACCACTTGTTCCGAGAGAACTAGCGGAGTCCTATAGTAAAATGTGGGCTCTAGCACAGGCTCCCGCCCTATATAGAAATAACGTGGGGTGGGATAGGCAATCACCTTATCATGTGATTCCAATAAAGGGCGAACCTCAGCCGCAGCCGCAGTATCCTATCAAATTTGAGGCAAGGGCATCGGTTAGGAAAATTCTTACACAATTGGAGTACCAGGGTGTAATTGAGCCCTGTGTCTCGCCGATGAATAATCCCTTATTTCCGGTTGCTAAACCGGACCATTCATATAGGATAGTGGTGGATTATAGACATTTGAATAGTCATACACGCACATATGCAATACAGAATTCACATAGCGCAGCGCTTATGAACAATATAGTGCGTAAGAAATACAAAACAACGTTAGATATCTCGAATGAATTTTTCTGCCGAAATATAGCGCCCGAAAGTCGGGACTATACCAGTTTCAGTGCGTTTGGCTTTCAGAAAAAAATGTGTCCTTTGCCTCAGGGGTATAAGAATAGCCCAGGACTGTTTTCGGCTCGTGTGACTGAAATGCTGCACGAGTTGGACCCTGAAGCGTTATCATATGTTGATGACATATATTTGACAGACGATGAGATTCTGCAACATCTAAGGCGCGTATCGCGCATTGTTGTGGGGTTTGCTGATATTGGCTATAAGTTTAATTTTAAGAAATCAAAGATTGCCTTCCTCAGCGTCATTTTCCTGGGATATGAGCTGTCGAGTGAGGGCAAGAGCTTAGCGCCACATTTTTTGGAGAAATGTGCTTTATTGCAGCCTCCTAATACGGTTCGGAAGCTCCAGTCATTGTTGGGGTTACTGAATTTTGGCAGAACTTACATTCCTGATTATGCTACCCGTATAAAACCCTTATACGAACTGATTCGCCCGAATTTTTTGAGTAGATTTTGGACGATTGATCATACACACATACTGCGAGAGTTGCAGACTGATCTCTTAGCAGTTAAACACTTACACACACGGGACAATAAGACACATTTAGTCATCAGGGTGATACCTGGGGCTGTTGGGTTTACATATGTCACCTTTAATGAGGGTGAGACAGTCCCGATTGCATACAAGTCCCACTTGTATTCTGCTGCAGAACAACGATTTGCACAGACTGAGAAAATACTCACTGCAGTACAGATGGCTGTGATTAAAGAAAGACCGCTTGCCCAGGGCCAACGCATCATTGTCGTTTCCCCGATTCCGGCCTTAGAGGCTGTTACAAAAGCGAGTGTTCCCAATTCGAAAGCTTTACACCCGCGATGGATACAATGGGCTACGTCTTTGACAGCCACTGATGTAGATTACATATTTGACCCTAAACTGCAGACTCAAGAATTTCTTCAATATGAAATGGAGTACCCAGTCCCTGCTGGCACATTGCCTATTGACCAATATCAGGTGGTCATGTATACCGATGGCTCTGCGCAACCAGCGGTTGGGACTAAACAGCAGTATTCTGCTGCATGTGCGGTAGTGAGCGGCAATATGGAGAGGGAAGTGTTCTGCCCCCGACATACTTATACTAAAACCTTGGGAGATTGCACGGCACAGCTGGCTGAGCTCAAAGCTCTATTGTTAGCGTTGGAACACGCGGATCAGGCGACTTTGACCTTGCTGGTCTGTGACTCCTACTACTGTGTTCAGTCTTTCAATGAATATCTGCACTATTGGAAGTTGAATGGGTTCAGAGATTCTAAAGGCAACACCATTAAACATAAATTGTTGTGGGGTAAGGTTGCGGATCTGAAAGAAACGCTTCCTAAGGTCCATGTTGTGCATACACTTGGACACCAGCGCGTTGGAACACACGTTGCTGGGAATATTTTGGCTGATGAAGCCGCAAAGTCGGCAGTGGCTGTCGCCACTGTGGCCGCAGTGACTCGTTCGAGTTCCAAACCAGACACAGAGATTTCGGCTGCCATAAAAGCTACGGCTGATGGCACGCCGTTTCCTAAAGGATTTCCTTCTAAATATGGTTACTGCTTGAGTAGTGCGCTAAATGCTGTTGTTAATATTCCAGGCATTGGTGTACGTGAACTACCCAATAAGATTGAGAGACCTCGATTAATTTCTGCAGCACATGAGGGGGTGGCATCTGCACATGCTGGTGTGGCTGCCACGATTTCACTGTTACAGGCTCGTTACTGGTGGCCTGGTCTCTATAAAGAGACAAAGCAGTATGTCCTTTGTTGTGACGTTTGTCAACAAATTAAAGCTTCGTCGGCTAGACGCCCGCAGCAGACGCCCCTTCTGATTTCAAATAAACCTTTACAGTGTGTGTACTTGGATCATTGTGGTCCGCTGACACCAGATAGTGCATACAAATATATATTAGTTGCTGTAGATTCGTGCTCCAGATTTGTGTGGGTATGGCCACAACGCTCGGCTGACGCTCGGACTGTTATTGAAGATTTGCGCATCTTTGTCAATACATTTGCAGTTGCGGCTTTTCATTCGGACCAGGGCCCTGCTTTTGCCTCTAAGGCATTCAGGGACACCATGGCTTCGTTGGGGGGTCCAACTCCAATTCTCATCTCCATTTCATCCCGAGGGAAATTCTGTCGTGGAGCGTTTAAATCGTGATTTAAAGCAATCCTTAACGGCCAGAGTTATAGGTACGGGTCGTGGTTGGCTAGCCCACCTGTATGGTGTACAGAGAGCACTTAATACCTTGCCTAGAAGGTCACTGGGGGGTCATACTTCATATGAGTGCCTGTTTGGAACACGAATGTATGTTCCTGATCTAGATGGTCCTGGTGTGGAGGCGGCGGATACGCCCTTTGACATAAATGATCGTGTCACTGTTTTACAGGATTTACAACAATTCCGTGAAGATAACTCTTCTGCAAGTGCTGCCTCCTCAGGAATTAAGGATGAGCCAGTAACTCCTACTGGTTGGATACCCAGGATTGGGGATCTAGTGCGTGAAAAGGTCGCAGTAAAGAAATAATTTGGTCCTTCTTATCGAGCACCTGTCCCTGTGTTAGGGGTTAGCGGCACGAGAACTGTGATTTTGCCGCCGCTGCAAGGGGCCAAAGGAAATCGCCTTGTTTCTATTGATAATGTCAAGTTACAACATGTGGCCGATTCTGCACAGCAGACCAAGAGGGACACCCAGTAGTTCCGGAATCCCTCTCACTACTGGGGAAGAAGTCCTGCTGCAGGTGATTTACACCGACGCTGTTTCCTCTCCGAGCTTGGGGAGGGTGGATGATGATCTTGCGATTGTTCCACAGACGATGATTAATTTGGAATCTTTTGATCAAGTTGCTGTACGTTCTACTGAGGTTTCTGAACATGTTGTTTATAGTGTGCCAAGGTGAGAGCCTCCATCTGCTTCTTTGTTCACAGTTGCATCTTTTGCAAGAACTGCCTCTGGCTGCTTCAACGACACTAATGATGCAGTGTCCAACTCCTCGTCCTCGATGTCTTCGGTCCGAGGTCCACGTAAGCTGCTGTGTTGGCTTAAACGCACGTATTTTGTTTTTCCTTGGAACTATTTGTGGATTTTAATGGCTGCAATTACTATTTTTTTGTGGTTGGGATTTGTGGTTACTTTTTTTCTGGTAATACATGGTCATTTTCTTCCTGATCGATCTGACATTGAGCACGTGGAGACTGTGTTAAAACCACATTTTTCGTCTCATATGGTTCGAAGAGACTTGTCCAATGTGAACATTTCTGCAATACCGATTCCGGATGGGATTGTGTGGGATAAAGTAATGTTTGATATATATGGTCCCACTGAATTGATTCAAATACCGTATGTCCTCAAGTTATCAATGAATGATATTGTTATACCAGGCATTGTTTCTGATGATTGGGATGTGAAGACAGTAGATTCTATGCTAACAGATTTGCAATATTATACTTTCTATGACGATGAAGATGCTTACCAATTTAGAGATAATCATGGTGACATGTTTTGCTACAACTATTATGGACACCACTTTATTCATAAAGCTAGTAGCCCTAAGTCCATATTTAATTATGTGCAATGGGAACATTGCTCGACTCCTCCACAAGGGAGTTCGAAAACGTATTATGATAAATTTGCATATTTTTCTGGGCATGATCAGCGGAATGCTAAGTCTTACTATTTTAAAGTTGCACCGTATTCTAATAAGCACATTTTATTGACCGATACTAAATTACTGTATGCAAATTTGTTTGTATCTAAACTTTCGGTCGAGGGGTATGAATACTGGTTTAAGACTGTTGACTTTAAAAGTGTTTGGGGTACGAAAAATTGGCAGATGCAAGGCAGGGATACATTATTTAGAGCATGTATTATCCCTGTGCAGATGATTTTCCTCAATGACACAGTACAACAGACTAGCTGTTTGGGCTTGGCGACGATTAGAGAGTTGAATTTGCCTAGTATACCTGTCCCTTCCAAATTAAACAACTGGCAGCACTATGTGAATGCTACTTTTAGTGAATTTACACATTGGGTCCAGAATGGTACGCTTAACACTTCATCGTTACATCCGGGCGGGTGGTTATTATGGCCTGTAGACACTAATGAGTGTAATCAACGTTTTGTCACCTCTTCAGGGGGGTTCAGGACTAGTAGGGCAGACCCTCGTTACATTTCACCAGAACATGCTGATATTATAACTACATGCAGCGTGGGGAAGCTTTGTCAGCAATGGTTGAAGTCATCCACGCTGGATGCAGTTAAGTCACATCTCACGTTACTGTCTAATGATACTGATTTACAAGATTTTTTGTCAGGTCCCAAGGTACCACGGAAGAAAAGATTTTTATACGAAGTTTATAATGAGATTTGGAAACTTTCACAACAGGAGGCTGCAGCCCGGTTGAGGCAGATTGATCAGGAAAATCTGCTGCAGACTTTGGCCCTCATTCTGACCTTGGCGGTCGGCGGAGAGGCGGCGGTCGGACCGCGAACAGACCGGCGGTCAGAAAAATGGCATTCTGACCGCGGCGGTCACCGCCGCGATCGACCGCCACTTCCCCACTCCGACCGCCACGGCGGTCATGACCGCCGGGCTGGAGTTTGCGCACTCCGGCCCGGCGGTCGTCCCAAGACCGCCAACGGTATCATGACCCTGCCTACCGCCGCGGTTTCTTGCGGTCGGGAACCGCCATGCGAACCATGCCGGTAAGCACTATCGGGGCCAGGGAATTCCTTCCCTGGCACTGATAGGGGTCTCCCCCACCCCCCACTACCCACCCGAGTCCTCCCCCCACACCCTCCACCCCCCTGCCACCCCCAAGAGGTGGTACGAACCCCCTCCCCACCCCCACCCCGACATGCACATACATGCACCCCGACATGCACACACCCCCAAGATGCACATATATACACCCCCTACACACACATACACAACGGGGACACATACCCGCACACATACATGCAGACATGCGCACCTGCCGAACAGCACACATTACCCATAGACACAGCAGCACCCCCCGCCCGCATACACGCACTCACACACCCCCTCTACACACTCACACGCACACCCCCGTGCACGCCCACATCACACAACACCCCCCCTCCCCCTCCCCTCACGGACAGTCAACTTACCTTGTGCGTTGGTCCTCCGGGAGGCGACGGGAGCCATGGGGAGGTGACCGCCAACAGAACACCGCCAACAGAAGACCGCCACACAGATATGTGGGTCGTAATTCTGTGGGCGGTGTTCTGCTGGCGTGGCGGTGGAGGTTGACCAGTCTCCACTTTTCCGCCGACCGCCAGTGTGGCTGCTGGCGGTTTCCCGGCGGAACGCTCCCAGCGGTCGGAATGCGCACAGCGGCATACCGCCGCGGTCGGCGGTCTTCACTGCGGCGGTAACTCGGCGGTCTCGCGAAAAGACCGCCGAGGTCAGAATGAGGGCCTTTGTCTGTTGTTGATAATGGCATGCATACCCTTTCTGACCGTGTTTACACGATTGACAGCATTGTTTCCTCTGCTATTGACATTATTAAATCGGACATCTCTTCTTTATATCATGGGCAGAGTCAGACGCGGTCCATCATGCAGCTGGGTTGGACTCTTCAGACCTTGAAGGCGGGTCGCGTTCCATGGCAGCACATTCGTGCCAGAGAGATCTTTATCTCCTTTAATTTGACTCGTCAACAACAGCTGATGGCTAAAAAGGAAGCGACGTATGTCATGTTGAATATTGAGAAATTGGAGAAACTGCCTTTCACGGTTGCTGAGATTCCGTCAGCTGAATGGTTGATTCATGAGGTTATTAATCTGCCTATCTCCACTCTGCAATTTACTTCTTGTTTGAAGCACATTCCGGTGGGTAGATATGAACTATTGGGAGACAGTTACATCCACGAGGTGTGGGAGCCTCCCTTTCAATACAGATGTATTAATGGTTTGAGGGAGGTTTTTCTTAGCGGTAGCGAATGCGAAGCTTCTGTCAGCCATTCCATGGTTTGTAAACAGCTGTCCTTGCACGGAGCGTGTAACGCTTCGATTGCTAACTTAGCTTGTTATCTGAAGGGAGTTCCAGTCCCGGTTATTAAAAACACTTTCCAGGTGCTTTCTAACGGCAGTTACATTGTTCTTAACAGCGAACGCTGCTGTGGCATGTGTGCCGGAATAGTTTACGTTGTCGTGGTCAACAAGGCCGTTAAGTGCTGCGGGAATGTGTTGTTTCCCCCCACTCAAATTAGGGAGGTAGCGGACATCTGGCCTCATATTGCTACTTCCAAGGTTATTTTCGACAAGTTGAGTCGGCTAAAAGCTTTATTGTTTCAAAAGCATGTGGCCCTTACATCTGCTAGCGAGACCTACGCACTTCAGGTGGCAAGGTCATCGGCGGAGATACAGTCCCTTTTGAATACTAACTTTCCGAGTCACTTCGGTGAACTTGTGGGACGTATATTTAATGCATCCAGCACTGCTGGTATTGCACATTTTTTCAAAGCCGTTGGTGTTGGTTTTGCTCACACCTTCTCTTCCATATTCGGTTTGATACCTTCGGCTAATCACTCTATTTTCGGAAGCATTTTTGGGGGTTTCCCGATTACTTTGGCTTTGTTGGCTGGAGTTTTGCTATTGTTGCTATTTTTTCGCAATGGCTGTCCCGCCACGACGAGATCCTGTATTGCTGCTCCCGTCAGCGCAGCTTTGTCGTGAGCGCATGATGCAGCATTTTGGAGCAACACTCCTGGGACATTTGGAGTGTGACTGGTCTCTGTCATTCCGACCAGTTTTGGATTGTGTGCAACCCATGTTTCGGTGCCTTTGGTGCTCGTTTGAACATGCACTGGCTTTCTGTCTCTCACTGCAGCGCCCTCCAGTGGTCGAAACTGATCTGTTGATGTTCCCGATTAGGGCTCATTCCCAGACTTGTGTACTACGGTTGCGTTTGCTTCGTGAGGCGGTTTATGAGATTCCCTTCCTGGAGGAAGATGGTGTTGTCTCTTTCCTAGGCCCTGCACGGGGTGCCGCCCTGGATGGTTTTGGGGCTTTGGAACACACCTGCTCCATGGTACTTTGTGGCGTGGATCTTCCGATATTAACATATATCGAAGTGGAGGAGCTCCTATGTTCTATTGCTTCTGTCTGACAATTGGATTTTTTTTTTCTCTCCTGCAAAATTGACACTATATTGAATTTGGCTTTATCATCACATGTTTCCTAAATTTATGACTTTGTTGTCTTCTGACCTTGTCGAAATATATAGTTTTATGTATTGTTTATATTTGGGGCATACTTTTATATTATTGGAACCACTTGCTACCGACAAGGGGAGGGTGTAGTGTGGTTAGTTTTACGTATCCTTTGCGCTTTAGCTTCAGGCTTTAGGCCTTTGTACACTTTGCCCTGGATGTGTTTTATTCATTTGCTGGCAGCTTAGAGCCTCTGTGCACTTTGCTCTAAATGCTTTTTATTAGGCTTCGTACTGTTATTTTTCAAATAGCCAGTTCTACGGTGTTGTTTTTTTCTTCATATCACACTGTTTTGCCTACTTCAGCACTGGAGTTCTCCATAACATATTCACTCTGTGCTTCAGTCAAGGATACAGTCTGGTACATTGCCGATAGACGTGGTAGGAGTTTAGATTTGGCATTCCTGCGTAGGGACATTTTGTGATCACGATGACATGTTAGTTATAAAATCACTTCCTTGTCCCAATACACGCAAGAGGGAGATTCCGACCAGGGAACCACAACTAGACGCTGACTGCCTCGTTGCAGATGCTGAACCAGATCACAGGCCTTTGCTCAGGTATGAGGGCTGATGTCTCCCCAGTGATTTGGAAAGGCAAGCTAGAAGCTTAACATGCTGTGCTCTAAATAGAACAAGCAGAGGGAGAGTAGAAACTGTTAGGCACTATGATAGCTTTGTTCTTATGTTTTACTCTCCTGGTGACTATTTCAATCCTACTGTGTTGTATTGTTCTGGTTATTGCGGCTCACGCCTTATTATCTAAAATACAGTCGTTTTATTAAAACATTATATAAAACTTATACTGTCTTTGTCATTTGTATATGAGATCATATTGTAAATGAGACAGTTGGTTTGGATCTGAGTGACCACGACTTCCCTGAGAAGTTCCAAAGAGGTCATGCGCTCGGCTGCCTAATCATTTCTTCCCCGTGGGAGAAATGAGGCACTGCTAGTTAGCCGGAGCAAAACCGGATTTAGGGTGACAGAGGTCCTTCCAAGTGGGTCAGACTCAGTCCCCCACACCGTGAACGATCCTGCTACCTAGAAATCCAGTAGCCTCATTTAGGATAATGAGAGCCCACGCAACAGGGTGTTCCTGCCTTCTGCAGGAGTTATTCTTTTTTATACTATCAATGATTAGAGTATTTTGCCCTCCCTGGGGCATATATTGCCTTGGGACCCTATGTGGCTTTTCATGCCTACTACTTCAAGGCTACCTTCCTATTAGTGTTTTTATAGCACTGTTGCTTTGTTCCCTGTTCTACAGTAGTTGGTGCAGAAGTGGTAGCTTTCCACTTCAGCGATGTCGATGAAAGCTCTTCAGCTGTTTATTTCTTTTTTGTTTCTTAAGTGATACCTGATATACAGCCCTTACAGTTTTCCTTACTCTGAAGAAGAGCAAGAGTTGATACCTTTATGGTATGTACCTTACTCCAGGTAGAGTATATTTTGTATGCTTGGGGAGCATATATACGCATATATGCTGCACCTGGATTGTTCAGCTTGCAAACTATTACTCCCTCATTTAAAGGTACAGAGCTCCCCTCTGTAAAGTGTTATTTATTTCTAACTTACAATATTTAGAATCCCTTATAGAGAAGTTTTGATATTGGCAGCTCATGGGGAGTCTCAGTATACTATTTAACTTCCGAAAAGGGAGTTTATCCAGTATTTGATCTTTCATAAATTCACATGCTTGAATCATCCCCTTCGTCGAATTGGGAGTCCCACGGTACATAAAATAGCAATAATTAACAAATAAATGTTTTTTGCCATAGGCTATAATGGAGACAGTAATTGCTCATATAGCCTATCCATGTCCTTTGGTGAAAAGGACCCTAACCTGTCTGCTGACCAATCAGGCACCAGCACCCTCTAGCACACTCTCCAGAGAAGCTCCTTCCCTCAGATTTTCTACCGCACGTCGTGTGAAGGGAGTCTCCCTGAACTCTGCACTACTTCAGAACCTTTTTCTCTCAAAAGAATTGAAAATATGTCGGATTCTTCTAGAAAAGGCCTTTTTCGCCCTTGCATGTCCTGTGGAAAGAAAAGGCTCCATGTGGATGATCCACATAAAGACTGCTTGTATTGTCTCTACCCACAACATCAGGTTAAAGACTGCAAGATATGTCGCACTTTCTCCACAAAAACCCTCAGGGATCGTGAGGGTAGACTCCTGACATGGTTACAGGCTAAATCCGGTACTTCAGGTGAGGAGAGTGGGTCAGAGAGGCCCCACAAAAGGTCCAAATCTGAGGACCTGGGCCACACAGAAAAATTTAGAAAGAGGCAGAAATTACATCATGGGAAGGGCTTACAGACTTCAGTCTCCTCTGAGCCTTCCTCTCCTCTTCAAAAGAAGGAGTCCTACCGTCTTTCTCCTTCTTCAGAGCTTTCTACTTCTGGAAAAGTGACTCTTAAAATCAGATCGACAACGGTACTAACAACTACCGTCTCAACTACATCGTCGACGAGACCGTCGTCAGCGTCGACTACTATGACATCAACGGTAAGGGCTCCTATCCCCTCACTCAAACCTCCGACGAGAACTCCAGAACGGAGTGAGTCGTTGACGTCATCGACGACGACAACATCGTCGCTTATAGCACCGTCAACGACAACCCCGTCGACTATCATATCAACGACGACAATGTAATCGGACGTTTCACCGTCGACGAGGACACCGTCAAAGAAGCCGTCAGACCACCGTCGATGGAAAAATCAGTACCGTCCACGGCATCGTCAACTTTCACACCATCGACGACTGCACTGGTGCCTGTCAGGTCCTCTTCCAGGTCTCCGGATCTCTGAGCCATGGTCAGGATCACATCTCTGCCCACACCAGACATTTATCCAATAGACACGTCTCCAAGCAAAGTGTCAACTTTAGTACCCAGTCATCTTCTTGACTGGGAGGAATCTGATGAAGGTCCATTCGGAGATGCACACAGCCCATCACAGCTCCACGTCAAGTATCAAGAAGAAGATGACGATGATGAGTATGACCAGTACCAACCATACTACTCTCATCAGGAACACTATTACCAACCAAGAGAGCCTCAACATAGAGACTCTATACAGATGCCTTCCTCCTTAATCCAGGATTTACAATCTATGCTACAGGATTATAGTAGAAGGTTCCCAGTGGCAGCAGACTATCAGCCACCACCGCCAGTCTCTCCAGTTACACCAATCAATGTCCCTCCTCCTCCAGCTACTCCAAGAATGACACCCCACTCGGTGTTAGCTGCACCCACTAGAGATGAAGGTTCCACTTCAGGGGAAGAAGAAGAAGAAGAGGAAGGAGAAATTTCTACCCCGCAACATCCTACTGAGGAATGGGATGACTACTTGGCCCCCACTCCTTCTCCACCACCTCCTCGCCCCTCTGATTCTCCACCCGAGGACATAGGTGGTTTCCATAATCTTATGGACAGAGCTGCTGTACGCTTCCACCTTCCAACATCTGTCGGAATGTTTTCTACATGATTTTAAGGAGCAGTCAAGAAAGTCTGTACGGTCCATTCCTATTATCGATTTTATATGGAGCGAGGGTACGAAGATTATACGCAACCCGGCAACAGTCCCACCAGTCCCGCAAAAACTGGACAAGAAATACAAGGCAACCCAAGACTCTCCGGCATGTCTTACTGGTCACCCAAAGCCTGACTCAGTTATTTCACAAGCTGCTCAAAGGCGTTCTAAAAACCCATCAACGCCTATCTCTACTCCTCCAGACAAAGATGGACAGAGTTTAGATAATATAGGCAAAAGATTCTCATCTATGTCAGCAATTACTGTCAGAGCAGCAAATTCTTTGGCAATCCTGGGTCGTTATGACTGGCAAATGTGGTCGGACATGCAACCTTTCTTGGACCTCATCCCTGAAAGCAAGCAAGCAGAGGCACGGAAGATCCTCCAAGAGGGTGAGCGTACGTCGGAAGAAATAATCGACTGCGCTCTTGATATAGCCTCTACTGGTTTTCGTCAACTAGCAGGTGCCGCTGTCTTACGCCGCCGAGGTTGGCTCAAAGCCACATCTTTCAGGCCGGAAGTGCAGTCCCGTATTCTCGACATGCCTTACGATGGTGAATCTCTCTTTGGCAAGCACGTAGATGACGCGCTCCAAGCCATCAAGACTGACACGGACACTGCCAAGTCCCTAGGTACCCTGCAGTACCGGATACAGCCCTTTCGGGGTGCTAGAGGAAGAGGTTTCACCTCATTTCGAGGTTCCTTCCACAGGCAGTACCAGCAATCCCAGTATAAGCCTTCCTACCACCGACAGTACAGGCAACCATCTACGGCTTCCTATGCCAAACAGGGAGTAAAGAGAAGACAGGGTTCACAAACCAGAGATCAACACAGAAAACAATGATCTTCTCCAGGCACCGGCTAAGCTTCCCCAATGGTCACACCATCAGCAAATAGGAGCAAATATTTCCAACTACATCCAGGAGTGGAAGAAAATAACAATCATACAAATGGTTGCTGGATATAGTGACAAGAGGTCATACCCTGGAATTCATACAAAAGCCACTGCATCATCCACCAAGATCAGGCAGACCTCTCCATCTTCGTCTGCTTCAACAGGAGGTATTCATTCTGCTTGCCAAAGGAGCTATAGAGGCAGTTCCAGTTCAACAACGAGGTCTCGGATTCTACTCCCCTTTCTTCCTCATAAGGAAGAAGTCAGGGGAATGGCGTCCTATACTAGATCTCAGGAAACTTAACAAGTTCCTTCGGAGGCAATCTTTCCGGACGATCACACTGTCAGATATCCTGCACCTCCTCAACCCTGGAGATTTTATCACAACTCTGGATCTCCAGGACGCCTACTTCCACATACCAATACACCAAAAACGTCGCAAATATCTCCGCTTTACGGTCGCTGGTGCCCATTATCAGTTCAAAGTCCTACCATTCGGGCTGAGATCAGCTCCAAGAATCTTCACCAAATGCCTTGCCCCAGTCGCAGGTTTCCTCCGAAGCAAGGGTTTCCATATCATACGTGGACGACTGGCTCATAAAAGCTCCGTCAATGCTACTAGCTTCCAAAGCGACAAACGGCTGCTTAAAATTATTCCACAGTTTGGGTCTAACAGTGAATTTACAGAAGTCAGTCGTACTTCCCTCATGCAGAAGAGTTTTCCTGGGAGCAGAGTTAGACCCTATCCAAAACAAGGCATATCTCACTCCAGCAAGGCAGCAGAAGCTAACCCACTTGGCTGTCAGAATCTCCACAAAAGAGTTCGTTTCAGTACGACTGTTCAAGTTGCTTCTGGGCATGATTTCCTCGGCCATTGTCCTAGTACGACTAGCAAGACTCCGAATGAGGCCGCTGCAAGAAGAACTGCAACTCCAATGGACCCAGTCGCAAGGGTCCTTCGACGACTTAATAACTATCACACCAAAAATTCGGCAGGCGTTGAAGTGGTGGTCTCACACCAACCACCTCTCCCAAGGTCTTACTTTTCTAGCACCAATAACAGACTTTGTCATCACCACAGACGCCTCCTTGGAAGGCTGGGGAGGCCATTTGCAGGACATGCGCATTCAAGGCAGATGGTCCAATCTCCAGAAAGAAATGCACATAAACCTGCTAGAACTGAAGGCGATCCATCTCACGCTCAAAGCTTTTCTTCCACGCATCGCAGGGTCCTCAGTGTTAGTCAGAACGGACAACACAACAAGTATGTTTTACATCAACAAGCAGGGAGGAACAAGATCCCTCTCCCTCTCAAGGGAAGCTCAGTCTCTTTGGGACTGGCTCACACTGAAAACGTCTGCCTCAGGGTGGAGCACCTGCCTGGGGTCAACAACGCCCTAGCGGACTCTCTCAGCAGGACTGACGACAACTGCTACGAGTGGGAACTCAACCAGAACATACTCAACGGCATCTTCCAACGATGGGGTCGGCCGATCCTAGACTTGTTTGCCACCAACCTGAACGCCAAATGCCAGTTCTACGCCAGTCGATACCCACTCCCGGGGTCGTGGGGAAATGCTCTTTTGATGAGATGGTCCGGGATCTTTGCCTACGCTTTCCCCCCCCCATCCCTCTGATTCCCAGGCTCCTCAGGAAAATGAAGTCCGAATGCTGCAGGATCATTCCTATAGCCCCCAGATGGCCCAGACAGTACTTGTACACAGAGCTCCTACTCCGGGCCGTGGCCAATCCAGTCCGCCTTCCTTGCAACCACAATCTTCTAACGGAGAATCAGGGTCTCATCCTTCATCCCGACCCAGCTTCACTACAATTGCATGCTTGGCTCCTGAGTACAGAGAGTTTTACGATATGAACATCGATCAGGAATGTAGACTAATATTATCTAGGGCACGAGCAGAGAGCACAAATAAGATGTACAAACTCAAGTGGAAGAGATTTTGTGTTTGGTGCTCTCAGAACAACTTTCACCCGTTTCAAATTAACCCTGAGCAAATTCTTTCTTACCTGCTCTCTCTCTCTCCAAGGATGGTCTTTGTCATGCATCAGTCAAGATTCACCTAGGAGCTATAGCCTCATATAGGCGATCGGCTGAGATGCCATCTATCGGCTCATCCAGAATCATTGAGCAGTTTATGAAAGGGCTTTTCCGCACTTTTCCCCCGATGTGGTTACCTCCGCCAGAGTGGCACCTTAATATTGTCCTGTCTCAGCTCATGAAAGCTCCTTTTGAGCCCATTCACAGGGTGGAACTCAAGTACATCACATGGAAAGTGGCAACCTTGCTCTCTCTCACTTCTACCAGGAGAGTCAGTGATATACAGGTGTTCACTACTTAAGAACCCTTTTTAGTTTTTTGTGAGGACTTCGTTATGCTCAGAACCAACCCCAAATACATTCCCAAGGTGCCATATTCATTCCATCTCAATGAGCCCGTGATACTACCAACCTTTTTTCCAAATCCCACTACTATCGCAGAGAAAACTCTACACTCTTTGGACATCAAACGATGCCTCAAAGTTTATCTTCAAAGTACCAAACAAATCAGAAAATCAGATCAACTCTTGGTATCTTATTCTCTTGGACGACAGGGAACAGGAGTAACCAAGGCCACTATAGCCCAGTGGATTTCCTCGACAATCCAATTCTGTCACACCAAGGCAGGAAGACCGCTGACTAGGCGCCCGAGAGCCCACTCCACGAGAGCAGTCTCCACATCGGCTGCTTTGTTTCAGGGTATTGCCCTTGATAAGATATGTCAAGCTGCGACATGGAAAACTACGCACTCCTTTACGCAGCACTATTGTTTGGAGTCATCACAAAGAACCGACTCTCTAGTAGGACAAGCTGTTCTACGCCATTTCTTTCATTAAGGTGAGACCTTTCCTTAGTTATATAGAATTGTTTTGAGATGCAAATAACCGTGTTTTCCATTATTATATATATATATATATATATATATATATATATATATATATATATATATATATGTTCGATGGCATGTGTAGCTGCAGATACACATGCTGTGCATCTAGTGTTGGGCTCAGAGTGTTACAAGTTGTTTTTCTTCGAAGAAGTCTTTTCGAGTCACAAGATCGAGGGACTCCTCCCCTTTCGGCTCCATTGCGCATGGGCGTCGACTCCATGTTAGATTGTTTTCTTTCCGCCATCGGGTTCGGACGTGTTCCTCTTCGCTCCGTGTTTCGGTTCGGAAAGTTAGTTAAATCTCGGAAAACTCGACGGTATTGTTTGCGTTCGGTATCGGGTTAGTTATAGCAGATGGACACCGAATAAAAGAAGAGCTCCGGTAGCCCTTCGGGGCTTCCATTCCCCGGCGGGGCCTGGTCGGCCCGACCGCGTGCGTCTTCAGGGCTCATGAAACGGACCCCGTTCCGCTTCTGCCCCGAATGCCACAATAAGTATCCTTACACAGACCAGCATTTGGTCTGTAATTTGTGTTTGTCCCCCGAACACAAAGAGGATACCTGCGAGGCCTGTCGGGCATTTCGGTCGAAAAAGACGCTACGGGACCGGAGAGCTCGAAGGCTTCAAATGGCATCGACGCCGTCAGGACACCACGACGTCGAAGAAGAGGAGACTTTCTCCATTCCGGATTCGGACTCGGACGAGGCCGAAAGTGAGCAGCCGGCGAAAACCGTGAGTAAAACTGCCCCGGCCAAAACTCACACCAAAATAATGAAAGCCCAGGGGATGCCACCGCTGGCAGGTCATGGCTTAACCCTTAAGCACGGTGACCAACCATCGGCACCGAAAAAGGGCACACACGTGTCGAAGACATCTGACTCCGGTCGAGATACCGGCACAGAGTATACTCGGCACCGAGATACTGGCTCCGATCAAAGTCGGCACCGAGAGATCGGCACCCAGAAACCGAAAAAGGTGGCTTCGAAGCTGAAAAAGACTGCGGAAAAACTTTCGGCGCCGAAACACCCAGCATCAGAGCCGAAACAGAGCTCCTATTCCGAAAACAAGGCCTTTCATCACAACTTCAAGGTCATAAATTTGGACAAGAATTAGAGCTGGGAGAGCCAGACTATACACAAAGAAGGCTCCATATTCAGAAAGACACAGGGAAAATAAGAACTCTTCCCCCTATTAAAATGAAAAGGAAACTTGCTTTCCAAGAAGCAGATAAACAGCCAAAAGCAAAAGTGGCTAAAGAAAAAACTCCACCACGTTTTTCGCCACACCCATCGCCACAGCACTCACCGCAACAGTCACCAATTGCAACACCCCCAATGATGCAATCTCCAACGCACACAGGGATGAGCCAGGATGACCCAGATGCATGGGATCTATACGATGCACCAGTATCTGACAATAGTCCAGATTGCTACCCGGCAAGACCGTCACCACCAGAAGTCAGTACTGCTTACATGCAGATGGTGTCCAGAGCAGCTACTTTTCACAATGTAGCACTGCATGCTGAACCTATTGAGGATGACTTTTTATTCAATACTTTGGCATCAACACACAGCCAGTACCAGAGTCTGCCGATGTTACCAGGGATGTTAAAACACGCAAAACAAGTGTTTCAAGACCCCTTCAAATGCAGAGCCGTTACACCTAGGGTGGAAAAGAAGTACAAGCCTCCCCCTACGGACCCTGTGTACATCACGCAACAACTAACACCTGACTCAGTGGTAGTAGGCGCAGCCCGCAAAAGGGCAAACTCACAGACTTCTGGGGATGCACCACCACCCGACAAAGAAAGTCGAACGTTTGATGCAGCAGGGAAAAGAGTTGCAGCACAGGCAGCCAATCAATGGCGCATTGCCAATTCACAGGCTTTATTGGCAAGATATGACAGGGCTCATTGGGATGAAATGCAGCATTTTATTGAACATCTTCCCAAGGAGTTTCAAAAGCGTGCACTGCGAGCGGTGGAGGAGGGCCAAAGTATCTCCAACAACCAGATACGATCGGCGATGGACGCAGCGGACACAGCCGCCAGAACTGTAAACACAGCGATCACTATTCGGAGACACGCATGGCTACGCACCTCCGGATTTAAGCCAGAGATCCAGCAGGCTGTGCTTAATATGCCTTTTAATGGACAACAGTTGTTTGGGCCGGAGCCATGATGTCTTCATGCATAGCCATTGTCCCAAACGCAAGATTACACATGCGGCCCTTACAGCAGTGCCAAGCGACACAATGGACACAAGCACAGGGTCAACTTCAAGATCTAGTGTTGATAGACCGCCAAACACACACCTCGCTTCAATGGTGGAATCCTATAAATTTAAACCAAGGGCAGCCTTTCCAAGACCCAGTGCCTCAAGACAACAGTTGTTTGGGCCGGAGGTGGATACAGCTAAAGAGAAGCTAAAGAAGGACACTGACACGGCCAAAGCCATGGGCGCGCTCTACTCCCCACAGAGCAGAGGCACCTTTAGGAAGCCACACTTTAGAGGGGGGTTTCGAGCCCAAAGCACAGAACCCTCAACCTCACAGGCCAGACCCACATACCACGCCAGTATCAAAGAGGAGGCTTTTGGGGACAATATAGAGGTTTACAGTTCCCTAAAACCAGAGGGAAATTCCAAAGCCCAATGACCCCACAAACTAAACAGTGACTTCAATGTCACAAATCCCCAACACATAACACCAGTGGGGGAGAGACTCACAGATTATTACAAAAATGGGGAAGAAATAACTACAGACTCGTGGGTCCTAGCCATTATCCATCATGGTTATTACATAGAATTCCTACAATTACCACTAAATGTGCCTCCGAGAACACACAACCTGTCCAAACAGCACTTGGATCTATTACAACTGGAAGTCCAAGCGTTGTTACAGAAAGAGGCAATAGAACTGGTACCCAACCATCAGAAAGGAACAGGTGTTTATTCCCTGTATTTTCTAATACCAAAAAAGGACAAAACTCTGATACCCATCTTAGATCTCAGAACACTAAATCTTTACATCAAATCAGATCACTTTCACATGGTAACACTTCAAGACGTGATCCCCTTGCTCAAACAACAAGACTACATGTCAACATTAGATCTCAAGGATGCTTACTTCCATATACCCATACATCCTTCACACAGGAAATACTTAAGGTTTGTAATCCAAGGAGTACATTACCAATTCAAAGTGTTACCATTCGGGATAACAACAGCACCAAGGGTATTTACAAAATGCCTTGCAGTAGTAGCCGCACATATCAGAATACAGCACATACACGTATTCCCGTATCTAGACGATTGGTTAATAAAAACCAGCACTCAGAAACAGTGTCTTCAACACACAAAATACATCATAGAAACCCTTCACAAACTAGGGTTCTCAATAAACTACCTAAAATCACACTTACAACCGTGTCAAATACAACAATACTTAGGAGCGACAATCAACACAACAAAAGGGATTGCCACTCCAAGTCCACAAAGGGTACAAGCATTCCAAAACATAATACAAAGCATGCACCCAAACCAACAATATCAAGTAAAATTAGTGATGAAACTTCTAGGCATGATGTCTTCATGCATAGCCATTGTCCCAAACGCAAGATTACACATGCGGCCCTTACAGCAGTGCCAAGCGACACAATGGACACAAGCACAGGGTCAACTTCAAGATTTATTTTATTTATTTATTTATTGATTTTATATAGCGCACAGCTACCCAGAGGTTTCCCGGCACTAAAGACAATGCAAGACAAAGGCAGGCTCAAGAGAGCAGCTTGGACAGTTATTGGTTAAAGAGCCATGTCTTAAGCTCCTTTCGAAATCTAATGAACACCCTTTCATGACGTAAATAAGAAGGAAGAGAATTCCAGAGAGAGGGAGCAAGGAAAGCAAAAGAGCGTCCCCCCATTTTAGCACGTCGAAATTTGGGCACCTGGAATTTTAGTTGATTAGAGGATCGAAGTGGACGAGAGGGCCGATATTGTTGGACCAAGATTTTAAGGTAGTTGGGAGCTAATCCCATATTAATTTTATGCATATAGCATAGGGCTTTAAATTTGATACGATTCTCAATTCTTGGCCAATGAAGTTCATGAAGTGCACCAGAAGTAGGCGTGATTCTGGGAAGTTGGCAAAGAAGCCTGGCCGCCGAGTTCTGAACAACCTGCAGTTTGTGTAGAGCTTCTTTATTCGCACCTAAATAGAGCACGTTTCCGTAGTCCAGTCTAGAAATAACCAGCGCTTGGACCACAGTTCTCTGGGCAGCCACAGGAAGCATCCAGAGAATTTTACGAAGCCACTTCAGGATAGCGAAGCAGGTAGAAGCTACTTTGGTCACCTGTTTTTTCATAGTCAACTGATCATCAATTAAGATGCCCAGGTTACGTGCTGAGAGGGAAGGGATTGGGGGGGCACCCAATTCAGAGGGCCAATGTTGGGGGCCCCAGAGAGATTTTTTATTTCCAAAAATGTGGAGTTCTGTCTTTTCTCCATTAAGTTTGAGTTTATTAAAATGCATCCAATTGGCTATCTTAGATAGTCCTATTTGCAAAGAGGGAGGATTAACGGTTTCTTTGGAGGAGAGTGAAAAAATAAGTTGAGTGTCATCGGCATAAGAAAAGATAGTTAGACCAGCTTGTTCTGCTATGCTCGCCAAAGGACTGACATATATATTAAAAAGTAGTGGACTGAGAATGGAGCCCTGGGGAACTCCATGAGGGGATGCGCGAGTCTAAGAGGAAGCTGTATGGGAGAAAATCTGAAAAGTCCTATTAGATAAAAAACTGGACAACCACAGGAGGGCTTTGCCGCCAATGCCCTTGGTATTGAGAATTTTTAGGAGAGATGAGTGAGATACAGTATCAAACGCTGCGCTTAAATCCAATAGGATAAGAGCTACCGTTTCTCCTTTGTCAATTTGTTGGCGGATATTTTCAGTCACGCCCAGTAAGGTCGCCTCAGTTGAATAGCCAGCACGAAAACCAGATTGAGATGGATGGAGAATGTTACTCGTTTCTGCAAAGTGGGATAATTGAAGATTAACATGTTTTTCCAAAATTTTGGAAAAAACAGGCAAAAGAGAAATTGGGCGAAAATTAGAGAAAATTTCAGGATCAGAGTTAGTTTTCTTAAGTAAAGGGAGAACCATTGCATGCTTCCATAATGCAGGCACATAAGCTTCGGTAAGTGACAAGTTAAGAAACTGCATAATGAAGAGAAGTATGGGGGGATTTAACTTTTGAAGTACTGTGATGGGGATAGGATCTTGCGGGGAACCAGATTTAATGCTTGTGAGAATATTAAAAAAAGAGGCAGTATCCATAGGGAGCCATTCATAAAGTAAGTTAGAATTATTAGCTTGGGTCGTTTCTTGAGTGATAGGAGAAGATAAAAAGTGAGTGGATTGGGATTTAATACTAATACTGGGATGATTAGAGTAATTGTGGAATTCAGCATAAATTTTGTCAATTTTATCCACAAAGAAGGTTGCCAAATCATTGCATTTTTTGGAGTCCAAGTCAGGAGGCTTAGATAGGCGAGAGTCACCAGAGAGTTCCTGTACTACTTCAAACAGCACTTTGGGGCACTTCTGGGATTGTAAAATAATGTTAGTGGCATATTCGGCGCGCGCAGTGTTACATAATCGATGATAATTAAGAAGGGCTAGTTTGTAAGTAGCTTTTCTGTCTGGGTCATAATTTTTTCGCCATTTCCTTTCCAAGTTCTTGCATTTAGTTTTTTCAATTTTAAGGGTTTCTGAAAACCAAGGGGCGGGAGGATGCTGGTAGCCCTGTTTGTTCTTTTTATTAGATAAAGGAAGACATTCATCAGTGGCAAATGAAAGCCAGTCTAAAATAACCCCGTCATCTCTTATACTCGTGATTAAAGGTAAGGTTTTTTCCAACATCGAGTTCATAATATTAATATCTAAGTTTTTCCAATTCCTATAAGTACTGGATTTGGCGAAGGAAGAGGAAAAAGTCGGACCCTGTTTTTGTACAATCGAAAATTCCACCACAAAATGATCAGACCATGGAATGGGAATGGCTTGTTTACATGAAATCGTAGCAAGATTGGAAAAAATAGGGTCTAAAAAATATCCTGCCTTATGCGTGGGGCCTGAATTGTGTAAAAAAACATTTAATGCCGCTAAGTTATCTAAAAGAGTAGCGCTTGTAGTACAAGATATATCATTGAAATGTAAGTTCAGATCACCTAAGATCAGAAAATTGTTGGTTTCTAATAAAAAGGGAGCAATAAGATCAGGGAGGGTCGCTGCCCAGAGACCTGCGGGGCCAGGAGGACGGTATATAAGGGCCCCGTAAAGAGTAAAATTTGGTGATAGTAGAAGTTTAAAAAACCCGGCTTCACAGTTTTTGAAATCCAGATCTACCCATTTACATGTATGATCTGTTTTAAAAATTAAAGCTATACCCCCACCAGTTCGGTCAGTGCGATTCCTTCCAAGATAGGTGTAATTAGAAGGAAGCGCATAAGCCATATCGGGTCCAGAACTCTCATTGAGCCAGGTTTCGGTTAAAAAAAGGGCATCAGGTTGTCGGTCCGTGAGAATGTTCAGAATATCGTCCTTATGCTTAGGTAATGAGCGGCAATTTAGGCTAAGGAAAGTGAAGGGGGTAAGAGATAAGTTAGTCTTGTTAGTCAGAGGAGGAATTTGGCTAGACTCATAACAAAGGGAGTTCAAATAGAGGGGAGGAGAAAGAACAAAGCTGCAACAAGAGCAGCTGTATGGGGCTGTATCAGGGATAAGGAGAGAACAGAAGGGATTGGGAACAGGTCGTAGGATCAAAAGATTAGTACTTGTATAGACAACAGAATTTTGGGCAGGGGTTCTGGCCCCAGGCCCCGGACGGTCACGGACGGGCGCAGACGGGCTTGCAGCGGCGCACCCGCTGCGCGTCGCGGGAGGCATCTGAATTTAAACTGAATAGTCAGCTGTGGAATTTCCACTTAATGGGCGACCCGGAAGTGGTTAATCACTTCCTGTTGCACCAGTCGTCCCTCCACACAATCCAAACAATTGGCGGTGGATCGGGGACGTAGTGCAGGTGAGGGGAACGATTAAAAGATTAGTAGTAACTGATCCAAAAGTGCGTTGAAATAATGAAAAACAGAGTGTGGTTTTAATTTAAAAGCGGCGCGGCGCGAGAGGTGCAAGGATTAAGAAACCGGAGCCCTTTGCCAGGCGCTCCGCTGCAACCTGTGAACAGCGCTATACCAAAGTTAAAATATGAACAGATACAGCATCAAAAAATTAGCGGCGAAAAACACGGAGCCCTTTACTCGGCGCTCCTTATCGGCAGATTCAAGTACAGTCTTTAAAAAAGGAGAATTCGAAATTACAGGCAGCAAAACACAGAGCCCTTTACCAGGATCTAGTGTTGATAGACCGCCAAACACACACCTCGCTTCAATGGTGGAATCCTATAAATTTAAACCAAGGGCGGCCTTTCCAAGACCCAGTGCCTCAATACGTGATCACAACAGATGCTTCCATGGTAGGGTGGGGAGCACACCTCAACCAACACAGCATCCAGGGACAATGGGACACTCAGCAAAAACAACTTCATATAAATCAACTAGAACTACTAGCAGTGTTTCTAGTATTGAAAGCATTTCAACCACTAATAGCCCACAAACACATTCTTGTCAAAACAGACAACATGACAACAATGTATTACCTAAACAAACAGGGAGGGACACACTCATCACAGCTGTGTCTCTTAGCACAAAAGATTTGGCATTGGGCGATTTACAAACACATTCGCCTAATAGCGCAATACATCCCAGGAATTCAAAACCAGTTAGCCGACAATCTCAGTCGAGATAATCAACAGATCCACGAATGGGAAATTCATCCCCAGATACTACAAACCTACTTCCAAAACTGGGGAACACCGCAAATAGACCTATTCGCAACAAAAGAAAACGCAAAATGCCAAAACTTCGCATCCAGGTACCCACACCCTCACTCCAAGGGCAATGCGTTATGGATGAGTTGGTCAGGGATATTTGCTTACGCTTTTCCCCCCTCTCCCACTCCTTCCGTATCTAGTAAACAAATTGAGTCAAAACAAACTCAAACTAATACTAGTAGCACCAACTTGGGCACGCCAACCATGGTACACAACACTACTAGACCTGTCAGTAGTGCCTCATATCAAGCTACCAAACAGACCAGATCTGTTAACTCAACACAAACAACAGATCAGACACCCGAATCCAGCATCGCTCAATCTAGCAATCTGGCTCCTGAAGTCTTAGAATTTGGACATCTAGACCTTACACAAGAATGTATGGAGGTCATCAAACAGGCTAGGAAACCTACTACAAGACATTGCTACACAAATAAATGGAAACGATTTGTTTATTACTGTCATAATAATCAAATTCAACCATTACACGCATCCACGAAAAACATTGTAAGCAACTTACTACACTTACAAAAGTCTAAGTTAGCTTTTTCATCCATTAAAATACACAGCAATTTCTGCCTATCTGCAAATTACACATTCAACATCACTATTTAGAATCCCAGTCATAAAAGCATTTATGGAGGGTCTAAAAAGGATCATTCCCCCAAGAACACCACCAGTTCCTTCGTGGAACCTCAATATTGTATTAACACGACTCGTGGGTCCACCATTTGAACCCATGCACTCTTGTGAGATGCAATACTTAACATGGAAAGCAGCCTTCCTAATAGCTATCACATCTCTTAGAAGAGTAAGTGAAATACAAGCCTTTACCATACAGGAACCCTTTATACAAATACACAAACATAAAGTGGTTCTACGCACAAATCCCAAATTTTTACCAAAAGTTATATCACTGTTCCACTTAAATCAAACAGTGGAACTCCCAGTATTTTTTCCAGAACCAGACTCTGTAGCTGAAAGAGCATTACATACATTAGACATAAAAAGAGCACTAATGTATTACATTAATAGATCCAAACAATTTCGCAAAACAAAACAATTGTTTGTAGCTTTTCAAAAACCTCATACAGGAAATCCAATATCCAAACAAGGCATTGCCAGATGGATAGTTAAGTGTATTCAAACTTGTTATGTTAAAGCAAAGAGAGAACCGCCTATTACACCAAAGGCACACTCCACTAGAAAGAAAGGCGCCACCATGGCCTTTCTAGGAAATATACCAATGACAGAAATCTGTAAGGCAGCCACATGGTCTACGCCTCATACATTCACTAAACATTACTGTGTGGATGTGTTAACAACACAACAAGCCACAGTAGGACAGGCAGTATTAAGAACATTATTTCAAACAACTTCAACTCCTACAGGCTGAACCACCGCTTTTGGGGCGATAACTGCTTACTAGTCTATGCACAGCATGTGTATCTGCAGCTACACATGCCATTGAAAGGAAAATGTCACTTACCCAGTGTACATCTGTTCGTGGCATGAGACGCTGCAGATTCACATGCGCCCTCCCACCTCCCCGGGAGCCTGTAGCCGTTATAAGTTGATAAAAATAAACTTGTACATTTGTAAATTTGTAAATATATATATATAACTTTTAGATACATTATGTACATACATACTTACTCCATTGCATGGGCACTATTACTATATACACAACTCCTACCTCACCCCCTGCGGGGAAAACAATCTAACATGGAGTCGACGCCCATGCGCAATGGAGCCGAAAGGGGAGGAGTCCCTCGATCTCGTGACTCGAAAAGACTTCTTCAAAGAAAAAAAACTTGTAACACTCCGAGCCCAACAGTAGATGCACAGCATGTGAATCTGCAGCGTCTCATGCCACGAACAGATGTACACTGGGTAAGTGACATTTTCCATATATATATATATATATATATATATATATATATATATATATATATATATATATATATATATATTTTTTTTTTAAATATATATATATTTTAATATGCTTCTATATATAAGTATATGCATGTATGTATATCTTTATATATATATATATCTGCATTTATAACACGAATGTTCAGTATATGTGTACATGTACATAGAAGTATTAATATTCCTCTAAAGCTCATGATGCAAAATTTATGAGTTAAATTTTTTTTATATTGGTAATAAAGGATTTTCATGCTCGCACCCTCCATCCACGGTGGGTATAATGTTTATCCACAGTACTGCTGACTATTCAGATTCAAGCATGTGAATTTATGAAAGATCCAATACTGAATAAGAAAACAAGTTACTTACCTGTAACTACAGTTATCCAGTATTGGTATCTTTCATAAATTCACATGCGACCCACCCTCCTGCCCTTTGACGCTCGCATTTCCTCTCAGGTTATAATCTTTCACTCTCTTGCTAGAAAATCTGAGGGAAGGAGCTTCTCTGGAGAGTGTTGGTGCCTGATTGGTCAGCAGGCAGGTTTGGGTCCTTTTCACAAAAGGACATGGACAGGCTATATGAGCAATTACTGTCTCCATTATAGCCTATAGTAAAAAAGCATTTATTTGTTAATTATTGCTATTTTATGTACCGTGGCTGCCCTCGATCACTCATGTGAATTTATGAAAGATACCAATACTGGATAACTGTAGTTACAGGTAAGTAACTTGTTTTCATATTTAAATACACCACTTATTAATCATGGTTAATATGTAGAAGGGTCTCTTTTACTTCTGTGTGGTATTTGAATGACATTCATCAGCAGAATGATATTCCACTGATGGGATTATACATCATTGAGGGTGTCTATCTCAAAATTCCTTCTTGTTTTTTCTAAGAATGTTGGTTGTAGCCTTCTTCATTCGTTTATATGAATTCTATTTTTACCCTGGTACTTGTATTACGTTTGAGTGATACATGACCTTACTTATAATTGATAGTAAAAGTTCTCTACTTTTGCTAGATTTAGTATATTGTACACCAGAAGGTTATCGTCTTGTGAGCCATCAGACACTATAGACACTTAAGGTTCTGTCATATAGCCATTACAGTTTGGTGTGTACCCTACACCTTTGGGTAGACGTTTGTTGGTTTATACATGTTCTTTGAGTATTATTGTTTAGTGTTCTGGGGTAGTCTCTCAGTCTATTCTATTCCCTCTATTGTGAAGAGTACTTAATTTTCTTGACTCTTTAGGGGTTGTTATGGCGCCTTTGCGTTATTACTCAAGATTTCCTTCTTTTCTGAAGAAAATTTCCCTCTAATGGTGTACCTTTTCTTTTTTATGATGATGTTCATGAGGGAATAACTGTTTGCCACATAACTTCTACTTTTTGTAGAAGATTTGTATTACTATATTAAATGATTGTTGCTCTTCTGGGTGACAACTATTTTCATCATTGAACTGACTAGTCGTTTTTAATTTGGGTTCACACTTTGCAGAGTGTTGTCATTAGATGTAATATACAAACTCAGTTGGATACTTTTTATTAATGAATCCTTTAACTTTTCTGGTTTAAGTATGGGAGACTTTTTCTAGATCATCTGTAGAAGGGTCTCTATTCAGAGAGTAGGATCACGTGCTAACCTTGGTTTCTGTTAGGTTATCAAGATTTCCTATTCATACTTCTTATCCTATTCAAGTTTATATTACTATTGCTTGATGGTTGTGTCTCAGGCAATTTGCATTACTCTGACGGTTTGGAATGCTGTTGCTTTCCTAAGTGATATGGTATCCACTATAGGTTCCATACTGTTATATGGGTAAAGGAGAAGGCGTCAACCAGCAACTCGCTGAGTTCCACGAGACACACCACATCCTAGACGCTTCCCAGTCTGGTTTCAGACACAACCACAGCTCCGAAACCACACTCTTAGCAGCCACCAATGACATACGCATCCTACTGGACCACGGAGACACTGCTGCACTCATCCTCCTCAACCTCTCTGCTGCGTTTGACACTGTCTCCCACTCCACCCTCTGCGACAGACTGCACAATGATGGCAGCTGAGTCAAAGCTTTGAACTGGATCAGTTCCTTCCTCACCAGAAGAACACAGAGGGTAAGACTACCACTGTTCACATCAGAACCTAAAGACACTTGCTGTGGAGTGCTCCAAGGATCCAATGCTTTTCAACATCTACATGGCCCCACTCGCTAAGATCACCAGTCAGTACGAGCTGAACATAGTCTCCTATTCTGATGACACCCAACTGATCCTCTCCCTGTCCGAGGACTCTGAGCAAGCCAAGAAGAATTTCCTCAACGGGATGAGAGCAGTCGCCACCTGGATGGAGGCCAGACGCCTCAAGCTCAACTCGGACAAGACAGAGATCCTTGTGATCGGATCCACCCCTTCTGCCTGGAACAGCTCTTGGTGGCCCACCACTCTGTGTAAATCCCTTGCCCCCACGGACTACGCGCGCAACCTGGGCATCGTCTTGGACTCCACTCTATCGATGACCCGCCAAGTTAACGCCGTCTCCTCATCAAGCTTCCACAGCCTCCATCTCCTGCGGAGGATTTTCAAATAGGTTCACCCCAGCACGAGGAAGTCCGTTACCCACGCACTCATCAGCAGCAAACTGGACTACAGCAACACACTATATTCCAACATTACCAAGAAACTTTAATCAAGACTACGAGTCCAGAATGCAGCAGCCAGACTCAACCTGGACATCCCCCGACACAGCCAAATCTCCTCTCACCTCAGGGACCTACACTGGCTCCCAGTCAACAAGTGCATCACATACAAACTCCTGATCCACAACTTCAGGGCACTGCACAACATAGGACCAGCATACTTCAGCCACCGCCTCACCTTCTACGTACCCCACGGATGTCTCCATTCCTCCCACCTCGCCCTTGCAGCTGTCCCAAAGATCCAGAAAAGTACAGCAGGAGGAAGCTCCTTCTCATATCTAGCACCCCGGACATGGAACACACTTCCCCTCAAGCTCAGGCAAACCGCATCACTGAAGCAGTTCAGGAAGGACCTCAAGACTTGGCTCTTCGACTGAGCAGCATGCCTACAGTCAGTTCCTTGAGACCTATGGGTGATTAGCCGTGCTTTACAAATCCTTGATTGATTGATTGATTGAGTATGGTCTGACTGATTACTTAGTTTTATTTTGTGTGTATAAGTAATAAATGCTTTCTTATTAGTACATAGGTGTTTATGTATTTTACTCCTATGTCAGTATATATGTATATGAACATATCCTAGAGGTATTTGTATAATCTCTAGTAACGTTTACTAGGGAGAAAAACTGTTTCTATGCCAATAGTTGCTATTGTTGTATTCAACTATTTTTTTAATACAGCATTTATGATGCTTTATCCGTAGGAGATGGACATTTCTGTTTTTTTGTTTTTTGTTTTTTTTACAGAGCAGGTCTGGGTATGATATAACTTAATATTGCAAAGAAGTATTGCTCAGTGGCTTGGCCTGCTGATCTATATTTCACAAGTATCGAACACGCAGTCCGGGTCTGGATATACAAGCAAATTTATTTATATTCATAGGGTCATTTGGCAAAATTGTCCTTCTGTCATGGGTAACATTAAACCTGTGCTATCAATGTCTTTGTGACTTTTATTACTATGGTCTTTTCTCCAGTTCTTATGGGGTGAGCATGCATGGGTTCAGATCCCATTAAGGGTGCGAATAGTTTTATATTCATATTGTTGGGTTGCTTCTGTCACAGATTTGTCATACTAACACTGATAATTTTACTCCCATGTGTTTTAGTGTTTTATGCCTTTTTTTACCTGTTGTTCCTTCCACCGTTTTTTATGTTGTAGAGTGTGTTATTGCTCATCTAAATTATTATGAATGTCCGGGCCTTTTCTCTTGTTCTAGACTGTTTTAATGGTCTCAGTTCCCAGACACTCCTCCAGGGATGATATGACTTTGGCATATAATTCTAAATTATGGAATGTGAGGCTAGATTTCTCTATCAGAGACAGGATCTAGTTGCAGATTCCTTAACACCCCTCCCATTCTCCGCACTACGAACTGAGTCCTCTTTTGTCTCAAAGATTTTGTTATGGAAATTCATATCCTGAATTGAGAAGTCAGTGACTGCTTGACACTAGGGTGTCGCTTATTTTAGCACACTGTTTCGATAGGCAGTTTCTGTATGTGGTTCCACTTTCTTGATCGCGGAACAATTACCATGGAAGAAACTTCGGAGAGAAGGTTATATAGACTCTGTTGACGTCACATCCGGTAGACGACATCAGTACGGTCTTGCGCAACGCCACCTTCTGACGCGTAGACGTGCAGGGGAAAAAAGTTTCCGGATCCAGTCTCGCACCTGGGGAATATTCTAAAGTAAGGAATCTGCAGCTAGATCCTGTCTCTACCAGATAATGTGTACCGAAGGTAAGTAACTTGTTCACTAGTGGTGTTTGAAAGATGAGATCTATTTTTCCACTCAAGTAGAAGCAGGAAGAAGCTATATAAAACATGATCAATTTTACATTCACTTAAGTGTCCTATTAGTAACATGCATAGAGACTTTATTATTGTTTGTTATTTCAGTAAGTCCCATGGTCATTTACTTTGTTACACATCCAGGTTGTACAGAATCCTATTGTAGAAAAAACAAACAAGGATGGAAAACCTGCAGCAGAATATCAGGAGGACGAGTTACTGGTAAGTCCCAATTACATTTGAAGGGCTCATATTAATTTATTATACTAAAATACATTTTGCTCTTAGATAAATTAATAAATTAAGACGGCAAGAATATAGGAACCAATTAGATGTGGTATTTATATATTGAGGTAGTTAAGTGGTTAAAACCTTGGGGTTTACTACCCTGGATTTTCAGTGAAACATATCCTTTCATAGGCAGTAGTGACTTCTGTGCATCATTTGAATTGCCCTTTGTTCTTTAGGTTCAGCCTAACGGAGTAGCTATAATCAGTATTGAAGGAGATGAATGATTACTCTCCTGATCTGGTGGTGGTTCCTTCCAGATGGATGGAAACTGCCTCCAATGCAGGCAGGACAAGTACAGTCCTCTAAGTAATAAAGAGAACTATATATATGGACACATATCCACCCCGTGCCCCCTACACACAGAATAGCTACCTGCTCCTCATCAATCACCCCACCCCTGTTCCTGCTGTTACCAAATGTTGGCAGGATGCAGAGAAGGAGTCTGACACACAACACTTTTGTTTGGATTCTAGCTCCTGTTTTCTCTAATTCTGTGTGGATACAAAACACATTCCTCTGTCTTTTTTTTGCATTTGCCAGAGAGTTCTGACTTTAAGGAAATGTCTTCTGTGTTGTATTTTTTCTCAGTGGCTGATCTGCAAAAGGTTTCTTATTGGTTGATGGGGACGCTAATTCTGTCTCTGTAAAGGGCATAGCATGGCGGGCATGAAATCATCAACTTTTGTTTCAGGATGGTGTCCTTTACGTTTATGTTAGGGAAATTCAAAACAAGCCCTATGCATTTGTTTCAGCCTTTCCCTGTTGACACCTCAGTTGGAGTTACTTGCTGCCCTCGATCACTCTCAACCTCCTGTTTGGAAGTGAACCCTCCTGGCACACCTACTCGCTTGTACCTTTTGTTGGCAAAGCCCCTATTTTCAGAATGATCCAAATCCTTCTAAACAGCTAGGTCACTGAATCTTCACATTGATTTCTGGCTGCATAACAATCTTTGACAAATCTGTTTCTACCAGGGTAAGATTGCTGTCAGAAGCAACAGTTTCATAAGTGTAGATTGAAACATTGGAATTCAAAGGATGGCTCACCCATTGTAATGAAGAACCCGCCCGCTCAATTTGTGGCAGTTATTTCAGTCTTAGGAAAACTTTTAAATCCTACCTCTCCGTATATCTTCTGGTTAAATCAAGGAAGCGAAGGCTTTGGAGAATCAAGGAAAGGAGTGCAATTGATATGCATCTCTTTCCTTAAAACAGATACATTCTTTTTCAGTCATGTCTGGTTATAAATACGACAATGGCAAAAATAGCAGGAGTTTTGTGGAATTCCAGAGTTTGTCTTCTGGACTTCTGAAGGCAATGAAGCTCTTTTTTCAGCAGTATGAAGTTAAGAAGTATGTGGTAGACACTGTAGCTGCTCACGGCTGCCCTAGTCTGCATGTGCAGGCACACCTGGCTCAGGACTTCAAGTGGTGTCCTGCATGTCTGGACATCTACTGCTGTCATAGAATGCTAAGGTGATGAGGGTTGCTTGACAAGACAGTTAGTGTTTGGCACCAGGGCTGAGCTAGAATTACGTCTGCTCCTAGTGGGGACATTCATCTATCTATCTTGGAATAACCTTCTACTAACAAAGCTACATGTATGTGGATTACTGACACTCCTCTTGCATTACAAAATTTCATCCTTCCTGGCAACATTCATGACAGAGCCAGAACAGAGTCATGAATTTGCCTTTTGATAGCACATATGGGTAAGCTGTTTTCTCAGTTAAAATTCTAGAGAAATGTAGAATGAGAATTGTTACAGAAGGATCTGTTAGCTTAATTTCATCTGTCCTATTCATTGGCTTTTACCTGCTTCACAAATATATAGAACTGTTTAAGCCAGACCGGCTTCTGAAGGAAAACTGCTGCTTCATTTGTATCCTACTGTAAATACATGTTTTGGGTCAAACGGTGGCTCTAGTGCTACTCACAGCATCGATCAAGCACAATGCCACCCCAGTGAAAAGTTTACATCCCTTTGTTCAGACACATTAGCCTTGTGGCATTGAAGGCCAATAGTTGCTGAACATGATGTTGAAATGTAAATTTCCAAACAAACCTCTTTTTGTTTTGGTCTGAATTTCAGAGAACACCTTTAGACCTCTACAAGAGATTCCCTATGAATGTAATTGTGCACTTCTGTCAAGCCCACATAATTTTTTAACGTAATAAATATCCTCTGGCAAAAGACTTCTTATTGCCATTGGGAGATCGCTCTGTAAAGCAAGTGAAATGGGCAAGAGGGATGTTTGGATAGTAGGCATGCACATTTGTTGCTTTTGAGGTAACAAAAGCAGACTTTATAGATGGGAAGTATGCAAGAGTACATATGCATTGTTGAAAAGAGGGCCATAGGAGATTCTGGTAAATATTGGAAAAGAAGACATATAAGTATCAGTACATGATATGTTCTATGTATGAAGTTTTTAGGTTGGCAAGATATCAAGCGTATTATGATTAAAGACCTTGGCTATGACTTATAATTGGCCAGAGCTTAATGGCACAAGCTTTTTGACAAACATGCCTTGTGCCATTGTCTAAGTGGCCTTCCATAGAAAGTTATTTTAGTCAGAAATTAGTATGAAGAATGCTGGGCCTTATTCTCAAAGAGGCTGGTCAGTGGACAATATTTTGCCTTGCTAAAGGACCAACCTTACTGTTTTCCTCGAGATGCAATTTCAATTCTTTGCAGTGCAAAATGACTTTTAGCAATAGTCATAAAATCTCCACCTCAAAAATATTGATAGTGCAGTAATAGGCTTGTTGCTCATTGCGAAAACTAGCGCATGAAGGGAAAGAGACATGCAAGGGACAGTAGAACTGAATCCCAGGATTCACATTTATGGTGTGTGTTGCAGCCCATGTCCCTCACCGTGACCTGGTTCACAATGCCACAAGCAGTGGTACATTGTCTACTCCCTTTGCCTGGCAACTCTCAAAGAATCATAATATACAGATAGCTTTTTCTAATACCAATTATGAATCACAAAACATTGTGCATTGTGATTTACGTCTTTGCATTAGGAAAGTCTGTTGCACTATGTTTTTAAATGTATAATCTTTTGTGCATAATGTGCTGTGTATTCACTGTGTAAAGGCAACAATTATCAGTGTATGTAGTCACTGGAGTTATGATAAAAGCATTTCAGTGAAGATTAACAAACTGTTGTTGTTTGTTGTTTTCAGGATAAAGTGTACAGTTCAGTCCTCCAACAGTGCTACAGCATGTACAAGGTAATAATGTGTTTAGTGATTTCTGTCTTGCTCTAGATTGCGAGTGGGAGCCTGTGATATCATATGTTGAGCACTTTGGCCAAAAAGGATCAATCTTCTTTGTGGATCTTTTTCACCTCTTTTGCTTTTTCACCCACGTCTTAGAAGTACTTCTACATTTTGCAGTTGTTCATTGACTTCAGACAAGTCACACACCTGATGAAACTTTTTTTTTTAAAACAGCTTTTTAAAGAGAAAGTGTGTTCATTGAAGTAACCCTCCATAATAAACAGAACCCTAAAAGACTGGAAGCTCACAAAACAGAAGAATAAACATCCCTTTCAAGTATGTATGTAGATGGTATTTCTAACGAACGAGCTTAGGCAAAAGGCAGCATTGTACAAGGTCAAAGGCAAGCCGAAAGTCAGCAAGTCGAGGGAAAGGAAGCTGAGATCTGGTCAGTTAATGCATTGTGATGTAGTGTTCTTTAAAGAGGTGAGTCTTCAATTCTTTCCTAAAGTACAACACATGTCCATAAGACGTTTTATCAACAAGTACCACTCCACTTTCTTGATTATTGTAATTGCAAGTATTTATCACCTAAAAGAGACTCTGATATTCAGATATTTCTTCTTATCAATACCCGTGCTGAGAGTGCCACTCTTTCGGATGGGTACAAGGGGTGACCGAACCTTATTTATTTCACCTATAAAATTTGGTGTCCAGCCATTCAGAACATCGATACCCTCATTACTTTAACAAACATCTTTATAAAAAATATTTTGTCACATCTCTAGTAGAGAATATGTTCATATCAGCACTCAGATCCCTCCGGCTTCACATGTTCTTCAAAAAGCTTTATTATTTCTGTGCAGAACTACAAGCTCCCTGGAGATTTGTTCTAATTGATTTATAAGTAAGCAAAGCGCAAAGGAGAAGACATACTCCGTGTGCTGAAAGGTTTAGAATGGGTTTTAAGATCCCAGCATTGTAAAACCCATTCTAAGCCTTTCAGCACACTGAGTACTTCTTCTCCTTTGCACTGTGCTTACTATCCTTAAAAATGTTGGATGTTGGGATCCACCAAACCCATGAGTTACTTCAAGAGATTAACCCAATCTTTGGTTTGCATGATTCCAGTGTTGGGTGTGGCTTGGGCAGCTAGTGACTTGCTGATGTTCTTCAAGATCCTTTGGCTCTTGTGTATCTGCTTATCATTGGCTTCCATTGGTGACCTAGTTGGTAGAGCTGAGAATGTGTAGCAGAAAGAGGAATCATTTAATAGAATCTGCAGCAGAGACTCCTGGACTAAGTCGTAGGAGAAATCCTAGTGGTTGAAAATAGGAAGGACACCATGTAGGTCTATGTTTCATATTTCACAATGGCAGTGTGATTTAGATAAATTTAAATTGATAACATTCTTCAATACCCACATCATTACCAATCAAGTGACACAAAAAGCATCAGCCGACGAATTAATCATCCGGTGAAGTTCCATGAGGTGTGCAGACTGGCTCAACTATTGGCATGTTGAATATTTTTGTTCCAAGTATGCAGTTCCCATAAGCATCACAGGAACTAAGCATGTAGAAAGATGGAGCAAAACCAAGTGCTTCTGTGGACTTATTGGGCCTGTTTATCAGAAAACATCTTGTACACTAGTTGGATGGAATTTAAATCTTTGGTACTACTGGTCAGAATAAAGAAACATCTTTGGAATCTAAAACTCTGTGCAACCAAGATCATTATATTAAACTTCGGGCCACAAAGATCTTAATATTTGCGGCCCACTGAGTTAGGTTCCACCATTGTCCCTTCAGTTTTTGCAAAAAAAAGTTGATATTTACTTTGATCACTAGCTCTCTTTCTCCATGCAGATAAATCGTACAATTGCCACTTGTTTACCTTTATCTGGTCTGCCTAACTTCCTTATTAATCCATACAGATTGTTCAGAATGTAGCAGGGACACTGTTTTTAAGTTGCCTTCCGATCAGTAAGGTTACCTCACATCGTTGAGATGTTTATTGACCTCTGATTTATAAGAAATATGTTTTTACAGCTATGTACATGGCATTCTGAGTGGTCCACAAGATGGGCACCCTGTCTCTGGGAGGTAGCTTTTCTCTATATCAGCCGAAGTGTATCCCAAGATCAGCAGGTGATAATCTGCTCATCATACCTTTTATCATCATCAAGAACCGTAAAAGTGCCGATAAGAAGAACTTACAACGAACAGTTGTTATAAAACACATACAAATGGGAGACATCAGAAACAGGTTTTTACAATAGGGTCAAATACTGTTCCTGCAGTACATGATATGAAGTCCATAATTTTAGTGTACAAATAGCTGTCCTCTTACACATGTGGAGTGAGATTATAAACGTTCATAATAAACCACCCCGATTGGCAGCCTTTTTATACCCAGACGACTTGGGCAAGATAGCAATAGACCATTGTCCAATAAGGTGCAGAAATTAGATTTGTCTTCTCGGCAAAGGCCTGTCAAACCAGGTACGAAAAAAGTGCCATTTGGTTTAAACCATGAATGCCAAATACCATAAAAACATTAGTTAAAATGCCTTTTATTAAATATGTAGGTTGGGAAGATGTTAATTTTCCTTTCTGGCTACTAAATTGTGGAACTTCCCCATGCAGATTTGAGATCCATTCCTTCTCTTACTTTGTAGGAAGAAACTTAAGACTTGAGTTTTTCAACTTCCCTAATTTGACAAGTTAACGTGATGACCTTCCCTTTACAGTGCCTGGATATCTTCTTAAATAATGGAGCACTTTAAACAACATATACCATATTTCATAGTGGTTTCTATCACAGATGCTCCTGATATGCCAGTTATGTATGGATCAGTTGACCTATCCTGCCAAGCCTAAGCTACCAGTCAGACGTTTAATTGTTTTAATTCATGACATTTAAGAAGACCAATCTTACTGTCTGCATACACTTCTACATGTTGAGACTGTTTTGTCATAATTGTGCAGTCTGGGATTTCACTTCCTGCCCTACTCACTCTGGTACCGGTGTGGTCTCCATGATTCTTATAGATTTCAATTAAACTCCTGCGTCATTAGACACACGCTGTTCATGTCAGAATGTAATTACACATGACTCTTGTATTGTAGACCAACACTCTGAACTAATCTGGTCAAGTAGTTGTGCCCTCCTTTCAAAAAACTGGAAACTTAAAATTGGTGGCAGTGCTACCTTCAGATCTGCTTGAACAGAATAGAATGAAATGGATGCACAGAACAGAAACGGAGCCAGTTTCAAAATATTGCTGTCCTAATAGCATAACTTTGGCCAGACCTTTCTACCATGTTATTTTGCATTTTTCATTGCTGTTGTTCCCTCCTCTCTTCCACAAACTTCCATGCTTTGCTTTGTGTTGTTCCAGTGCTGCCACTTCTTCTCCCATTCTCCTTGGTAGCCCCTTACCTCCTCACAAGCTTTCAGTATTCTTGACCTTTGTATTTCCTCCCACAAATACAAGCTTCTCCCAAGAGGAGTTAAGAAATTTGTGGTAAATTAAAGTTTAAAGTTCCGGAACACATCTATTTCACTTTCTCAAGTCGACTCACTTGGTATGTACACTTGTAGTGTGTGCCAAATAAAGAGTCTTAGCTCAAGGAGACTTTCAGAATGAAAAGGTTATGACGAGCATCCCTTGCCCCTTTTGTTTCTTGTTTACTACAGATTCCTATTTACTGTTAAAGGTAAAGGATATGAAAAAGTAAGGAGATGGCACATTTCTAGGGGTCAAAACCCAGTTCACGGAACACCATGGGCTTTGGGGGTGTAATTGAGCATGGGATCTGAGTGCTATTTAGCTCTGCTGCTCTGTGTGAATGGGAATAAAGTATGGTTAATAAGCAAGAGGTGGGTATGAACGAGGTCAGACATTCTGCTTCTCAAAAGTATTTACTGAAGTGAATTATCCTATCTTTTTTTAACTACATTTATGATGGGATATTGCTTGGTGGGATACTGCTTGAGTACCTTAATCCTTTGATTATCCTCCTTGTTCACCAAATGAGCTTACCTGCATGAGCCGATTAAAAATCAGTCTTATCTCTACTATTAAGACCATTTGGATGCAACAAACGTCTTTTGGTAACAACTCTTAACTTAATTTCTTCTTGATTTTCTTCAGCTATTCAATGGGACGTTTCTGAAAACTATAGAATATGGAGGCGTTGAAGCCCTGAAGAACAGATTAGAGAAATTCTTCCATCGTGTGAGAAAACTCATTATTAACTCTTTTCGTCCTGTTATATTGCTTTCCTTTGCACTAGCTTGAAGTTGATGTCTTCAAATTGAATGTGAATTTTTTTTAAATCACAAATGGCAGGGCACACAGAATCTAAGTAATCCAAAAGATTTGAAAAAATAGGACGTGGTGAAGGAAGTAAGGTGGCAAAATTACTGGAAGTAAAGTAGCCTTTGAAAATGAATGGCAAAATGTAGGGCATTGGCTCAGCTGTGGTTAAGATGACATTCTAGGATTCCATAATCACTGAAGATGATGAATTATTTGGTTGTATAGCTTTCAAAAGCACTTTATGACTTCTGTCCAGTAAGGAGTAAGACATGCTTGTTCATTCTAGTGAAATAGGAAACCATTCACCCAAGGTTCTTTTGTGAAGCTTGTGTGGAGTAAATGAAGATGTAAGATATTTTCCTAATACACAAAGGCTACCTGGACTTTTTAAGGTGTAAACGCCATTGATAGTGTAAATAAATGAATTAAGATGATTGTATCTGCATTATTAGGTTGGAGAGTTTGTTAGCCTCATCCACCTAGTGCCACAAGGTAGTGAGAAGGGATAGTCTGAACTGTGACTGCAAGTAGAGAGACACCATGTGAGACTGGGTTTTGAGGAGATATGCACTCCGAACAGCATTTAGTTGTGGCTGTATGTGAGACCTCCCTGAGATATTATTCATTCAAAGTACCTATAGTGTTGCTTTCTCACGCTGAAGCATTCACTGGTGATTAATGGAATCAGCATCATCCTGATGTTTGCCCATAAAGACTTCCCTTTGAAGGCAAAACAAGTCAAAAGGTTTGTGAGCCCTGCAAGATCCAGCAAGGTATCCCAGATTTCCCTAACTTGTTGGACAAGTGGTCCTGCACTGTTCATCATTTTGTTAATTATTCTGGCACTACCTATCCAGCTCATGCTTCTGTCTACTGAATTAAAACATGGCAAAAGAGTACTGCATCTCTGTTAATACCACCAAAAGGAGAGGGAAAGGGCATAACAGTCTCTCAGAAAATGAGGGCAAAATATCAATCTACAGTTGTGCCCAGAAAGTGAGTAAGCATGGGTTATCAAGTTTTAGCAGGTTGTCAGAGTTTATCTCCCAACGCCTGGATACCCTCAAGGGCTATAAGCTGTGCCATACAAATTCACATAACATAACACGCAAAAGGTCTACTCTCACAGAAACCAAACCCTTTTTGAGTTCCTAAACCCACTGATCAGTGTGTTCCCTTGTGGCATCTGGTGGAAGGGTTTATCAGTCATTCAGTAAAACCTTCATTCGACCTTTACGGAAGATCATAAAAGTACGGGATACAAACATTTGAACAACATGATAAAATAATAAAAAAGATAAAATAAATCGAACAAACCGTCACACATACTTGCAGCATTATGCATATAAAAAGCAATGTGTAAAGCATTTCCACATAACACACAGTAATACAAAGAAAACACCACAAAAGGTTTACACCAGTTTTAGAGAAATAGCCAATATTTATCTATGTAAAGCAAGACCAAAATGGAAAAATCCAACATACAATAATAAAGTTATGACTTTTGCAAGAATAACTTAAAAATACAGTTCCTTGAAGTTAATACCTCCATCTGGGGCTATCATGCACAGTTAACAACAAATCCGACAGTTCAGGCCAGCCGTTGTCACGGGCCAGGTATGGTGTCGGGAGGGCCAGCAGAACAATACACAGTAACTTGGAAATTGCAGGGCGTCGTGATCCTCACTGTGAGATCCAGAGTGCTGCGTCGTTGGTGTTGCAGGCATCGGTTCCAGTAGCCAGTGCAGGGGTTGTCGGGCCCTTGAAGTCACACGGGTTGCAGGTCGAACTCCAGGCTGATGACAGTCAGGAGAGCTGGCGTTGGGGCTGCAGTGCGAAGCGGGGCGATGCGAAGTGCGGTGCTCACAGGTTACTATGCAGGCAGCAGCTCGGTGACGGCGTCTGTGAGACCAGGGCTGCCGTGTGAAGTGGTGGGTGCGACGTGCAGTGTCTCCAGGTCACGGTGAAGGCAGTGGTTTCTGTATCGCTGAAGCGCTGTCATCAGTAGGCCCAAGGCGGCGGTGCGGCGTGGGGCAGGTTCCGTGCGGTGCCCATGGGTCGTGGTGCAGACAGGGGGGTCTTTGACAACACAGGAGTCGATGCTTCTGCCTACAGTGGCCCAGGCTGCAGTACAGATGGTGCGTTGTGTACCTCATAAGCGGGTCCTCAGGCCACAGTGCAGCCAGCGGCGTCGGTGCTAGCACGGAGCGTCGGGGATGCCAAGGCTGCAGTGTGAGCAAGGGGATGCAGAGCGAGGGGTCCACAGGAGCAAGCAGTGGCTCGGTGACGGCGTCCAGTGGTGGCATCGGTGAGACCAAGGTTGCGGTGCGTCACGGGGCACGGCTGCGTGCGGTGTCATCTGGTCACAGTGCAGGCAGCGACGTCCTTGATGGCATCACTGTGGTTTTTCTTACGTTGCAGCACAAAACACACAGGTCCCAGTGCTGTAAGCAGATGAAGCTGAAGTCTTTGATATCCCTGAGACTTCCAACAGGAGGCAAGCTGTACTCCAAGCCCTTGGAGAAACTTCACAAGCATGATACACAGCAAAGTCCAGTTTTTGCCCTCTTTAAGAAAGAAGCAGCAACTGCAGGCCAACCCAGCAAAGCACACATAGCAAAGGGGCAGTACTCCTCCTCCAGCTCTTCAGCAGCTCTTCTCCTAGGCAGAGGTTCCTCTTGATCCAGAAGTGTTCTTCAAGTCTGGGTTTTGAGTCCACTACATATACCCCTTTCCGCCTTTGAAGTAGGCAAACGTCAAAGGAAAGTGTCTGTTGTTCCCAAGATTCTGCCTTTCCCAGACCTGGTCCCAAACACACACCAGGGGGTTGGAGACTGCATTGTGTGAGGACAGGCACAGCCCTTTCAGGTGTAAGTGTCAGCTCCTCCCTCCCCACAGTAGTCTAGGAGACTCATCAGGAAGTGCAGGCTACACCTCTGCTCCCTTTGTGTCACTGTCTAGAGGGAATTCCCAACAGCCCAACTGTCACTCTGACCCAGACGTGGAATACACAAGCAGGCAGAGGCACAGAATGGTTTAAGCAAGAAAATGCCCACTTTCTAAAAGTGGCATTTTGAAACAGAGAATCTAAAAACGAACTTTACCAAAAGGTGTATTTTTAAATTGTGAGTTCAGAGACCCCAAACTCCAGATCTCAATCTGCTCCCAATGGGAAACACACTTTAAAAGATATTTAAAGGCAGACCCCATGTTACCCTACGGGAGAGATAGGCCTTACGATAGTGAAACCGAATTTGGCAGTATTTTACTATCAGGACTTGTAAAACACACCAGTACATGTCTTAACTTTTAAATACACTGCCCCCTGCCCATGGGGCTGCCTAGGGCGTACCTTAGGAGTGCCTTACATGTACCAAAAAGGAAGGTTTGGGCCTGGCAAGTGAGTACACTTGCCAGGTCGAATTGGAGTGCAAGACCACACACACACAGACACTGCAGTGACAGGTCTGAGACATGGGTACAGGGCTACTCATTTGAGTTACACAACCAGTGCTGCAGGCCCACTAGTAACATTTGATTTAAAGGCCCTGGGCACACAATTGTGCACTTTACTAGGTACTTACTAGTAGATAAAATATGCCATTCATGGAAACCCAATCACCAATACAATTTAGACTGAGAGCAAATGCATTTTAGCACTGTTTAGCAGTGATAAAGTGCCCAGAGTCCTAAAGCCAACAAAAACTAGGCGGGAAAAAATAGGAGGAAGAAGGGAGACAATTTGGGGAGGACCTTGCAAAAAGGGCCAGGTCCAACAGCTTGGATATACAAGGAATTCTGCAGTGCTTTTAAAACTGTTACACAGCTACCCTCACCCCCACCCCCACTCCCCTACACACCTTTTCCAGCCTCCCAGAAAAATGCCTGATGCCTGGTACAGCCAGTCTAGCCTTGCATAAGGGATATTGGTATATGCCAGCTGCAGCAAACACCACCTCTATCCTAACTTTCAGTCAGGTCCAAAACATTATAACTAAGGATTATTAGTCTATTCGCTCACTTGATCACTTGACAGACATTGCAGTCTTGCTATAGCCAGTTCTACATCTAATGCTTCTTTCCCACTTTTGTGTGATCACTTCTGTCAAGCAGCTGCATGAATTATGACTTTGAATTGCATTGTTCTTTAACTTGTTATGGCAGTGTTTATATGCCATTATTGAACACTTTAGTGACAGATAGGTGTTGATAAATATTTACATCACAGTAATTTCCAAAGATTTCTGTAACATTTTCTTTGATCCCTACAGTACCTTCAAACATTGCACCTACAGTCGTGTGACCTGCTGGACATTTTCGGCGGCATCAGCTTTTTCCCGTTGGACAAAATGACATATCTAAAAATCCAGTCTTTCATAAACCGAATGGAAGAAAGTTTGGACATTGTCAAATATACAGCCTTTTTATACAATGACCAACTTATCTGGTAAGCACCTATTCCTTCAATTGTGGCAGAAAGTTTAAAGTTAAATCAGATCCTTGTTTGGCTATTTGTCTCACCCCTTCCTCACAGCGACACTGGAACACGAGTTGCTCTTTTCAGTTTAGAATGCCTTAATGTATTGATAAATTCTCTTATTTGAACCCATTGACGAAAGCACTTTTGCACCATTTATCTAGGTGGCTTTCAGTTCATAAAGACAACAGTGCTTCTCATTGCAGTTGGTTAGTACTCTTAGGCCCCCAAACCAGTTTCTTCTGACTCTGCGGTTGTTCAGGATTGCCTCCTTTGGGGCCTAGTACGGACGTTGGTGGAGTAGTGTGTGGGATTCACTCTTTTTGACATTCAGGAAAAGAAATCTTTACAACACCAATAAAACCCTTCCTTTTTTATATTTCCTCTAATAAGGCAAATCACCAGATCTTCAAGACTGTTGATGTAATGGTGTGCTTTGAAAAGGATTAGAACACGTTTATACAGGATATGCTGACAGAATTAAAACACCTGAGTAATGTGTAGCTAATGTTCTACAAGGGCTAGTCAGTGAATATTGATCCAGGTTGGCAGAAATAACAGCTGGGCTCTGTAGATTAATGTGCATCAAGGTGCACCAAGATTCATCACATGTATTGGGTGATTGTACCTAATTATATTTAACATTTTATGTTATTTTAGACTTAGTGTGTCACACAATTTATGAAGTAAGCAATGTAAGCTTCAAGATAATACATAGATCCAACATTAAAATATAAAAAGTGCAGTGTGCACTATTAATGTAGTGCAAAGTAACTAAAACAATGATCCTTAAAGTAATAACCATTTTTTAGAATGTACATAAGAGTCATATCTAACAAACACATTTGAATAGACAGAATCTAAAGAAGCTAACATAAATCATGATCAAGCCCATGTGTCTAGAGTGCTCTGTGTTTGTTGCACACAGACGTCCGGTAGTAGTTTATGAATAAAATTAATTCACAGTGATCTTACTCTGCAGAAACGGACCACACACAAAGTCCAGTGATTCCCTCCAGCTGGTACTAGTAGAGGTGTGTAGGTATTTTTATATTGTGTTTTTTGAAGAGAGGTGCAACAGGAACCTATTATAAAGTGCAGGCTGAGAATAAAGCTTCTTCCTTCGTGGCTAAAAGTGATGAAGAGTGATGAATGTTTTTTAAAGTGTTACTGCCTCTTGATAATGTTTTTAAAATGGGAAAGTAATGCATGAGACAGGGTTTGGGCCCATATATATGAAAGTGCAAGTTGGACCTGTAAATAGAAATGAGAAAAAAGCACAACTCTAGCGTCTAGTTTGTTAGAACATTATGACAACAACTGATTAACAGTGTATTGTATTTGGGCACCCAATGGCTGGTCAGTTCCTGTGGAGTGCTAATTAAGCATGCAAATGAAATCACTGGCAAACCTATGCGAGGACCAAATAAGATGCATAAAATCCTCAGTCTGAGAAGACCAAAGATCCATGGAGTCCAAAAGCATCAATACTGTGTACATGGGCCTGCGCTATTTGAACTGAGATGGTTGTGACATACTATAGAAACACTATGGGCCTTTAAAGAAAATGCTGTTCACATGATTTCTTCTACTGGCCATACATTCAACAAACATATGTTACCATGTTAACAACCCCTACCAGTCACATTTCTTTTTTGAAAATGTTGGACTGGTGTTTTTGTTGGGGTTGGAGTGACTCTTCTTGAGATTTTACATTAAAATGTGATGATAATGTTGAAATTGACTCTTTGTCATGGATGGCTGTTTTTCTTCCACTTTGTTGGAGGCTCACACTTCCGTTTTGATACATTTCCAATGTAAAGCAGTATTTTTTGTTGCTGGGGTGCATTATTTAACATTCGAATTCTGAGTAAAAGATTTAATGAAATAGGTTCAGGCTTTTCCAAAGAAATTATGTTGAAGATTAGGGCAGAACTGGAGAAAGAACATGGAAGCATATGATTTGGGATTGTAGCACTCTTTGACCCCTTTTCACTTTCATTTTCATTTTCATTTTCAAATATATCAGCCAGTTTTGGGTATAAAGAGTGTTACTTAAAGTGAAGATGGCTCTAATGCTTAATGTAAGTGTTGGACAATTAGTAGTAAACAGAAAATAAGCTGAGTATTTGTGGCTTGTTAATTAAATCACTTGCAAGACATTCATGTTTTTAGTGGTACTTTATAATGAAGACAGCTTACCAAGGAGAGTCCCGTTTTTATACATTTAAAGCATGACCTGTCGCCCATGTGGTAACTTACTTTTGCTCCTAGGATATGCTTCTTTAGATTGCGATCAGGTTGATATTGTGCGTGAGCAGGAATTAATCAGAGGTAGGCTAAGTAAGAGGACCATTTGAAACGGGAAGCGGTTCAGAAGCCATTAGAATGTGTCTGCGATGCTATAGTGTTTAAATGGTGATAACATTAATTAGTGGAAGTCGAGAATGTGGTATTTTTATCACATGGAGCTAAAGGTCTCTACCGCTATTGTTTGGTTCAGCCCAGGGCAATGGATATCTGTGTTAAACTAGTCTTATTGCTTCATTAGCCCTGGGCTTTAATTATGTGATGATCATTAAAGACTGATTTATTTTCCTGAAGTCAGTATAGAACAGCAACAACTCATTGAGTTTCAGTGCTATTGCAGTGGGGGTTTCTTTCAGATAGGTCGATGATAAAATGTTTCTTGTTCTGTCTTCCATATAACTTATCAACTAGCATCTGTTATCCAATGGGGTTTTGGATGGAGTCCAGTGTGGAACTTTGTCAACATGTGGTATTATACCTACACAGTTCTTCCATCTTTTAGCAAAGAAACCTCTTTCAACAAAGGTTGAGTTTCTGGTTGTTGTTCAACAATAAATGTTTCACTTCCATTGAGCTGTATTGTGTTATAATTGTTATTTATAAAGAACAAATAAGTCACAGCTTCTTGACGCTATAGGATATAAAATGTTGAATCGTGTGGGAGTAAAATGAAGACCGAGGTTACCGACTAAAGATGTACATTTTCAGTGACCTTCTAAATAGCAGTATGAAGGTGGACGTCCAGATCTTATTGGGAGCTTAATCTGTTCCCTAGCAGTAGCAACAAAGACATATCTGTCCCAAAGAATTTGCCCATGGCGTTTAAGGTTGCTTAGTATAATTGAACTCTAGATCTTAGAGTCCTTGTCAGTTAGTAGATGGAGAATTAGTCTACGAGAAATTGTGGGGCAAGTACACAATAACTATGGCCTTAAAAAGGATTTGCTTCCTAGTAGAGAGCAAATGCAGTTGATTAAGGACACAGGACATTCTACAGGTTGCGGGCTGCTGAAAATAAGTCGGTCAACCACATATTGAAATAAGTGAAGGTGTATTGTTGATACATGGTACATTAAGATCTGCTTCACCATCTGTAATTGGCAAAGCAAGTGGTGGAGACTTTAGATATCTTTGGCCATAGGGACAGATCCATGTCGTAAAGTATGCTCCAGTTACAAAACAATTTGGAAGACCCTTAAGCAGCGCCTATTGCATCTGACCAACGACCCAAATGTTGTGTGTTCTGGGTTTCCGCTTTTGGGAAGGGAATCTCAATTTTGTTGAAATTCATTTTTCAAAATGTTTCTCGATATGTAAGAACATATGCCATATTAGAACTCTGTGTTGTTGGTTTTAGTAGCAGTAGTAGTTTAGAAGTAGTTTGAACAGGGGTTGCTGCTATTGGTGTACTTGAAGAATTGCACATTTAGATGATATAGTAGAAAAGCTAATGGGGGCTGAATAGAAGTTGGAGAATGGTGTAAGGGATGAATGGATTCCTGATGCACTCTGTAGGCTGAAGACTTAGACCCTCATTACGAGTGTGGCGGTACTAAGACCGCCACACTCACGGTGGCTGTCTTACAGCCATTCCCAGCGGTAAAGACCATTGCATTCCGAGTTTGGTGGTTTGCCCGAAGCCAAACCTCCACCACGCCGCCAGTCCAGCCGGTGCGGTCGGACCAGCGCGGCTGGCGGTGAGCTCCTCCGGGCCGGTGGCATGCCTAAAACCGCTGGCCGTGTTACGAGGCAGCAAACCGCCAGCCTTTTCGTGGTGGTCGCTCCACCACAAAACCTCTGGCGGTAACACTCCTGGCGACAGGAATTCCCATTACAGTCACCAGCACATGCATCCCCACACGTCCACACACTTGCAGACACCCCCCATACGTCCACACACTTGCAGACACCCACACTCAGCCGCACGCATACATACAGACACCCACACTCAGCTGCACGCATACATATGGACCCCCTCATGCAGACGCACGCATACATACAGACACCCCTACTAAACCGCCTGCATACATACATACATACATACAGACACCCCCACTCAACTGCATGCATACATACAGACACCCTCACTCAACCAAACACAGACATGCGGTCCCCACCCAACCAAACACACATGCACCCCCACTCGCTTGCATGCATACGCAACTCGTCCTCACACATTCACACACACCCCTCTCCGCATACTTGCACCCCCCGCATACATACATTCACACATACACACACGCATGCAGTCACACACACCACCACGCATTCATACAGTCACACACGCATGCACACCCATTCCGACACACACACATGGTCGCACACATACATGCACCTACCACACACACAACCTCCCCCTCCTCCCCCCCCTCCCCCCTGCCCCCCCCTGCCCCCCTCCCCCCGGCAGTCCTTATACCTGTCTGGGCCGCACAGCAGCCCACGTCAAGGTGGTCATCCAGTATGGGGTGTGTGTTGGCGGTTCCACCTCGAGTGCCGCACTGCCGTGCTATATTACTGCTCGTAATATAGCAGGTGGAGTACTTCCAGCGTGGCGGAGCTGGCGTTGAAACCGCCTCTCACCTGCCGTTGGTCAGGCCGACGGTCTCAGATTTCTGCCTGTTTATGGGCGGAAATCCATTAGTGACACCTAATACGGTGGTAACTGTACCACAATCACCAGCGGTCTTTTGGCAGTTGCCAGCGCGGCGGTCTTGCCAAAAGACCACCTAATTCTTAATGAGGGCCTTGGTGCCTAATTTATATTTTGGTTGTCTCCACTAGGGTTACGGAGTGAATTACTCTGTCGCCCTAACGTAGTTCACACCTGCCAAATTATTAAATGTTTGCCAGCCCAGCAGACATTTCAAGGATTGACAGGAAACGCAGTCATGGTGGTTTCTGCCAATACATTGTAACTTTGCCGTACCACTCCATCAAATGTGACGGAGCTGTATGTCAAAATTAAGTTTTTCTTTCATTTAAAAAAAAAAAAAAAAAAAACTCCAAGAGGGATTTTCTTTATGAAAATAAAAAAAACTATATCACAATCGCCATGGAAGTTTCCCTCCCATGTAGAGGGGGGTCATTGAGTACTTTTCAGTGCCCTTTACTGACGGGTTGTCCCAAGAAGTGATGGGCTTTGGAAAACAGCTATATGTTTTCCTTCTAAGTTTGGCGGGTAGACATATAGCCAAACCTTAGGTACCCCTTACTCCATTGGGTCATAAAAGGAGTTTGACATGGCTGAGAGAGAGTACTCTCCACCTGTTGTCAGACAATGGTCTGCTCAAATTTAAATTGAGCAGGGCGGGAACTCCGTCACCATTGTAACAGTTTCCTCTCCGCCAACCTATACATCGGCCTATTAGTAACATATTTGGAAAGGGAGAGGAATATGGACTGGGCATGGGATGTAAGAAAAGACCGGGACCACTTGACTGCCAGCTTATCACAGCCTATATTTTTTTTAACCTGGCAATGATGATAACATAGTCAGTGGTACTGAATGCTGCCGGGAGGTCCTACGGGACTAAGATGTAGGTATCCACTGCAAGTCGAAATTCTTCAGAGACAGATATCACAACTAACTCAGTGCTATAGCTGGCCTTCAGTCCAGCTTGTTAGGGATGAATTTTACAGAGGCCTGCAATTGGTTGAATAACAGATTCTCAAGGACCTTGGAAAGGAAAAATTTAAATTGGTTGAAAGTTGGTAGGACCTGAGGAATTCATAGTCATCTTCTGTAGAAGATGTTAAATTATGGATGCCTTCTATTCCCTAGAAACACCCCTCCTTTAAGTGAGAGATTGAACAAGGCTGTTATATCAGGAGCCAGATGAGAGTGAGTTGTTTTAATGTAATGACCGGGCAAGTTTCCTTTTGTGAGTCAGAAGGTTTAGACATGAGCATATTTGTTGAAGAAATACCCCTCTGACTTCCATGAGGAGGTGAGACCCTCTTTAGAGAACAGGGAAGTTATTATTTTCAAACCAGGGATGGCTTTTATATCCTTTTTTTTTAAACTGATTTATTTTGTAGAATTTAGATTTCTTCCAATTTTCTTGATGTTATTGTTGATAGGGAATTGGAGTTGCCTGATTTGCGATCTTCTAAGGACTCTATGATTTTGGCGCTTTGAAAAGAGGACAGTCATAGAAACATCTTGTCTTCCTATTGGAAAGTTTGGAAGTATGCAGAAGTTACAAACTGATTCATTTAAGTAGTGTCCACATTGTTAGTGTCACGAGTTTTAAGAGTCTCTTTTCAGTAAGGCATATTCCAACACTGTGTGCTGAGAATGGGCGGACTTTCCAACTTGTTAGTTGTGTTTAATAAACTACTAAACTGATGGTCAATCAGCGGCTCAGAAGGAGAATCCCCAGTAGATTCAAGAGGAAGGCAGTGTAGGAAATACTCCCAATAAAAGCAGTCTGTCTTAGTTTTTACAGTCCACTTGAACAGGTTTTCTTAGGCTCTGCCTACTGTATTGTAAAGATTGATAAGACCACCAGTTTGTGGATTGCAGGCTGACATCCTAGTGGACTTTATTTGTGAAGTGGTGGAGATTAGGACCATAAGCTTCAGAACTAGACATCTTCTTTGATCTGAAATACTTTGTGGGAAATTCTGTTATCACCTTAGTGTTGTCCATGGTTTTCTTGTCGCCCAAGCCAATAAAACTTTGATATTTGTGAGTACCTGAGAGGACTGTTCGAAAGGCCCTGTTGATTTGCTTTCATACCTATGAAATGGAAGGCCAGTGAAGCAGAACAATTGTTTTGCCAGTGTATGTTTGAGGTAAAAAATACACTGGCTGGGGCTTAATGACAAAAATAAGTGCATGTCATCCAGTGCACAAGGTCTGGGTCATTTTATAAACTCATTCAAAAATGACGTTGAGTGACATGGGGCTATGAAAGCATTACACTGCTTTTGTTTTATAATTGATTTCTGTTTTGGTAAACCCCACCTACCTGTTGAGGAGCTACACAGCAGTAAACCGTGTGATCAGAAATATTCATGAGGACAGAAGGTGGAACCATCAGACGTATTTGTGCGGGACCAGCATGCTTGAACAAGACAACCTGGTTTTGAGGCATTGCCAGGACAGTCACAAAAAACAACTTTTGACTATTTTTCTACCAATATGTGCTGTTTTTGTGCCAAGATTCGCTGGTTTATTCAAGGTGACGACATTACTCCTGTGACAGCTGAAGCAGATGAGTATAGCAGTTAATGGAGCTAGGACTCTAGAGTCCGTGACATGCACACACAAGCCAATTCACAATATTCATGTGCAGTAACATAGCATTGGAAGAGATGACTAATGCAAGAAAGCCATGATTGGTGTGCAGTAAGCATCTAAAAAACTCTGTGCTCCAGTACCTCTGCACCTGCTTCACGAATGACATATACTCCTTTTGCCCAATTTGTAGTGAAAGGCTTGAATTGTGATTTGTGACTATTGAACACTTTACTCACTCCTGCCTGGACCTATTTCTTCCTCTTAGTGCACCCCTATGGCTACACCTATTTACATCAAGGATGTAACTGTCATTAATGTAGCAGGTACAGTGGCACTGGGTGTGAATATCTTCTGCATCTGTATTACAATTTTCACTCTTCAAGTGGCGGTTAAGGAGTCCATTTCTTTGCTTGCAATTGGGCCTACAACTGACTTACTATGCCATTGATTTGCTTGGTGCTGTGGGAGCTGCAGTGCTCTGTATGTGCTTAGATGTGTGTGTGCACAGGCGTTGAGAAAATCCACTTACTAGCCAGTGGCACAACGAAGCTTGAGGATCCCGCCCCTACAAAGTATTTGGAGTGATTCCCTTCCCCATCCAGTCAGGAGCTCTCCGGCCAGGGGCCTGCGCCCGTGCACAGTGTACTGTGCTGAGTGGACCCCCTGAAGCTGGCCCACGGAGGCTGCAAGGGCTAGTGTTATGCCAGTATTGCTAGTTTATAAGTGTGGACCACATTTGTATTCCATGGCCATGCTCACTGCCCTAGAAATATCTGTTGTCAAACAAATATTTAGATTGTAGGTAAGTATGATGTTTCTAATAGAGACTTCTAGTTGCAGATTCCTCACCTTTCAAACATTTTCCCAGGCGTCAAACTGGATCCTGAAAACATTACAGCACTATTTCTGCATGCCATAAGGTGGCGCCGTGCAGCTGCACACTGAAGCGTTCCTCTCAGGAAATTATTTATGGGGCCTATATAGGCACCCTCCTGCACGCGGACGTCAGTTCTTTCTTTTCTCTATACCAGATGTGGATGCAGAGCTACCTCTCATCTCTTTGAGACCCTTATCTCGATCAACAACACAACCATTCAATATTACAAGACCACCATCAAGTTCAGACATTGAACCACCAGGAAGTGAGGTGGAGTAAAGTACTTCAGGATTGGGGATGGACTCGTTAGGCAACCATACCATTCACCAACTAGGTACAGGGAGCTTAAATCCACCGGGTACCAGACATGAGTCATTAGCAGCCCCACTGGAACAGCCCTCAACCTCGGGTATAGTTACCTGGGCACAAAAGAAGGAACAAGAAAAATAACAAAACTAGACCATGAGTTCATCACAAACTATTCAGATCATAATTTAACTAAAGACCAGATTCAGATTGTGAACAAAGGTCTCACCCCACTTCCCACTGGAACATGATTGACACCTGTATAGACCTCTTTAAGTTTGTTAGACAATTGAAATTAAACCAATTTTTTCCCTTAACAAACGTCCCAATATATCAAAAGAGACAGGAGTCAAACCTACAAGCCCTCTGACTATTCATGAGTTGGCGAATATTCATTTACTTTCAACCTTATCTAAATCCAACACTACTGATCTACTGTAGGTTAAACTACAGGTGAAATAGGTATTTATACTTCATACAATCTAACCAGTAATATCAGGGCAATTCCTCCTTTACACCCCAGCTGCCTACGGGTAATTATTTTGATATTTGTTTTACATGGCGACTATTCAAGACCTAAAGAAGGAGTATATAATATATTACAAAAAAAGAAAAGTCCTCCCTAAAAACTTTTCCATAAAACAAGCGTTACAAGACCTTCAAAACAACCCAAAAATCATAATTAAGGAAGCTGACAAAGGGGGTAATGTTGTGATCTTACATGTGGATGACTTTATCAAAAAAATGCAAAGACAACTCGAGGATACCATCTGTTATTTCAAACACATGTCTGATATGTCACTTAATATGTTAAGTTGAAGATGTCTCCACAAAAATATCCAGATCCAGCAGTGGAAAAAAAGAATCTGAAGATGGTGAATTGGGGTGAAGAAATCCGGTGGAAGTGGGACGACGTCACAAGGAGACACCAAATGGAGGTCCCATCGACGCCCACTGTAAACAAATGTAGAGAAAGAAGAAGGGCTAAAAACAAAATCCAGACCCAACCACTAGATGGTGTAATAAAGCACAGCATGTGAATCCGGAAAATCTTCAAGCTGCAAAACTACACCTACAGTTAAGAAACTTCTTGTTCTGAACTCAGAAACAACCTGGATGAATGGTACATCCAGCAGCTTCTGACTTTTGACGACAAGACTTCCCTGTACACCCAACTAAGACAATCTTTTAACTATTTCTTACAATTTGTAAATAGAGATACCCCACACATGAACACCCATCTGGATTCAGTTGAATCTCTCACGTATGGGGGACTACATTGAAACTCGATTACAATCCTATATGAAAGATCTCCCCTCATAGCAAATTGGACAATATTGACTGGCAGCACAACTACATTCTAGTGACCATTGATGTAACAAGTCTATTCACGTTCATAAAACATGAACAAGGCATTGCTGTAGTCAACAAAGCTCTATCCATCAAACCAGCACATTACTTCAAATTAAAATAAATAATTATGGAAATGTTCCATATCTGTCTCACCCCCCAACATTTTCAGTTTCAACATGGAATACTACCTGCAGATTCAAGGAACAGCGATGGATGCCAAATTTGCACCACTGCGTATGCCTGCATCTTGATGGGTAAAGTCGAAATGCACTGGTTATGTGGTGACACACACATCATATATTGGGGAAGATAAATTTTATGCATTTGGGAAGAAGACATAAGGAAACTATAAAAGTAGTTGAACCTCATCAATACAAATACATGGAACATTGAAGCTACGTCAGAATTTTCAGTCTCAAAAATCAATTTTCTAGATATCACTGTCTATCTTAAGAATAATACATTTCAAATTCCATACTACAGGCATACAGCTGTCACCCATCATCATCTATGTGGAATTTTCCAAAGGGTAGATTCTTCAAATTTGAAAGACCTGTTACCAGAAAATCAGTTTGCAAGAGAAATCAAATGAATTGTTGGGCAGGCTCCAAGACAGGGGCTATAGTATGTATCATCTGGACCAGACAATGAAAAACATTTCTGAAACCCCATATAAGTCATTATTCATGAATACCACCAAAAGAAATACCTTACTAGAGGTAACTTGAAATTTCTTTCACAATTACACGTGGTCATTAGTTAATTTGCAGTGGGCTAAAGAAGCATTGGCATCTGCTATCCAGCAGTCCTACCTTACGTGATTCCTTTTCCCCACAATCCCGGATGGGCTTCCGAAGAGCAAAACACTTTAAACAAATTTTGTGCTAATAAGAGTTCAAGATAGAAGCCAACACACTGCCACTTTTTTTTTAAACTTAACTTCATGCTTTTTATACCTGCCATGATTGTTCCATGTGCACATGTGGACATAATAAACTAAAAGTGTTCTCACCAGAAGCACAAACTCTGATACCTATCAAACAATGGATCAGCTGTAATAGCACACGTGGTCTACATTGTACTCTGCCCATGCTCTCAAATTTACATAGCAGTCCTATCTGACCCCTAAAAATGGCAACTCAATAACATTACTGTTAAATACATAAACCCGACTCTGAACTTCCATTGACTGAATACTTCGTGATCATGAGGTGGCAACAGGGAGCTTACCATGCACCAAAAAGAAAACTCAACAGCCTACTTTTGGGCACAGTTTAAAATGGACTTAATAAAAATGCAGAACTACTTTATTGGTCGAAATAATAACATGTGCAGTCTTGAACATCAGACTCTCTAGCGAGTGGTCATGATCACCAAATACCTCTAAAGGTATTGACCTTGACATACAGCCAAACATGAGCACAACTAACCCACAAGACCTCCAAATAACTTCTTGTCAGCATCTACCGATATAAGCTATTAATACCCTGTTCATAGCCACCATTTTTGTACAGTCACATTAGCATGTAAACAGAGTTTTACACAATGGAAGGTGTATGTTATTAGCTACATTATATTAAGCTTAGCTTTTCTGTAAATATACATATTATTGTTTTTTGCCTGGTCATCTTGTATAATATTTCTGACCTCGTCAGAATTATCAACACATAGAGACTGTTTCGCACATCTCATGTTGAACACATAGTGATGTTAACCCCTGACTCTTAGATTGTACAAGCGTGTCCAGTCTTATTTATTTATTTATGTTATGTAATTTGAAAACAAGGCATTTTGAAGCTTATAAATCAAAACCAATTCCAAGCACTTGCAATTTGTTCTAAGGGAGTACTAAACACGTCTTCTCTGTAAAATGCATTGATCATTATCAATTTCCTTGTACACTATTCTTTGGAATTTAGATTGTGTAACGCCGCGCTCAGACGCAGCGTCTCTTTCTGTCCTCGCGGATGGAACGCGCTACTGATACTCGGAGCGCCGTTCCCCGCGTTTTTTGACTACATATTCTGGGAAGCATATATTTCGCTCCCGGTCGCGCTACACTTACCTGTAGCCCTTTTTTCTTCTTTTTTGTTGTTGGTGGGTTTGTCTGGTCTTTTTACCTGTCTCTGTCCATGTTGTGTCCTTCTTGTCTTCTTCGTGTTTTTGTCCCAGCATGCTCTGTTTTTCTTTTATACTACTTCCTTTTTCCTATACTGGTCTATGGGCTCTTCCCAATTCAAGATGGTGTTCTTTCCTTTTCCTGTGATGTCACTTCCCTTTTCTCAGTATATAAGTCAGTCAGTCTTGTTCCACCTTGCGTTGCAAACACTTCCTTCTGGTTGTGCTGTTCGCTTCTGTTCTTTGTTCCTGCTTTTTGCCTTGGGAGAATTTTGCCTGTTCTTTGTTCCTGCTTTTTGCCTTGGGAGATTTTTGCCTACTTTTGTTTCCTGTTGTTTAGTCCTGTTTTTTCTTGTTTTTTCTTCAGGAGTTCCTGTTTGAGTTTTTTTCCCCAGTATTGTTTTTTTTTTCCCCTCTGGGACTCCTTCTGGAGGGTACGGTCTGCTTTGGCATAGCCTGTCAAGAGGCACCGTGGCTACTAGAAGGGGTCGCCCTTATCTGGGAGTATCCAGAACCTGTAAAAGACTTGGTGTATTCGCCAACCCAGTATCCAGAGGTGAGAACTCCACCGCAGTACGTAACAGATTGTGCCATTATACATTTAATCTATTCCAGATAGTAACCCATTCACAATTCAATCCAACCATCTTTAATTTCCTTGCATTCTGTCAATTGGCTGCCAAGATTCAATGCTCTCCGGGGTCTAGCAAAAATACTAACATTAATCCGCTCTCCACACTCGCTCACTATGGCCACCACAAGTCCAGTGCGATACCCGTTCTAGTTCTCCTCTTCCATCACTTCCGGTCTTCCCCAGCATCTTAAACAGCTCATGATCACACATTTTTAGACGGACCGCATGAGACATATTGTACAGACATTTTGCCGAACCAAATTCAGACCACCCCTTCCCTCCAATACAGGTATTGCTACTGTGCTTGCTCACACAAGTACGGTGGCAAGGTCTGCAGAACCTTATCTAATTTTAATATAACTTCAGTAAATTCAATATTGCACAGTTTTTTTTCTTTTTAGTCAGGGCAGACATCAACTTAGCCCCTCTTACCCTTTGGATAGGCCCCAACAGCTCCTTTTTTAAGGGCCTGGGTCAAAACTTACTCTGGCCTGCCAGTCAACAGCCACATTGCACAATGCCACTGCCCTGCCCGGGCGATCCTCCGTCTTTATCTCAGTACCGTTCTCCTGAAAGCTTGTTGGATAGACGGCTGCAAGCAAGACTAATCCTAATACATTCCTAATGACTCCCCTGATAAGTTTGAAACAGGTAGAGACATTGGGGAAGAATGTTTTCTCATCCACCAACCTTGCACTCAGGTCAGTAAATGCCAGCAGCAGTTGGGGTGCTATTCTCGTGCCCTTTGGGACTCGGTGGCTCAAGTCCTTACAGTTATCCCTGACAATATTGTACCACTCTTCACCCAGGACATACAGGATGGTTGCAACTCAGCTAAGGTCACAAATCGTTGTGGCTTGGGCACCAGCAATTCCTTCAGGCAAGACACTGACACCAGCACCACCATTCAACTCAAGACTTGGCTGCAGTCCACTGACATGTCTTTCGATGGGACCCACCTGTTTTGAAAGAAGGCAGACTCTGGGGTTGAGCAGTTCAAGAATTGCAGGGCCACAGCATGCTTGCTGGGCTTATCTGTCTTGCTTTGCCAGCTGCATCTGCCCTACCATTGGTTTTGTGGGATTGGAAGAGGTACTGTAACAGAGGTACCCCATACTGTCCGTAAGCCCAGCATGGCGCCCAGCATTTTTATGGTGCGTACTGCCCCGCTGTCAAGGTTAATGGACCACTCAGTCCACTATACCCCCTGTAGCCCCACATGCCAAGCCCTTTTAGCGTGTCCTTAGTGTAGCGTAGCCACCCAATAGGAGAAGGGATCTGATGATTCTTACCAGATTGGCAGGCCATAACACCAGGCATGTGTGTTCTGCAAATTGTTGGTGAATATATGCCCTGACTTTCATACTCTTGCCGAAGCACCTTCTATTGCCCCTCCCCCAGCTTTCGGAGGATCATCCCTTCATTTTGCAACTGAAAGTGCAAGGACTTTTGGCTATGGGGGTTATTGAGAGGGTGCCTGCATAAGAAGTAAGACATAGTTATTTCCGCTACTTTCTGGTGCCCAAGAAGGACGGAGACCTTCATCCTGTTTTAGACCTGTACCCTCTCAACTTCTTCCTCTGCAAGGGAAAATTCTAATTGCTCACACTGGCCCAGGTCGTGTTTATACTCAACCCTGGAAACCATATGGTGATGTTCGACCTGCAGGACACCTGTTTCCATATACCCATTCTGCAGGCCCATTGTAGCTACCTGTGGTTCATGGTGGGACAGAAGCATTTTTAGTTTGTTGTGCTCCCCTTTGGTCTCATTAGTGTCTCTCAGGTGATAATGAAAGTGATGGCAGTGGTGGCACCACGCATCATTCAGAGGTCAGGTTTGCCAGTCTTCCCATACCTCGATGGCTGGTTGTTAAAGGTTGGTTTGCCTCATGCAGTCATCATACCACTACAGATTAAGGCAAACTTCTTGTAATCTTTGAGAAGTCAAAAACGGACTTCTTCTCAAACAGTCCTCTTCATTAGAACCATTCTAGACATGGTTCGGTTTTGTGGCTTTCTGCCAATCAAGAGAATTCAGGACCATCAGGTTACGATCCTGACCTATCAGACTTGGTCCTGGATTTCAGTGTGATCGACTCAGTGGCTGCGGGGATTGAAGGCTTCCTGCACCCTGCTGGTCAAGCATGCAAAGTGGCATATGGGGATCCTGCAGTGGGATCTGAAATCTCAGTGGCCACAACCTCAGGGGAACCTCTCCAAACATGTTTAGGTATCAGATGAGACTGCAAAAGGCCTGCAGTGGTGGTTACTGGACCGTAATTGGGTCATCGGCAGGCCTCTCTCCCTTCCCCACCTGGAGAAGGCAGTGGTGACCAATGCATCACTTCTAGGTTTGGGTTGGTGGGATGGTGGATGGGGTTCCTAACCCTGTGCCCGCAGCCTATGTCTCTGGACATGGCGGGCCACCAAGGAATTTTCCTGGTTATGAACCACCCAGCAGGATCATTGAATTCCAGGGTAGCCAAGCTCATCTGCTTGTGCCTAATGGATCACGCCAGCATTTACACCCAGAGGTGGCACAAGATCTCTTCCACGGTTGGGGAGAACCTTGGTGTGATCTGTTTGCTGCTGATGAGAATATGCAGTTTCAGTACTTCTGTGCGTTGGAATTTCAAGGCATCTCTCACTTGGAGACAGGTTTTCGCCTCAAGTGGAATTCAGGACTCATGCATGCCTTCCTGACGATACTACTCCTCTCCGAGATTTCAAGCAGATAAAAACTGACTGTCCCCAAGACAACCAAGTGGCCCTGGTGTGGGCATGAAGAGTATATTATCTAAAACTTCTGGCCTCATGAATATGCTCTCTGATCAGGCTGCCCCTCTAGGAGGTTCTGCTGCCCCAACAGCAGGGCAGGGTTCTGCATCCAGGCCTTTGCAATCTCCACCTTCATGCTTGAAGATTTACCGATGACAGCTGGACAATTTCTGTCTTCCTGTGAAGGTGGTTGAGGCATCCCTCAACAAAAAACAGATATGTCAGATTTTGGGACACATTTGTGGCTTGGTGTGGTTCTCGACGGATAGACCTCCAGGCAAACTTACCTGACTTTTTCTTTGTTTTGTCCCTTGCTTGGCAAGGCTTTGCTCTGGGCACTGTTAAAGGGTACTTTACGGCATTTTTACAGTTGCCACATCCCATTGTTTCAGTCTCCAGTTATATGATTTTAAAAAAAAGTTTACATTAGTTTCCTCCCTTTCCCTTTGTCATGTCACGGTGGTCCTCACATTTCTGATGTGCTCTCCTTTTTAGCCACTTCATAGCTGTTCCCTGAGGTTTTTTACCCTCTAGAGAGTGTTCCTTGCACCATAATGTTGATGCGGCGTGTGAACGAACGTTAAGATCTTTGTCAACTCCACCCTACATCATCTTGTTCCTAGATAAGCAGGTTTAGTTGACACAGGCATCTTTCTTGCCTGTAGTTGTGATGCCATTCCATGTTTGTCAGAACATCATCTTGTCGGTGTTCTGTGCTCCACCTCATCCCTCAAAGGAGAGACTCCACTGGTTTGAGCTCAAGAGAGCGCTGAGCTTTTACATAGAGTATACCAAAGAACACCAAGTGGACAACCAGCTCTTTGTGGGGTTCTCTGGAGTGAAAAAGACAAGGCTGTGCAGAAGAGAACGATCTCCCGCTTGTTTGTGCTCTGCATTAAATCTGCTGCACATGCAGTAAAAATCAGCCACCAGAAGGATTGTGTACTCATTCTACCATGGCCAAAGCTGCTAAAACTGCGTTGGCACGCGGAGTCCCTGTCCTGGACATTTGCCAGGCAGCTACACAGGCATTCCCCCATACATTCACAAAGTACTTAAGTCTCAACAATCAGGTTCACTGATAGTGGCATTTTGGATACGTGGTCTCTCAGGACTTTCTGGTTTGAGGTCATTCAGAGCCCCACCTCCAGATAGGTGCTACTTTGGTGTCTATTCAAAAGGTGAGGAATATCTATCAGAAGAACAGGATACTTAACTTCTGTAACACTCTTTCTGGTAGTGACTAGCTGCAGATTCCTTGCCGACTCCCCTCTTCCTCCCAGTTCTTTGATTGATTCCTAGGTGTGGGATTAATAATATCCCACACCTAGGAGTCTGCAAACTGGTCACACTAATTGCTTTGGGTCTCTGCATGTGGGGGACACGGACACTCTTGAAAGCAACTGACGCCAGCATGCAGGAGTGGCACCTATACAGGCCCTGCACATCATTTTCAGAGAAGAACGGCATCAGTGTGGAGCCGCATGGCACGATCTATTGGCGCGCAGAGGTACTGCTGAAAAGTTTCCTGATTCATTCTGATGCCTGGGGAAATATTCAAAAGTTGAGGAATCAGCACCTGATAGAATCTCTAACTGCAAGAGTGTTACCGAAGGTAAGTGACTTGTTCAATAATGCCTTGCTTAAATCACATTCATCTGCACCTATATGTGTATTTTGCTCAACTACCTATTTTTGGGACTTCTGGGTACATTAGTCTTGTCTGTCCAGCGTACTTTGTTTTTGACTTTCAAATCAAACCTACGGATGCAAAAAACTGTCTGAAATGGCCCGCGTATTTAGTTGATGAACCATTAGACAAAGACTAGATGCAATATCTTCTCCTGTCACAAAAAAGGTACTCCCTCTTGAAATGTCCTTCTTAAATTGAGGTGAAATGTACCAGAGGTGATCTTCAGAAGAGTACTTAAGAAGGAGGGACCGGAAGCACGGGAATGCCACGCACGTTCCACCCACTTGAATAAGGATTGAAGTCAGCCTAGGGGTCTAGAGTTGAGTTGTGGGTGGCCGTTCTCAATGCTATGTAATAATCAGTGTGTGTGGTTGTGTGCGAGTTTAAATGTGTGTTAAGAGTGGGCAGTGCTTTAAATGGAAATATAGAAGTGCAAATAATCTCTATTTGGAGTATCTATTGGCTCCTCAGAAGTGCTGGTAGTCAACTATTGTAATGAATTGCAGCAGTGCTGAGAAGTGCAGGTACTCTCCCCTTCAAATTAAAGAAGTGCAGGGACTCGGTGGCAGACAGAACCTGCTCATTTAAAGCACTGGTGGGGGTGTTCGGACTCCTCTTGTTTAGGATTTTTTTGGTTTAGAAACAACTTTGCAAGTTCTGCCAAGCTCCAGTCCGTTTGCAAGAGTAGCTCTGCTCCTTCCATAAATGAGTGTTCTGCCCAGTAAACAATTTTGCCTTTGAAAGTGCCACTCGTAAATTAATATATTTTACTTGCTGAGTGTAACCTACCCGTAAGTAACTTACCTGCTCGGCGATTAGGATGGACGTTGGCTCCACCAAGGTGCTGTTAAGTTGTGATGTGTAAAATGTTCTCCAGACCAGTCCTTTGGTTCAGACAGCAAAGTTGCACACTGCACGTTGAACAAAAAGACGGAAGCTTGAAGTTTAGGCTTGCAGAATCAAAGTAATTCAAAATGGCCCATTCCTTCTAAAGTGTGTTCGATTTTAGGCTTTTTACTGACACACCACAGCTGCACCAGGCGTATGATATCATTCAGGAATAGCCTGTCGTTGCTTCCCTCCTCGAGGCCGGCGGGAGGGCAGCAACCTCGCAGCACGAGGTTTTGAGTCTGGAAACTCCCCTAAAACTTGCCTGGATGGATTAGTGTCCACTGGACCAGAAAGGTCCTCTTTGGGCTTGATGTTTCAGGATGAAGGTACCTGAAATCCAGTGGCTGCTGGCAGAAGTGAAAAGGGGCGGAGTGGCTCAGTGCGTGGCGGGGTCAATAACAAAATATAATAATTAAAAAAACAAAAACTTAACTTGCATGCTGTGCAGCTCCGATCCACGCTGCTCCTCTCTTTCACTGCAGTCAGAGGCTCTAAGCCTGCCCTGCATCCAGTCCTAACGCTGCTTTCATGCTTCTGGCAGCATGGAAGCAGCATTAATATTGGATGTAGCGCTCAGCGAGGGCTCTCTGAGGCAGCCTGAAAGTCTGTCTGCTGTCTCCAACCTAGCAACACAGTGGCCCGAGACAGTCGGCCAAACATACATGCGCACTGAGGGGGAGTGCTGTGCACTCCCCTTTGTGCTTGTCACAGCCCCATGGCCCGCCCCTTTTACAAGAAAACAAGAATAAACATAGTTTATTATCATTTTCTTGTAAAACTTTTGCAGCAGCTGCTGCGCGCAGGTGGTGGGTATGCTCTGCTGAACTAGTTTTTGGTATTTTTAAGGGTACTTAGAGGAGCAATATCCTCTCCATATATTAAAAACAAAGTTTTCCTTATTTGAAAATCAAATCCTTTTTCGTGGCCTGAGAGCATAGCGGTCGCTTAAAAGCTTTAAATACCACTACAAAGAGTGGGGTTCAGTCCCAGCCTTTCCACCACAAGTACCACAATTACCACCATCTCCACTTAGCTCTAACTGTACCGCCCAACAGTATCTGTACCACGAGTATCAGTATCACCACCATTAGTTCCACTGCCCTCTGTACCACCGCCATACTGCAATGACTACCATTGCTAGTACCACCACCACTAGTATGATCATTAGTAACTGTACCACCATCAGTACCACCTTCAGTAACACTACTACCATTACTTCCAGTACCACCACCACTAGTATGAACATTAGTAACTCCCAACAGCAACATCAGTAGCAGCCTCATTATTACCACTACCAGTACCATCATTTCCAACACTTCCATCTCCAGTACCACTTCCATCAGTACCAATAACCTACAACCAGTGCCACCACCAACAAAAGTAGCATCAGTATCGGCCCCAGAACCACCACCAGTGATGTCCAGCCACTGGTATCCTCACAACCAGTACTACTTCGACCAATAATATTTAATTTATACCTTGTGCAGTAGTGAGAGGCCAGTGGAAACCATTCCCATATTGCTCATAATTATTCACTAAGAAAATCTGCATCCCATCCCCCAGGGTTCACAGTAAGGGGATCTACCCGTCTAGAGCACAGGGTGATCATTTGGGGTCGACACAGCTGTTTTGACATTGGGAATTTGCACAGTACGTGTTTTGTAAATCTATGGTGGAGTTTTATTGGTGCGGTATAATGTGCTAAAACGTATGGTACTGCCAAACACCCTGCCTAAATGCAAGAATACTGTGTAAAGTGAAACATACTAAACATTTCTTTTAAATTCTTTATAATACATACTATCAGATAGCCTTTTTCAGAGTATGTTCCAACATTTAAAATTACACATTTGGTTCTTCGATTTTTGCAAAGTTCCTTTGCCTGTTGGTCCAAATCGATGATAGGTATCCAACATATGTCCAAGAGTGCCTGTATTGTCCCAGAATTTCTGAATAACTACTATGTAATTGGTTTTAATTTCGATTTATTGTAAGTAAATGCATGTGGGACACCTGACATAGATACTGTGCTCTTGGACTGAGTTTGAAACAATATAAAGTATCAATCTGACGCTTTTTAGATCTTACCTTGTTTATGCCACGTTTCTTCACTAAAAATGGGCCTCACACATGTGCAGGCCCCATTTGGCTTTGTGTAGTAAGGTGGTGATGGCAGAGGGAAAGATGTTGTCAGTGGTTGCAGGTACTAAGGAGAGTTACTTATGACACAATTTTTTCTTGCAGGAATGTATATTTTTCTTGGTTTACTCCTTCATTCGTTTGAGATTCGTATGAACTCCATTTATTTTTCTGAATAGAAACACTGTACATATTTCATTTTGGGCATGTAGCAGCGTTACAATAATTGTGACTTTCAAAGCCCCCCTACATGTGGACATGTGCATTGAATGCATCTTCTTGTCAAATAAGACGTGGCTGTAAAATCTCAAGTGTGTATACAGGTATTGACCGAGCATGCTTTCCCGGGGGATTTTGTATTATTTTATGATTTATGTTCACACTACCCCAAGATTGCTTCTGACCGCTGTAATAGAGGAAGGGAGATGCAGTAGTCTTTGAAACAGACAAGTGAAGGTACAAGGAGGTCTGCATACCAGATACATGTCTGAAGCGAAAGTTCCTAAGCTATTTTCTTTATTTCATAAAATATCACAGGAATGAGCTCCAAAACATGGCGAGTACCAGACCGTATGCCTCAAGTAGCACAAGACATTTGTTGGAAACTGACCTTCGCTGATAATACCCAGAACTTCACTATAGTGTGTGATGGTTTTGAATGGAATATGGTGGTGGCATGTGAATGGTATACTAGTGTTGGTATTACAAAGAGCCATAATTCTTTTCTCCCTTTAAAGAATGAGGACAGACAGGAGTTGTTGCTCGCAGGAGCACAACCTGTGTCAGTAATTTTACCTAATGATTTAGCCAATCGAAAAGGATGGATCCTGTCCATAATCATCGCTGTACATAAAGCACACAACAGTGCAAATCACGATTTGGGTGTGATGTGCTTTCTCATACACGAACTTTCTTTATTGGAAATACACCTTCACCAATTTTCAGAATGTCAGTATGTTTGAATTTAGCTGTTCTACCGGTCTGCAGCATTGGATTTAGGTATTTGTCCAGTTCCAGTTTTCTTTGTGAAGTTGATTAAAGTGCTATGTAACAGGCGCTTAAGGGAGTTTCTTCATAATACTTGGAACACAGCACAACAGACTCAGCATCGTATGGTTATATGACGGAACCATGCATGCTATTACCATACATGCTTTTACAGCACGGCTGGTACTACGAAGGTACCGTTACCACGCATAGCCTTTATCACGCCTAATTTTACAATGACTATGGCCCTCATTTCAACTTTGGCAGTAACTGCTGCCTACCGCCACAGTACATACCATCGCCATGGCTACCAGCCGCCAACCCGCATTATGACCGTTGACGGAATTCCACCATAAGGCTGGTGGAATACCGTCGACAGTCATGATGGCGGTAAGTTGGCGCTGCTGTCGGCAGCAGCGCCACGCCAGCAAAACACCGCCTACCATATCATAAGCAATGATACAGCCTGGCCGTGTTTTGTTGGCGGATGCTGCACCGCGCCCCATCTCCAGCCAGAGGACCCCCTCACGGGTGATCAAGGAAACTTTGTTTCCGAAACGCGTTGGGTTTCCACGCCAATTAAGTTCTAGTTTCAGCTATCCTGTGTGACGGAGATTCATTTTTACGTCGGGGGCGAGTCAACTCGGCTCGCCCGGGTGTTTGGATGGTCGTTATTTGATTTATTGGGGGTCCCGACCCTGTCCAGGTCTGCCTCGCTGTTGGGAAAGACATTGCGATGTATATACATATATATATATATATATATATATATATATATATATATATACACACTTAATACTTACCTGCAAAATATTTACTTTCACTAACAAATCCTTTACCACCCACATGCCTTTACAAGGTATTTTGTTGTAAAGGCATAGTTGTCATACAATTATACTTGGAAAAGGTTATGAGTGGTAACAGTACCTGCATTGTAATGACCGCCCTTTAATGGTAACACGTGGTAACAGTTTCATTGTAATTGCTGTTTCCCGCACAATACAGGTTATGTTGTGTGCGGTTTTGGACCATTTTATGATTAGCCCCTTCATTCTGAGTAACCTGGTAAGTCTCATTACCGGCCCTCTCAGAATTACATAGTCTGCAGAGTTACCGCCAATCTAGTGTGTTTCACTGTAGGAACTTCGGCTGCAGAAAATGATCCAAAGACCCCGATGGGAGTAAAATGATGGATAGTAGAGAAGAGCATACTGATTTGCCTGGTAATTCACTATTTTTTGGACAACCTTAGGGTTCAACTTGTAATCCCTGGTAACGGTGCACTCCAGAGTTGCAGGTATATCTGGCGTTGGTAATTCTGGATGTGCACAATTACAACCACCAAATCTAGGGAACTTGTTAATGCATTTCCCTGAGAAGATGTAAAGGATGGTTTATTGCTTTGGAGCACTGACTTTGTGAAACCATGCCAGTTTATAGTGGAATCGTTTGTTATATCCTGAAATGTTCTGTTTTCCTTTTTTTCCAGGAGTGGTCTAGAACAAGACGACATGAGAATTCTATACAAATATCTCACAACGTCACTTTTCCCGAGGTACATTGAACCTGAGGTACGGATAGCTACTTAATATATTTGTTACTTTAGTTTCTAAACTTAGACTGTGTTATTTTCAAAAAGGTTTGTCAAGTTTTTTAAAGACAAACATTAATATGATTCATTAACAAGTAATGGCAGAAAATAAAAGATGCGTACACAATGTTTACAATCAAGTGTTTGCAGTACAAATCCTTGTGGATTTTGTACGTGGAAAAGGGTTTACCGCATATCACTTATACACATCTGAAGTACACCGTGGCCAGAGTTTCTGCAGACTCCCCTAGCCCAAAGAACAGCAACAGGACAGGTGGCACAATGCAAGGTTCCCTAGAATAAACAGAAAAATAACTGCAAAAGGAACAGCAGAGAACACCACTTACACCCACAAACAGCAGGCGCAGCAGCAATAGAAGCTTCACTGGGTCTTTAATGATATTTGTGTGAGGGTGCATTTGTGTGGTAGCAGTTGTTTGTGTTCAATGGTTTGTTAAATTTTGATGGTTTGTGTTAGTATGATAGTGTTTTTGTAAAGGTTAGTGTTGTGTGTGTGTGTGTGTGGAGAGAGAATGTGGTCAATGCATATGATGGGCCTCTCTGCAGAGCATTGCGCTTGGCTCCTTGCTTGCACACCATCCCAACCTGCATGATAACTTAAATGCAGCTGCCTACATTGAAGGATATAACATCAGCCAGGCCCATGGCTTTAGCAAAGCAAATCTTACCACTGGTGGGAGCCATCTCTCAAAGCAGCAGGAAGGATGTTGAAAACGCACAGCAGGCCACACTGCATGCTTTGGAGTAAGGATGTACAGTAATGCTACTCATTTTGAAGATGCTTCCATCCATCAGTCACATCAATTTATCAGTCATTTTGCTAATTGGAAATGTATTAGCAGAGCTAATCAGGACAGAGAGTGAGGGTTAGTAGTTGATAGCAAATACAGACTGGAAGGTATTGAATAATGTTACATAGGTAATTTTCGTGTTTCATTTGATATTTTTCATACTGTACATTTGTCTGGCCAGCAAGTGACTGCAAGCCCTGTTAAATAATGAAGAATAGCTGTTGGTAGGTCTATGTAGAGGCAGAGAGTCTGATGCAGGGAAGTAGCAGAAGTAGAGTTGGATAGGAAGAGGGAAAGATTAACTGGAAGAGAGAAGAGACATTACTGGAGAGGGTCAAATAATGATATCGAGGCAAGAATAAAAGGTGGTAGGGAGAGATACAGAAGAATAGGGACCACATTAAAGAGATGGCCAGTGAGGGAGATTAGAGATGGAAAGAGCTCTTCAGGGAGTGGACTTCAGAGTCTGCACATTTGACACCACATCAGGAAGTGAAGCTTGTGCAGACACAATATACTGGGCACCAATCATGGAATGAAATCAGCTAGTAACATGATAAAGAGATGGAAATAGGGATTGAGTGGTATAAAGAGGTTGCAGTCGCAAGAGGGATAGAGATAGGTAGGAGAGAACAGCACAGACCGGGGATGGGCACAGCAGCTGAGCACCATATGAAGAAAGGGAACAGCAGCTCACCAACAGACTTGAGGTAGGGAAAGTGAGTCACGGCAGCAGAACATATTAGAAGATGTTGAAGCATCTTTTGTTTTAGACAGTTGAACTGCTTCATTTGCAGTATTGCCTAAAAGCTGTTTACATAAAGCGTTTGAATGTCCCATCATCTTACTGAATGGACGCATTGCCACCAGCACAGTGCAGTTGGCGCACTGCCTTGGCAATGTGAGGATATATCATGGATCCAGCTTCTTCCTGACTGTAGTTTCTTGAAATATACACCCTAAAGGTCCTCCCTGGAAGCGATTGCAGGTCACAAAGCCAAAATGTGAAGAGAATAATGGAGTACAATCTTTCAAAGATGAAACATATTCTGTCTCAAATTTGTAAGTGTCCATTTATGTAGGAGTTAAGGAAAAAGGGGGAAAATACTGTGTTCGATGGCATGTGTGGCTGTAGATACACATGCTCTGCATACTTCTGCCATCTAATGCTCGGTCCAGATGTGTGTCAGTTGTTTTTCTTTGAACAAGTCTTACAAGTCACGAGGTAAAGTGACTCCTCCTCTCGATGATATTGCGCATGGGCATCAGCTCCATTGTTAGATTGTTTTGTTTCTGCCATCATGTTCCTTTGTGCTCCAGTTCAAGTCAATTTTTTAGATCCCCTCAGTCCATTGCAAACCTCTTTACCCGTCAGTATTGTTTTCATTCAAGTTTCAATCTTGCCCTTCAAAAGTAGATGAAAATCATCACCAGTCAATTAGACATTTTCCACTTGCAGCCTTAAGGCCTTGCCCATTCGGGCTTCCTTTCTCATCTCATCAGATTCAACCAACGATGCGCTGCTAATGAACTGAACTCCATTTCGGTTCTGTCCCAGCTGCCTCGCAAGATACCCACACAGCGACCTCCATCAGGTGTGCAACTTGTGTCTGTCTCCCGACCACAGCGAGTAGCATTGCGAATTCTGCTGCTTTTTTTTCAATCAAAGAAAACATTGCTGGATCGTCTGAAGGAAATGCAGCATAGAGATCTGGAAGAGACACCCAAAATCTTCACTCACCATGATGTCAAACAAGAGGAAGAACTGCACGAGGCCTCGGCAGCAGAGGAGGAGTCCCTTTCCATGCCGGACTCCAAATCAGACTTGAAGTTGAATTCGGCATGCAGATCCAAAATCTTCCTTCAGGACAGCGCCCATGCTCCTGTCCAGCCTACTGAAAGACATTTGGTTCCAACTGAAAGTACGGATCCTGGGTCACCACTGCCAGCAGGCCATGGTAGGCACTGGACATCTGCTAAGGATGCCTCACCCTCGGGCCTCGCACTGAAAACCAAGCCAAAACCGACCTCTGCTTTACCGAGATGACCAGTCGGATCTTGGCAAAGGAAGTGCAGGTAGTGCCCAATCCATCAAAGCAACAGCTTTATTTTGAAGAGGCCATTGATCTTCCTGCTTCCCCAAAAAAGAAGGACATTGCCACCGGCCCTATTCAGCCACCTTTGTTTGCTTCCCCACCTCCTCTACCTCCTTTATCACCACCACCTCATTCACCACATCACTCACTTAGCGATATAGCTAACATAACTCCACAGGGCTCCCCACAGTCTTAGATTGAAGATCGGGGAGGAGAAGATGATGCAGGTCAGCAGCCCATAGATCTATGGGACACTTACGACATTGACCCTCCTGGAGATACGCACTTAGACCTCTACCCAGCTAAGCCCTCCCTCCCGTATGACGCAACATCCTTCCAAGAACTCATTGCTAGTGTGGCTACATATCACAGGTCCCTTTCTGCAAAGACCCGATTGTGAATGATTTTGTTTTCGACATTTTCTCAACTACCTCTAGTGCATGTCAATATCTGCCCATGTTGGATGAGATTTTTTTAAAGCTCCGGGACGGGCATGAGGTATTACACCAAAGGTAGATAAAAAGTACAAAGCTGTGCCCTCAGACCCACCTTACATCAAAGGTCAGCTACCCCCAGAATACGTATTCAACCACTGCAAGAATGTCTAGCGAGTCAGTTGTCACAGATTCAGGATCATTTACAAGATCTAGTGTTGGTAGACAGCTGCACACATCACTGTCTGCAGTGGTGGAACACACAAAACATACCCAAAGGGTGGATGTCCCAGACTCTGTTCCCCAAATAATTCTCACAGCAGATGTATCACTCAGAGAATGGGGAGCACACTTAAAGAATCTTAAAATTCAGGGTCTCTGGGATACCAAACATCAGACCCTTCACATCAACTACCTGGAGCTTTAAGCAGTTCACCTTGCACGGAAAGCTGTTGTAGTCCATCTGAAAGGCAACGATTCTTAGTCCAGACAGACCATAGAGCAGCCATGTTCTGTTTATAAAAACTGTGGGGGAGGGCACTCCCTCCAGTTATCATGCTTATCTCAGGTGATTTGGCATTGGGCAGTATGTCACAACATTCACCTGTTAGCGGAACTCCTCCCAGGGCCGGACAGCGACATTGCTGACCTCCTCAACAGGATACGGCACTAGTGGAAACTCCACCCATGAGTCCTCCTCTCATACTTCCACAAGGTGGAGTTTCCAGCGATAGATCTGTCCGCAACCGCAGACAACGCAAAATGCCCTGACTTCGCCTCCAGACTCTGACACACACTATCCATGGGCAGTGCTCTATGGATGAACTGGTCAGGGATATTTGCCTACACTTTTCCACCTCTCCCTCTTCCATTTGTGGTTCAGAAGTTCAGGCAAATGTATCTTACCCTCATTCTAATAACTCCCACTTGGCCTCGACAACATGGTTCACAACACTACTCGAACTTTCTTTAGTGCCTCACAAGAAGCTTCCCCTCCACCTGGATCTTCTCATTCAGAACCATGGAGAAGTCTGGCACCCAAATCCAAAGGAACTCAACCATGCGATTTGGCTCCTGCGGTCATAGAGTTTGGTTATCTCAATCTTTTATCAGAATGTATGGCCATTCTCAAAGAAGCCTGTAAACCTACAACCAGAGCGTGTTATGCTGTTAAGTGGAAAAGATTTGTTTTCTACTGCCATAGTAAACATATTGACCCTTTACATGTAACTGTTCAAATTATTGTCCGCTATTTACTTCATTTGCAGACCTCTGGTCTAGCGTACACTTCAGTATGCCTGCATCTGGCTACAGTTGATGCCCACTTGCAAAACTGACAGCATTTATCACTTTTCAAAGTACCAGTTATTAAAGCATTCATGGAAAGACTTAAAAGAGTAATTCCACCTAGGGTTCCCCCCGCACCTGCTTGTAATCTCAACATTGTACTTACCAGACTTACGGGTCCTCCTATCGAACCCTTTGAATAATTTCCCTTTCCAATTTCTATCTTGGAAGGTTGCTTTTTGAGTAGCCATCACTTCACTTAGACATGTCATTAAGCTCCAGGCATTAACCTTGGAAAACTTTTCTTCAAGCTACACAAAGACAGGGTAATCTATCGAACTAACCCAACATTCCCACCAAAGGTAGTTTCCTGTTTCCACCTAAACCAGTCAGTTTAATTACCATTTTTCTTTCCACAATCTGATTCAGTGGCAGAAAGAGCCCTTCATACGTTAAATGTACAAAGAGCTTTAATGTACTATATAGATAGAACTAAAGAGTTTAGTAAAACCAGACAACTCTTTGTCGCATTTCACCCCGCACCTCATATCTAAATCAGGAATTTCAATTTGAATAGTTAAATGCATTCAAACATGTTACACCACAGCTAAAAGAACTTTGCCCACATATCTTAGAGCACCCACTACTCATAAAATAGGAGCATTTATGGCTTTCTTGGGCAATATACCAATAGGGCAAATCTGTAATGCAGCTGCATGGTTAACTCCACACACACATTACTGTTTGGATGTATTAGCACGCAAACAAGTAAATGTTACAGGCAGTGCTACATACACCTTTTCAAACAACTGCAAAACCCACAGGTTAGCCGCTTCTTTCTGGAGGGCACTGCTTTATAGTCCATTGCGGAGCATAGGTATCTACAACCACACATGCCAACAAACAGATTGTTACTTACCCTATAAGCATCTGTCCTTGGCATGTTGTGCTGTGAATTCACATGCACCCGCCCTCCTGAAAACGAAATAACAATGAAGTTGATGCCCATGTGCAATGTCAACGAGAGAAGGAGTCACTTTACCTCGTGACAAGAGACTTCTTTGAGAAAAAAAAAAACTTGCACACTTCAGGACCCAACACTAGATAACAGAAGTATGCAGATCATGTGAATCTACAGCACTACATGACACAGACATATACTTACAAGGTAAGTAACATAATCATTAGCTGATTTTGCTCACAAACAAATACTGTTGCATTCACATGTGCCCTGCACACTTATTCTTCTTGTATATGGTGATTAAAATGTATTTGATCACTCGGTACACTCTGAAAATGTTTATTTACCATTGAAATGTATGTATTATGCTTCTACTGTCAGCCTAGAATAAAAATGCAGTCATAAGTGGTTGAGGTGCAAATTACCACTGGGTTGTGCCTAACTATTTTGAGGTTTGGAGGGGGAGTGTTTGTTTGTTTATGCACATGGATTTGTGTGTGTTTGTGCTCATGTCAGTGAGCGTGTTTCCTGGCTGCTGGTCATGCTTTACACTACACCGGCCATATTCCACAATTAATTATCGATGTTGTGCAGTGCTCAAACTGTATACTCTCTTAATCATATATTGAATGAGTGAAATTGGCTATTTTACAGTTTGACCTGTGGTCTTAACTGCATTTTAATATGTTCATCAAACTACCAGACTGGGGCCATAGACCAGAACCTTACAAAAGCGATGTCACTTGAGGAGTAGTTGGAAATGGAGATGATTGGGATAACTTTTGATGATGAGGTAGAAAGTGTTCCAGAGGAAATAACTCAAAACTGAAACCTTTGTACCTAAGCCAGACCTTTTCTTGAAAGACAGAATTAAAGAAAATGAGCGAAGATAGACTCGAAAAGAGGTTGAGGAAAAGTGGGAGTAAACATGAATGTCAGATTAGGAAGGACTTTCAGTTTGCAAGGTCTTTTGAGGCCAACTCGTTTGAATATGATTAGCTCAGCAAAAAGGGCACAGTCTATAGTGATGATAACACACAGAATGGTGGTTATTTAATTTCTTCCATTTGAGATGCAACGAACAGCTACCTTTTGTACTATTTGTACAAGTGTAAAGTGTTAAAAGGGACACCATAAATAAGGAAGTTGGCCTAAGGAAGTCTAGAATTGATGATGACCCCGCTTGACTCCACAGATAGCTTACGGATAAACATAAAGTAGGACATTGGTGGGACATGACGTGGCTTTTATTTCTAACAGCTTAACTGTGAAGGTGAAGATTGAGTTTAACATAAAATAAATAAATACACATTAATGGACTACATCAGATAACGGTTTGATGAAATTGTAAAGCTCTGATAATTTATTAAGCACACTTTCACCCACTAGGCTGCATTGCCCTGTTGGGGAATAGATTGCTTTAGGAGGGCATTGACCTGCCTAGGTAACAGAAGATCATTTAGCATTTTAACATATTTATATTTTATTTTCAGAGGCGAGACATTCCACAGCAAGGGTGCTAGATGGCTGTAGGATCTTTCCTGGTCCTATAAATTGACAGGAGTTAGGCACCTGATGTTCAAGGAAGTCTCAGTGTAATGAATGCCCATTTATTATATTTGAACAGCAGCCCTATGCAATTAGAGGTTTGGTGGGCTATACACAGAACTCTCGAGTACACCATTTGCCCATTGATTACTAATGGAGAAATGACCCACGAGGGAGGAATCATCTCATTGCCGAACACCCACCAGATGACAGCTTTGTGGTCAAGCTCTGTTGAAAGGTAAAATAAAGTTCAGGATATAGAATTCTTGATGCAGTAAGATTTATCGAAGTATAAAAAATAGTGATGGATAGAATGCTTGAACTAATCTCAGCCACTGGTAATTACTCAACTGCGTACAAGTCCATCGTTATTTTGCTCATCATGCTACCTTAGTTGGTACCCAGTCATATGCAAGTTAGTCTGAGAAAAGTCCATCCCGAACTCCCAGGCCAGGTCATCCCATATTCGGATCACAAGTAACCCAAGACCAGTTTTGCCCTGGTTTAAGGCTCGTCAGTTGGGTATTGCTTGGTTCCAGTGGCACATTGTGCACGGGACCCACTTCTGGGCATATCTGTCTCACTGAAGGCAACACACTAAAGTATAGAAAAAGATGATGAATGGAATTAATCTCAGCCACTTGTAATTACTCGGAGTCCCATCCCAGCCCATCATTATTTTACATCTCTTGCCTCCTCACTTTGGAATCAGCTATATCAAATCAGTCTTGACTCTCCTCTAATGGAACCAGTCCAGCCAAACTGTCAGGCCAGGTCCTTTCAGAGCCGAAACACAAGCAACCTTAGGACAGTTTTGTACAAGTTAGAGATCATCATTTGAGGATAGCTCGGTTCCAGTAGCACAGTGTGCATGGGACCCACATCTGGGAGTACCCATAAAGTGATGAATTAATCTCAGCCACTGGTAATTACTTGGGCTGCAACCTAATCCCTAGTTATTTTGCACACCATGCCACTTCCGCTTGGACCCATTATATGTACATCTGTGCAAATCAGTCTTGACCCTGCTCCAATGGAAACAGTCCTGTTAAGATATTTATTGTGCTCAAGTAAACAGCATTGGTATAGTTATTCTGCAGTAACACCATTGCAACAACAGAAGAGACTCTCTGAGGATAGGCTGTCAACAGAAAAGGGCTTCTCAGTTACCAGAGATGGAAATAGCCACTGTCAACAGTCACACACTTAATGTTTCTATGCTCCCAAGTTATAAACTTTAGTTGAATGGCTATGTCACTGGTCTATGTCAGGGGCATAGTGCTATTACCCAGAGAATTTGCTTGAGTTCTAATTACTAGGTTGAATTATATCTTCTGAACAGTGTAGTATCCTGCACTGATAATAAATAATGTTAAACTGTTTGTGCTGGTGAGCGTCATGGCCAGTGACTGGAAGCCTGTTCTGGTCATGCCAGTGCATGTTCACGCATAATATCTGGTGGTGAGTGAACGCTGCAAATGCGAAGTACATGAGTGCTGACAGTGCAGCTTGTGACCTGTGTATCTGTCCCATCAGGGTAGAGGGTCTGCTGGTGGGCATAAGGCCAAGCTCCTTGGCTGCTTGCCTAAAGATGAGCAGGTGGATGGAAGACCCCCAGTATCCCTGTTGAGGCCTTCCATTATAAAATCCTGTAGGCTACTGGCCGTGGGTATAGACATGTGGCAGTTGGGTGGGTTGTCCACCTTCATTTTTTAGCACTTCTCGTATGAACCGCTTAGTTATTGTATTTTCTCTCTGTTTTGGGGAGTCCTGCCATATAGTGTGGGCAGCCGTGCTATATTGTCTGCTGTGTTGGCCATAAATTCTTTAAATTGGACTATTCTGTGTTGACCATGCATTACACTAAAATGTTCATGCTGTGCACTAAATTGAAGAATTACGTGTAGGCCATATTTTGGCTACGTTGGAGTATGGCATGTTGGTGAAATCAGTAAACTAATTTTGGGGTATCTTATGATGGTCATACAGTACACTTAGAATTGCTATGTTTGCTATACTCTACACTCATTTGGTGTGGGATATGTTGGTTATGCTGTGCACTAGGCTGGTCATAGTGCAGACTGAACTTTATTGGTTCTTCTAGTTGTCGTGGGCATTCAACCTAAGGTTTCAACGTATCACATGTACCTGTGTTCGAATTTAGCTGTTTTCATTAACAATGCTTTCATTAATGTAATTCTAATTCCTCTATGCTTTGTCTTTTTTATGCAGTTAGCAGGAAGAGACTCCCCAATCCGTGCAGAAATGCCTGGGAATTTGCAGCACTATGGAAGGTACATTTGGAATGATAACTGAAACCAAAAATACTCTTCACAAGCTTCAGTCCTTCTACTGTTAGAGCGTTATTTCCTGTTAATTTTTTTTAACTTAGTTTTAGCATTTATTTAGCCAAAATGGTATTTTATTCTACAATATATATATATATGTTTGATGGCATGTGTAGCTGCAGATACACATGCTGTGCACAGTCCGCCGTCTGGTGTTGGGCTCGGAGTGTTACAAGTTGTTTTTCTTCAAAGAAGTCTTTTCGAGTCACGAGACCGAGGGACTCCTCCCATTTCGATTCCATTGCGCATGGGCGTCGACTCCATCTTAGATTGTTTTTTTTCCGCCATTGGGTTCGGACGTGTTCCTTTTCGCTCCGTGTTTCGGGTCGGAAAGTTAGTTAGAATCTCGGAAAAAAAACGTCGGTATTGTTTGCGTTCGGTATCGGGTTAATTAAAACAAATCGACACCGAATTTTGAAGAGCTCCGGTGGCCCTTCGGGGTTTTTTCGATTCCCCCGTCGGGGCCTGGTCAGCCCGGCCACGTGCGACTTCAAGGCTGATGGAACGGACCCCATTCCGCTTCTGCCCAAAATGCCATAACAAGTATCCGTATACGGATCAGCATCTGGTCTGTAACTTGTGCTTGTCCCCCGAGCACAAGGAGGATACTTGTGAAGCCTGTCGAGCGTTTCGGTCGAGGAAGACGCTGAGAGACCGAAGAGCCAAGAGACTACAAATGGCGTCCACGCCGAAAGGTCAAGAACGTTTCGAGGAGGAAGAAGAGGCTTTCTCCATCCACGAGTCGGATTCTGAAGAACTCGACGCCGAAGAAACACCCAAAACCGTGAGTAAGACGTCGAAAATCAAGACTCACGAGAAGTCCACAAAAGCCCAGGGGACGCCACCGCCAACAGGCCATGGCTTAACCTGAAAACTAGGTGACCGATCCAAGGCACCGAAAAAGGGCATGCTGGTGTCGAAGTCATCCGACTCCGGTCGAGATACCGCCACACAGCAATCTCGGAGCCGAGACAGCGGCTCCGAGAAACTTCGGCACAGAGACAGCGGCACCGAAGAATTTCGGCACCGAGACACCACGCCGAAAGCAAAGAAGGTTTCTTCGGAGCCTAAAAAGACTTTCCGAAAAGGTTTCGGTTCCGAAACATCCAGCCTCGGAGCCGAAAACTAGTTCCTATACAGAGGAACAAGGATTAACCTCCCAATTACATAGATTTGGAGAGGAGCTTCAAGCTGGAGAGCCTGACTACAAACAAAGGAGGCTCCATATTCATGAGGACACAGGGAAGATAACCACTCTTCCCCCAATCAAAATTAAAAGGAAACTTGCCTTTCAACAAAAGGACAAGCAACCACAAGCAAAGGTGGCAAGGAAAACAACCCCACCACCTTCTCCACCACCATCAACACATGCATTACCACCAACAACTCCACCACTGATGCACTCACCAGCTCATACCACAATGAGTCAGGATGATCCCGATGCTTGGGACCTTTACGACGCTCCAGTGTCTGACAACAGCCCAGACTCCTATCCTACAAAACCGTCACCACCTGAGGACAGTACGTCCTACTCACAGGTGGTCGCAAGGGCAGCCGAATTTCACAACGTCACCCTACATTCTGAACCAATTGAGGATGACTTTCTCTTTAACACCCTATCCTCCACCCATAGCCAGTACCAAAGCCTTCCCATGCTCCCAGGAATGCTAAGACATTCAAAACAAATATTTCAGGAGCCAGTTAAAGGCAGAGCCATAACTCCCAAGGGTGGAGAAAAAGTACAAGCCACAGCCAACAGATCCAATCTATATTACAACGCAACTGACACCAGATTCAGTAGTTGTCGGGGCAGCTCGTAAGAGAGCCAACTCTCATACCTCAGGAGACACACCACCTCCAGACAAGGAGAGCCGCAAATTTGATGCTGCGGGAAAAAGGGTTGCAGCACAAGCAGCAAATCAATGGCGTATTGCCAATTCACAAGCACTTTTGGCAAGATACGACAGAACTCATTGGGATGAAATGCAACATTTCATCGAACACTTACCCAAGGAGTTCCAAAAAAGGGCGCAACAAGTGGTGGAAGAGGGACAAAGTATCTCAAATAATCAGATACGGTCTTCCATGGATGCAGCAGATACAGCTGCAAGGACAATAAACACTGCAATCACAATACGAAGGCACGCATGGCTGCGCACTTCAGGGTTCAAGCCAGAAATCCAACAAGCTGTACTCAATATGCCATTTAATGAACAGCAATTGTTTGGGCCGGAGGTAGACACTGCCATTGAGAAACTAAAAAAAGACACCGATACTGCCAAAGCCATGGGCGCACTCTACTCCCCGCAGAGCAGAGGCACATTTCGGAAAACACCTTTTCGGGGAGGGTTTCGAGGTCAACCCACAGAAACCACAACCTCACAAACAAGGCCTACTTACCAGGGCCAATATCAGAGGGGAAGTTTTCGGGGGCAATATAGAGGGGGCCAATTCCCAAGAAATCGAGGAAAATTCCAAGGCCCCAAAACTCCTCAAAATAAACAGTGACTCACAAGTCACACAACCCCATCACATAACACCTGTGGGGGGAAGACTAAGCCAATTTTACAAACTTTGGGAAGAAATAACAACAGACACTTGGGTCTTAGCAATTATCCAGCATGGTTATTGCATAGAATTTCTCCAATTCCCTCCAAACGTCCCACCGAAAACACACAATATGTCAAAACAACATATAGATCTTCTAGGACTAGAAGTTCAAGCATTGCTACAGAAAGACGCAATAGAATTAGTACCAATTCTACAAAAAAACACAGGAGTTTACTCACTGTACTTTCTAATACCCAAAAAGGACAAAACTCTGAGACCAATACTAGATCTCAGAACACTAAATACCTACATAAAATCAGACCACTTTCACATGGTCACGTTACAAGACGTAATCCCACTGCTCAAACAGCAAGACTACATGACAACATTAGATCTAAAAGATGCGTATTTCCATATACCAATACATCCTTCACACAGGAAATACCTAAGGTTCGTATTCCAAGGAATACATTACCAATTCAAAGTGTTGCCATTCGGAATAACAACTGCGCCAAGAGTTTTTACAAAATGCCTGGCAGTAGTAGCTGCACATATCAGAAGGCAGCAAATACATGTGTTCCCGTACTTAGACGACTGGTTAATCAAAACCAACACGCTAAGACAGTGTTCACAGCACACAAAATATGTCATACAAACCCTTCACAAGCTAGGTTTCTCCATCAACTACGCGAAGTCACACCTTTTGCCGTGTCAAACACAGCAATACTTAGGAGCGACAATCAACACAGCAAAGGGGATTGCCACTCCAAGTCCACAAAGGGTTCAAACATTTCACAAGGTAATACAGGCCATGTATCCAACACAAAAGATACAAGTCAGAATGGTAATGAAACTCCTAGGCATGATGTCTTCATGCATAGCCATTGTCCCAAACGCAAGATTGCACATGCGGCCCTTACAACAGTGCCTAGCATCACAATGGTCACAAGCACAGGGTCAAATTCTAGATCTGGTGTTGATAGACCGCCAAACATACATCTCGCTTCTATGGTGGAACAGTACAAATTTAAACCAAGGGCGGCCTTTCCAAGACCCAGTGCCACAATACGTTATAACGACAGATGCTTCCATGACAGGGTGGGGAGCACACCTCAATCAACACAGCATCCAAGGACAATGGGACATACATCAGAGACAGTTTCACATAAATCACTTAGAAATGTTAGCAGTATTTCTAGCGCTGAAAGCATTTCAACCCATAATAACCCAAAAATACATTCTTGTCAAAACAGACAACATGACAACAATGTATTATCTAAACAAACAAGGAGGGACACACTCGACACAGTTGTGCCTCCTAACACAGAAAATATGGCATTGGGCGATTCACAACCACATTCGCCTAATAGCACAATTTATTCCAGGGATTCAGAACCAGTTGGCAGACAATCTCTCTCGAGATCACCAACAAACCCACAAATGGGAAATTCACCCCCAAATACTAAACAATTACTTTCAAATTTGGGGGACACCTCAAATAGATCTATTTGCAACAAAAAAAAACTCAAAATGCCAAAACTTCGCATCCAGGTACCCACAAGATCAATCCCAAGGCAATGCTCTATGGATGAACTGGTCAGGGATCTTTGCGTACGCTTTTCCCCCTCTCCCTCTCCTTCCATATCTAGTAAACAGGTTGAGTCAAAACAAACTCAAACTCATACTAATAGCACCAACATGGGCAAGGCAACCTTGGTACACAACACTACTAGACCTGTCAGTAGTACCTCATGTCAAACTACCCAACAAACCAGATCTGTTAACACAACACAAACAACAGATCAGACATCCAAATCCAGCATCTTTGAATCTAGCAATTTGGCTCCTGAAATCCTAGAATTCGGACACTTAGACCTCACACAAGAATGTATGGAGGTCATAAGACAAGCTAGGAAACCTACCACTAGACACTGCTATGCAAATAAGTGGAAAAGATTTGTGTATTACTGCCAGAATAATCAAATTCAGCCATTACACGCATCTCCAAAAGATATAGTAGGATATTTACTACATTTGCAAAAATCAAATCTAGCTTTCTCTTCCATAAAGATACATCTCACCGCAATATCAGCTTACCTGTAAATTACTCATTCAACTTCACTATTTAGAATACCAGTCATTAAAGCGTTTATGGAAGGCTTAAAGAGAATCATACCACCAAGAACACCACCTGTTCCTTCATGGAACCTCAACATTGTCTTAACAAGACTCATGGGTCCACCTTTCGAGCCCATGCATTCTTGTGAAATGCAATACTTAACGTGGAAAGTTGCATTTTTGATTGCCATCACATCTCTAAGAAGAGTGAGCGAGATTCAAGCATTTACCATACAAGAACCATTTATTCAACTACATAAAAATAAAGTAGTTCTAAGGACAAATCCAAAATTTTTACCAAAGGTAATCTCACCGTTCCACTTAAATCAAACAGTAGAATTACCAGTGTTCTTCCCACAGCCAGATTCTGTAGCTGAAAGAGCACTACATACATTAGACATCAAAAGAGCACTAATGTACTACATTGACAGAACAAAACTAATTAGAAAAACAAAACAACTATTTATTGCCTTTCAAAAACCTCATACAGGAAATCCAATTTCAAAACAAGGCATTGCTAGGTGGATAGTTAAGTGTATTCAAACCTGCTATCTTAAAGCAAAGAGAGAGCTGCCTATTACACCAAAGGCACACTCAACCAGAAAGAAAGGGGCTACCATGGCCTTTCTAGGAAATATTCCAATGAACGAAATATGTAAGGCAGCAACATGGTCTACGCCTCATACATTTACCAAGCACTACTGTGTAGATGTGTTAACTGCACAACAAGCCACAGTAGGTCAAGCTGTACTAAGAACATTATTTCAAACTACTTCAACTCCTACAGGCTGAACCACCGCTTTTGGGGAGATAACTGCTTACTAGTCTATGCACAGCATGTGTATCTGCAGCTACACATGCCATCGAACGGAAAATGTCACTTACCCAGTGTACATCTGTTCGTGGCATTAGTCGCTGCAGATTCACATGCGCCCACCCGCCTCCCCGGGAGCCTGTAGCCGTTTAGAAGTAGATCTTGAACATTTGTACATTTGTAAATATATTACTTTAACCTTTATTATGTACATACGTATTCATTCCATTCCATGGGCACTATTACCAACATACACAACTCCTACCTCACCCTCTGCGGGGAAAACAATCTAAGATGGAGTCGACGCCCATGCGCAATGGAATCGAAATGGGAGGAGTCCCTCGGTCTCGTGACTCGAAAAGACTTCTTCGAAGAAAAACAACTTGTAACACTCCGAGCCCAACACCAGACGGCGGACTGTGCACAGCATGTGAATCTGCAGCGACTAATGCCACGAACAGATGTACACTGGGTAAGTGACATTTTCCATATAACACGCTTGCCTTCTTGGGTAGCTTGCTCCACTGAGTAGGGGGTGTGGTTGGAGAGTGTTGTCTTAGTATTTAACCTATGTGGGTAGTGTTTTCATGTTGTGTGTGATGACCACTGGGTTTCCGGAATTGTGAAATGGACCGCACTCTTGGCCGGGTGATGTATGAGTAAGTGTGGGTGGTACACACACTTTTGTAATGTTTTTGGTATGCTGCCAGCATTGATTAGCTGTGCAGATCCTTTTATTGTGTTGGTATTTTTTCTTGTATGTTCTTAATCCCTTTTACTGTGCTGGCTATGGCAGGTGGTTGTCTAACCATCCATCTTATGGCTCTCTGGGACAGAACAGGTGTGGAGCCAGAGTGAGTGGTAATCAGAGATCTGATTCGATGCACTGCATTACAGTCCTCTTTTATATTACTGGTATTATGAGATATCAGTTAAGGTTTGCTAAGATGCATTGTTATAGGCACTCTTTCCTCGTAACAGGATATTGATGCCAACGGTGTGTGACTATTTGAAACCTGCAGGGTGGACTATGCCAGAGTCCGCTAATGACCAACAATGTATTCTACCATATACAGAGAATATAAGATCTCTCCAGTGTTTACAGACTTGTCTGGATAGTGTTAAGTGGTTGGTTAGGTAGGTTGCTATATCTTGTATCTTTCCCCCTCCAGATACCAGCAAGGTTCCACAGAACCTTTCTTACATTGTATGCCTAGCCCATTGAAGTTGACGGACATGGACAGGCAGACAGTCTCTGGCACTCCAGAAGCAGTCATTTAGTAACCAAAAATCATATGAAACCGGCTGTGGAATTAATGTCACAATTTGACAATACAGTAAACAGCACTGAAAATCCAGAAACAGCTGCAAACAACCTGGTAGTATGTGACAGGATAAAGTAAGATTCTGTATTAATACAAACCGTTTGGCAGAATTCAGGGCAGGGTTTGATAGTAATGGATAAGACACCGATAGTCCAGAAATAAAGAATCCCTAACAGTTTGTGACAGTACATTGTAGGGTACCGAAAGACTGGTAAAAAAAAAAAAAGCTGTAAAAACTTGGCAACATGTGACAGTAAGACTAACGCACCAAGGACCAGGCATATTGGCCCTGCTGGTGAGTTCCCCAGAATTAGCTGGAGGGATACCCCAGCCCTGCAGTTTCTGATTCCAGCTAGTATACCCGAACCTAAATCTGGGCATTAAAAGTCATATTTGCTGAATGATGAATAACACAAGATCCAGAAATACTGGATCCATTTCGTTTTTCCCCTTTGTGGAGAATGCAATGGTCGTGAATCCTCATGCATTTGCCATTGTAGGCATTGAAAATCCATCCATTGTGCAGGAGGGTGGCAGCCATGGGGCCGCGTGCAGTAGCTTCAGCTCCAGGATTACTTGGTCCAATATTTGTAGACCTGGTAATTCTGACCAGAAACGTCCGTGTCAAACAAGGATGAAGAATACCTGCTGGCATGTGACAGTACAGCATATGCCTGTAAGAAAGGAACAGAGCTGTGAATACTTGGAAGCAAGGCACAATACCTTATGAGGGATCGAAAGAGCAGAAGCAAGGCTGCAGAATACCTTATCTCGTGTCACACCTCAAAACGCAGCATTTACGTAGTCATGCAAATAAAGTAATATCACTCGCAAGATAGCACAATGAGTTACACGCTGCAGTCTGAGATCTGCTAAAATATGAAGGTCACAAATTTAGATATCGGTGAGTTCGACCCAGGCTTGCGTCCACCTGGAGTTGGTGAATTGAGGATGTCATCAAATTGGGTAATATAAGAACAGATGTTCTTTACAGCACTTAAAAAGGACAGACGTTTAGCAACAAGCACTAAAAACAATCCAAGTTATAAAAAATGTAAAGTATTTTTTGTGAATTATCATAGGCAGTTAACCGATGTCACTTTTTAGACAAGTACAAGTATTGGCTCTTAAAAGCTGCTTTTCCATAGCTTGTTACTGGATGTTACTATGGAGCGCGGCACAAACATTGGAAAGCAAACAGGATAGATTTTCCTGTCTTGTTAATTTAGGTCTCTTTTTCCACAGCAGACTGGTAGCATATTTCATAAAAAAATTGTAGTTTCTAATTGCCCCATTACTTAGCACTCAGTACAGAGCCTGGTAGAGGGCTATGTAAAGTTGGTTAGTGATGGCAAATCGTCTGAATTGTGTATTATAGCATTTATATGGCATTTACTACCCGTATGTGGGGCACTGAACCACTAGCCTACATCAGTAGCATGCTACACAGTATAGGGTTTTTGGTTGGCAGAATGTTGTTTTTTATTTGAGCCTATGTTGGAAGTGTTTCCATGTCATGTGTGATGACCGCCGAGATTCAGTTATCGTGTTATGGGATGCAGCACATAGCAATATGTTGGATGATGAAAGACTGATGCTCAGTTTTATGGTTTTCAGTATGCTATTAGCTTTGAGCGGCTCTGCAGATCTCTTAATGGTATTTCACATATAGTCTGCTTAGCTGGTTACTGCACTAGGTTGTCCAATCTGAGATTTTGTGTATAGCTGTGGTCCTAAGCTGAACTGGTTGGAGGGAGAAAGCAGTGGAGAGATCTGTATGGATGGGCATTTTTATTATCAACCCATATCTGAGTGTCTATGTGAGATTCAAACAAGTGTTCAGATTGTGAGGATATTTGGGACTTGCAGTCAATATTAAAGTCCTCTAAAATTGTCTAGTAGAGTGTGACCATCTCTTCAGTTATTCCATGCCTGTTCATTTGGTAGTGTTTGTGTTTTTTGGCTGTACAGTACTGGTGATGGACAGCACTCCTAGCAGATATGTATTATGTGAATTTAATAGGTAAAGTTGAAATTTATTGCTGACCACTCCGTATCATGGTTTTAGTATTATTGCAGGCCATACCATTTATATATGGAAGTACATGACTAGATAATTCCACAACAAACCATAGGTCATCTCTTTTTGCTTACTGGCATAATGAAAGCAGTTTGCTGGTTGAGTTGTTTGCAGTTCATGGGTTGTAAGCTGAGGATTGCACTTGAGGGTGTGACTGTTTTTGGGCTCTGTTACTGTGTGCTGGGGGGTGCAGTTATCTAGGAAATAGCCAGGTTTTCTACTGTCTTCGAAAGTGTAGATGCTCCTGGGTGCTTCTAATGCTGGCCGTTACTGATTTCCAGGGCTTGGCAGCTTGTACTGAGAAAGCAGCAGTCCCTCCTATGGATTTCTTATAGTAAGGTGGTATTATAAGTGGTGCAAGCTTGGAGCACAGTGTTGCTTGAATTTAACTTGTAGGTACAGCAGCCATTTTCCTTGTGAAGCTCTGTGGAAAACGCTGAGTGCCTTGAACATTGCCCTTCTAGCTATAGCTAGACAGTGGAGCAATTGCAAGACTGGGGTCATCTGTTCTCATTGTCGAAGGCAAATAAGAAGCTTTGGATTTGTGGCAGCATTTTCAATTAGTTGTTTTTGCGTATAATGTATAAAGGTGTGCCAAGGTATAGGCTATTGGCATAGTCAAGCTTGGAGATTAGGAGAATGTGTATGACTTGCAGTTTATGCTGGTATGCAAAGTATAGGAAGATGTGATGTAGTGTTTTCATTGTGTAGAAGCTACTCTTTGTGAAGTTATTAGCTTGAAATTTAAAAAATAAGTCTAAATCCATGGTTACTCCTAGGTTTGTAACTTCTCTTAATGTTGTCTTATGGTGCTGCAAGTTCCTTAGGCCACATGGAGTTTTGCTGGTAGTTTTGCTGCTGGCCGCATGTCATAATATCTGTTTTTACGGTATTGAGCTTTAAGTGGTTATTCATCATCTATGTGTTTATGGGACACAGGGCAGCCATCGAGTTTTGAACTGTAAAGGTCTTCAGGACTGTCCGTTTTGAAAATGATTTGTGTATCATCCGCATAATTGTAACAAGTGGGGTGGTACAAGTTCATCAGATTTGGTAAGGTGGGTAGGTACATTTTGAATAATAGAGTGGATATGACTGACCACTGAGGAACACCACAGTGATGTGCTTGAGGCAGTGATGTGAAAGGAGGTAGGTAGACTTCACTTTGTCCGTCTGTGAGAAAAGAAGCAATCAATTTCAAAACATTTCCAGGGATTCTGATATTGTACTGTAGCGTGTGATTGTGGCGAGTGTTAAATGCAGTAGATAAATCCTGATGTAATAAGGCACCTACTCTATTTTTGTCAGTTGTTAGTTTTAGATAATCCCAAAAGGTTATGATGGCTGACTCTGTGCCTTGGCCAGGTCTGAAACTGAGCTGTTGGCCTGACAGTATGCCATTATGTTCTGTAAAATTAGGGTGGAGCAAACACAGGTCTTTCTAAAATGTTTTCCTAAGATTTGGCCCATTTGAAATGTGCTTGTAGTCAGCTGGATCAAGTGGGCTGAGGTTATCCTTTTTGAGGAGGGGTCTGATGTAAAATGTTTTGATCTCAGGTTAGCTGTGCACAGGTGGCACAAAAAAACTCTTTAAAAATAGTTGGTGGTGGTGGGTGTGATGGTAATCCTGATGGTCTGGCAGCACTGATTACTTCAAGGAAATATTTCTGTCACAGTGTATTGAAGATATGCATTGATTGATGGTGTTGTGGGTTCCTATTAGCACTTGGATTGGGCACCTTTATTTTAACTCTAGGCCTCGGACCTTTTACCTATATGCACATTTTCTTTGTTTATTAATGTTATTATATTTTACCACAACTTTCTTTTTAGCAAAGTTGTTTTTATATTCTAATCAGTTGCCTTTATGCGAAAGCATTGTTGTCAGTTCCTTTGCACGACATTTCATTCTTTGCTCTGCTCAAGGCTGTACACGTCAGTTTACCTAGTACTGCCAGACCGAGAGTTACAGAGTCAGCCTTCTAACCCTAGACATATTATCATGCCAGGCCTGTCTCAGAACACAACACGTTTTGTTATATAAACACCACCCAGGCCGAAGAAGGTCAGAGGGAACATTCCAGCCAGTGTCTTGTTCTGTGGTGATTAGTTCATGCATTGTTGTGGTGTTGTGTTCTCCGTCAGGTAATTTTCAATCTTTGTGATTTTTGAGATCAGTTCATTGGAGATTTTGTTACAGAAGTCTTGTCATTGTGGTATTTCTGTGTTTAGGCACTCTGGATTGCAGAAATATGCTGTAATATTATAACGGTCTTTGAAAGGGCAGTCTTCAGTTCATGGAGTAATGGTGTCTTTTTGTTGTTCTGATGGCTCTTTTAGAAGCTTTGATATAGTGCTATAGGCTGCCTTTGCCTGTTTCATCTAATGATTTTCTCAATTTACATTGTAGTATGTTCAGCTGAGTTTTACGTCTTTTGTTATGTTCTTTCTGTGGTTAACTCTGGATGTGTTTTTTGTTGGAATCTGTTTGTTCAGTGCATTGGAAATCCAGTTTTAGAAGGTGTGTATGTCTTTGGACTACATATTTATTGTTTTTTTTCAAAGGTGGGTGTTGGATGTCTGTTTTTTTCTATTGTCTGAACGATTGTTTGTTGTTGGTGTTTTGTTGCTGTCCTTGAAGTGTTGTTATTGATAGGTGTGAGGATCTTAAAGGAGATGATGTTATGGTTGCTCCAGCTTATGGGGGTGTTGTCTGTAACCGTGGCTTGTCTAGGAGGTGCAAATATGACATCTAGCATGTCCTGCGCAGTGTGTTGGGCCGGAAACAATTTATTGTAGGCTGAAGGCTTCCAGGTTGGTTGTGATAGCTGTGGTAATTGTTAGATTCTTCTTGTCAAACCATTTGTTGTGGTTTTCTAGAATGTATAGGTTTGGGGGGGTCGAGATGGGGTTGGTAACAGCATCAAGTAGGATATCTTTAGAGTTGGCATTTCTTTCTGGTGGTCTGTGTATAAAAAGGAAAGACCAAGTAATAGTTGGAGTTAGGTAATATTTATCATCAGTGATTCACAGCCATCCATGGTGAGATTTTCAATGATTGGTATTTGTAGTGTTTTTATGGATGGCAGCTAGGCCTCCTCCAATGTTGCCAATACAAATTTTGTTAATACACTGAAAATCAGGAGGAATGGCTACATGGCATGTGGGTGCAGAGTCTCCACGGAGCCGTGTTTCTTTAATGAAGGTGAGGTCCGGTGTTTCTTAATAGGTCTGTTGTATAGCTATTTTAGCCATGTTTTAGACACGTTGTTTTAGCTTACTAGGCCTGCCGCTGTGCACTTTAATCCAGTTACATTTTATTCAGCATTGCTTTATTTTTATAGCAATAGCCACGTTTGCAGTGCTGTTTTATTTTCTTTAGCTCATTATACTTTCGCCTTGGAAGCATCACGTTCCCAGTAGGACATTTATTTCGCTTTGTGCTTTCTCCAAGGCTACAGTCAGATAGGGTTGCGGACAAACGTGATATGCTGTGTCTCCAACTTTAACAGAAAACACACACTCATATGTGGGGACTATTTCTTAGAATGTCAGCTGGTTTATTATGAAAACACCCCTTTGTCCTAGACACGTTAGAGGGAGGTTCCATCCAGATGACCACGACCATATGCTGATTGTTGATTGCTTTGTTGCTTCGTTTTTCGGGGCAGAAAGCCCACCAGAGACCAGGAAAGATCATTATTTGTTTTTAAATAAATGGGTGGTGGTATGGCCATACCCACACCCCAAATAAATGGAGCCAAAGTTGTTCTGCCCACGGGGCAATTACCTCTGATTCATACCCGGGTGGGGGGGTAGAAAGTCTAGATGCCAGGGAATTAAAAAAAAAAAAAAAAAGATAGTGGGGTGGTGGCTACCAACCAGTATGGGCCTGGTTATGCCCCCACCCCAACTGAAGGGGGTAACAGTCTTTCAGCTCTTCCCGCCGCACACTAAAACATCTTACCCCACGGCAAGCAAGAGGACATTTGATTATTTTGGGTTTTGGTTTTACATTTGGGCCATGAGAGCTTGGCTAACTCTCAGAATCGTCCCATTTGGAATGGTGAGGGCTGCACTTTTTGGACTTTGGGACACTGCCATGTACAAAAATCCACAAGACCTAGACCCATCCGAAAACTAAACTTTTGGGTGATTCCAGGATGGTTTGCTTCACATGCACTATGCACCATTTTCTTACTCACAATGCCCTGCAAACCTCCAACTTAGCTGGAAATCACACATTTTTCCCACATTTTTGTGATGGAACCTTCCGGAATCTGCAGGAATCCACAAAATTCCTACCACCCAGCATTGTCTCATCTATACCGATAACAATTCTGCTGCACTTGTCAGCCTAAAAATGTTTTTTTTCAAACTGCCCTTTTGGACCCGCTTTGGTTCCCCCTCAATTTAGACATGTTTTTGCCTCTTCCCTGTCACAGGCACTTGGCCCACCTACACATGTGAGGTATCATTTTTACTGGGAGACAAAAATGTGGGAAAAATGTGATTTCATTTTTTTTTTTTTTTTAGCTAAATTTGAGGTTTGCTGAGGGTTCTGGGTAAGAAAACATTGGGGGATCAATGCAAGTCACACCTCCCTGGACTTCCTCAGGTGTCTAGTTTTCAGAAATGTCTGGGTTTAGTAGATTTCCCTAGATGGCTGCTGAGCCCAGGATCAAAAACGCAGATGCCCCGACCCCACAAAAACAGGTAGTTTTGTATTTGATAAATTTGATGTGTCCAGATAGTGTTTTGGGGCTTTTTTCTTTCGTGGGCACCAGGCCTACCCACACATGTGAGGTACTATTATTATCGGGAGTCTTTGGGGGAACGCTAGGTGGAAGGAAATTTGTGGCTCCTCTCAGATTCCAGAACATTCTGTCACCGAAATGTGAGGAAAAGTGGGTTTTTTTGGCCAAATTTTGATTTGCAAAGGATTCTAGGTAACAGGACCTGGTAAGAGCCCCACAAGTCACCCCATCCCCTAGGAGTCTAGTTTAAAAAAAATGCAGAGGTTTGATAGGTTTCCTTAGGTGCCGGCTGAGCTAGAGGCCAAAATCCACAGCTAGGCACTTTGCTAAAAACAGCTCTGTTTTCGTTGGGAAAATGTGATGTGTCCACGTTGTGTTTTGGGGCCCTTCCTGTTGCAGGCGCTAGGCCTACCCACACAAGTGAGGTATCATTTTTATTGATGCCGGTTGAGCTAGAGGCCAAAATCTACAGCTATGCACTTTGAAAAAAACACATTAGATTTCAGTGTAAAACTGTGATGTGTCTATGTTGTGATTCTTGTCGCGAGAATTAGGCCTACCTATGCAAGTGAGGTACCATTTATATCGGGAGACTTGGGGGAACACAGAATAGCAAAACAAGTGTTATTGCTCCTTGTCTTTCTCTAAATTTTTTCCTTCCAAATGTAAGACGTCTATTCGAGAAATGCCCTGTAATTCACATGCTAATATGGGCACCCCGTAATTCAGAGATGTGCAAATAACCACTGCTTCTCAACACCTTATCTTGTGCCCATTTTGGAAGTACAAAGGTTTCCTTGATAACTATTTTTCAGTCTTTATATTTCAGCAAATGAATTGCTGTGTTCCCAGTATAGAATGAAAACCCATCGCAAGGTGCAGCCCTTATATCCCCACAACCAGAGTAACTGTACATTGTTTTAGAGAATCTGACATTGCAGGAAAAAGTTACAGAGTAAAAGGTTGAGAAACATTACTGTTTTTGTTTTACCTCAATTTCAATTTTTTTTTATTTCAGCTGTTATTTTCTACAAGGAAAACCTTGTAGGATCTACACAAATGACCCCTTTCTGAATTCTGAATTTTGTCTACTTTTCAGAATAGTTTAGCTTTCTGGGATCCAGCATTGGTTTCACACCCATTTCAGTCACTAAGTGGAAGGAGGCTGAAAGCACAGAAAATAGTAAAAATGGGGTATGTCCCAGTAAAATGCCAAAATTGTGTTGAAAAATTGGGTTTTCTAATTCAAGTCTGCCTGTTCCTGAAAGCTGGGAAGCTGGTAATGTTAGCACCACAAACCCTTTGTTGATGCCATTTTCAGGGAAAAAACATCAGCCTTCCTCTGCAGCCCTTTTGCCCCATTATTTAAAAAACAAAACACAAAAATGTTGCTGTATTTTGGCTAATTTCTTGGTCTCCTGCAGGGGAACCCACAAACTCTAGGTACCTCTAGAATCCCTAGGATGTTGTTAAAAAAAGGACGCAAATTTGGCGTGGGTAGCTTATGTGGCCTAAAAGTTATGAGGGCCTATGTGCGAACTGCCCCAAATAGCCAAAAATAGGCCTGGCACCTGACGGGGAAAAGGCCTGGCAGGGAAGGGGTTAACCTGTGACCCTTTACATGGATGCCTGAGCTGGATGCCCTGAGACATAGAGTTAAAGCTCTAGTGATCAGGTGACCTTGACCCGAATGGGAACCCTAATCCTAACCAGTCAGAACCTAAGCCCTCGTGGAAGATTTGATCGTTCATCATTTAAAGATTCTGTCCTGAAAGACAATTACTTCTACCTTTCTATCCCTACGGCAGTAATAACTCTGCTAGAGAATTTTACACCACCGCAGTGGTGAAAAGAGTGTGCCAAAGAAACTAAAATAAATTGGGCTATCCATTCAAAAGCATACAAACAGCAGAACAAGTTGGACAAATCTAACTCATACAGGATAGGCTAATTTCCTCACTGTATATAACAAAGGAGATAATTAAGATCCCAGACAAAATAAAACAAGCTAGTACACCTACAACCTAACCGGCTGCCGTAGGTGTTCTGGTGAGTTAGTTCCTAGTCCTAATCAAAACACTAACTATATTGATGATCAACCATCAGACTGCACTTTTTACCACGTAAACTCCTCTGATATATAAGACCACAAAATAAGTAGCAATCTTACCATCATTCACATTGCTGCATCCACAAGAGTTCGAGATGTTTAGCTATATTTGTTGCCCTTATGAGCCTTCATTGATTTTTGTTTTCCTACAGAAATCTGCACATTTCTCCCCACAGCAGTGCAGTATGTGAGCAGTCTGATCAATTCATTCGTCCCACATTTACATTCCTAATCTCAAAAACACGTACTAGTGGCTGCATTCTCTTGATGAATTGGTTAATTATCACCTTGTTTCTTGTGTTCTATTTTTAGCAAAGACATCTGGAAAAGGTACCTGTCAACAACTGAAGGAGTTTATTACATCATTTCTTTCTCTGCTTTTGTCAGGCTAGGTTTCGTCCCAACCAAAACACTCAGGCAGATCAGTGCCCCTGGTGCAGCTAGATTTATCCCTGGGTTTGTATTGTGGACTACTACTTTCTGGTCAACCACAAGCAGGCCACAGGACTCTCGAGACTAGCACTGGCCTGACTGAAGGACTCTCTTCAGTCATGCAATACAAGTTCATTGTTGTGGAGTTTCACAACAGTCTGTATTAGCACCTGTTTAATTTATCTTGTGCAGGTGTCCATTCATGCTTTTAGTTTACTCATTCTGTTGTCGCCTGTTCCTGTATGTAGAAGAAACCCCAATGTTTTTAACTTCAGTTCAGATATAGACTTCCATCACTGTTTTGTGAAACCACCTCAAAGCTTTGGACAGTTAGATGTATCTAAACTGCCTAAAACATAGTGGAGGTAAGACTGAGATGCTTCTGCTTAATAACTCACATGCAACAGTATTGTAAAGTTTCCAGCTACTGGCACTGGGAGAGGCGAATTCCACAAATGAAAGACACTAAAACTGATTCAGATGTAATCATATCCTCACAAATTATGTGGTGGTCCACTCATGTTTTTCCAGGGACAGGTATTAAATAAAACATTGCCCCTCTTCATCTTTCTTCATGAGATCCTCTTGATGATTGAATTCTTAGTGTCCCGAATGGACAGCTGCAACCTGAAGTACTTGAACCTTCTACAGCAAGTCATTTATGTTGTACAACATCTGTAGAATGCTGTAGCCTGTTTACTAGTGATTTTGAAGGATTTCAACCATATTGTGCCAGTTTATCTTCCTTACTTTGGCTGCTAAAAGTAAAAAAAATATCATTGCATTTGTACAGTACATCAGTTAGCAACAATACTAAGGGTCTGATTTAGGGTTAAATGGAGTAAAGGCAGACAGTGTGGTGGAAGACTTCACATGTCCCACCTAGCTGTTCAAATTTAGAGATGTCCTCCTACCCCGTGGACATCTCTTTCCATTTTCAGGAACCACAGTTATGTGGTTCCTGTCAGTGTGGGAAGTTTGATGGACCTCTCCTTTGAACATGACGAGTGGCCACCAAACTTCCAATTTTTTTTATTTTTCAAAAGCAAATTCCCAAAGCTCGAGTATGTTTTTGAAAAATAAAACAATAACTGCTTAACACCGCAGGACTTTTCTCCCATGGTGAGAGGATGATGTTTCATTTTTATTTATTTATTTGTCCCCCACCTCCAGGATATACCTGGCGATGTGCGTGTATGTATGTGTATATATGTGTGTGTATATATATATATATATATATCTCAAAACAAGGCCCTTTCAGGGTTAGAGTGACGCATAAATTATGCAAAAAACAAAGGAGAACTCTGGGAAGTTCCCAAATTTAGGTCGAGAGCAACTCCAGTAAGGAGCACCCTGCAACACCAGCGACACTCTAGATTTGCTCACCTCAAATGTCTGTTTACCTAGCAAATTTTTTAAGCATGGGATAACCACAGTGCTATCCACGCCGAGCTAGATAGTGACAAAGTCTTTTGCCATTTGTACAGCAAAATCTTTAAGCATAGGATTGACACAGTGTCATCCTCGCCGAGCTGTAAAATGACAAAAGCCATTTACCACTCCAGGCACAGTATTACAGCTTTGGACTAGTCAAATACCGTCCAAGCCAACCTGGAATGAGTAAAGCAACCCCTGACACGTGTTTCGCTCTCATTAGAGCTCTTCAGAGGGGTTTAGCTTTGTTCAGACACAAGGGAGCACCCAGTATAACCTTTAAGTTAAGTAATGTAAATGTTATTCCGTTGGCTTAAACCTGGTGGTCCAGCCCCACCTCTAAGTTGAGCGAATGGACTGGGAGTTTAGCCGAGATGGTACTCATTCGCTATTGCAACAGAATACCCTCTCTGTCAAACTAAAAACCAGCCCCTAAGTTTTGTGTGTAGACCTAATTCGAGGTTTCATTTTGGCAAATTTCACTCAGCTGCCTCTGTATGCCTAACTGTGCCGCTGTACAAGAAAAAGGGAGTTGTTGCACTTGCTTTCTTAACACAAAGCTTGAAACTCAGTTCTAGCTATGATTTGCTTATAATTGAACGTGTTAAAAAGCTTTTCTATGGGAGCAGACCATACAGGCATGAGCTGGGGTGGGTGCAACCTCTGAAGCACCCCCTTCGGTTGCCATGGTGAGTTCCAGTATCAGTCTAAGCAGGTTCGTCTCGTATGTATTAATTATCCATTCTTCAGTAGTTTTTTTTCCTTTCTTAGAGGATGCTAAAGTACAAACTCGGGAAATGCGAGCAGTTTAAGCGTGGAGATTTGTTTCTCCATATTGATATTCCATGGACATGTCTTTCGAATCCATGTAATAAAGAAGGCTAGTTTATAAAGAACTTGAATATGATTTTTCTGTACCCACACTACTTTGAATTATCACCACCTGTTCTGAATGATGCATTTATGCCTTACAGTTGTGAGTAGGACAGTAAAGTTGTGAATGCTGCTCTAAAGGTTTGAATGCTGTGTCAGTTATGAATACTGTATCAAATTTGTGAGTGCTGCATTTTACTTCTCAGAATTGTATTCAAGCTCCGAATGCTGCTTAAAAGTTCTGAGTTCTGTTGTGGTGCATTGAGGTTTTACATTTAGAGCTTAGCAGAGTGAATTGAAGCTGACTCAGTTCAAAGATGGTCACACTGTTTTGCAGTCCAGCCAGAGGCCCCACTTTTTTGACTGTTCTGCCTGTAGCAAGGCTTGGGAAGTAGGGAGTTGCTGGGCAGAATCCCTATTGAACATGGTGATCTGATTATGAGCATTGGTATAACCCACTGCAGACTATCAAAGCACCTCATCCCCCCCACTACTCTTAACTTCTCAGGGAAAGCAAGCTGGAGGCATTGAAGCATTGAGTGTTGATGAAGTGCTTCTTGCATTTAGAGACAGCATGGTCCTGTAGGAGGCACTGAAGATGGTCAAAGGTTGCAGTGCTGCTCATTTGAGACTGCAGCATAGCAGGACCTGTGGATGGCTGTTCTTAATATTTGCAGCTTAGGCGCTGTGCAGCGAGAATGAAGCAGGGAGGAGAGAGATTAACAGTAGCGGTATACCCCAAATCTCCTCTGTGTCTTTGGCAACCTCCTTTATGAAGGTGTGATGGCATAACTTGGTCTTCCATTACAGTAGAGGCTCGGAACCAGAATGGATCGGCTAATATTGACTAGTCTAGCTGATCTCTCACACCAGGCTGTACTACTGAGTCAAAGAAGCGCAAGCAGAAAGGTAGAGGGAATGTCGCGTTTTAATGCCTAGTTCTCAGACCTTCTAAGAAGACCCTAAATAGCCTAGGGTCTGAGTATTCTACAGTTGAGAAGGAACTAACTAAATTTATGTGGCTGCTGATGTCCTCTATTAAGTCACTGCATTCTGTCAGTAACTCTAAAACTGATTAAATGACAACAGCGATCAATAGCAATGGAGTCAAAAATGTTGATGCTAACTGGTAAACGTTACTTTTATTTGTCGAAAACCTATTAGAATAGTGTACTGTTTTAATAATCAACTCATTTCTACCCTTTGAGCCTGTTCCCCTATGTTTATCTTGGAGAAGTATTTCCTGGACACAGGGGTTTGACTATCAATCAAAATGACTTAGACTTAAAGACCTTAATTATTGCAGTTCTCTGTTAAAGTACTGAGTGGTGCAGAACATTTTGAGTGCTGCATTAAAGGTCTGAAGGTTTCCATCTAGTAGAGCATGGTAGAAAACAGTATGATATATTTCTGTCTAGTAAATTGCATTTGTCAGTGATGCATTGAAGTTCTGAGTGTTGTGGTGCTGCATTAACAATTTAAGAGGGACCACATGCATTAATGTTTGCTCTATAGCATTAAAATACTGCATTAAAGCTGTTATAGATGAGTACTGTCATTGTTCTTTCATAGTCTAAGTTCCATTGCGGCCTGTGAAAGTTTACTAGAGGATATACATCATTCTTTTTTAAGCGGAAGCTGGAAATAACTTCTTTCATGTTACACATTGTTGAACAATGGCAGCTCCTGCACTATCTCCCTGTTGCCCCTCTCTTTGATTTGCTGGATGATCAAAGAAAAGGTCTTTAGCGGGCTTTGCCTCACAGCAGATGGGGATATGAACCCAGATGGGCCAATGCTATCTGCCAGTTCTACTATTTTCTCAATTCAGAGACAAATGTATGAAGACCGCAAAAGAACAAAAGTGGGTGTTTTATCACTGGTGGGTCATCCTACCAATTGTTCCTTTTTAGTTATGGTTCACAAAACACACTGCAAGAGGTAATATTTTTCGGAGTCTTGGTTGATGGGTTTCAAGAGAATGTCACCCTGTGCCTGAGGGAGAGGCCTGCATGGTGATGTAAGATAGCAATGGAAAGTTTGTTGGTTCAGTGAAAGTAATAACCAATGCAAAGTAACATTTTTTATTTTAGTAATTCATAGGTAAAGAATAACATTGAATGAAAATGAATCTGAAAAAATACATTAATCACAGACTAAAATACATGTGTCAGACAAACTGTAGTTTTTCATTTGGTCTCTCATATCTATAAAAACCATCACACACCAAATAGGACAAGGAGGAAAGGCAGATGATCCTAAAATTATCAGAACTCCGCATAAAAAGAGAAACAACTCTGAGTTCTTAAAATTGCCCTCACCCACTAGTTGTGGCATGCTTCATCATCAGGCTTTGCTTCAACATCCCCACGATGACTAAAGTCGGAGATGGAGAAAAAACTAAGGGTTATTGACATGTTTCAGGCTTTCAACATCACCCTTTTAGGGCCTTCATCAGGACCTTAGATCCCTTTTTCAATACCCCTTACCTGTAGTTTTTGATTATTTAGAAACTGGATATGCTGGTCTCAGTGGTCCCTTACAAGTACAAACACACAGAATTACAGAGTTTCTTTTCCCCAGTTGTTTAAAATGGAGTCCTGATGGGAGCGCCTCCCTGTAGTCACACACTTGTCAAGGGGCCTGTGCCTCCTCCCTCTGCCACTCGCGGCTACATAAAGTCTATAACCATTCGCCCTGACCAATTTGCTTTCTGAATTGTTTAGAATTCGGTCTATTATTTGTATTTGACTATCAACTTTTTACTTGCTTATTTCATCTATACAGACATACTCTTTTGTTTATTGTGTTCTGAATTTTAGGTTCCTGACGGGGCCCTATGACCTGAGTGACCCAGATGTAAAATTCAGATTCCCAAAAATATTTGTGAACACAGATGACACTTATGAGGAGCTCCATTTAATTGTTTACAAGGTAAACACTTTTTTTCAAGAAGTGTACAGTTTTACAGGCTTTTGATTAAGTGATGAGCAGTGCTTTGTTGCTGGTGGTGGGCATCAGCAGTAACTTTTGGGTCCGGTAATTATTTTTCATCAACAGACTTTCACCAGGGAAAAAAGGCAGAAAAGTGAGACACAAGGAGGAAAATAAACTGAAAAAAAACAGTTACTAAGGGAGATAGAACAGGGTAAAATGAACGTTCAGGGGTGTGAGAATGAAACATGAAATAAAACATGGTCGAAGAAACAGGCACAAGGTAGAATCAAGACTAGGGAGCCTTGGCATTGGGCAGCTCCATCATTTGAAAGTGCTGCGTCAGTCTCCTAAGGAAAACATTCGGCTCCTGCTCTTAGATCTTATGTATTTATTTTTTAGATTAGGCATTGGTGATTAAGATCTCTGCTGCCTATTTTACTAAAAGAATACAAAGGCTAGTTTGCCATTCAGTGGTAATGCTAATTATAAAGAGACACAAATTGTTTTCTTCTGTGCTCTTGGTTAAAATAGCTTCCTATACTCAAATAAGATTAGATGCCAGTAAATTTGAGGTAGACAACTATGTTGTTTTTCCAGTGTCTGAGAGCTCTCCTGTTCGTCAAAGGAATGGTGTGGCCTTGTACATAGGTCAAGTAAATTAAACAGAAAAATACATTTCAGAAATAAATCACAGAATAAAGAGATATGTAAAAACAAAGTAGAATTTATAAAAATTCTCATTTTTAGATCGCAAACAATAATGTGGCTTTATTTATTGATGATTACAGTAATGCTCGACATTAGCAAAACTAAATTAAACAGAACACTGCATCTCATAATATTAAATCATGAAACTAAAACATATGTGAAAGCTCTAGAAGTAAGACTAAGATGTCAAATGTAACGAGGCAGATGACTGCCTAGCTACATCTCTGCTTACCGAATTATTTGAATATCAGGATGTGTGCTTGTATTAACACAAACTGTTTTTAAGCTCCTGCACTAAAGGGGCACCTTTCTCCAGTGGATCTTGCTTTATCCTGTCTACTTCATGCAAGATCTTGATAGCTTTTGAGCACAACCATGAGGACACATTTTGTTGCTGAAGTTGAGTATTCCAACTCATTTGTACTTTAAATTTATTTCTGAAGGATCTGGTTCATACCTTTACTTGTGTCAGGACCTCACCTTTACATGTTTGTTACCAAAGTAAAAGGAGTAGCACTTTAGTTGTACACCATCACCAACAGAGCCGAGATTTATGTTGGTGAACATCTAAAATGTGTAGCACACCTGTCAAGAAACGTTGAAAGTTTTTGTTATACATACAAGGGAGCACCCCATGTCTGGTTCAGGTAAGTCCCACACAAAGATGAGAGGTCTTACTACTGGATATTTCAGTGAAAAGCCCAGTAAGTGTTTGGAGTTGAAAGGTTTCTACACTTCCTGACCCCTGCACTCCACCCCATCACAGCCCTACAATGAAAGCCTTGACTGCCACCATCTGAATCCACTGAGTAGGGGCAAACCAAGACTGAATCCGTACAAAAAAAAATTGCAACTCTAAATGACCCTTGCAGTTCCAATGTATGACATCCCCCTATGTACACCAGACCTAGAAGGATGACCTGTGTCAAATAAGTCACACTAGCAGAGCAGGGATTGGAAATCATGCACACCGTAGCAAACCATAGCCAAGACTCTGATGCTCCAGCTATAGCCTGTTGCTACCCAGACTGATACATGCTGCCTCCTGACCATCTCCTGGAGAATAATCCGCATAGGTCCAGAATTAGTTTTCTGAATCTCCTCGATGGGTCCCTTAACACCACACAGGACAATTATAGAAACTAGGATTATGTGGAAACTTGACTCAGCCCAGCCACCACCACATTGTTCACTTCTTTGGTGCGGATCATTGAAGCAGTAGCTTCTCAATTCAAAGACCTTCCAAAAGATTACCTTCCTCTGTCAGCTTATGGGAGCAAGTGCCCATCTTACGGATAAGAAAAGCTTTTATAGTTACATTCCTCATCGTACTACCAAAGTATACCCTCAAAACAGAGGATTCAAGTGCGAAGAGTGAGAGCCATCAGTCTCTGATCATATACCCAGAATGGGCCGATTTTAAAATGTTTGCACCACCTGTCACCAAATTCTCTGGTGTGTACATGCATGGTGGATAGCCTGTGTTCTGGAGTGCTGGAAACCATCCACCAGTACATGTGAATCCTAGGCTCTGATGTTGGGACCTGTTAGGTAAACAGTTGAGTCAAGTCTCCACCAGACTGGTGTGTAGTGTAATAATGGTCCCAAGTAGTGTTGCCTGTGAAACCATAAACAGCTTTTCTTCCTGTTGAAACAAAAGAAAAGTGAAGAGAAAGATTAAATCTGTTTCAGTACCTGCTGTGTCTCTAGCCTAATTATGATCATTAAACAATAACTTCACATTCAGGTTTACCTTGCCCCGGACCAGAAGTCATGTCCGTGCTGGGCTATTTGAAAAGCTGGGAGTTCCAGAAGGTGGTTTATTTACCTATTACTGAAGTAAGGGGATAGCTCTGAGGTAGGTTCTAAATTCATACCTTGTGATTTCTAAGTCCAAAGTTTGTGATGATGTGCATTTTGAGATTTTTGATACAGAACTCAAAGTCAACAAAGGTCAGGGATACGCCTACATGTGCAAGGTCACCTGATCCTAGCAGGCTGCATGGGGCAACCAGTGATCGAAGAAATAGTAGTCCAATATAGTAAGGTTCTGGAGGATACCCACTGTTATCTTTAGAATGACCGACTGAAGAGAAAGACTTTGAATTGAACTGAAAATGGAACGAGACATAGTAACCTTTAGGATTCTCTTGTGTTCTTTTCAAATTGTTAAGTATATACCCTCCACATCCATTGAAATCAGAAATTCTTACGGATTGATCAGGGGAAAATTATTTGTAATGTTCCCATCTTGAAATATATAGTTTCTACTTAGACTTTTACCCATTTTGGATTTACAGTCAAACACTGCGCCACCCCCCCCCCCAAAAAAACAACCTCTTCTGAGAATCTTTGAAGCTAGAATATTCTGCAACAGGACCCTTGTAGGAAGCTGGCTTGGCTTATAGTGGGTACCTTGTGGTACTTACACCCTGTGCCAGGTCCAGTTATCCCATATTAGTATAATAGAGGTGTTTCTAGCAGCTTAGGCTGATAGAAGGTAGCTATGGCAAAGCAGCTTAGGCTGAACTAGGAGACATGCAAAGCTCCTACTATACCACTTATATCATATAGCACAATATCGTAAGAAAACACAATACTCAGAGTTACTAAAAATAAAGGTACTTTATTTTAGTGACAATATGCCAAAAGTATCTCAGAGGATACCCTCACTTAGGAGGTAAGTAATATACACAAATTATATGTACACAAACCCAAAACAGGTAAGTAACAGTAAGAAAAGTAGTGCAAACAATGTAGAATCACAATAGGATGCAATAGGTAGACATAGGTCTAGGGGCAACACAAACCATATACTCCATAAGTGGGAATGCGAACCACGAATGGACCCCAGACCTATGGGAGCTTGTAGAGGGTCGCTGGGACTGTAAGCAAACAGTAAGGGTGTCCAAGATACCCCACCCCAAGACCCTGAAAAGTAGGAGTAAAGTTACCCTACTACCCCAGAAAGACACAATAGTCGTGATAGGGGGACTCTGCAAGAACCACAAGCACCAGTAAAACACTGAAGACGGATTCCTGTATGTGTGGACCTGCAAGGCAAGGGGACCAAGTCCAAGAGTCGCCATAGTGTCCAGGGGGGGCAGGAGCCCAGGAAACCCCGGATGAAGGTGCAAAAGGGCTGCCTCCGGGTGGATGAAGCTGAAGATTCTGCAACAACGAAAAGGGCTAGGAACTTCTCCTTTGGATGGAAGATGTCCCACGGCTTGCTGGATGTTGCAGAAGTGTTTCCACGCAGAAATACCGCAAACAAGCCTTGCTATTGCAAGGGTCGCAGTAGAGGTTTTTGGGTGCTGCTGGGGACCAGGAAGGACCAGGATGTCGCCCCTTGGAGGACGAGACAGAGGGGGCACTCAGCAACTCGGAGAGCCCCCCCGCAGAAGCAGGCAGCACCCGCAGAAGTACCGGAGCAGGCACTTGGAAGTTCTGTGAAACCAGAGTCACAAAAGGAGGGTCCCACGACGTCGGAGTCCAACTCAGAGGGTTGAGCACTGTAGGACGGAGTGCTGGGGACCCAGGCTAGGTTGTGCACAAAGGATTCGTTGGAGAAGTGCACAGAAGCCGGAGCAGCTGCAAATCACGCAGTACACAGGTTTGCAGTCTGGCGTGGGGAGGCAAGGACTTACCTCCACCAAACTTGGACTGAAGGATCACTGGACTGTGGGGGTCACCTGGATCCAGCTCCTGTGTTCCAGGGACCACGCTCGTCAGGATGAGAGGGGACCTAGAGGACCGGTGATGCAGTCTTTTGGTGCCTGCGTTAGCAGGGGGAAGATTCTGTCGACCCACAGGAGATTTCTTCTTGGCTTCCAGTGCAGGGTGAAGGCAGACAGCCCTCAGAGTATGCACCACCAGGAAACAATCGAGAAAGCCAGCAGGATGAGACGCTACAATGTTGCTGGTAGTCGTCTTGCTACTTTGTTGCGGTTTTGCAGGTGTTCTGGAGCAGTCAGCGGTCGATCCTTGGCAGAAGTTGAAGAGGGAAGTGCAGAGGAACTCTGGTGAGCTCTTGCATTCGTTATCTGAAGAATACCCCAGAGGAAAGACCCTAAATAGCCAGAAAAGGAGATTTGGCTACCAAGAAAGGTAAGAACCTATCAGAGGGGGTCTCTGACGTCACCTGCTGGCACTGGCCACTCAGAGCAGTCCAGTGTGCCCCCAACACCTCTGAATCCAAGATGACAGAGGTCTGGGACACACTGGAGGAGCTCTGGGCACCTCCCCTGGGAGGTACTGGTCAAGAGGAGTGGTCACTCCCCTTTCCTTTGTCCAGTTTCGTGCCAGAGCAGGCCTGGGGGATCCCTGAACCGGTGTAGACTGGGTAATGCAGAGATGGGCACCATCTGTGCCCATCAAAGCATTTCCAGAGGCTAGGGGAGGCTACTCCTCCCCAGCTCTTCACACCTATTTCCAAAGGGAGAGGGTGTAACACCCTCTCTCAGAGGAAATCCTTGGTTCTACCTTCCTGGGCCGGGGCTGCCCAGACCCCAGAAGGGCATAATCCTGTCTGAGGGGTTGGCAGCAGCAGCAGCTGCAGTGGAAACCCCAGAAAGGCAGTTTGGCAGTACCCTGGTTCTGTGCTAGAGACCCGGGGGAGCATGGAATTGTCCCCCCAATACCAGAATGGTATTGGGGTGACAATTCCATGATCTTAGACATGTTACATGGCCATGTTCGGAGTTACCATTGTGACGCTATACATAGGTAGTGACCTATGTATAGTGCACGCGTGTAATGGTGTCCCCGCACTCACAATGTTCGGGGAATTTGCCCTGAACAATGTGGGGGCACCTTGGCTAGTGCCAGGGTGCCCACACACTTAGTAACTTGGCACCTAATGTTCACCAAGTGAGGGTTAAACATATAGGTGACTTTTAAGTTACTTATGTGCAGTGAAAAATGGCTGTGAAATAACGTGGACGTTATTTCACTCAGGCTGCAGTGGCAGGCCTGTGTAAGAATTGTCTGAGCTCCCTATGGGTGGCAAAAGAAATGCTGCAGCCCATAGGGATCTTCTGGAACCCCAATACCCTGGGTACCTATGTACCTTATACAAGGGAATTATATGGGTGTACCAGTGTGCCAATGAGAATTGGTAAAATTAGTCACTAGCCTGCAGTGACAATTTTGGAAAGCAGAGAGAGCATAAACACTGAGGTTCTGGTTAGCAGAGCCTCAGTGATACAGTTAGGCACCCCACAGGGAACACATACACGGCACACTTTATGAGCCCTGGGGTCCTGCCTAGCAGGATCCCAGTGACACAAGAGCAAAAAAAAACATACACACAGTGAAAATGGGGGTAACATGCCAGGCAAGATGGTATTTCCTTCAACCCTCTTGTTATTCTCCCTTTAGGAAACAGCAACCATCGCCATCTTTCTCTTAATGACCTGAATGTATTCTTTTCTGTCTTAGCAGCGAAGGTGTGTAGGCAAAACCCCTGAATCAGGAGAACTCTTGTCTATGTTTTTCCTTCCGAAGAGTCTTTATTGTAAACCCACACAGGAGTCCCACACTAATCAATGACAGAGTAGAGCCCACTGTTCTACATTACTGAAAAAGTGGTGGGAGATTTGGAGGGGGTGAAAAATTCCGCAATGGTCCCCTCCCACTCCAGAGGCCCCTAAGCCTCGAGGCATCGGATGTATGGGGCTGGATCGGACTGTGATATTGGTAATGCTGTTGGTATCTGGCATGCTTGCGTACAGATGATTTTGGGGATGAGGAGTTTGCCAAATTCCTTTATGGAATATTTGTGGGCTCAAACGTTTGTGGTCTAGGAAAGGAATACCAAGTATGACAGCCTTTTGTACCATAGCCACCTTTCATTGCCTAATTTATACTTGGCTGTAAATTATGTTCCTGTAACCAGGACGGCTGACCTGATGGCTTAAGTAGCATCTATAATTCTATTCACAATTATTTCAATAAAGTAGCTAGGCATTCTACTTTTTCTCTGTATCCTTCCCACTTTCATTCTTTAACCCCCGTTATTATTGTGGTATTTCTCTATTGTTTATAATGTTATCTACTGTCGAAGTTTTATTTCCCTTAGAAGCAACTGGGGTATGTATTTCCTTTGCCCACTGTAATGAATAGCTGTGCCCTGAGCTGTAGAGCATCTGGTGACAAGTGTGATCTGATCCAAGTGTTTCACTTCTCAGAGGAGGATAGATATTGATTGCCACCTGTTGTTAGATGGATCGGTACGTAATACAGACAGTGTTGTTTTCCAGTTAGGGGCGAGACTTTCTTAAAGGCTGTTGTGTTGAGAGCTTTTTGGTGATGTTTTATTAAATGGCTCCTCACATCACGCCAAGTACGCCTCAAAGCAAGAACTTGTCTTGTGAACTTGGATAGTGTAAATGTTGAAGGCGGATATGCCATTTGCTCATTAAATAAAATAAATACAAGCATGGTACTTTAGCTTTTTATGTAAATCGTGGTAATGGCTAATATGGAACTGGTTTTTGCAGTTCTAATTAAATGTATCCAAGCAAAAAATGTATACAATTCTCTTGGACCTTAATGAATTTAACGGCTTTTATACACTGGCTGACGAAAATCAATATCAGTTTCACTCAAGCCGCAAACTTTTCTTTTTCGTTTTATTTTGCAGGCTATGAGTGCAGTTGTGTGTTTTATGGTTGACGGTAAGCATAAGCCACTCTATTTTATTATACATGAATCTTGTGGATTTTATGGGGCGTGTGCTACAAGTGGCGCTTGAGTCTTTTTCAGATTGCTCTGCTGCCTTGCTTGCACAGCGACTCATGGTTTGCACCTGTTTTCTCGAACATTGCTTCCTCTTGACAGCCTCAAGTGGACAGTGCTTTTTCAGTCCTTGTATCAGTTTCATTTACTGTATAATTGTTGATGAATAATCCGTTTGTACAGCACAACATGCAAGCAGAGAATAACCACATGACCATTCTTGGCACTCAATCAACGGCCGGTGCTGAAACCAGAAACTACACCTTAACATTTTACTTATTAGCGTTGAATATCTGTTTTTTTCAACCAAACATTCTAGTTGCCTCTATTTGCGATACCACCAAGATGCACAGAGGATCAGGTTGGTGACTCCTGTGCCACGGTCCCAGAAAGTGAGTGAATCCAGCTCAATCAGTACTTCCTTGTCTGCTTAGTAAGCAACTGAATTATTACCAGATTGGGGAACTCTCTTAAGATGTGATCAAGAGTTTCTACGGTGAATACCATTTTAGGTCAAGAGACCCCTTCCGAAATTGTTCTGTTAAATAGAAGTACTCGGTGACTACACATTTGCTTGAAGCGCACGTTAAAACATGCATGGTTTTAACATCATCTGTTTTTTTTTAAACAAAGTAATTGATTAGCCTAATTTGTAAGTTTGGTAGCTTCCATTATGTATGGATTTAGTTTTTACTATTACTGTCTTTGTGTTTCATGTGCCTTGTTAAATTAAAACTTAATGTGTTACTAAAGTTCCCCATTATTGCCTTTCTGTTTTATTGCTGTGGCAAAGATTGTGATATGCATGTATTTCAGTATGCACCTCAAAACGTTTTGAATATTTGTTGAATCCCAGGAATAGTTTGATACCCATTATATCTCAGTGATTGTTTGTATTTATGTAATGCATATTCACCATTTCCAGTGGCACATTTCTGTAGTTTGCCTCTAGTGGCGTAATGTTCTAATAGCCTTATAGCCCTTCGTAGCTGAGCTATACCAGCAATTAAAGTCCCACTCCGTTGTTAAAAGCCCGAGTCGAACGCTGGAGCGGGCCTGTAATGGCTGGTATAGCCCACTACAGCAGGCTCTAAGGCAGAGGTCTTCAGACTGGGGGGTGGGCCCCCATAGGGGGTCCTCAAGTGATCTCAGGGGGGGTGCCAAACTCTGGCCAAAATAAATATTATACAGATAACATGCGATTGTTTTAAGCAGAAGCATGTTATTGCAGTTTTAAAAAGGTAACAGTACTTAACTGCAATGTTTTAAATAGGTTTAGACCATATATAAACATTGCCATCTTTCAAAAATAATTGTGAAAAATTCGGAGGGGGGCCCAAAGATTTTATTTTCAATTGGGGGGGGCGCAGCATTAAAAAGCTTGAAGACCACTGCTCTAAGGCTTTGTTAGAGCATTGGAATGTTGGGATCTCCATTGAAAACAATGGAGTGCTCTGAGCTTCGCATTGCCGGTAGACTCCCGGAGCTCCATCATTCCAGTGTTTTGTTCACAGCTTTTGCTGTGAACAAAGGCCTCATGAAGCCCAGGGGATTTTAATCCCTGTGGGCTCACTGAGGACTTTGTTTTATTTATTAGAACATTCTGCCCTCTAGTGGCAGAATGTTTTAATAGCCTTATAGCGCTCTGTAGCTGGCTATGCCAGCATTAAAGTCTCGTTCCACTGTAAAAATGCCCTTGACTTCGGCTTGGGCCATTCACGCTGGAGCGGGCCTTTAATGGTCGGTTGAGCCTGATATGTCAAGCTATAAGTCTATAAAATGGTCCCAGGGTGCATGCTTGATGCTTTCCCTTTATATACTACACATCAGAACTATGAGGGTTTAGTGGATATTTACTATTTGTGGTGCAAAAACCTGCTGCATTCCACACAGTACGTGATTTTGCAGTTTTCGATGCTAACTGCTGGTATAGCCCCCACAGGGCCCTGGTATATAGAAAATTAAAAAAAATTAGAAGAAATGCTTGCTGTATTAAGGGTGTTTATATTCTGCTCTACACACTGTTGAATTTACCTGCCAAATAATGTCAGCAGCTAAGATATGATGAAGAGTGCCCTTAAACGGCCAGACTTCAATATGATATAAAAAGCTGGATTAATGGTGCTCGTTGA